>NC_052054.1:34136934-34784267 GCF_903992535.2 Arvicola amphibius
AGTAGACATAATATTCATTGATTCAGTACAAAATGCCGATCACATGACTACTCCCCAATACTGATCTATGTAAAACAGATGCTCCACAAACGAGCTGAGTGAACACAAAACATTTATGGTACGTAGGGGACAGAAGGATATTAGAGAAGGCATTTACCATATTACCTATAATGTGCACGCAATCCTTTTAACTTCCACCAAAGCTCATAACTCCAAACCACTTTTTTTTCACTGAATTACATGTACTTCTCTCCCACAGTGTATGTGCATGCATGTGTGTGTGAGTGCACACACGTGTCTCTGCACTCACCTAGAAGCACACATGCCGTGGCACTCCTACGGAAACCAGAGGATAGCCTCCTGAAGTTAGCTCTCCTCCTTGACTGGATGAGACTCAGCCCAACTCACTCTGCAGCAGGGGCCTTTGCCCTTTATCCATCTCCATGGTCCCCAATCCACTTCTCTTTCCAACATCACCCAACTTCAGGTCCTTGGACATGTTCTTTTCCTTCCTCCAAACTACCTGATTCCTAATGGGGTTTCCTCAACCCCATATCAAGTTCAACTCTCCATCAGGGTGATGTGTTCCTGGTACCGCCTTCCTCCACCTGTTGCATAACAGCCATGGACAATCACTGACTCTCAACCACACGCATTCCTGATAAAATTTAACACTGTGAAAAGCCAACCCCTGAGAATATCTCCACTGGATAATGAAGACTTCACAAATCATCCATCTGCCTACCTACCTAGTTACCTACCTATAAAGATTATATATATATAATATACATATATATATGACTGTACAAAAAATATCACTTCCACAGATCCCTTCAACTTCTAGACATCATATACAAATCTGTACACATGTGAACACGTAAGTATTTTAAATACAGTATCTTGGGATTCTAAGGCAGATGAGTCCATCGAACGATAGCAAACAGGAAGAATGATAGAGCAGATCTTCACGGCTCACCTTGTGAGCACACTGGTTAAAAAAAAAGGCATCTCTTTTACCAGAAGCACAACTAAGGTGTTCCTCAGCCCTGGTTAGAAAGTGGCTTACTCATTTCTGGAGACTAATTAAAATGGGATACATACTGTCTCATGTATAACATCATTTGACATCAGTCAGCATGCAAGTTCACTGACTTCTATAACACCTTCTATAACATGAAGAGCATGTGTTCTCTTCATGGCCCAATGTGCACTTGCTACACTATTACCATACACACACTAGAACAGCCCCAGCGGCTGTTGCAATCGGCAGAGTTCTCAGTTATCTCTGCTCCTGGGCTAAGCAGAGCCTGGGAGCTCCAAGGGAACAAAACCTAGCCGCTCAGATTTCAACACTGTTAAAACTCAGTAGCAACTAGTTAAGAAACCAAAAACACTGCTTGAGGGAAGACTCCATGACCTATCTGTTACATACCACATAAAGCTACCTCTCTTACAATGGCCCCCTATCCTGACCTATTGACCATAAACCATGGCTAGCTTATCTATGACAACACATGGTTCCTAAAAATAAAATACCATGGGCTGGAGAGATGGTTCAGTGGTGAAGAGTATTGGCTGCTCTTCCAGAGGACTTTGGTTCTATTCTCAGCACCCACATGGTGGCTCACAACCACCTGTAACTCCAGTTCCAGAGGATTCCAAAATGTCTTCTGACCTCCCTAGGCACAAGTGGTACACAGACATGCATGAAGGCAAAATGCCAATAGGCATAACATTAAAACAACAACAACAACAAAAAAAAAAAACATGGAGTTTACTCGAGAACTACCTCTCTCTCAATTACTCCAGATTAAATAAATGGACAAGTACATATTCTCTCCTTCACTACTGAGTGTTTAGACCCTCAGGATATTGAATGGATAGTCTATAAAAGAAGATGAAATAAAACGAATAAAACCGGAACATGTCAGGGTTTGCTTTGCCAGGTTCGGTATCATTAGGATGAAGATAATAACATAGTACTTCTCTCTTTCTCTTTTTCTATCTAGATTTTAGAGAGTTAGCGATAATGAACAACACAGTGACAAGGACGTCTAAAAACACAGGTGGGGGAGTCTTATTTGAAATGTTCCTTCAAAGCAGTCATTCTCAGGAATCAATTCCTGCCCTCCCCAGCGACTGCCATTACTACCTCCCCAGCGACTGCCATTACTACCTCCCCAGTCACCTATTCTCTCACCCTCCTTTCCAGGCCGAATCACGCGATGCCACCAAAATGTTAATGACAATAAACAGACTCCCCTCCCACAGCCATCCGTACTTCACCCGACCGTTCCCACCAGCAGGCATTACATTTAAACATGTCTTTCCTTTAGCCCTTCTATTCATTTGGGACCAAGTTCAGGCTTTGTAGCCAGCAGCATGATAGAGTGCTGTTCCTCCATTCAACAACCAACATAATTTTTCATAAGAAATAAAGACACCAGAGCTGGAGAATTGGCTCAGCAGTTAAGAGCACTTGTTGCTCTTGCAGACGACCTGAGTCTGCAACCACTTTGGGTTCTAGGGGATCCAACACCTTCTTCTGACTTTGGGTTCACCAAGCACAAACGTGGTACACAGACATACATGCAGGCAAAGCACACATACATATAAATTAATAAAAAAAATAAGTAAATCTGTTTTGTGTTTGCTTGTTTTGGTTGATTGGGTTGTTTTTTTTTTGTTTGTTTGTTTGCTTGCTTTAGTTTTGTTTTTGAGTCAGAGTTTCTCTGTGTAGCCCTGGCTGTCCTAGAACTAGCTCTTGTAGACCAGGCTGGCCTCAAACTCACAGAAATCCACCTGTCTCTGCCTCCTGAGTGCTGGGATGAAAGGTGTGCACCACCACTTCATGGCATAAACAAATAAATCTAAAGAAAAAATGTAAATAATAAGGAAAGACAGACAGACAAAGCCAGGCACGATCGTACATGACTTAGATCCTAACTCTCCTGGGGCAAATGTGGGAGGATCTCTGTGAGTTCCAAGTCAGTCTGTTCTACATAGAGTCAAAGTGACAAGATGCTGTCTCAAAAAACAAAAATAAGAAAGAAAGGAAAGTGACGTAAAAGAAAGACGCTGCTAGAACCTTTTGAGAGGTATATATGCTATCGTAGAATAAAGCCAGGGACTGAAACACCAGCTCCACACTAAAGAGCCCAACTCTTGTTCGTCACAAAGCCTCCTGACAGTGACAGGGTCAAATGACCACCACACATTTGAACACCTCTTCACAGGTCTCAAAACTTCCTTCCTTTATGAGGGGGGGAGGGAATGATGACATTCCCATTTTCCAGAGGGGAAAATCCAGGGTCAAGGAGACCCAGTAACTCATACAAGATGATATGCTGGATTGCAGAGTTCAGCTTTCTGATTCCCATTATAGCTTGCTATCCACAGCCACAGTGGCTCTTCAAATGAAGACTCATAAGCATTGTCTTCAGCTCAGCACACAGGTACTGCACCGACTACTCCAGCAAGCTGGGGTCTCCTCTCCTTGGAATTGTGCTCGTGTTTGCACAGCCTGGTGACTGTGTGGCAGTCAGAGGACTGTGTGGCAGCCCGTCCACTGTGTCTGCAGGATCACCCACATATGCCCGAGGACGCCATCTATGAATTCTCTAACTGTACTAATTAAGTCAATGCACAGCAGAAAATGACAATAAACCACTGTTTACAATCCCTTTTATTCTGGCCACTATTCCGTTTCACTTGTAAGCCACACCTGACCCACAGAGGACAATTAACTCTGCTTGTAAAAAGAAGGCTTGGGCCAGTGAAATGGCTCAGTGGGTAAAGGCATCTGTCACTCAGGCCTGACAACCTGAGGTCAATGCCCAGAACCCATATAAAGATGGAAAGGAATAACCCCAATGATGTCCTATAACTGCCACACATGTAATATGATGCACCCTCACACACACACAAAGAGAGAGGAATACTAATAATAATTAAATAAAATTTAAAAGGAAAGTTAACTTTCATGTCCTTTTGCTTCTGCCAAACAGGAATTAGCAAACTATTTTTTTAAAAATTTATTTATTATGTATACAATGCTTGCACAACAGAAGAGGGCACCAGATCTCATTACAGATGGTTGTGAGCCACGGTGTGGTTGCTGGGAATTGAACTCAGGACCCCTGGAAGAGCAGCTGAAATTCTTAACCTCTGAGACATCTTGCCAGCCCAATTAGCAAATTTTTTAGAACTGAGACAAAGGAGGCAGGAAAGTCAGTGGGAAAGGAGAAAGAAAGATTAAAGAGTAGAAGTCAGATATTCTAACCCAGCTGGGGTTTCCCCCATCAAATGGTTCGGGTTCTAAAGGTAGGTCCTGGATTATTTATTGGGGTTAAGCCAGCACCCCCCAAGATAAGCAAAGAGATCTTATTAGACAAAATCTAAACAAAACTATATATACCCATAGAAATGTTTTTAAAAAAACTCACAAGTCTATGCTATATCCCTAAGACATGGTATCTGGCATAAGTAAGGCCTTCATGGATTTAATCCATAGGAGACACTTAAATGTTAATTACTTATTAATTAACTCCCCCCTACACTGGCATAAGTTTTAGCTACAAAATTGTAGCTCAGACCCCAAAGACATTTAAAGTTCCCGTTTCTTTCCTACTACTGTATATTTATTTATTCTTATTTTTTTTCCAATTGTATATTTACAAAGGCAGCCATTCACACGGCTTTGTTCTGGTTTTCTCACTTTCTTAATTCAAAAGGAAGAAATTGCTTTCAGTAGAAAAGTGGGCACTGCAATGTTAATTAAGAATCCAACAACAGCCTGGCCTTGGTGACACAGGCCTTTAATCACAGCACTCAGACCGAGGCAGGCCGATCTCTGTGAGTGAGAAGTCAGCCTGGTCAACAGGGAAGGTTCCAGAACAGCCAGGGCTACACAAAGAAACCCTGACTCGAAACACACCCTCCCACTCACCCTCCCCCCACCACAAGAAAAAAAGAAAATAATCCAGTAAACGGGGTTGGGGAGAGAGCTCACAGAAGTGACACCCACAAAAACATGAAGAGGAAGACATGAGTTCAGATCCTGAGCACTCCAACAAAAACACCCTCAACTGTAATTTGAGCACTTAGGGAGGGTGGCAACCTAAGGAGTCCTGTAGCTCATTGGCTAGCCAATCTAGCCAATCAGTGAGCCAGATTCAGAGAGAGAGAGAGAGGATCGAGGATGATGCTGAGGAGGAGAGAGAGAGAGAGAGGACGGAGAGGAGAGACGAGACGAGAGAGAGAGAAGGGAGGATGGAGAGAGAGAGAGAGAGAGAGAGAGAGAGAGAGAGAGAGATCAGGTTTCAGGGAGAAAAAAAAAAGGGTGGTGAGCAATACAGGAAGGCAAGTAACAACTCCAGTGGATCTCCCCAAGCACCCACACCAAACACACACACCCTAGCACAAATCTCATTTTCCCTCATTTTTCAAGGACTCTTGGTGTCTACTTGTTCATAGGTTCAAAGAACTTCCCACAAACTTAGAGTTTTTTTTCCTACTAAACCTGACACACACTCTCCTTGATTTGCAAATACAGTGTTCAGCATTCCTAGTATATAAGAAAAGAAATTGGTCGCAACACGTGACTCTTACCTCGAGGCGGTGATGAAAGGCGGAGCCGTCTGGCGGCCTTCACAACTGCTGTGCACCCCAAGACTTCTCCTAAGGATCTAGCATTGATTTTAAAAGAGGAAAAAAAGGAAAGAAAATAAAAAAAAATCAAAGCCCTCTCCTTAAGCCTTCACATCTATAATCTCCAATTCAAACTCAACATGCATAATTTCACACGACATCTCTCTGTGTATTAGAATAAAGTCAGCCAGTTCCACATGAGGCGAAATTAACTTTAACCATTCACATCATCCCCATATTCTAAATTCACACAAAATTCCTCATTGTAAACAAGAGTAGGCCACCTAAGCACTAGGGACAGTCCTGAAGCAGGAAGATAGAGGTTCAACGCCAGCCTGGGCTATATAGGTGAGCCCATCGTATGATGACAGGCGGCAGTTACAAGGGTGCTTTGGCACAATCTTCATTTCTCTGGTTTTTACCTTTAAAATTCAAGATCCTTTACAGTATACACACTGGGAAATAGGTATGCAACTCATTTAAATATATATATATTAAAATCATAAATTATACAAAGTATCCCCGTAATAACTTTTTACTTAGTGAATCAAACTTATATTCTTACAAAAGTATATATGTAGGTTAGTGAATAACTTTTTAACCTGAAATTACATGGATCAGAGAACAAAATGACAGGCTCGTAGAAAAAAAAAATTTTTTTTCACTTTTTTGCACAGTTTTAAGCACGTTTTATTTTGATTTCTCCTTAATGTTCCAAATTAAGCTACCTGTCATGACTTCTTAGAGTGGGGGAAAACAGTGAATGATAAAACAAATTTCCTTATCTACGGTATGCCGGTCTCAAATCTCAGAAAAGGATTTTTTTAATGTAAGCAAGAAAGAGCGGAAATCACAGGGCCCGAAAACTCCCACTTCATTGTTGTCTGATTTACAAACTTTCTATTTCTGATCAGCACCGTTCTCACATCTAGCTGCTAACTCGGGTCCTCTAATTACTTCCACGTCTAAACGGACTGCGTAGCTACAAGTAAAGGCCAAACTTTGCTCTTTGCCTCGCGAACTTAAGATGAGTGTAACCACTAGAGGTCCCCCTCGGCCAGTTTTGCAGGCTCGCAATTTTGCTACACTTGAAACTTTCCGGAGAAATGCTCTCTACTCGAGTCAGTGTTTTTCTAAAAACTTGCGCAAAAATCCACGCGACCGAGGTAGCCAGTACAAAGCCTCCAGGGCTCCCCACACCAATAAAGACATCACAACCAACCATCTACGAAAACCGAAATAAAAATTCAACACACAAACACACACACACACACACACACACACGTTTTTATTTCTCGTCTCAGTTTCCTTTAACTTAGGAACAATTTTTTAAAATCTATTTTTGTTCCTGGGCACTTTGGGTGATTTCAAATGCATGTTTCTGGCGGTGGCCCCGAGATGGCAAAGGAGCGGGCCAAGGGATGCAGAAGGCGGGGGGAAGGGCCGTGCAAACGGCGCCCGAGGAAGTTGCATAAGGAAAGAGACTCCGTTTTTCGTCTCCCCCCCCCCAAAAAAAATGAGAAAAAAATCAACGGGGAAAGAGGAGGAAAAGGAAGCTGGGCGGTGGCTGCAGGACAGAGAAGGGAAACCAAAGCGACGTTTACCTTCGTGTCCCCGTGGAAGGGTGGGGCAAGAGCCTTGACCCACGCGACCGGCAGTGCGGCTCGATCTCCCACCCCGGCTATCACGGAGCGCGGACGGACAGACAGACACCTCTGCCTCGCGCGGGCCGGGCGCGGAACAAGCCGCCCAGCCGGTCAACTTTCTCTCACGGTCGAGCGGTGGGCCGCGATCGGGGGTTCGGATCCCACCCACCCCCCTTTTTTGGTCTTTTTTGGTTTTTTTTTTTTTTCAACCCTCAGGAGGCGATTAAAGTTTTCCCTCCTCCAGAGCGCCCCTCGGCCCGCCGCTCTCTCAAGTTTGCCTCCTCCTCCGGTCGGCGGCTGGCGGGGCGCGCGGCGGATGCCTTGGCTCCTGCGCTTCCCGATCCCCACCCCCGCCGGCCTCTACTTCCCCCGCCCCGCCGCCACCGCCGCCGCCGCCACCGCCGCCCCGCCGGGCCCAGGACGCGAGCGGGGACCAGACAGCAGCCCATGAGCGCAGAAGGGCGGGCGGGCGCACGCACGCGGCGCGAGGCGGACCCGGCTCTCCGGCCTCGGCCACCGCGGGCGACCGTAAACAAGTTGCAGGCAGCGCGGCCCCCCGCGGCAGCCCAGCCGCCGCCGCCTCGCCTCTCCCACACGCCCGCCCGCCAGCCCTCCCGCACCGGCGGCGCTGCACCGACAAGAACGCGGCCGCGACGGCGCGGGTGCCCGGCCCGCGCCCTCCTCCCCGCGGGGACGCCAGTGCCGGGCCCGCGCCGCCGGCCGCGCTCCCTTAAACAGCACTTTCCTGTCTCGGGCAGGGGAAAGAAAAAATCCAGCGGAGGCTTTATTTCTTTTTTTTTTTTTTTCCGTGCAACTTTCCCAAAATGGCGGAAATTGGAGGCGATCTCTAGGAAATTCTCCCACAGTCGGCGGCGGCGGCGGCGAGCGGGGGAGGTGGCGAGCGGGGAGAGCACACGCAAACTCTCGGCCGCCGGCCCCTCCGCGGCTCGGGTGTGCGTGCGTGTGAGGGTGCGTGTGCGCGGTGCGAGTCGCGGAGGCCTCTCGGCGCGCGCTCACACTCAACACACACACACCGACACACACACACCAACACACACACACCACACACACACACACACACGGCCGCGCCGGCGAGACGCGCCTCTGCCACATTCAACCAGTCCGTTTTCCGCAGCCGAGCCGGGAAGCAAAGTGGCCCGGCCTCTTTTCCCACTGCCTCGGTCTCCCGTACTTGGACTTCTCGCGCTCGCTCGCTCGCTCGCTCGCTCTCCCGGTGCGCGCCCGGCACAAAGGCCACACGGGCGGATGGGGCCGCAGGGGCGGCGCGCCGGGGCTCGCGTCCTCCCGCCGCCGCCGCACCGAGTCGCCACCGCGATCGTCCCCACGGTCCCCTCCCGAAGCCGGCGCCCCCTGCCCCGGGCCGACCGCGCTCGGCACCCCCCGGGGAGGCTGCGGCTCCGCCGCGGTGCCCCCCCCACACACACCCAGCGCCGCCCCGGACACGCAGCCCCGCGGCGCCGCACTCCCCCCCACCGCCGCCACCCCGCGCCCGGTGTCAAAAAAGCGACCAAAGTGACAAGCTCGGGGGGGCGCGGGGGAGGGGGCCCACACGCATCCCGCCGCCTGCGCGCCGGCGACGGCCCGACGCGGCCGCCTCGGCCCGCTCCCTTCCGCACGGCCCCCCACACCCTTCCCCGTGTGCGCGCAAAAGGAGGAAAAAAATACAAGTCTCTCCTCCCCCCATTTTTTCCTTTCTCTTTTCTCTCTCTTTTGTTCCTCTTTCGCAGTCGCACTCACTACTTCAGAGTGAGATGCCCACAGACTCCCCCACCAGCCGCTTCCGAGTCACTTGCCCACTTTTTTTCCCCGGGATTAAGTTTTCTCCTCTTTCCCAGAGGCGCAGAGAAGTGGGGGAGAAACCCCTTCTCTCCTTCCCCTCCCCTGATCGCTTTCCCAAGACGAGGGTGCGCTTCCTTCCCTCTCTAGCTCTCGGAACTTTCATCCTCACCCAGAAAAAAAATCAATGAATGGCTTTGGCACGGGCCGAGCTGCGGATTAATTAGAGATTAGATCCGATCAGCCGCTTCTTACCCCCAAATTTTCTCTTTTTTTTTTTCTCCGTCTCACGAGTAGTCCTGACAAATGGTCCAGGGCTGCGGGCGCAGTGCGCATGTGCGCGTAGAGTCAGGGCTGGGGAGAGGGGAAACTGCGCTGGTGCCGGTGCCGCCGCCGCCGCCGCCGCTGCCGCCGCCGCCGCCGCCGCCGCCGGGGCTCGCGCTGGCTTCCCTGTTACTGCTGCTGCGCCTTCGCCGCTGGAAAGCAGCAATTGAGCGGCTCGGCCGAGGCGGCCGCCCGCAGACACTGGTTCAGGTGCATCCCTTCGCGATCCTTGGCGCTGCTGCTTCCGAGCTGGGTCGGAGAACGGCCCGAACAAATGGGAAAGACTGAGAAGGTTATAGATTTCTTTGTCTGCTTTTGCACTTTACTTTTTTTCCTAAGGCAATTCTCAGAGCAGCGAATCCACCATGTGCCGACTAAATGTGTGCGTTCAGCCATTAAAGAGTGGGCCCTGGTCTCACCCCAATTGCTACCCAGGGACTGAATACATGCCACAGGTCAAGAAAAATACGAAATAAAGTTCTAAGCTTGCAACGGAGTTTAATTTGCCCTTTTCGAGACTGGAAGAATGCATAATCAAGTCTGAAACTTGCGCGTTCGTTCCGCATCCTAAATGGGATTTCTATTGACAGCTTTAGCGGGTTAGGCCTCGGTTCTAAGGGACGCTGGGAGTTCGACCTCAACTTAGAAATCCCTGGTAAAGTGCCTAGGCAATAAGACGGGTCCGCCCGCTTAATGTACTCAGGCAAGATGGCTGAGCTCTCCTAAATAGCAAACCTTGCCTTTGTCAGCGCGTCAAATCTGGATCCAGCTAGTATTGTATTTCGATATTGACAGTTTTCTGCTTACGGATTGCAAGCTGGCTTTGGGGGAGTTTACGGTCCCCTTTTCTACAAGGTTCGGGGGGCAGACAAAACAATTCGAAGTCATTAAAGTTGCAATACATATGTAGATGCCAACAGGAGAGTTTCCTGTGAGGGGAAAGGGGGAAAAAGCAGTAACGTGTGATTTCGGAGACTGCGAGGCAAGCCTAGCACTTCTCTGAGGGGGAAGGGGAAAGCAGTGGGGAAGTAAAGGAAAGCTCCGCCCCCAGCGTGTACTGCTTGCTTTGCATTTAATGAAGGGTACAGGGGCCTTTCTCTGCTATTGTTACCCGAGGCCTAGAACTTAAATATGTCACAGATGGAAATGCCATATTAAAAAGCCTTCCCCTAAAAAGTAAGATTATTCTTGATTGATTTTTTTTTTTCACTGAAGGAATGTTCCTTGAACTAGCTTCAGAAAATAAACTATTAAATTCTTTCCTCAGGCCCGTGAAATTGCCCTAGAGAAACAGATCACCACCCATTTCTTCTGTTACTGTAGAGACCAGCTCTCCAGCTCCCAAATCGAGGTACATAACTTGACATGTGCTTTGGGACACAGGTGCTAACTAACCCTGCAGAGTTTAAATGGATTTGTAAAAGAAGCTTCATGTGTTGAGCACACCGTCACTGATTCAGGCATGTGCAGCAGGGACCGTCTGGTTAGTGAGCTATTGATTACATCAGACCACCACCTGAGGACTGACTGATTTTACTCGTTAAGTTCAACCTGCTTCAAGGACAGCTTCATTAGCAGACAGGAATTTCAACTTCTCCCCTTTTCTTCCCAACTCTTGAAAGTGAAATGGCCGAAGACAGACTACAAGAGAAAGAAAGGCCGGGAGTTTTGTGGTAACCTAAGACCTTGCCCCCAAGAAAATCAAAATTAATTTCCAATTCCTCTTTCTAAAACTCCATTCATCTTAAAGTCATTCTCAAAAAAAAAAAAAAAAAAACAAAACAAAACAAAAAAACAAAACAAAAAAACAAAAAACACTTAGGTGATGTGATGTTTCTATTTCGTGTGTGTGTGTGTGTGTGTGTGTTTTCAAAGGCATTTATTCAATGGTCTTTTTTCAACTAGGTTTTGGGGTTTGGTTTGGTTTTCGTTTAAAGTCTTCTACTGCAACCCAGGCTGGCCTAGATTCGCAGCAGTTATTTAACTCAGCTTCCTAACGGTTGGAGTAGTAGATGTTTGCTGCCATGACAACCCTTCCTCCAATGTGCCTCAGATGAAAAGATGACCAAAAGTAACATTATATGCAACTTTGTTAAGCAATAAACCATGGTAGCAGAAACAATGGAGGCGTGCCCTTAGCAATAAGGAAAGATGTACATCCAGGATGTATAATGGCCCATTATCTTAGAAATAGTCTATGAAGGGCAACCAATCAGAGAAGCCTATTATAGCCAAGGTTTTAGAGAGTATGCCTTATATGGAAACCTGCCCCAGTGAGGGTTGGCTAACAGAAATGGGGATGGCTTGAAATTGGTTACAATACATTGTATCTCTGCTCCCAAAGTCACTGTGGAAACTTTGTCTCAAGTTGTTGTAGCCCTACATAGTGGAGATACTGAAGATACCTGTCAGAATAAGGACTTTAAAAACTGTCCTCCCCCTACCCACCCACCCCCAAAAACCTGGAACGACATCATCACAGACAAGCAGAAATGCCATTAGAACCTAGATGTCAATTTTATTCTTCATGTAAATTGGTACTGTCATCAGTAAATTGGACCACTTTTCCCCAGAAAAGCAATATACTAATAGAAGCTTCTTTGCCCTGCCTTCCACCCTCCACGAATCATTCACTGGCCAATTGGCAAATACTTTATGCTTCTGGCCAGCATCGTTTAATTGCCTCCTGCTCTACCTCTTGTTTATCTGACTCTGCCTCATCCCAGAACATGAAAATACCCAAACTCATTTTTCAGATGTAGGCCTACCACTCTCCTGATGTCCAAAACAGGGGATTACCTCAGTTCCTTATTTTTCTATGTGTTTTAAATAACAAATATCCATTCATACCCCCTACACACACATACAATGTCCATTCCTAGATATGCTGAAGCCAAAGTAATTTTCTATGGAAAATATTTTAACCAAATTATGGCGCTCACTCTTCAACAACACCTTGAGGCTTCTCAAGAGCTCCCAAGTGGCAGTCATTCAAAACCTCTGCCTTTACATTCTGTAACTGCCAGTGCACAATTAGAAACTTTCACTTCCTGTCCCCAACACTAAGCAGGCCCTGCCCTTTAGGACACAGGCCTGTGATGGATGGCCTTCTCTATGAGCCAGTGCCTCCACCCTCAGTTTAAAGATGCCCAAGAATGAATGAAGTCCAGGAGGTCTGTGTTCTGTCCCACGGGAGCCACCCCCACTAGGACCCACTGAGCAGACCCATTCACATTTTGGGGCCTCCATTCTCTCCTTAGTTTATCAGTGCAAACAGACTAACTGATTTCTGAGCATCTTAAAAAAAAAAAAAAAACAAAAAAAAAAACCCATGTGCCTCTTCCCCTTCTGATGTAACAGGCGCTGGTCACATTTTAGTACAAATGATATAGAACCCAGGAAGTAATCTGAGTCAGGAGTGAGGAGTCATCCACCTTCCAGGTAGCAGAATGTTGTCAATGGAGAGCTTGCTCCCTGGGCTTAAGCTTGTACTAATGAGATAGAGGGCACAGATTCCATTTCCCTAAGGCCGGTTAGATTTGATCGGCTTTAGAGTCGCAGACTGCTTAACTCAGAACCTCTGGTTGCAATGTGTGTGATTGACCATCAGTCTTATGGTAAAGATGGCTAGTTCTAGAAAAACTGTTTAAGTGAACAATACTAAAAATTGTGCATTTTACTTTTAAATAAGCATTGAGTGATCAAGTGATTGCTGTGTTTTGTTTGCCTAGGAAATTGTGTACTCCATGTTATTCCAAGGATGTAAATTTGGTTTCATCCACATTCTTATTATTGATACCTTTTTGTGTGTGTGTGGGGGGGGTTGTTTGTTTGTTTGTTTGTTTGTTGTTTTTTGAGACAGGGTTTCTCCATAGATTCGGGGCTCGTTCTGGAACTAGCTCTTGTAGACCAGGCTGGTCTCAAACTCACAAAGATCCACCTGCCTCTGCCTCCCGAATGCTGGGATTAAAGGCATGCGCCACCACCCAGCCGATTACTGATACTTTTAAGAGCTCAGTTAGAGCTTCTTCTAAATTAGGACTTCTTAAACTGTTCCTACTTGTAGCTTATCTTTGCTCCAATTTTTTAATAGGAATTTGGATCTATGAGTATATAAAATAGGTATATAAATCAAGCACTTATTTATAATAAATTAAGAAGAATTTTGCTTTAAAACAATTCTTTGATATTATAGCCATACCATTTATAAAGATAAACTCAAATTTGCATACTAATGTAATGAATAGATTTGTTTATCAATCACAACATCAAGAATTAAATCTCATCTGAATATTTAATATTGCAGGATGTAGAGCATCTTCATGACTTTCCAGAGTTTATTGACATTTAAATTTTATAAGCATCAATGCTGAGAATGCAATTCACAGAGTTATGTACTACAAAATGGCAGAAATATGTTTAGGGCCACTTCAGAGATTCTTGAAAATGTTTTCCTAATTCTAAGTAAAAATTCATTTGATAATTTTTTATGAAACTCAAGACAGCAATGCAAGTGGTAATTTTAAAAATTAAACATTTAAACAAAATATAATACAAAGATATACTAATTTGATATTTAGGTGCTGAGGGACGATAGTAAAATATGAAAACTCTTTGTTTTCTGTAATTATACCTTTGTGCTTATTTAAGAGCAAAAAGCTTTGTATGTACAATCAAAACACTATAGGTCACAGCCTGCAACAGCATCAAATCTAAGCCTTGGTGTTTTAGGTGACCTTTTCTGACATTCCATGGTGCAGCTGTGCACTCATTGCAATGTGCACATGCTGTATGTTAGAACCAAGGCTGCAGTAAAGTCACGAAACAACACGGGCAGGCACTTCCAGATATGACTTAGATGTATGCCCTGAATGTTTGATTTTGAATTACTCTCTGGTTGTTAGATGATCAAGAACCGTGTACCATTAGCAACTGTTTTGTGTACGTGACCTCCTCATTCAGGAGTAACCCAAAGTGCAGATGGGATCCACATCTGAGAGGAGCTCTACATAACACCAAAAGGCTCTTCCAAGTACTTTAATTCCAATTCTGTTTCTCATTCTTGTGACGCATCTGTACACATTATTAGCGCAAAGCTTGTGATAGCGAAATATAATTGATAATTCCAAGAACATGCTAGATGTCCCAGCACTTGGGTCACACTGAGGCATGAGGATCAAGAGCTCAATTAGGACCCATGTGGACTGCATAGGAACTGGCTGAACACTAACAAGCCAATGTCATTTATCTTAGTGGTCGAGCTCTCTCGCCTGCCACACAAAGGATCCATCCGATCCCCAGCACTGCTAAAAATAAAAACACTAAATAAATAAAACAGGAAAGAAAATTTAAAAAGAAGATCTAAATGTCAAAGCCTTGGAACTGAGCAAAATTAATGAGAACAAAGCAGATTTCAGAATATATCGGTAGCCGTTGTCCCCAGTTACTCCCTTGGCAATTCACTCTGGAATCCCCTTTGTTTTTACCCTGGCTTCCTGGCCGCAGGTGGTTGGATCAGGAGTTAACAAATTAACAATTTGGAATAATCCAAGAAAAAGTCCTCAGTATTTAGCTGTAATGGAAAATGGTAAAGACTTACCCACGTTTATTATATTTATCAGTTATTAGAAAAAGATAATTATATATTGTAGTGTGAATTCTAATTGGTTTTTATAAAGTAAAAACTCAGAGTCAAACATTAGGGGGTGAAAGCTGAAAAATCAGAGAAGCAGAGCAGCCAACTAGTTCTTACCTCTGTGAAGTCCTCAGACCAAATGGGGTATCCTGTCTCTACAAGTACTCAGACTAAATCCCCGAGAGCTCCGGTCTCTTCCTGCCTTGTATCCCTCTCTCTACCCAGTCATATCCCTTCTTGTCTCCACCTCCCTAGTGCTGGAATTAAAGGTGTGTGATTCCCAACTGCTGGGATCAAAGATGTGAGCTCTGTTTCTCTCTTAGACTGATTCCATCTCAGGAACCCCAGGTGGGGGTGGGGTGGGGTTTGAACTCACAGAGATCTGCCTCCGGAGTGCTGGGATTAAAGGTGTGCACCACCGCTGCCTGACCTCTATGGCTAACTAGTGGCTTATCTGCACTCTGATCTTCAGACAAGCTTTATTTGTTAGATTACAAACAAAATATCACACACACACACACACACACACACACACACACACACACACATATGTTCACAGATGCTATGCTTTGGATACAAAATGTCTCTGGAAGGCTGGTGTGTTGAAGACTCGGTCTCCAATGCAATTGCAGAGTAAGAGATTTGGGAAAGGGACTAGATCAGGAGGCTTCTCTTTGACCTGATCAGTGATTTAATCCTTCAGTGGATTCATAGTTGAACGGACTATAGGTAGCAAAGGAAACTGTGGAATACAGTCTTGACTAACATAAGCATGTTAGTAGAAGATATCTTTAAAGGGCATATCTTGTATCTGGCTCTTCCCCGCTCTGTCTCTGCGACCTTCCTGCACTGAAGGGACCAGCCTAATCTTCCACTACCCAGTTCTACCTCATCTCAGAACCCAGAGCAATAATGTCAGCCCGGGGAGAGGGGGCTGAACCCTCAGAAACGATGAGCCTGAACAAACTCTTCTTATCCAAATTATTTTCTTGGGTATTTTTGTTACAAATAAAAAAACAAACACAAGTTGCACAGTTATTCTAATATGTTTATCAATGTGGGATAATTGAGTAAACCTTGTTACTTTAGACATTTTATTTACTCACGCTCTCGACGTCTAGCTGAAACATTGTATCGACGTCTAGCTGAAACATTGTATCCATTGGCTCGAATCTGCACATTCTCAGATACTCCGCCCTCTGATGATCACCATTCTGCACAGCTTCTGTGTCAGGATTCTGCTAAAAGAACCTTTGATGGTTATCATTCTGGGCTGAGTGGATTTCACTTCTGGGTCATGATACTGCCTCAAATGAAATAAGCTCCCAGTTTTTCAAGCTGAATTTTTCCTCTATGCGTTCATGTCAGCTTTTCTTTGCGGTTATCTGTGGGTGAACACAAGTTGATTCCACAGGTCTACTATTACGAATAGTGCTACGATAAGGACAAGAGTGAGTGCAAAAATTTTCTCACACCGTCTTCAACTCTTTGGGTATATACCGAGAAGCAGTGTGGGTAGAACATGAGTAGCTGTAGTGTCAGTGGCTTTTAGCTCTTTTCTGTAATGACATTTCAGGGCGACATCCTCGTGGTGTGCTCCATGTTCTGGCCCACACGTCTCTTTCTCTTTTCCACAATGGTCTTCCTAACATGAGTGTGGCAACAGCCAATTTTGTCCCCCAAATGACAAATGGTTGAATATTTGTTTTGTATCTGTAGACTATTTGTATGTCTTTGTTTGAGAAGTCCTTCGCCAGGCTTCTGTCTGTTTGTTCCTGTGGTGTGCCTATCATTCAGAAGTGAGAGCCCAGGAACATGAGCCAAGACAAAATCTTCATAACTCCTAGTGAGTGTGCAAAAAATGCTGATTAAGCAACAGAACAAAATGCTATGATGCATATTATCATACCACCCTCCCGCTTGTTCCTTTCTTACTGGTCACCAGGCTGTAGATATCATGCCATAGGGATATTCATGGGCAGGAACTTCCTGAAAGTTGCCTAAAAAGCACATAAACAGAGTGATGATGGAATCCATAGGCCCTATTTCAAAGGAGCCTGCTGCTCGAAATCTAGTATCTTTATTTAGCATTTGTATTACGCTTTACACTCTCCATCCTGTTCACATTTTAACTAAATATTTGTTTAAAGCCTTCCCACATTATCTTTCATAAGAGAGATAACTGAGTCAAGGTTCCAGTAGCTGATACCTATATTTGGTATTACAAAATGCTGACTTTATCACTTAACTGCAGTAAATCTCTCTCTCTCTCTCTCTCTCTCTCTCTCTCTCTCTCTCTCTCTCTCTCATTGTTTGTATATGTGTGTCTGTCTGTCTCTCTCTGTGTGTGTCTGTCTGTCTGTCTGTCTGTCTGTCTGTCTCTCTCTCTCTCTCTCTCTCTCTCTCTCTCTCTGTGGTCTCTCTTCGTGTGTGTGTGTGTGTGTGTGTGTGTGTGTCTGTCTGTCTGTCTCTCTGTGTGTGTGTGTGGTCTCTATCCATGTGTGTGTTCTTTCTCTGTGTGTGTGTGGTCTCTCTCCGTGTGTGTGTGTGTGTGTATGTGTGTGTGTGTGTGTGTAACAGTAAACTGTGTAGCAGGCTGAATGGGATGTCGCTGTGGGAGAAGTAATCTATTACATTACATTATACTACCTGTCTCGCACCTGGTTCTATTTCAGAAACTGGAAACAATAGGCAGGTTTTATGCTGAGGGTTTTCTACCGGCTTAACATCTTCAAAGAATGTAATTTTGAAATTTCGTATTAGACTGTTTCACCATAGCTCAGTAATTTCTCAATATTTTCCTATGACAAGCTGTTCAGGAAAGTAGTTCTTAGGGCTTGGGGGATGGCTGAACAGATAAAGCTCGAGAACTTGAGCTCTATCCACAGCAAACATGTAAAAAGCTGGGCGTGGTGGTGCATGCTTGCAAGTCCAGTACCAGGGAGGCAGAGACAAGCAGGTTTCAGGGGCTTGCTGGCCAGCCAGCCAGCCTAGACTGATTGCGGAGTGTCAGGTGAGGGAGACCCTGTCACAACCACAGGAAAGATCAAGGTGGATGGCACCTGGGGAACAAAGGAGGCCGAGGCTTTTCCTTTTTTTTTTTTTCTACATGTCTTCACACACATTGTTGCGGGAGCTCCTTCTGCTCCTTCAGCCAATAGCTGCTGAGATACCAGCCCATTGGGGCATGGTCTCTTTCTCTTTAAAAAAGCAGCAACTGCCCTCCGCTTGCTCTCTGGCTTCCGGTGACTAGGCTCCCTTCCTGATTGCGGAGAGGCCTGTTGTCTGGGACGGTGATCTGTAAGTTTTCCCCCCTTAAATAAATAACCATTCTATTAATCATAATTCCAAACTGGTGTGGGATTGTTTGTGATTTACGCCTTCAACACATGTACTCCCCATACAAGTGATTATACATACACACATTACACCCCCCCAACACATACACAAGGTAGCTCTTTCTATAGGAATGGGGGAGTTAGCTATAAGTAAGCCTCTGGAATCTGTTAGCATTAAAATTAAAATTGATAAAACTCAGCCTTACACTGATGAAATCAGCAAAGACTGGTGTAGTGGAAGTTTCTGTACATACCCTCAGGCATTTGGGAAATACCCAAGCCTGATCTTAAACAACTCTAGAGTTTCAGGAAGTGGATGCCCTTGGCTCTGAAAGAGATACTGGCTTTTGCTCACTGTCCTTAGATACTGAAATGTTATTAATGCAGAGGAGCTGTCAGGAAAGCTGGGAGACTTACCCAGTGGCCCTAGCAGGGTTTATTGCTCCAAACCAGCCTTTATCTGAGAATCTCCTCACTCACTAGGTGCTCTCTCTCTCTCTCTCTCTCTCTCTCTCTCTCTCTCTCTCTCATCAAATACCTCTAACATTTCTCTTTAGTTTCGAAACTTTTATCTCCAGAGAAACAATACCCATATTTCGTACCCATGTTTTGCCTTTAAATGTGTTCTTGATTATGCCCTCTGTTGAAGTAGGTTTAGGTCAACTTGACATAGCATCAATTTTGGAAGGAAACCTCAATTAGGAAAATGCTTCCAACAGATTGGCCCATGGGCTAGACTGTGGTGCATTTTCTTGATTGATTAATATGAGAGAGCCCAGCTCATTGTGGTGGTGCCACCCCTAGGCTGGTGGACTGGTGTGTTACAAGAAAGCAGGCTGAGCAAGCTAGGAGGAGTAAGCCAGTATGCAGCATTTCTCCATGGCTTCTGCATCAGCTCCTGCCTCCTAATTTCTGCCTTGTATTCCTGATTTCTTTCAGTAATTGATTGCAACCTGAGAATTACAAGATGAAATAAATCCTTTCCTGACCAAGTGCTTTTGGTCATGGTGTTTATCACAGCAGTAAAAACTCTAAGACACCCTCTCCCTAACCCATGAATTGTCATCATCCTTTCAAAATTTGCAGACTATCATTCTAGAACTTTCTTCATAGCCAAAGGCCATTTTTCTTCTTCCTAATCTTAGCCAGACAGAAAAAAAAATCTTTCCTCAGGGGCTGGAGAGATGGCTCAGAGGTTAAAAGCACCAACTGCTCTTCCGGAGGTCCTGAGTTCAATTCCTAGCAACCACATGGTGGCTCACAACCATCTATAATGAGATCTGGTGCCCTCTTCTGGCATGCAGGCAGACATGGAAGGAATGTTGTATACATAATAAATAAATAAATCTAAAAAAAAAATCTTTCCTCATTTCTCATAATCTCTCCCTTTTCTTTGCTTTCTTTACTTCCAAACTTCCAACATTCTTTTTCTGTTGTTGTTTTTGTTAGTTATTCTACTGTTTTGCCTGCATGTATATACACGCAGAGCTGGAGTTACAAGTGGCTCTAAGTCACGCCATGATGGTGCTTAGTCTCTGCAAGAGCAAAAAGTGCTTTGAAAAACTGAGCCATCTCTTCTGCCTCCCAATATTTGTTTGTTATTGGTGTATGTTCATGTAGGTCAGAGGACAAGTCTGTAAGGTTGTCTTTCTTAGTTCACCTTTATGTGTGTTCATAGGATCCAATCCTGGTCGCCATGCTTGCATGTCAGGTACCTTAACCTCCTGAGCCATCTCACTGCCCCACCCCAAGTATTCTTGACCAAGTGGCTCACATTTACTTTCTTTATTTCCCTTCTTCTTAGTCATTGTTCAAACCACGGACACTTCTGTGTACACTTCACTCTGTGAAAAATCCCCAGCAACATCCTACCCATTAAATCTACTGGCCACCATCTTCCTCCTGATGTAGAATCCCCCTCAGTATGCTGTGAATATCATTGGTTAATAAAGGAACTGCTTTGGGCCTATAGCAGAGTTATAGGGGAACAGAGCTAGGTGGGGAAAACTAAACGGAATGCTGGGAGAAAGGAGGCAGAGTCAGAAAGAAGCCATAAGAGCTGCCTCTGGAGACAGAGGTGCTGAAACTTTGCTGGTAGGCCACGTCTTTGTGGCGATGAGCAAATTAATAGAAATAGGTTAAATTAAGATGTAAAAGCAAGCCAATAAGAAGTGAGAGCTAATAGACCATGCAGTGATTTAATTAATATGGTTTCTACATGATTATTTTGGGGCTGAGTAGCCGAAAACCAAACAAGCAGCCACCTTCAACATTCTTCTACTTAAGACTTCGGAATCATTGTGCAGGAGTAACTAATCCATTTTATACCTGGCTTCTCATGCAGCTTCTCTGACAATTTGCTGTTCTACTCTTCTCTTTTTCTTCAGGCCCAGCCCCTATTTCCCTTCTCATCTGATGAATATGTATTCGGTGTTTAAATTTGCTTTCTGGGTGGATTGAGGATTCTCCCAAAGAGTCATAAAGAATTATTGCTGAGTATGTCTGTGAGTGTGTTTTCAGAGGAGAGGCATCATGAGTTGGAGGACTCACACGTTATCTACACCAGGCAACCCTAGTGCAATATTGTAAAGTACCACCAGTCATCTGGGAAACCAGAGAGAAGAGAAGATTCCTCCTATCTCTGTCCTGGAGATGGGATGCATGAGTCTCCTCTTGCTCTTCGACAACGGAAGTACGGGATTTTTGATCTTTGCACTCCAAAACTTACACCATCACCTTTCCACACCACCTTGGGCCATGTTACACCACTGACCTTTCTGGTACTGAGGAATTTTTCTCATACTTTGCTACATTCTATTGGCCTTGTTAAATCAAAAAAAAATTTTTTTGCACACCAATGTAATAGGAGTTTATCTTTATACAACGAATTAAATCTTGGCTAAATTTTTGAGACTACAGGACACAGGGTGTTTTCAACATTTTTCAGTGTCAATTCGCATGTTGGTTTTATGGTTGTCAGTGTTGAGAACACATCTTCACATAAGTACACAGTATAAAATGGTGTAACCATAAGAAGGACTAAGTATAGGAAGAATGGCCTAGGCTGTTTTTCTATGAGCAGGAGATTTTGTTAGTTAGTTAATTAGTTAGTTGTTTTTCGTTTTTTTTCCCCTTGATATTTATTGAACTCTACATTTTTCTCTGCTCCCCTCCCTGCCTCTCCCCTCCCTCCTTCAATCTTCCCCCAAGGTCCCCATGCTCCCAATTTATTCAGGAGATCTTGTCTTTTTATACTTTCTACTTCCCATGTAGATTATATCTATGTAAGTCTCTCTTAGTGTCCATATTGTTGTCTAAGTTCTCTGGGATTGTGGTTTGTAGGTTGGCTTTCTTTGCTTTATGTTTAAAAATCACCTATGAGTGAGTACATGAGTTCTGGGTCTGGGTTACCTCACTCAAAATAATGTTTCCCAGTTCCATCCATTTTCCTGCAAAATTCAAGCTGTCGTTATTTTTTTCTGCTGTGTAGTACTCCATTGTGTAAATGTACCACATTTTTTTTTATCCATTCTTCAATCAAGGTGCATTTAGGTTGTTTCTAGGTTCTGGCTATGACAATCAAAGCTGCTATGAACATTGTTGAGCACATGTCCTGGTGGCATGATTGAGCATCCTTTGGATATATACCTCAAAGTGGTATTATTGGGTCTTGAGGAAGGTTGTTTCCTAATTTACTAAGAAATCACCATACTGACATCCAAAGGGTTGTACCAGCTTTCATTCCCACCAGCAATGCAGAGGTGTTCCCTTTTCCCCACGACCTCTCCAGCATAAGTTGTTCGCAGTGTTTTTTTATCTTGGCCATTCTTACAGGTGTAAGATGGAATCTCAGAGTTGTTTTGATTTGCATTTCTCTGATGACTAAGGATGTTGAACATTTCCTTAAGTGTCTTTCAGCCATTTTAGATTCCTCTGTTGTGAGTTCTCTGTTTAGGTCTGTACTCTATTTTTTGGATTGGATTATGTAATCTTTTGGTGTCCAAATTTCTTGAGTTCTTTGTATATTTTGGAGATCAGACCTCTGTCTGTAAATCAAACTTTTTTATAGTCATATGAGCCTATTTTCTAAAAAACCTTCCTTGTCTATCTATCTATATACCTATCCATCCATCCTCTACATATTGACTATCCCTCCTTCCTATTGGTGCTGTCCCTCTGAAGATCTCTGCACTAGTTCCATTGTGCTTCTGAAACCAAGTTCTGACGTCTTGTAATTACTCTGTAGTAATTCATATTGATTGACAACTTGACTGAGTCTAGATTCACCTTAGAAATAAATCTCTGGGTATTTCCCTAAGAAAGTTTGTAGGCCTGGTTAATTAAGGTAGGAAGAGCCACTATAAATGTGGGCAGCACCATTGCATGAATTAGTGCCCTGGAGATATTGAGCTAGATCCCAGCATTCCTTGTTCTCTGCTTCCTGATTGTAGATTCAGTATGACCAGTTGATTCATATTCCTGTCACCAAGATACTTCTGCAATGATGGACTGTATTCCCTCAAACTGTAAGCTAAAGTTAATCCATCTTTCCTTTTAAAATATTTTTAAAATTTATTTATTTGTTTATCATTCTAGGTATATATGATGGTGGCATGTATGGGGTGTATGTATCGGGGGGTGGTTGTGGAGGCCCAAAAATGTGAACCTATTTTCACGTTGACCAAAAGTCAGATAGTTGGAACTATTCCTTCAAGGTTAATCTGTTTCTACCTCAAACAAAGGTCCCGCCTAGATTTAGGTCAGAGAGTTCTGTTCTCTCAAGGTTATTGTCAACAAGTGTGGCTAATACCCAGACCTCATATTCAGGAATAGAGAAGTAGATATGTTTCTACCTCAAACAAAAGTCTAATAATCCAGCTATGGTTCTAGTTCCTTTAAGGAGATATCATTGGATTCCACCCAGGGAGTGATGGGCCTACAGAATGTTTTGGTCTAGGATGTGAGTGAGTGTGACTTGTTTTGTTCTAGCAACAGAACATTGTAGCCTGTGACTTTCAACTGGTCTGTTTTTTCCTTGTATCCTGTTAATGCATTTTTTTTTGTCTTACTCCTATCTTTTGGGGTCAGGGGTATTTTAAACAATCGGAAATTAAACGTGCGTGATTTCAGTATTCACTGGAACTCCCTCCCAGTACTATTCTATGTTTTTCTGTCTTATTTTTTTCACACCTTCATATTCTTTACTAATATTTATAAATCCTAACACCCCTACCCTGGTGAGTGATATTTTTGTCAAGGCTGGACCCCGACAGAGTGGGGGTCAGAGGAATAAGTTTTCTTTTTTTTTTTTTTTTTTTGTTTCATTCAGGTTCTAGAGATTGAAGTCTGAGCATCAGACTTAGCCTGGCAATGACCTTTATTTGTGGAGCTTTCTTGCTGCCTCATTCCCTTCTTTGTGTTGCTTTACTAAGGTATTTTTGTCACAATAAGAAAAGTAACTAAAGACATTGTCTGAATTAGGGTTCCTATGCTCTTAAAAGACACCATGACCATGGCATTCTTATAAAGGAAAACCATTTAATTGGAATTGGCTTACAGTTCAGAGGTTTAGTTCATTATCTTTATGACAGGAAGTATGGCGGCATACAGGCAGACATGGTGCTGGAGAAGGAGCTGAGGGTTCTACATCCCCATCAGCAGGCAGCAGGAAGAGAGAGTGACACTGGACCTGGCTTGAGCATCTGAAACCTCAAGGCCCGCCCCTAGTGACACACTCTCTTGAACAAGACCATACCTATTCCTCTAACAATGCCACACCTCTTACTAGTCTTGTTCCCTATGAGACAATGGGGGCCATTTTCATTCAAAACACCACACTTTACCCCTGGTGCCCATAGGTTTGTAGCCATATCATGTTGCAGAAATGCATTCAGTCCAACTTTGAAAGTCCTGTAGTCTATCAGTCCGAAACCTGTTTAAAAGTCCAAAGTTCCAAGTCTCTTCTGAGGTTACTATTCCCTTTATTCCCTTTAGCATCAAGCTTTTCTTTAATCCCCTTACACTTCCTGGTGATCTTTTTCTCCTCCAAGTGTACATTTTGGTTTTTTTTTCTTACTTGGCTTGTTCTTTTTCCTTGTAGATCTGCCTAAGACTGACCACACAACAATCTAGTCAGTGCTAGATTGTTTTGAAATGACCTTGCTTAAAGCTGTTAATCCATAATTCTTCACTTTAGCCCCTGGCAGATTTTTTGGACAAGCAGCCACATTCTTCAGCAAAATATCACAATGTCTCTAGACCACATACTAATACTCTTCCCCTCTGAAACCTCTTGAGCCAGGCCCCACAGTTCAAGTCACCCTCAACACCGCTGTCTTCTATGTCCCTACTATTATGGTCCATTAAATTCTGCTTCAGCTATGTTTCTGATTTAAGATCCTAAAGTCCATAATTCTCCAAATAAAAGCATGGGCTGGCCTATCAAAGCAATACCCAGTCCCTGGTATCAACTTCTGTGTTAATTAGGGTTTCTATTGCTATGAAGAGAAGAGACACAATGGCCATAGCAACTCTTGTAAAGGAAAACTTTTAATCAGGGCTGGCTTAGAGTTCAGAGGTCTAGTTCATTATGATCATGGGGTGCATAGCAATGTGTAGGTAGACATGGTGTTGGGGAGCATAGCAGTGTGTAGGTAGACATGGTGTTGGGGAGCATAGCAGTGCGTAGGTAGACATGGTGTTGGGGAGCATAGCAATGTGTAGGTAGACATGGTGTTGGGGAGCATAGCAGTGTGTAGGCAGACATGGTGTTGGGGAGCATAGCAGTGTGTAGGCAGACATGGTGTTGGGGAGCATAGCAATGTGTAGGCAGACATGGTGTTGGGGAGCATAGCAGTGTGTAGGTAGACATGGTGTTGGGGAGCATAGCAGTGTGTAGGTAGAGATGGTGTTGGGGAGCATAGCAGTGTGTAGGTAGAGATGGTGTTGGGGAGCATAGCAGTGTGTAGGTAGACATGGTGTTGGGGAGCATAGCAGTGTGTAGGTAGACATGGTGTTGGGGAGCATAGCAGTGTATAGGCAGACGTGGTGTTGTAGAGTAGATCATCATGGTGGGGAGTATAGCAGTGTGTAGGCAGATGTGGAGAGTAGCTGGGTTTTGCATTCTGACTTGCAAGCAGCAAGAAGAACGAGTGGGCCTGGCTTGAGTTTCTAAAATTACAAAGCCCACCCCTATTGACATACTTCCTCCAACAAGGCCACACCTCCTAATAGTGCCACTCCCTATGAGCTTATGGGGATCATTTCCATTCAAACCATCACACACCTTGTTCTAAGTGAGCCCTTGTATCTTCCCAAGGGCATCTGAGTTCATCTTTGTGGACTGGACTATGCTATCATGACCACTCTACTGAGCTTTGAGTATTATGTTCTCAATTTCTAAACATAAATTTCCATGGATCATCTACATATTTGAAGACAAAGAGATGGTGTGTTTGACTAAAAACAATGTTTGAACTTTGGAATTAGACCTAGGTTGGAGTATCCATGTTAGTTCCTAATGAGATATTAGGTCAGAGCTGTCTATGTAAACTGAATTTTCTCCCATTTACAACAATTCCTATTTTACTGGGATAGTCTAAACTTACATAAGGTAATATGTTTGAGCTCAACACATGGGAACTGTAGTTTTTGCTTTTTTTTTTTTTTTTTTGCTCTGCATTATTCTTCCCAGGTTACAATGCCACGGAGATCTTAGGCATGGATTTAACAACGACTTCCTCTTCCTGTCACCCACATCCAGTTGGTCAACAAATCCCATTGATTGTTCCTCTATAATGCTGTCCCACCCCTCCTCCCCCTTTCACCATTTCCTCTGCCACTGCCCTACTTTGTCTCCAGCCAGAATTATGACCTTATATTTATAGCTACGTTTTGGTTACAATTACACTCTTTAGTAATGTTACTCATTTACCTGCCTCAGCCCTGAAACGAGTTCTACTAACTTGAGAAGAAATCTGTCGGCCTCTCATGGCACTCAGTGTACTTCAGATGTTTCTGAACCTTTATACAAAGAAATCCAATGCATTGTCACCCATCATTGCTGCTTTTTCTTTACCTCCTGAGCTTCAAATGCCTTCTCTATGCCCTATCTCAACCTATCAAGATGTCTAAGTTATAGACTGGGAGTATAGAACAATAGCAGAGCATTTGCCCGTGTTACATAAAGCCCTTGGTTCCATCTCCAATACTGCCAACAAACAAAAGGGTTTAACTCACTCAATTAGATGTTTGTACATTATCCCTGTTTCAAATTTCTTGTAGCCAATAGCAATGTTCTTATCTTTATATCCAAAAGATGAGAACCTACCCAAATACCTATTAACAGAAGGTAGTGTGTGTGTGTGTATGTGTGTGTGTGTGTGTGTGTGTGTGTGAAGGAGAGAGACTCAGAGAGAATGAGAATGTGTGTGTAAAAGAGAGAGAGATACACAAACACACACAGAATGAGAATTGTATGTGTGTGTATATATGTGTGTGTATATATGTGTGTGTATACAAGTGCATACAAATATATGTTAAATAACCTATCCTTAAAGAGGAAGGAGATTTGGGCAAATTTTACAATGTAGACAATGCTACAAGATATTGTATATTAAGTGAAATAAGCCAAATGGAAAGGACAAATAGAATCTAATTTCATTCCAATGAAGTACTAGAATTGGAAATTTCCTAAAGATAGGGAACAGAAAGGCGTTGCCAGGAGTTACGAGGAGGGCGTATACAGAGATTTTTCTTTTTAAGGGGTAAGAGTTTCAGCTATACAAGAAAAAAAAATTCAGTACATCAATGGTACAGGGCAATGTGATTGCACTTTCTGTCACTAGACTACGCTTTAAAATGGTTAAGATGAAAGCACTTTA
Source organism: Arvicola amphibius (assembly GCF_903992535.2). Classification (NCBI taxonomy): domain Eukaryota; kingdom Metazoa; phylum Chordata; class Mammalia; order Rodentia; family Cricetidae; genus Arvicola; species Arvicola amphibius. Next base: position 34,164,206 of record NC_052054.1, read on the forward strand.
TGTAGAGTTTTATCATAGTTTAAATAATTTTAAACTAATTTTTAATTGTAGAGGTTATGAACCAAGGGCTGTGCCAGGCACTAAAAACACAGAAATAAATAAAATGTTCACGGTCGTAGGTGCACCTGTGATTAGACAAGACTCACATCCTACTTCTAGGAAAAGCCTAGTTAACCACACTTGAAATATAAATCTTTCTTCTCTTCTGTATCTATTTTAGCACTTGTCACATCCTGCTCTGCATTGTATCTGGTCCTTGTAACATTTGTCTCTCCTGTGAGATAATAAAATACCCTAAGGTCAGGAGCTCCATCTTATCTATTCATTTTTTAATCTATCAAAGCACTTAATACAGTTCATTGCACATAATGGGAGCTCAATAAATACTTGTGGAGTTGAACCGAATGGAATGGAAGTTAGCTCCAACCATCAATGATGTTCAGGGCCAGAATGGCACCTTCCTCAGAAAGGGTGTACTGAGGAAGGGCCCCCTCCAACAAAAAGATCAGAGAAAAGCCTGAGTTCCAAAACAGATGTAGGGCTGAGGATGTTGTCAGGGTGGACTTGCAGCTTAGCGTACGTGAGGCACTCAGACCCCCAGCACAGCAAACACCACAGCTTCATCACTCAGCACTGGGGATACTTAGGTGTTATGCGCTTAATGAACAGGGCCAAATATGAGTAAGCCGAATATTATCAGTGCTCTAAAGTTTCACATCTAAAACCATTCTTTAAACATGGAGGAATGGCTTAGGCACAGATACCATATGGGGATCTGTAACCTCCTGATCTCTTGATAACTTCAATTATAATGCACCTGGGTATCCACAGCGACTTAAGCCTGTCTCCTTGGGTGCTGGGAGGTTCTTTACTTTTTCTTATTTCTTCTTCATTTTTTAAAATCTCAACAAGCTGGAGCTCCTATTTCTAATGCCCGAGGAAGAGTGTTTTGTCTTACTGCCTAGGTGAGGGTTAGGCCTCTGGATGCTTAATAGTAATGGTTCTGGTTCAATGGAGGTTGCTGTATGTTAAGACCTATGCTAAGATCTTTACTGTTCTGTCTGTTCTGTCTTTGCTAACAGCCCTTGGAGATAGCAGGGTGCCTTTCTTTTCCTGTGCTTACCCTAAATATCTTCACTTTTCCTTCTCTGAGAGCATAGCACTTTCCTTTTAGGGAGCTGTATTTCTCAGTCCATACAGTTTTGGGATCTGTCCATTCTCAGGATTCTCAACAGAAAACTTTGGGGTGATTTTAAAAAATGAGGCTAACTAGGCTCTGTCAGAGCAGTCTGGTTCCTGGACCTAGTGACAAGGGCAGGTGCAGGTTGGTCACTTCAGAATACACAAGGCAAACTCCTGAATGCTGTCTGCTTTTGTCTCTAAAACCATTCATTCTTCCCTTCAGTTTAACGGCCTATCAAGTCTTGTTGTAATAAATTCTGCTTTTTTTCTCTCTTTGCTTATAAACTAAAAACCTTTGTCAGCGGTTCTTAACCTTTGGGTTGCAACCTCTGTTGTATGTGTTGGAGGAGAGCCTAACAACCTTTTCTCTGGGTTGGGGGTCGAGTAACAGATATCCTGCATATCACATAATTTGCATTACAATTCATAACAGTGGCAACATTACAGTTATGACGTAGCAAGAAAAGTAATCTTATGGTTGAGGTCAGCACAACACGAGGAAGAGTATTAAAGGGTCACAGCATTACGAAAGCTGAGAACCACTGGTCCTCGTGATGCAGAAGCTGTTTTTATTCCTCTTGCTATCTGAGCAGGTGTGCAGGCCTGTGTTTACAGCAACACTTTGTTATCTCAGCAGTTGCGTGGTCAGAGCTAAGCTACGCCCCTGCAGAAGACCTCACCCAGTTGCAATCAAGGTCTCCCCTAAGGCTTAGATTCCTGTTCTAAGCTTGCCTAGTAATTGGCAAAACCCTGTGCCTGCCAATTATAAAATTGAAGTGCCCTTCTTCCTTCTGGTGGTCACCTGGAGATGTCTGCTCTTACAACTAGAAGATCTCTCCATTTGAGATTTTGCTACCCAACCCTGCTGTAGTTCTTTCCAGTATTGTTTCTTCTTTTCCAAACTCTGTAAGAGATATCAAGGTAGTCAACAAATATGTCAAGAATTAACATATATGAGTCACTATTCCAGATGATAAAACAAAGCCAAAGGTCAACCTCGAGAAGCCCCCTTTGTATCAGAAAACACACCACAAGGGTATTATTATACATGAGATGAGAATGGAGGGGAACACAGAAAGTAGCATCTCAAATTTTTGTTAAAATGAGTCCAAGAGAAATCTAAGAGGAAATGAGAATTTGGCTTTAGAGAAAAGTTGGCAAAATGGCTTCGTGGACCTCTATTCTGGAGGGAATTTCTCTTTACTTTGACATTGCTCTTTATAATTGAACACATAAATTTTCATAATTAAAATATTGTGATGAGTTACCCCATATCCTGTTCCTTGATTAGCTTAAGACAGAGGTTCTCAATCTGTGGGTCATAACCCCTTTGGGGGGAATCAAATGATCCTTTCACAGGAATCACCTAAAACCAACGGAAAACACAGATATTTACATTAGGATTCATAACAGCAACAAAATTTTATGAAGTAGCAGCAAAAACGATTTTATGCTTGGGGGTCATTGCAACGAGAGGAACTGTCTTAAAGGGTTGCAGCATTAGAAATGTGGAGAATCACTGATTTAAGAGAATTTAGAAACCAACGAAAAGAAAGTTTGGTCATCCTATTGACAATGAATATTGTTTAATTAAAAAAATGTGTTTTTAGTGAGCTACAATCTGATTGTTATACCAATTTATTGACTACTATTTTTTTTTAGATAATGTATCCTTTTTCTACTTGTGGAGTCTGTTCTTTCCCTCAGGCAAAGGTGGTCAGTAAGGCCAATAGCATGTAGGTCATCAAAGAACAAAACAAAGCAGATTAGACCACAGCAACGGTAATGCATCTGTACCAGACATATGATGTATTAATTCTTAAAATTTTTATATAAAACAGTAAAGAAAATAAAGTGATCACAGTATTGTTTAAAGTAGTTGTTAAGAGATATGCGTTTTTATAAATAATATTGTCAGATATACAGAACCAATACCCTAGCTCAAACTCTCCTTCTATTTATTCAATAATTCAGCAATACTTATGAGCAATTCCTATATGTAGGGTACCAGATTATGTTCCAAGAATAAAGCATTAAATAAGACACGCAACTTCATTCTCCTTAGGATATAAAATGCAGCAGGCTATCATCGCAAAGTGGGCAATTATAGTATATAACAGAAACTCCATGGGAATATGAAGGAAAGGAATTTTGTTTCATTTCAAGAAACCACATGAAGTTTTCTAGATGAGACATTTAAGTAGAGGTGTGAAAACAGAATGGAGGATATGGGCCACCTTCCTCCAACAGCCAAGCAAGAAATCAAGAATTTCTCTTGCTTATCTGAAATAGGCTGCCTGGAACCCTCTCCCCCCCCCACCCCCTGTCCCCAGCTCTGAAACCTTCTGCAGTGGTCAAGAACCATCCCTGTCACTGTGAACTTGGGGTTTTAGATGCTGTTAACTTACATTCTTTGTGCAGTCGGTGCCAGTTGCTCCAAAACTTGGAGCAGAAATTGCTTCAGTTATAAACCAGACAATACCCCATACTTATGCCTTCTCCCAATTCACACTTATGATTCAGGTAGTCAATAATAGATTTTATATAATAGAATGTATGGCTTAATTTTATTTTTTTTGCCTTCAGTTTTTTATTCCAAACATGTAAATTATAAACACACTTACTAGCCAATTCCACTGTGTTCCTCAGACAACTTGCCTAGGATATTGATGTAGACTATTTTTTTTCTAAATTTTTTAATTATAATCTTATTCAAAAATTTCCTCTTCCTCCCCTCCTCCCATTCCCCTCCCGCTCCTCCACTCACCCTTCTCCCTCCCCCTCCAGTCTTAAGAGAGGGCAGAGTACCTTGCCCTGTGGGAATACCAAGGCCCTCCCACTTACATCGAGGCTTAGGAAGGTATGCATCCAAACAGACTAGGGTCCCAAAAAAGCCAGTACATGCAGTAGAAACAAGTCCCAGTGCCATTATCAATGGCTTCTCAGTCAGCTCCCATTGTCAGCCATATTCAGAGAGTCTGATTTGATCACATGCTCGTTTAGTCCCAGTCCAGCTGGACTGGGTGAGCTCCCATTAGATCAGGCACATTGTCTCAGTGGGTGGACCAACCCCTTGTGGTCCTGACTTCCTTGCTCATCTTCTCCCTCCTTCTGCTCTTCAACTGGACCTTGGCAGCTCAGTCCAGTGCTCTGATGTGGGTCTCTGTCTCTATCTCTATCCATCACCGGATGAAGGTTCTATGGTGATATTCAAGATATTCATCAGTGTGACTATGGGACAAGGCCAGTTCAGGCACCCTCTCCTCTGCTGGATGTGGACTATTTTTTTTATAAGATTATATTATGTTCCTTACTTTTTTTTTTTTTTTTTTTTTGGTTTTTCGAGACAGGGTTTCTCTGCAGCTTTTTTAGAGCCTGTCCTGGAACTAGCTCTTGTAGACCAGGCTGGCCTCGAACTCACAGAGATCCGCCTGCCTCTGCCTCCCGAGTGCTGGGATTAAAGGCGTGCGCCACCACCGCCCGGCCCTTACTTTGTTTTTTAAAAAGCATGACCTTAAACCTTTGCAACGTATATGACAAATTACTGACACATCTAGCTTTTCATCAGCATTTATACATCTGTCCTGTGGACCTTATAGATGACAAGGGTATAAAGTTATTCAGTGTAGCATTGCTTAGGAGAAAAAAAAATAACTTTTGTTCTGAGGATATGGCTCAGGGGTAGAGCACAAGCATGGCATTCATGAAGTCCTGAGTTCAGTACCATTCAACACCACACACACACACACACACACACACACACACACCCCTTTAGCCTATATATATATATTACAAATATATATATACTTAAATATATATGTATAATTTTAACAGGAGAAATGAAATTTAGCCATTAGAAGAATAGGGAAACTCTATGAGAGAAAAAACATGGCACAATTCTGAAGATGTACTGTTCACAAAGCAGGGTGCAGCCAAAAGTATATACAGCTTGTTTTGCATTTTCAAAGGAGCATACATTGCAGAAATACAGATACAAACAGATGGAGGGCAATAGATGCATAAACAAAGAGTTTTCAAAAAAATTTTGGTGCGAGATCCCTATGCAAAAAAACATTGTGTGAGTCATCTTTCATATTATTTACCAAATAGGAAGTTGAAGCTTGACTCTGGGTAAAAACATGGAGGATAAGCTGCCTCAGTATGAGTTGGTTTTGAGAAGAGTCAAAAATAAAACAAATGGGAATCAACCAGAAACCATCCCAACCCATGCCTGAATGGGCAGAGGACACAGAATATGAGCCCCACCCACAGACATTTTGGTCTGGGGAGTCACAATTAACCAGGAGTCCACCTGGTGCCAGAGGTACCACCATTCCAAGTGCTGCCAGAGATCTCCAGGACTGAACACGGGAGAGAGGAAACGACAGAATTCTGTGTTATTCCTTGTGGCTGGGGTGGGCAGTACTCAACCAAGCACCTCCTGTGACCCAACCAAGAGTCCTGGTGCTGGGGGGTTGGGCACCCTTGTGGAGAGAGTACTGGGTAGGGAGGTGTAAGATGGGGCGAGACAGAGTGATTTGTGAACTGGAGAGAGGTGGATCTGGAGAGGTGAAGGGAGTGAGGTACAGGCTGATGAGAATGACCAGCTAGTCATCATACTCCAGGGAGATGGCCGGACCTGGGCTATGACCAAAGGCCAGGTCTTGTTCCTGGGCCTTGGAGCAGCGAAGGGGGCCTGCATTGATGTCTGTAGCTCCTGTTGTTGCTAGAGGCCATGCAGGGGACTATGGTCTGAGCTGCCTCCTCATTTCATGTAGGTGTCCAAGGGCTTTTCTGCTATGTGTGCCATTCCAATCTGAGTGGCCTGCAAGGTCCAGGGTAACAGCCTGGTGTGGGCTACTGCCATTGACCATGTCTTGATCTGTGGTCCTGCCACGGCCAGGGTCTGTGTTGATGTTCCTGGCCTATTAGTCACAAGGGGCCATGCAGATGATGCAACCTGTGACCATGTTGGTCTCTGAGGGTTGAGTTGCTGCCCAAGGGCTAGGCCAATTTTGGTGGCTAGGGCAATGGGAACTGTGCCCAAGGACTATGTCTGGGTAGTTGTGTTGGTGGTTGTGACTCCTGAGACCATCCAAGACTGTGCAAACGCTAGGAGTCTGGGCTGCCACCTGGGTCCATGTTGGTATCTGAGGGCAACACTTCTATGGAGGCCATGGTGGTCCATGTGGTCTATAATGCCACCTGGTACTATAGTGACATCCAGGTCCAGGCTGTTCCCTAGAACCCTGTCTGAGTTCATGGTCCTACCACAGCCAGGGTCTGTATTGATGTCTTTGGCCTATATTGCCACCAAAGGCCACATAAATGCCCGGGGTCTTGGCATACAAGGGTCATTGCTATCAGAGACATCCTAATTAGAGTGGCCTATGTTGTCACCCAGGGCCCATGGTGTCATCTGGACCAGGATCACTGTAGAGGGCCATGTCTGGGTCCATGGCCCCACAGCAGCCAGTATCTGAGTTGATGTTGGAGTTACTGTTGGCACTGAGGGTCATGCAAATGACCAGGGTCTCTTCGGCCACCTTGGGCCATATCAGGCTCATTAGGGACCATGGTGATCAGGGTGGCCACTGTTGCCAACTGGAGCCATGGAGACATCCAGGCATAGCCACTGCCTAAGGCCATGTCTAACTCCATGGCCCTCTGGCAGCCTAGATCTAGGGTGAAGTTTTTGGCTACAGTTGCCACTGAGGGCTCTGCAGATGCCCAGGGTCTGGTCAGTCACTTGGAACCATGTTGATGCCCAGAGGCCACGCTGCTACTGAGGCTGTATTGGTCTGGGTGGCCTGTGATGCCACCAGGCCATGGTTACATCTACACCCAGCTGCTGCTGAGGGCCAAGAGCCATGTCTCATAGGTCTGTGGTCCTGCTGCAGCTGGTGTCTGTTGTCATGTCCAAGGGCCATGTTAGCAAGGAAGTCATTGGAAACATGCTGGCTGGGCCAGCCCTGCTCTTTATTGGTATGGCTGACCCTGCCCCTTGCTGGATACTGCAGCAAATGAGCCGGCCCTGAGAGCCTGAGAGCTAACCCTTATCCGCCTCATCTGCCATGTACCCCTTCACCCATTACCACCCGTGGCAGAGACAGCTGGTCCCAGGGTTGTGAGAGTAAGAGAACTAGCCCTGCCCCATATCAGCTGCAGCACACAGGAGAGCAGGCAGGCCCTGCACCCCACCTGGGGCAGAACATAACAGCTTGATGTGGGAGTCCCCTCTGTGTGCTATGATTACCATTAATGAATAAAGACACTGCCTTAGCCTGTTGATAGGGCAGAACTTAGGTAGGCGAGGAGGGCTAGACTAAATGCTGGGAGAAAGAAGTGCAAAGTCAAAGAGACACCATGAATCTGTGGCCAGAGTTAGACATCCTAAAACTTTGCTGGTAGGCCATGACCTCGTGGTGATATATAGATTAATAAAAATGGGTTAAATTAAGATGCAAGAATTAGCCAATAAGAAGCTGAAACTAATGGGCCAAACAGTGATTTAATTAATACAGTTTCTGTGTGGTTATTTCGGTTCTGGGTGGCTAGGGACGAACAAGCGGTTCAACTCCATGCAACAAGAGCTGACCCTTTTGTGGGGGTGGGGAGAGGGGCTCAAGTGAGCCAACCCTGAGTTCATGAGAACAAGAGAGCTTGACCCTACCATCACCTCTCCTATTCCACACAGCAGTCAGTAGAGAGGGCCCGGCATTTTGTCTGGGCAAAACAGTAGAGCTGACCCTGGCCATATGAGGACCTGGTTTTGAGGGCCAGAGAAGAGGAGAACCATCAGATCCTCTCTGCAGGCTGCACTGAGTGAGCTAGCTGAGGCAGTGCTAGAGAGCTGACCATGGCAGTGATGATGAAGGAACATTAGTGAGCTGACCAACCCAGCTGCCATCCAGGTCCAGAACCAGGGTTATGAGTTGGCCCACCCCAACACGCACCAGAACCTATGAAATACTGGAGCATGTGAAGGGAGGAACCTAAGATCCCAAACAGCAGGATCTCCATGACACAGGGTGTAGCAGAAGCCAAAGGACTTGAGTCAGACCAATGTCTCATGGCAATGAACACTTGCAAGCAAAGATGAATGGACCAAGGGGTACACTCTTGTGCCTCAATGGGCCACACAACTGCTTCCACGACAAGATTCTTTTTTTCTGTTTGCTTGTTTGCCTTTGGTTTTGATTTGTCTCTTTGTTTTGTTTGTATTTTGGTTTTTCTTTTAAATTTGGTTTTGATGGGGGCAATGTTGCAGAGGGCAGATGTGAAGAGATGGTAGATGAATGGGATTAGAATGCATGATGTGAAACCTACAAAGAAGCAGTGAGAGTTATAAAATTAAAAATAAGTAAATAAAGAATAAAAGCAAATGGACTCCGTTCCGGAGCCATAAGGAAGAAGAGCTCTAGAAGTTTGTGACGGCAGTGGGACAGCAGGTAAAAAACCAGATGACATCCTGATGAGAGGTCACCTGAGCACAGCTCCTGCTCCCTGCTCCCTGGTATGCATGGTGTGGTTAGAAGCCTCATCTAAAGGCTTTCACCCCTCAAAGAGGTGGTGGGTGAAGATTGAGTTCCCCAGACTGTAGCAGCAGGCTGCTTGTTGGTTCCTGGCTGCCCAGCTAGCTTAGACCTGAAATAATCACACAGAAACTGTATTAATTAAATCACTGCTTGACCCATTAACTCTAGCTTCTTATTGGCTAACTCTTACATATTAATTTAACCATATTCCTATTAATCTGTATATCACCACATGGTTGTGACTTACCAGGTAAACTTCCCAGGGTCTGTCTCAGGTGGATGCATGGCTTCTCTCTAACTCCACCTTCCTCCTCCCATGCTATAGGCCAAGCTGGTTCTTTATTCATTAACCAATAAAAGCAACACATAGACAGAAGGACCTCCCACACCACCAGACCACTATGCTTAATACATGGTTACCCGAGTAAATCCATAAGAGATGTCCAAACCAACAGACACAAACCATAGCCCAGAAATGTGAAAAACCATGAAAGCTTGATGCCTTCAGTGGCCATCACTCCTCAACTACTGAATTCAAAGATACTGAAATTTGCTGACTAGTGAAAACGTCAAGTTTACTAATAAAAATGATCAATGATCTATGAGAGAATACAAACAACCAAGCGAATTCAATCCAGGACCTCAAGATGAAAGTCAGCCACAGAAGAAAAAGTCAGCAAAATGCTAAGAAAATCAACAGTGTGACAGGGACAGAAACTGTCGACTGACCGAACAGGCAGCCTACAGAACTGGAGGATCTGTAACAACTCCGCATCGAACAGGGGTAAATATCTAGAATACAGAAAAGAACGCAGAAGCTACACGCTCCATGGACTGTTTACTAGCTGCATTTTTCAGCCGGTCGTCAGTCACGTGAGCGCCTTCCCTTGGACTCAGTACTAAGACAGGTTGCAGAGGGAGGGCCCCACTGTGCTCTCTGAGTACTGACCCTTGCACCAGACAGAATGCCCAGAGGACAGACACCAAAGTGAAAATGAAATGGAATTATCAATTCTTCTTGTTTCACAGAGGATATTCTGCACTGACATTTGTCAGTCTCTGGATGTATGGCAGGGAGGAAACGGAAGCTGTGCATTTGATGACTTCAAAGATTCCCCACCACTACCTTTGTGTGATCAGAGAAAACAGCAGGAGTGAAAAATGACCGATGATGTTTAGATCGTTGTGAAAGTAGTTTGGGTTTCATGCACTCACTCAGATCGTTCTCAGGACCCCCAGGCATCCACAGCTCCGAAATTGAGACACATTGGCATATAACGTTTCTGAGTACTAGAACAGAAACCGGTAACATCATTTGTTACCAACAAAGAACCCTGGATAACTGGCGTCAGAAGTGAGAGGAAGATTTTTTTTTTTTACTACATATCCTTTTGTACTTTTAAATTTGACCCGAGGGAATGCATTAGTCTAAAATTTAAAATTTTAATATTTTTTAAAGTGTAAGAAACTTGCTGGTTGGTGGTAGCTCACGTCTTTAATCTCAGCACTCAGGAGGCAGAGGCAGGCGGATCTTTGTGAGTTCGAGGCCAGCCTGGTCTATAAGAACAAGTTCCAGGACAGGCTCCAACCCTGTCTCAAACAAACAAAACAAACAAACAAACAAACAAAAACCAAAAAAAGTGTAAGAAACTCAAAAGCTGAACATCAGAAAATAGGATGTCAGCTTTATTTATATATGGAGAGTGCTCAACATAGCTACAAAGTTTCAAAGTGACTAGCCGGGACAATACTAATACCATTATTGGCCCACAGCACTCAAGGCTACTTAATTTCGAGACATTGGCTAGGCTCATGCACAAACTACAGTGAGGGAAGTTTAGACGTGGAGATTGAACAAGAGTCTTACAATAAACTGCACCTCAGTTTGATAATAAAACTGAGCGAGGAAAATCAGAAAGCTGTGTGTAATTTCAAACAATTAAGAACATCCAATCATTCCTGATTCTTATTGCGTTATTGATTTTTCTTTCCTCCAAAGTCTAACTCGTACTCCCAAGTGGTAAATCCACACAACTGTATAAACATGTCATTTGGAATAATTGTGATTTCCTCTAACAAGCAGCTATGGTTACCCCTTTGCTGTCTTTGGCCAACCTGATATGCTTGGTGTTTCTATCATCTAAAGCAAGCAGTCATAAAACAAGATACTTGTGAGTCTCCAGTAGGTAATATCCATGTGTAAAACTGGTCAAGAAGAACACCCCTCGCAGTCCTCTGTGTGTCTTGCATGCACCCATTAATGACAGAACTAAAGTATAGGAAATATGTCTTGCTCCTCTCAACTCTATAAGTAAACAGAAATTCGAGTATGCTAATAAGTAGGACCTGTCAGCTTGCCTCTGTCTACAGGGGATTTGGAGCTGGTAGGCACCCTGGTGACCTGGAGGACCCCTGTGTGTGCACAGAACTCTGTTCCTGTTCTCCTGAGCAGCTTATGGGCTAGCTCTGCCATTAAAGATCTTACTCCAGTAAAAATGTCATTCATTAAGGAAACAAAAACCAACACTCATTGACCTTGCTGCACTGTTGGTAGGGGTGTAAACCATTCCAACCTTTATAGAAATCAGTATGGAGGTTTCTTAAAAAATAAGAAAATAGGTTTACCATGTGACCCAGCTACACCACTCCTGGGTATTTACTCAAAGGGTTACATATCAACATATCATAGAGACACTTGCATATCAACTTTTACTGCAGCACTCTTAATGACAGTTAAGCTACGGAATTAACTTAGGTGTTAAACCACAGAGGAATGAGTAAGAAAAATGGGGTACATAGACACAATGGAACTTTTCTTCATTTATAAAGAAGAATGAAATTATGTTTTTGACAGGGAAACGGAGGCAACTAAACAGTCATATTTAACAAACCATGTCAGTCTCAGAAAGACAAATATCGTATTTATGGTTCCTAGATTTTTAACATAGTCACATGAACTTGTTATGTATATTAAATGAAAGCAGAAGTGAAATTGCCTAGGAGAACAAAGAGGCTGAGAAACTAGTGGACAGAAGTTTGGGAAAACAAAGACTAGGATGAATGAGGTGTTGGGGGAATTCAATCGAGGCATGATATAAACTTGTATAAAGAAATGTTTAGCCGGGCGGTGGTGGCGCACGCCTCTAATTCCAGCACTCGGGAGGCAGAGGCAGGTGGATCTCTGTGAGTTCAAGACCAGCCTGGTCTACAAGAGCTAGCTCCAGGACAGGCTCTAAAGCTTCAGAGAAACCCTGTCTCGAAAAACCAATAAATAAATAAATAAATAAATAAATAAATAAATAAATAAATAAAAAGAAATGTTTGCTATGTGTGGTTACAATGAATTTCATTTTACAAGAAAAGATAGAAATCCCAGTTATTATGGGACATTTCTTGCCTTTTGAAAATAGGAAAGTTTAACGAGGTTGAGACAGCTGTATGCAGGCAAACACTACACCAGCTCCTATCCCCCCAAATGAAAAGTGCCCCTGTGCTGACTTTTGACTGCATTCATGGCCTTGACATCATTTATTTAAATTAACTTCCAATATCTTGGTAACTGCCATCTGAGCCCAAAGACGGTCTAAGACAACTGACCTGTCCCTCTTTATTAGAGCAGCTCATTCCAAGCAAGGCTAATTCCCCTTACATGTGCATGTGTGTGTGTGTATAATACCAAATTGTAATTAAAGGCATTTGGCAGTATCGTAGATTAAAGGGGATCGAACAGGATCAGGTCCTGACTCCAAACAATGAATAGCACAGGCAAACTTGGGTACTCTGCTTGCTGTAGATGGTAGTACTATTTTTCATTCCTTCACAAAAGAGATAATTTTCAAATATATCCCATTAGGAGTGAGAATATGAGCAAAGAGGTCAAGACCATGGCGGGTACACCCACTGAAACAGCTTACCTGAGCTAATGGGAACTCACGAGTTCCAGTCACACAGAGAAGGAACAAGCATAGGTCCAAACTAGTCCCTCTGAATGTAGACTGGGGCAGACTGAGGGACCACTGGCAGTGGTACCAGTATTTATCCCTACTGCTTGTACTGGGTTTTGGGGAACCTATTCTCTTTGGATGGATACTTTGCTCAGCCTAGATATAGTAGGGAGGGCCTTGGACCTTCCCCAAAGCAATGTACCTTACCTTCTCTGAGGAGTGAATGGGAGATGTGGTGGGCAGGGGAGGAAGGGAGGCAGTGGGAACTTGGATTAGTATATAAAATGAAAAAAGATAGTTTGTTTTCTTTTTAAAAAAATAAAACAAAAATATCCCACTAACACATTGCTCTACCTGGCAAAAGAGCAGCCCATTACAGGAGATAGTCTAAAGCATAAACATTGTGATCTTTCAGCTTTAAGCTTAAGAATTGCAGTCCAAAAAAAAAAAAAAAGAATTGCAGTCCAAGGGAAGGTGGCCAACACTTAATATACACGAGGCCAAAACTCAAGACCCCCTCATAGAGGTCTCTAGTTGTATAATTCAGGGGAGAGACCTCTTAACCAAACCTATGAGAAAGACATGTTGTCCCGAGTCACACACTCCCATGGACCATCCTTCTGCCATGCTGGGTTACTGTGGTCCTCGAGAATTTCTGGGTACTCTGCCTTTTCATATTAACATTCACATAGTCAAAGTTCTGATCATTAGAAACAATAACTTCAGGACTCTCACAGTCTTGAATCTTTTAAGATAGTATCACCATGTATTTCATCACTGACTCCGCACCCTATGTCTTCCCTAAGGTACAATATCATCTTGGTGTCACTACATAGCCTCACTCAAATTGTATGCATTGTATCTATGTTGGAGAAACAAACTCCTTTATTCACCACAATAAGTATTTTGACTCCACAGACTCCAAACTACTTCATATATCCATTCTAAAAAAGGCAGTTCTGTTCAGACTTTACCGTCCATCTGTCAATAAAGTGAAGCAAAAAGAGGACTGGTAGAAAATGAATTTTGTTGGGAATACAACTGGTCTACCACATTTGCTTTATACATATCTCACAACTAATCTCCACTGAGCACATTCCTACTCCAAGGAAAAATAATTTCTGTTCCTGTTACTTTCTTTACATCTTCATTTTCAGAGAATTTGAATGCTTAGGATCACTCCAAGATTTCCAAGAGCAGTTACTGGACTTGGTTGCCTATAACAAGAACAAACACCAAAGGCAAAAAATCTAGAAGCCAAGATAAGAATGAGAAAAACCATCTCGCATAACATGTTCATACTGTCTAGATTTTCAAAGTTTCCAGAAGATTGTTTCTCATAACTACCAAAATTATAAAAGCAAATGTCAAATTGAAATAAAAATTAGATATGAAATGTTCAACATCAGGATGCCTTTGATCTACCTACTGGCCTTTGGAATATAATAATGAATTAGTTCAACATCTAGGCAGAAAAACAACCACCTCAAAGAGAAAAAGGCTGGCATCTCACTTTTCTCTATAGCACTATCAATGCCAGAGATGACGATAAAATATGAAAATAATTCTTAACTTAAAAAGTAGAACTAAGGATTTTTTTTCAAGTCATGAGGAAAGAACATACTCAAATAAGAAAGACCCCTGGAAATAAAACACAGAGTTCCTACAGAGAAAAGAAAATTTGCTGCCAGCATTGACTGGATTAAGAAATGAATTAAAATGAAAAAATAAAAAAAATGACATAGGGATACAACGGTAGAGATCTTGTCTGGCATATTCAAGGCCTTCAGTTAAGTCCCCAGTCCACAGAAGAATGCCAACACCAAAAATGAAAGCTGGATAAGTGGTTGTAGAATCACGGGTACTGAGTCAGCTATTTCTCTGTGGAATACAAGATAACAGGACAAATCACTACAGTTAAAGTTGATAATATAAAAATAAAAACATAGTCATCAACATGGAAAATAGAGAGATAGGTGAGAAATAGTGAGAGAGATAGTGAGTTTTTTTCTCTCCTGCAAGTCAGCTCCCAAATAATGATCCAGAGACTTATTATTAATTATGAAAGCTTGGCCTTTAGCTTTTTTCAACTATTATAAATTAAATTAACCCATATTCTTTAACTTATATTCTGCCATGTGACATTATCTATCTTCCATCTTGGACATACTGTCTCCTCTCCTTGTCTGGTTGGTAACCAACCTTTCTTCTTCCCAGAGTCCTCTCTGTCTCTTGAAGTTCTGTCTAACCTCTTCCTTCCTAGCTATTGACTATTCATCTCTTTATTATACCAATCATAGCAATACACCTTCACACAGTGTACAGATATCCTACAACATTTCCCCCTTTTAAGTAAAAAAAGAAAGGTTTAACTCTAACTTAGTAAAACTATACAATAAGAACAATTATCAGGTAAGAATTACATTCACCATGTTCAGTTCATTTGTATTTGGTAAATTTGGAGAAAGAACTGTATTATCTATTCTATCTTAGTGAGTTTTATACCTAAATCATTTTCTTGTATTACCATCTTAGAAATACCTTTTTAGATATTAAAACATCTTCTTAGATAAAACGTTTAAACTTTTATATCTCTTAACCTTATAAATTTACATCTCTTTTGTAAGCTTCTTTTCTGAATTTGGTTGCAAGGAAAACTGACTTTAACTATCTTATCTTCAACTACATAAGAGACCCAAGAAGGATATAATATTGCCTGAGTAAACAGGAACTGCAGAGCAAACAGCTTCAAAAGCTATAAAAATGGCAGAAACAGCTGGTTGCTTGGACAGTCACTCAAAATTCTTTTGCAGTGTTAGGGCATCCAACTTTAGTCTACAGGTTGATAATATCTGACAGACATTTCTGTGAAGCAGGAATTTTGAAGGACTGATTGTCCCACCTTGTCCTGGCAAAGTTTGGCAGCTGTATTCCTTTGAAGGTGGAGGCTGCTCATTCATTTCCTGGCTGCTCAGACCCGAATCACACAGAAACTATATTTATTTAAACACTGCTTGGCCTATTAGCTTGTGTTTCTTTTTAACTAACTCTTACTTCTTAAATTAACCCATTTCTATTATTCTGTGTAATGCCACAAGGCTGTGGCTTACCAGGTAAAATTCTAGCATCTATCTACTTTGGCAGCTACATGGTGTCTCTTTGACTTTACCTACTTTCTCTCTATATCTTTGTTCAGATTTCCTGCCTGGCTTTATTCTGTCCTGCCATAGGTCCAAAGAAGATTCCTTATTAATCAATGGTAATAAAACATATTTATAGCATATAGAGAGGAATCTCACATCATCCCTTTGTGTCCTGTTTATCCTCTTTGTATAGTATACTCTCAGCAGTTAAAGCAGCTTCTTGCCCAAATGGCATGTTTTTCCACATTGAAAGCAAACTCCATATGGAAGTTCTTCAATACCCATCATCCTTTTTTTGCAATAAATTAGTGCTGCCAGGAACAGACATGTCTCACTGTCATGAAAAGCCTTATGTTATTAAAATATTTTAATGCTATACTCTGTAGGTATTTGAAGTATTTGAAGACCATCTATTTAAAATATTTCTCTGTTTGACCTTAAAAACATACATAACATGACAGTAAGTTTGATTGTTATAGATGACTACCTACTAAAAGACTACCTGTTTTTTTTATTACCCTAAATAGTTTTCAAGGACTAAAACTTTATATTTTTAAATGATCTGTACAGGTACAATACCTTAAACAAAAGTAGAACCATATATACACTAAAACAAAATAGCCTTAAATTTACATCAATATGTAAAATAGCCTTAAATTTATATCAATATTCTATACTATATCCCCCTTTTCACTTCAGAAAGAGATCCTTGAGTCTAATCTCCTTTGTTCAGCTTTTTTCCTGACCATGACCAATAACAGCTTATAAACAAACCCCCTAAACAATGCCAAACATTCATAACCCACCAAATGACAAAAGATACCTATTTCACCTCTTGGGAATGTGGGTATCATGTTATCTAGTCTGCTTCTTGTTGTTTGGGGCTCTGCCATCTTTAGGGGACCCTGGAGAAAGTTGGGATAATGGTCAAGTCCTGGGAGAGTTAGTTTCATATTATTTTTGTTAGTCTCTCTGTGATAGGAAAGTGTAAAGATTATCTGAAGTCTTGACTGGATAGTCTGTGAGGTTGGACCATCTCAGGCAGCAGCTTTGAAGTTATTCTAGATGTGGAATTTTGAGCGAACTGCAGCAGAGGCTTTCTGAGAGATGGATCACTGGACTACTTGTCTTTGTTGGTATTTGGTCCCTTTTCCCTGAAAACACACAAACTTTTAAAGGTAATAAATATTTGCATTAACACAGTATGGAATTTTAGTACGTACAAGTCAGCTAAAGATGATTTTTTTTGTTCTATGTTTGAGCAGGTAAAAGGCATCTGTCAACTTTAGAAGTCCATGTGGACTATTTAACTGTTGGAGACAAGCTTTGGTAATGATACCACTTACCAGGGTAGGAACATGGGGATTAGAAAAATAAGTAAAGAGAATGAAGACATGAGTAAAAATAATAAAACAGAAACATAAGATAGTATTGGGAGGGAGTTCCAGTGAATACTAAAATTCACCCACATTTAATTTTCCATACACTTTTACAGTCCAATACAACAAGGGAAAGAAAACAAAAGACTGCTTTAACATGATACAAAGGACAACTAGAACAGTTACTTGCTTCAATACTTTGAGACATCGAGCCATTAATTCATGAGAAAAGCATTCTGTTATTTAGGCAGTAAACCTACCCTAGACCAAGTATCCTGAAGGCAGTTACTCCCTAGGTCAAACCTCCTAATTCAAAAGAAGGAGCAGAAGTAGGCTTGAATTCTCTGACCTTTGGTCAGGGTGGAGAGGATCCACTTCTATGGATTATCTTACTGTCCAAAATACCAAGTAACCATACCCTATGTCAGGGTGTGTAGCCATAATTGTCAACAACTTTGAGCAACCTCAAACTCTCTGACCTTCAGACAAGGTGGAAACAGGCTAACAATTTTGGACGTTCACATATAACCAAACTGTAATATAAGTCTCCATTCATATTATATGAAATGATGGTATGTAATAATAAGTCATGTATCATCCAGACTCAGAGCTGTTCCCATAGGAGAGGGATCAGCATATATGCCACCTGTCCTGTAGTCTTTCTTGGCTTTTTCCCTCATGTCTACAGCCACTATCGTCAGGAGGTCTTCTCCAATCCAATCTTATCACTATTAACTTTGAGGGGAACTATAACTTTTTGTTTCTTGTGGAAAGAAAGGCATAATCTCTCTCCTAATGCAACATATTTTTTGGCTTCTATTTTGAAGTTATGACAGTCTTAAAATATGTAGATTGGTTTAATTTAGCAGTTTCCATAATCCAATATATCTCAGCACCACATAGGATCCAGATACCTTGTATATTTCTCACCTTTATATGGCTTGTTTTCTTTGTTTTACTTTACTCTCTCTTTAAAGACTTTGCTTTATTATTTTTAGGCTATTTTTAGTGACTGTCTATACTCACTTTTTTTTCTTACTTTACTATGTAAACACATTTTCAAAGTTTTTATAGGGTTTCTGTGTCTGGACCTGGTTTTACTAAGCACCTGCAGCATTTTTTGGTCACGTGAGCCTAACCTTAAATCTGCCATGTGGCTTTACACATAGGATTACTGTCCCAAGTCTACAGGCAGTGGCCATGAGCCATGTCTCTGTACACCACAGCCCATGTGAGAGACCGTGGGACTAGAAAGCAGCGGCGGCTCCATGTTTGTATGTTTAGAGCATTTTAAAAAACTTTTCAGGTCCTATGTGAAAATACTTTGTCCCACATTGGGAGACATATGTAGCCAGTCTTTTTCTCTCCTGACAGTCAGCTCCCAAATAATGACCTGGAGACATATTATTAATTATGAAAGCATGGCTTTTAACTTAGGCTTGTCTCAACTAGCTCTTGTAACTTAATCCATATTTTTAAATCTATGATCTGCCATATAGCATTAACTCTCTTCTATCTTGTATCTCCTGCCTCCTCTCCTTGTCTGGCTGGTAAGCCATTTTTCTTCTTCCCAGAGTTCTATGTCTCTAGAAGGCTCTTCTAATGTCTTCCTGCCTGGATATTGGCCATTCAACTTTTTATTACACCAATCACAGCAATATACCTTCATACAATGTAATGATATCCCACAACAACAACAACAACAACAACAACAACAACAACAAAAAGGTTTTGAGGCAATTGTCTTTCATAGCAATGAATAAGTAGATGCTGCCTTTGGGGGTATCACATATCAGATATCCTGCATACCAGATACATGATAAATCATAACGGTAGCAAAATTACAGTTATGAAGCTGCATCAAAATAATTTTATGATTGGGAGTCTCCACAACATAAAGAAATGTATTAAAGGGACATAGCAATAGGAAGGTTGAAAACCACTGAGCTAGAGCCTCCTTTATTTAGACAAGGTGGTGATTCTAACTGTGTTTCTGCCAGTTTCTTTTTTCTCTTTCAGAGGAAATACCCCCCCCCCCCTTTAAAAATTATTTTTATTGAGCTATATATTTATCTTTTACCCCCTTCTTTCCTTTCCCATCCCTTTAATCCCTTTCTACCCTCTCCAATGGTCCCCATGCTGCAGTTTACTCAGGAGATCTTGTCTTTTTCTACTTCCCTTGTAGATTAGATCCATTTATGTTTCTCTTAGGGTCTTTTCTATTGTCTAGGTTCTCTGGGATTATGAATTGTAGGCTGGTTTTTCTTTGCTTTATGTCTGAAAGCCACTTAAGACTGAGTACATATGAGTACATATGATAATTTTCTTTCTGGGTCTGGGCTACCTCACTCAATATGATGTTTTCTAGATCCATCCATTTGCCTGCAAATTTCAAGATGTCATTTTTTTTCTGCTGTGTAGTATTTCATTGTATAAATGTACCACATTTTTCCTTATTAATTAGATGGTAGAGAAACATTTAGGTTGTTTCTAGATTCTGGTTATGACAAAAATGCTACTATGAACATAGTTGAGCACATGTCCTTGTGGTATGATTGAGCATCCTTTCAGTATATACCCCCAAGTGATATTGCAGGGTCTTGAGGTAGGTTGTTTCCTAATTTTTTGAGAAATTACCACACTGATATCCAAAGGGGCTGTACCAGTTTGTACTCCCACCAGCAGTGCAGGAGTGTTCCCTTTACCCCACCTCCTCTCCGGCATAAGTTGTCGTCAGCGTTTTTGATTTTGGCCATTCTTACAGGTGTATGATGGAATCTCAGTTGTTTTGATTTGCATTTCTCTGATGACTAAGGATGTTGAGCATTTCCTTAAGTATATTTCAGACATTTTAGATTCCTCTGTTGAGAGTTCTATGTTTATGTCTGTACTTCATTTTTTATTGGATTATTTGTTCTTTTGATGATCAATTTCTCAGGTTCTTTGTATATTTTGGAGATCAGCCCTCTCTCCAATGTGAGGATGTGCTGTAGGAAGTCTTACAGCTAGTGGTTACCCGCCCACTGGGGTGTGGCCTCTCATACTATATATGCCGATGTAGAACATGCATCTGGCCTCTTTTCTGGCTTCTCTGTTCTGGTTGTGGGATTTGTTTTCTGATCTCTGTTCAAACAGAGGATTCTGATTTGTGGGTCTAACCATAAATAAATAACCATCTGTTTCTCAATTCTGAGCTAGTGTGGGATTTCTTTTAAGTTTCCATCCACAGGGGATGTTGAAGATCTTTTCCCATTCTGTAGGCTGTTTCGTCATGTTGATCATGTCCTTTGCTTTACAGAAGCTTCTCGGTTTCAGGAGGTTCCGTTTATCAATGGTTTCTCTCAGTGTCTGTGCTACTGGGGTTATATTTAGGAAGTGGTCTCTTATGCCAATGCATTCAAGTGTACTTCATACTTTCTCTTCTATGAGGTTCATTGTGGCTGGCTTTATGTTGAGGTCTTTCATCCATTTGGACTTGAGTTTTGTGCATGATGATAGTTATGGATCTATTTTCATTCTTCTACATTTTGATATCCAGTTATGCCAGCACCATTTGTTGAATATGCTTTCTTTATTCCATTTTATAGTTTGTGCTTCTTTGTCAAAAATCAGGTGTCAATAAGATTAATATCTGGGTCTTCAGTTCCATTGGTCCTCCTGTATAGTGATGAGGTGAGCAGGTCTGCTTTTCGTCCTGCCTGGCTTCCGCACGGCTAGCTTTACACCCGAAATAACAACACACAAATTGTATTCATTTAAACACTGCTTGGCCCATTATCTCTAGCCTCTTACTGGCTAACTCTCACATCTTGCTTAACCCATTTCAGTTAATGTGTGTAGCACCACAAGGTGGTGGCTTACTGGGAAAGATTCAGCATGTCTGACCTGGTGGTTGGCTTCATGACGACTGTCTGACTCGGCTTCTTTCTCCCAGCATTCTGTTTGGTCTACTCCACCTATCTAAATTCTGCCCCATCAGGCCAAGCAGTTTTCTTTATTAATTAACCAATGAAACAACAGATAGACAGATGATACTCCCACATCACTCCTGTCTGTTTTTATGCCAATACCAGGCTGTTTTCAGTACTGTAACTCTGTAGCAGAGCTTGATGTCAGGGATTGTGTTGCCTCCAGAGGTTCCTTTATTGTGCAGGATTGTTTTGGCTATTCTAGGTTTTTTGCTTTTCCATGTGAAGTTGAGTATTGCTCTTTCAAGGTCTGTGAAGAGTTTTGCTGGGATTTTTATAGGCATTGCATTGAATCCGTAGATTGCTTTTGTTAAGATTGCCATTTTTACTATGTTAATTCTGCCTACCCAAGAGCATGGAAGATCTTTTTATTTTCTGGTGTCTTCTTCAATTTCTTTCTTCAAAGATTTAAAATTCTTGTCATACAAGTCTTCCACTTGTTTGGTTAGAGTTACTCCGAGATATTTTATGTTATTTATTGTGGCTATTGTGAAGGACAATATTTCTATGATTTCTTTCTCAACCCATTTATCATCTGTGTAAAGAAAGGTTACAGATTTTCTTTTAGTTAATCTTATACCCTGCTACATTATGGAGGGTGTTTATCAGTTGTAGAAGTTCCTTAGTAGAATTTTTGGGATCACTATGTAAACTATCATATCATCAGCAAATAGTGAGAGTTTGACTTCTTTTCTGATTTATATCCCCTTGATCTCCCTTTGTTGTCTTATTCCTCTAGATAGAACCTCAAGTACTACATTTAATAGATATGGAGAGAGTTTATCTCCATTTAGTTTAATGTTGGCTGTTGGCTTGCTGTATATTGCCTTTTTATGTTTAGGTATGTTCCTTGTCTTCCTGCTCTCTCCAAGACTTTTATCATGAAGGGATGTTGTATTTTGTCAAAGGTTTTTCAGCATGTAATGAAAAAAATCATGTATTTTTTTCAGTTTTTTATATAGTGGATTACATTGACAGATTTTCATATGTTGAATCATCCCTGCATCTCTGGGATGAAGCTGACTTGATCATGGTGGATGATTTTTCTGCTGTGTTCTTGGATTCAGTTTGCCGGAATCGAGTATTTTTTCATTAATGAGTGAGATTGGTCTGTAATTCTATTTCTTAGTAATATCTTTATGTGATTTGGGTATCATTTATGTATACCAAAATTGTATAATTTATACAATTATGAATTGTAGCTTCATAAAAAGAGTTTGGCAATGTTCCTTCTGTTTCTATTGTGTGGAACAATTTGAGGAGGATTGGTATTAGTTCTTCTTTGAAGATCCTGTAGAATTCTGCACTGAAACCATCTGGTCTTGGGTTTTTGTTTTTATTTTTATTTTTCTGTTTGGGAGACTTTTGATGACTGTTTCTATTTCATTAGCAATTATAGCTCCATTTAATTTTCTTATCTGGTCTTGATTTAATTTTGATAAGTGATATTTATCCAGAAAATTGTCCATTTCCTTTAAGTTTTCCAATTTTGTAGCGCATAGGTTTTCAAAATATGACCTAATGATTCTCTGGATTTCCTCCATGTCTGTTGTTGCGTCCCCCTTTTTCATTTCTGATTTTGTTAATTTGGATATTCTATCTCTGCCTTTTGGGTTGTTTGGATATAGGTCTGTCTATTTTGTTAATTTTCTTGAAGAGCCACTTCTTTGTCTTATTGATTCTTTGAGGTTTTTTTTTGTTGTTGTTTCTATTTTGTTGATTTCAGGTGTCAATTTGATTAGTTTCTGTTTTCTAGTTTTTCAGATGAGTTTGCTTCTTTTTGTTTTAGAGTTTTCAGGTATTCTTTTTAAACTTACTAATGGGGGATTTTTCCAGTTTCTTTATGTAGGCATTTAGTGCTATGATCTTTCCACTTAACACTGCTTTCATTGTGTCCCATAAATTTGGATATGTTGTGTGGTCATTTTCATTGAATTTTAGGAAGTCTGTAATTTCTTCCTTGACCCATTGATGGTTCAAGTGAGCATTGTTTAATTTACATGTATTTGTGGGCTTTCTAAAATTAGTGTTGCTGTTGAATTCTGTTTTTAAGTCATGGTGATCCAATAAGATACATGGGGTTATTTCCAATTGTTTTGTATCTGTTGAGGTTTGTTTTGTTACCTAGTATGTGGTCAATTTTTGAGAAGGTTCTATGAGGTACTGAGAAGAAGGTATATTCTTTTGTGTTTGAATGGAGTGTTCTATAGATGTTTGTTAAGTCCATTTGATTTATAACATGTTAGTTCCCTTATTTCTCTGTTATTTTCTGTCTGACAGGCTTATTCAGTGGTCAGAGTGGGATGTTGAAGTCTCCCACTATTAGTGTGTGGGATTTAATGTGTGATTTAAGCTTTATTAGTGTTTCTTTTACATATGAGGGTGCCCTTGTATGGGGCATAGACATTCAGTATTGAGATTTTCTTTTGATGGATTTTTCCTGTGATGAATATGAAATGTCCTTCTTTGTCCCTTTTGATTGATTTTTGTTTGAAGTCTATTTTTTCAGATTATGATAGCTACACCAGCTTGTTTCTTAGGTCCATTTGATTGGAAATTTTTTCCCAACCTTTTACTCTGAGGGAATGTTTGTCTTTGAGGTTGAGGTGTGTTTCTTGTATGCAGCAGAAGGATGGATTCTGGTTTTGTATCCAATCTGTTAGCCTGTGTCTTTTTTATAGGTGAGTTGAGTCCATTTATATTGAGATATTAATGACCAGTGATTGTTAGTTCCTGTTATTTTAATTTTCATTGTTGGTGATGTTATTGTGTGTGTGTTTCCCCTTCTTTGGGATTTGCTGCTGTGAGATCATTGTCTATGTTTTTGTGGATGTAGCTCACTTCCTTGGGTTGGAGTTTTCCTTCTAGTACCTTGTGTAGGACTGGATTTGTGGATAGGTTTTGGTTAAATCTGGTTCTGTCATGGAATATCTTGTTTTGTCCATCTATGGTGATTGAATTTAAATATAAAAAAAATAAGCCATGAGAAAAAAAAAAAGAAAAATTTGCTGGGTATAGTAGTTTGGGCTGGCATCCATCTTCTCTTCATGTCTGCCCTACCTGTTTTCAAAACCTGGTGTTTTTGTGTTCCTAGTAATTTTGGGGACTAACCAACAACCTCTTAGCAAATTTCTTTTCTGCTTCCATTAGCATACACCAGTGTCTATTGTTTGGATTTAAACTATAACTGATTCTGTGCTCATGCTTTCTGTATATATACTGGCATTTTAGATAATGGGTATAGAACCTCAAGCCTCAAATTCAAACACCTGTAGTTGTCTGCATTATTTATTCTGCCTATGCTTTTGACAACCTAATTGACTGTTTTCTTTTAGTTACTTAATAATGGACTAATCCATTTTTGCTTTCTACTAATTCAATCGGCAAACCTTTATTTTACTAATCACTGTGTTGGGATATCGGGATCAATAGGAAAGGAAATCTGGATATGCGAACACACACCTACAATTCCAGCACTTGATAGATAAGGACAATTCCTTGATCAGGAGTTCAAGGACAGCCTAGACTACGTGGAGAGTTTGAGGTCAACCTGGTCTATTAGAGACTCTTTCTCAAAGTAAAGCGAAATAAAAACAAAAGAAAAAAATCTATGTGCTTCCTAGCAAGGAATTCAAATTCCAGAGGGAAAGGAAAATAAGAAAGAAAGAAAGAAAGAAAGAAAGAAAGGAAGGAAGGAAGGAAGGAAGGAAGACAGGCAGGCATTAGTAGATCCAGAAGAGGGATGACTACAAGGCTTCATCTTTTTCTGTTCATGAATAGAAAAGAAGAGCACAAAGGCTAAGGCACCCACGGAGCTGAAGCCTTGTTCCGGGAAGACTGAAGAAGTGAGCAGTGAGGCTGACAGACGGGCACAGGCTACCACTGCAATCAGGTCACAACAGCGTAGGTATCTGGCACCCTGGCAGGCTCTCTAAAGTGCCATGGGCGTGTCTGAGGGCTGTGTTCCTCAAACTTGTGAGATAACAGGATCTTCCTAGGCTTGTTAAATTTTAGCTCAAGGGTTGGTGGCACACGCCTTTAATCCCAGCACTAGGGACAGCAGAGGCTGGTGGATCTCTGTGAGTTCAAGGACAGCCTGGTCTACAAATTGAATTCCAAGACAAGCTCCAAAATACATAGAAACCCTATCTTGAGAAAACAAAAACCAACAAAACAATAACAAAAAATTTTAGCTTAAGGGGGTTCACCCTTTGAAACCCAGGTCCCAGGAGACTCACACAGAAGGGGAGCTGTGGCAGGAGATGGGTCTGCAAGCAAAACTCATGAAGGGCTAAACAGTTTCAATTTTACCCTAAAGGCAAAATGCTGCCATCCAAGAACTGAAAGACAAGTAGTGACTATATCATATTTGCATCTTTGACAGCTCACAAGCACCAATAATGGGTTTGAGAAAACAGATCTTGGCATAGGAGATGTTGGGTTATTAGAAATAATATGCTGGGAAAGACTACATAGTCAAACACTGTAGTTCTCAAAGCAGAGGAAGCTGACAGGATGGAGTTTAATACCATCATCTTGGTAACAACATGGCTGTGAGGTCTGGAGGAATCTGAAGGAGTAAGTTGGCTCAGGGGTTTGTGTGAATAAGGGTGGCGTTCACCTATGAGAGACAAAAGCACGAGCCTCCCCCCACTTGAAGTATTCAGTTTGGGCTGTGTTGATATTGAGTCAAAAAATGATCCGAAGCCTTATGGGATCTTCTGTGCTTGAGTCTAAAACTCAGAACACAGATCTGTATAGACGCCGTGGTCTGTTCAGAAGCAAAGGGAAGATCCAGCCAGTGAACAGTTCTTTTTGCCTCGACACTTAGGAAAAGGGATACTAGCTAGAACAAACTGATTGAGGTCTAATGAAGGACCTAGAATTCTCTCTAAAAGCTAATGTTTGTGGATGACTGCAATAAAGAATAGTAGTTCCCCCAGCTGTCACATTTGATACAAACTGGAATTGTCTGCTAGGCCCGCTATATAAAAGCTCTTGAAAAATTCAAAGTCAGCCTGGGCACAATGGACTATACTTATAATCACCTAGTTAAAACCAGCGTGGGCTACACAACGAAGCCCTATCTTGAAAACCCAAATGAAATAAAATAAATTCAATGCTCCATACCTATAAAATGCCCAGGAAATGTCTATCTAGATTGTTATGGAAATTAAATTAGAGAATGCACCCGAAGTCCATCAGCCTTATGCATAGGATACCCCATAGCAATAAAATAGCATGCCTGGGTTGAGCAGGGGCCAGGTATTAGTATTTTCTAAAGAATCTCAATATAATCCAGTATGCAGTCAGATTAGGAAACACTGACACATTGTTATTGGCTAGACTGGGCTAAGTGAAAATTTCCCACATAGTAACTGTAAGTGTCATAGTTCCAGGGTTGGGTAGTCCTGGAACCAGTCAAGGAGCAAAGCCCAGAGCAGAGCGGAAGTGACAGCATCGAGCTTCCAATCTTCAGAGAGGAGGGAGTCGGCAGATCTGAACCATGTGACCTTCTCAGAAGCAAGTCACAGCCCAGAACCAAAGGAATGTTGGCAGCTTAACGAGGTACTCCTGGGTAGAAACAGTGTACGGGAAAGGGATGTGGTCCTCTTATTTCAGCAGACTGACATCTGAAAGACTCTAAGGACATCTGAGGTTTAGCCGGGAGAAAAGGGAGGGAGACTTGGAAGATGAGTAAACCCTGGGGCACATGGTTGTCTGAGCATCAGAGGAGGAGATGCTGCTCCAGGGGAATGGAAAGGCACATCAGAGAAGGAAAAAGGGATATCAAGGCCACATTGCAAGAGTCAGTGGCTGGAAATTACAGCGGGGAGCAATTAGTAGTAGCAATTCTGAAGAAAGAAGGGGCAGGGTAGCTGAAAAGTATCAACTGGAGCTCTCTCTTCATTTATGCGAGAGAAAAAAGTAGAGGGTAGGTGTCTTTTCTCTGGCACCCTGATTGATAACCACTATCCTAGACTCCTTTGATTGGTGCATCACTGAGGGACGGAAAAGTACTGTTTGAAATTCAAAATGCGCTCCTATCATCCTTTCTCAAGTCCACATTACACACGAGTGATCACATTCCTAGCAGAAGCATCCCGAAGCAGGCCCCTAAAATAATCAAAAGGAAAGGAATAAAGGCTTGGCTGGGAGTACTGGCTGAAAAAAAAAAAAAAGGAAAATGCTTTGGAGAGAGGAAGGGTAAGAGGGCTGTGCCTGGAGCATCTAATTAACCATCTTCCTCTGCAATGTGTCTCATTTCCTCCCACTGTATTCCAGTCTCTCCCCACTGGTCCATTCATTCTCCAGTGCTCGAGTCCCTGCCTCTCCAGGCCCTCTCTCACAGCAGCTGGGCTTCTGCAGCACTTTCCTCTTTCTGCATCCCATTAGGGTCAGCAATCAACCGATGCACTCACCATGGCCAATCAGCCAAGGCACTCCCGGCTTGGGCTCTGAGTAGAATGCCCCAGGTCTGTGTTCTCGCTCTCCCCCCAACACCCCCGTCGTGTGACCTTGAGCAAACAATGTAAGCTCTGCGTGCCTTAATTGTATCACCTGAAAAGACGTCGAGAAGAGCGCTTACTTTATAGGAATATTACAAGAAAGACTGATGGATTCAGCCGTGGAAGGACTGTGGGGAGAACTACAGGGCTAGCAATCTATCGCACCCAGGTGCGGGTTTGGTCTCCTCTTCCATAAAACGCCCGGGAAACACATCTACCTAGATTGTTATGGAGAGTAAATTAGAGAATGCACCCGAAGTCCGTCAGCCTCGTGCGTAGGATATACTAAACAGCAACAAATGGTAGCTGTTATAATTACAAACTCAAGTAAAATAGCCCGTACTCTGAAGGCTTCCCTTTTCCCAAACTAAACAAATATTTAATTTCTTATTCTGATCTTTGTTCTTCACTTTAGGATTATTGTAAACATTATTTCTCTAATTCTTTTCTCTATTTATTGCTTTTAGGTAGGTTCTTGCAATGAAGCATGAGCTGGTCAGACTGATGGTGATTCTCCTGCCTCATCCTCTCTGGTGGCATGGCCCTCCACTCCTGCGTTCTCTTTTCATTGATAGTTGCTGACGTCTTTATCTTCTGGGCCACATTATTAAGCTGAAGTCAGAGAATCCTCAAATTAATTCAGTGTATAGAACTCTGCTGTGATTTTTAAGTGTACATATTAGGTTCTTTTCAGTTACTGGTTGAATTCCTTTATTTATACTTTTATATTGAGCTTTATTTCTTTTAAGTTTATATTGCAACTTTGGGTAAGGCTCAGTATGGATGAGAATGTGAAAACATTGTAGGCCGAAGTGTAAACTGGAGCAATTGTTTGGAAGAAATATAGTAAGCGTGGTTTCCAAAGATAGGAGACTAGTTAAATAAATTGGGGCATATGGATATGACAGAATATTACATATAATACATATTCCATACTAGACACTGCCTGTATACATATATAGTACCATATTAATATTGAAAGACCCCTAAAACAGACTATAAGCGAGTAAAACGATAAAGCAATGTAAATTTCTTTCTCACAAATGTAAATGTCTCCTTTCGTGTAAAATTAAAGATAGCTATGAGTTTATGCAGATTTATGCCTTTTTAAATTAGGAAGTATAATAAGCAATTGTGCATGTGGAGAAGGTAGAAAGGAAGTAGAGAAATACAGCTTTTCCTTTTGTACCATTCTGCACTGCCTTCTACAATCTTCTAATCCATCTCTCCTTTTTAAAACTGTGGTGGGAAGTGAGATGAAAGCCTACCCTTCTCCAAGTTTTTAAAAAGTCTTTCTGCATTGGGATAATATTTATAATTTAGTTATTTTGGCAATGCTTGGGATCGAACCCAGGGTATTGTACATGACAGGTAAGTAAGTGCTCTACTAGTAAGCTATATTGAGCCTCTCAACATATTTTTAAAAGTATGATAGGCCGGGTGGTGGCGGCGCACACCTTTAATCCCAGCACTCAGGATGCAGAGGGAGGTGGATATCTTGAGTTCAAGGCCAGTCTGGTCTACAGTGCGAGTTCCAGGACTGGCTCCAAAGCTACAAAGAAACCTTGTCTTGAAAAACAAAACAAAAAAACAAACAAACAAAAAACAAAACAAAAAGTATTATAAAGGGCCCACGTTAAGTGTTTTGAGATGACATTTTATTTATCTTTTTTTTTTTTTTTTTTTTTTTTTTGGTTTTTCGAGACAGGTTTCTCTGTGGCTTTGGAGCCTGTCCTGGAACTAGCTCTGTAGACCAGGCTGGTCTCGAACTCACAGAGATCCACCTGCCTCTGCCTCCCGAGTGCTGGGATTAAAGGCGTGCGCCACCATCGCCCGGCTAAGATGACATTTTAAATAGAATTATTTCTTCTGAGAATCTTACACATGAGTATGGTATTTACACCATTTTCATCCTTCTTCCCCTTCTAACTCCTCCTATGTCCTCCCACTCCCTCTCAAATTCATGACCTCTTCTAACTCTATTCTTCCTTAATCATTATTGCATAACACACACACACACACACACACACACACACACACACACACACACACACACACACATTGTGATAGCTGTTTTTGGTTGTCAGCTTGACTACATCAGGAATTAACTAAAACCCAAGCAACTGGGTACACCTGGGAGGGATTTTCCTTAATTAAATCATTTGAAGTGAAAAGATCCACTTTTTACCTGGATCTTCTGAGGTGGGAAGATTCACCTTTAGTCCATATTTTTTGCGGTGGAGAGATCTGCCTTTACTTTGGGGCATACCTTCTGTTGGCAGCCTATGTAGAGGACATGGAAGAAGTAAGCTTGCTGTCTTTACAGCTTGTGCTCACTCTCACTGGCAGGTCCATTCTTTCACTGGCATCAGAACCTGCTTACTTCTTCAGGATTCTGGAGTATATATACTGAAGACCAGTTGAGACATCCAGTCTCAAAGACTGAACAGCTACTGGATTCTTGGGTCTTCTGTTGGTAGACAGTCATTGTTGGACTAGCTGGACTACAGCCTGTATGTCATTCTAATATATATTATATATATATAGCATTTATTAGAATATGTTATATTCTACATTATGTATTATATATAAAATACCATATAAAACAAACACATACATAATAAATACCATAATACAGACACACACACACACACACACACATTTCATTCTATAAGCCTGTTCCTCTGGAGAACCCTGACTAATATGGTTTTGGTACTTGAAGTGATTCTAAAGCAACAGAAGTATATGTATATGGGGAAGGACAACAATAAACTCAGTGATAAAACTGACCAGCTCCAGATGCACGTAAACAGTCTAAAGGTGCCCTGGAAGAGAATCTTCTCTCCAGCAGCCAGAGAACCCAAGTTTCAGAAAATCAAACCAAAGACCTCATTATAAGGTTGGATGAATTATATAAGAATTCAAGTTCCAGCCTCAGAGGGTGTCAGCTGTTAAAGTAGGGGCATTACTTGGTAAAGAATGGGATCCTGTTACTTGGGATAGAGATGTGGGGGAGGATGCTATTGAAGCTGAGAACTTTGAACCCTCAGACTCTCAAGGGTTCAATCTCCCCAAATGCAATGTCTCTCCACTCTCAGGAGAGGTACTCCTACCCCGCCCCCTGTAATAGTGCCTTTTCACCTCTGACTGAGGAATTAATCATTTTTTTTGTCCATACCATGACTAATAAAATCCCAGAGACAGATACTGGGGTTCAACCTGAAGGTCAGAAAAGCAAAGCAGCCAGCCCCTGGCTCTTACCTCTACCTCAGTCTGAAATGGCAATCCAGTAATCCTCAGATTGAGACTGTGTCTGAGAGCTGTCTCCTCCCATTTTATATTCTTCTCTAGGGCTGGGATTAAAGGCGTGCACCACTACTGCCTTGTTTTTATGGCAAACTAGTGTGGCTACTGGGATTAAAGGTGTGTACCAGCACTGCCTGGTCTATAAGGCTAAACAGGGGTGCTGTTTTACTTTCTGATTTTCAGGCAAGTTTTATTTTTTAAAATACAAATGAAATATCACTACAATTGTCTGCTAAAGCAGTGGTGACTTCCTTTGAAGGAGATGCCAGACAAGACAGTACTGATGTCCCTCAGGGACTACCAGTGGCTGCCTTTGGACCTTAAGGCTGGGCAGGTTCCTAGAGGGGAGATAGGAAATGCAGTCCATGAGGAGATGTACTGGTGTAGGAGGTCCTTCTGTCTATGTGTTGCTTTTATTGGCTAGTGAATAAAGAAACTGCCTTGGCAGTTTGATAATGCAGAATTTAGGTAGGTGGGGAAAATTGGACTAAATGCTGGGAGAAGGTAGGTGGAGAGGGAGATGCCATGGATCTGCTGCCAGAGTCAGACATGCTGAAACTTTGCTGGTAAGTCACTGCCATGTGGCGATATACAGATTAATAGAAATGGGTTAAATTAATATGTAAGCATTAGCCAATAAGGGCCAGGCAGTGGTGGTGCATGCCTTTAATCCCAGCACTAGGGAGGCAGAGGCAGGTGGATCTCTGTGAGTTCAAGGCCAGCCTAGTCTACAAGAGCCAAGACAGGCTCCAAAGCTATAGAGAAACCTTGTCTCAAAAAAAAAAAACCATGAAGAAGAAGAAGAAGAAGAAGAAGAAGAAGAAGAAGAAGAAGAAGAAGAAGAAGAAGAAGAAAAAGAAAAAGAAGAAGAAGAGTTAGCCAATAAGAATCTAGAGCTAATGGACCAAGCAGTGATTTAAATAATACAGTTTCTGTGTGAGTATTTTGGGTCTAAGCAAGCCAGGCTACCAGGAACCAACAAGCCCCCTCCCCCAACAGTACACTCCACTACTAAAGAGCTTAATGAGTTTGCTAATTCATTCAAGCAGAAGCTTGTGAAATGCGTGTGGGAATGAATTTTAAGGTTGTGGAATGATGGTGGAAGGAACATAAAACTGGATCAGGGTGAGTCTATTGATATGAAACCATTCCGTGGAGATTCTCGGCTTAATATGGTAGCTTCCACAGTTTAAAAAAATGTCATAAGTTTGTTTGAAGGGTTGGTTGAAGCATTTGTCAAAAGATGGAGTACCGAAAAGGAGTTGGAGATGCCTGATATCCTTTATCATCATGCTAATTAAGGGATTTTTAAGGCTGGGGAAATTGCAATGTTAGGGTGGGTATGCTATATAAAAGCTAATCCTCCACAATGGGAAGGCCCAGAAGCTATGTCCTTCACTAATCCTTAAGACCCACATGGTTTAAGGGTCACTGCCATATTTGAAAAGTTTTGTTGTTCCTTTCCTTGTGACAGACCTTAGAGCTGGAGATGCTGCTGCTCAATTGGATGAGTTAAATCCAATGGGTTTCATTGGGCTCCAAGGTAGCAGAGGCAAGGTGACAGCACAGAGGCAGAGTGAGTATAGGTATCATAATGGCTGCGTAGACAAAACAATATCCATAGTGGGCTGACCTGCCATGGTCAGGACAGGCAAAATGATTTGTACGGTAGCATGACTTGTATGGACTAGCTAATCAATCATGGCTTTTCCAGGCACACAACACTGAAGAAGCCAGTAAACTGCATCCCTCCATGTCCTCTGCATCAGCTTCTGCCTCCATGATCCTGCCCTGTTTCAGTTCCTAGCCTGACTTTCTTCAATGATGAACAATGATTTGGAAGCATAAGCCAAATGAACCCTTTCTTCCCCAAGTTGCTTTAGTCATGGTCTTTGATCACAACGATAGTAACCGTAACTAAGACATTATACATAAAACCAACTTAAAGTGACATTTCAATAGTTGTGGACCATTCTATTAGATGATACATGGGATTAATTAATTCTTTGCCGATTATTTAAATTTATAATTTTTGGTGGTTATAATACTGAAATGAATATTTATTCCTTTAGGGAAGTTCTGAACATGAAAACATTTTAGACAATAGTGACATTTTAACTGACAACCTTTATAAAAGCACAGTCCTAAAGTGCTCTCCCGGGTGTCTAGAAGGATTTAATGTGACTCTGGAATTAGCTATTTTGAAGAGCCCAAATGTCTTGCAGATAGGAAAGACTCTTG
The DNA here is from genome assembly GCF_903992535.2 of Arvicola amphibius. Classification (NCBI taxonomy): domain Eukaryota; kingdom Metazoa; phylum Chordata; class Mammalia; order Rodentia; family Cricetidae; genus Arvicola; species Arvicola amphibius. The sequence goes on from NC_052054.1 coordinate 34,197,416, forward strand.
GATGCCTAAAGGCACTGTGGCAGTAGGTGGGGGGAAAGGTAGGAGAAGAAGCAAGAGGTGGCTCTCAGTGAGTATGAGGTCAACCTGGTCTACAACATGAGTTCCAGAACAGCCAGTACTGTTTACACAGAGGAATCCTGTCTCAAAAAAAAAAAAAAAAAAAAAATTGAAAAGAAAAGAACATAAGGTCTTCCGGGTGGTGGTGTCCCACGCCTTTAATTCCAGCACTCCACTTGGGAAGTACAGGCAGGCAGAGCACCATCAGTTGGAGGCCAACCTGGTTTACAGAGGGAGTTCCAGGACTGCAAGATCTACACAGAGAAACCCTGTGTTGAAAAACAAACAAGAATATAAGGTCTTAGGGTTAAAAGGAATAATAGTTCTAATCCCACATTTTATAGGTAAAAGCATGCTATTTTCCATGTTTAACCAACATCATTACTGGTAGAAAAACAGGACCCCAGTGCCTTCTTACAGAATGCTGTATCATATGTAGGTTCATGATAATGTGTATTCACAAATACACACATATATACATTCTTATTTATGTACTGAGTATGTAAGACCATTGTAATGTAATATTTTCCATCTAATCTGCAAGGCCCCCACAGCAACCAAAGTTTCTGCTGCTTAATGAGTGTTCCACATTAATTACTGAATATGACCTACAGACTTTCAAAGTGAGTAACAATTAAAATATACCTCGAAATTCTCTTTAAAATAACCATGGCTCCCCTATTTTCTTTGAACAGACATAGAATCTATTGCACAAGAAGTAATTGTCCTTTTAGAGAATTGATGAGCCATTTGGAATTTAACTTACTCCAAAACTTTAAGGCCTGCTTTTCTTCTCAAAAGGGGCAAAATATGTCTTTCAAATTTACTTTCTGTATAGTTATTTCAAAGACGGGTACATTTGATCCTGGCAGTCAACTAAAATAGGTGTAATAAGAATTTTACTTGCAAGAAAGGGGCAGCACTAAAAGATTAAGTAATTTGTTTAATACTTTATAAGAAATGAATCAGGGATGAAATTCATATTCAAAGATACAGCCTGACATAGTGGCTCATGCCTTTAAATCTAGTACTTGGGAGGCAGAGGAAAGCAGATCTATGAGAGTTTGAGGGTAGCCTGGTCTATATAGTGAGTTCCAGGGCAGCCTGAGCTACATATGGGACCCTGTCTTGTAAAAAAGAATATTACTTTGAACCCATATATATGTACACACACACACACACACACACACACACACACATTATATATCCCTAACAAAGCTTTTTCTACCTCTCATTGATTGTCTTGGAAAAAAGAAAGTCTTATTTTCTGTTTAGTATACAATGAGTTCAAATTAATTTAAGATGGGCAAGAGAGGAAGATAAAGGAATTATGTCTGTTTCTTTTTTTTTTCTAAAAAAAAGTGATAACGACTGTTCAGAAGAATGAAATTCTAACTTAATTTTTCATGCTTGAGTCAACTTTATGGAAGATAATTTACATAAAATAAATGTGCTCATCTTAAGTCTATAGTTTAATGAGTTTTGACAAATGTGCATACTCCTATAGCCATCACCCCAAACAGGAATTGCAGCATTTCTAGCATATAGAAGATTCCTTCATGTCTTACTGTCTAGCTCCAGGCAACCACCAATGTGCTTTCTGTCAATTTAAATTAGTTTTACCTATTCTAAAATCCCACACAAATATGATCACATGGCAAATAGATCTGAGCCTGACTTTTTAAAATTTAGCTTAATGTTTTTAAAATTTATGTATGGTGTGAATATCATCCTATGTTTAATAACTATGCCTTAATTGTCTTATCCATTCACTTGCTTTTAACCATTTGGTACAGCTCAAGATTCGGGGATTTACAAAAAAAAAAAAAAAAACCTATGACAATTTATATGCAACCTTTGTGTAAGTATTTGATTTTATTTTTTAAAGTCAAATATCTAAAAGTGAAATTGTTCCATTAGATAGAAACTGCATATTTAATTTTGTAAGAAAACATCAAATTACTCTTTATTGTGGCTGCGCCATTTTACATGAGCTTTCCAGTTGCCACTTCTTACTGCTTTGTCTGATCAGTCTTCATTATTTTTACCATCTAGTGAGTGCACAATTATATTGTGTTGCAGATTACTTTGTATTTCCCCCAATGACTAATGGTTGTGAGCATTTTATTTGCCGATCTGCCATCTCAACACTTTTACTGCTAAGTGAAGATGCTATAAGTTTTCCTATGATGATACACTTTGAGGTTCTGCTATGGGCATACGCAGAAATTTGTTTCTAAACAATTTCCTCCTTTGCCATTATAAAATGCTCTTCTTTGTCACCGGAAATGCTATTTCAATATTCTTTTTGCTGTTCTTTGCTTTTAAAAATATTCCTTGTTAATTTCATGCACATATGCAGTGTATCTTGACCATATCACTCCCAACTACCCTCTGTCTCTGCCCAACATTCCAGCATCCCCCCTCCCACTTCTGTGTTCTTCCACCCCTCTTTTCATAACCCTTTGAGTCCAATCAGTGCTGCTCCCTGGACTGTTGACAGATCATGCACATGTCTGGACAGCTGCTGCTTAGAAGAGCACAGCCATGTCCATGCCCAGAAGACAGCACTTCACAGCACTCTCTTCTGTCTTCCAGGTTTACTTTCTTTCTGCTCTCCCTTTCCATTAACATTGCCTGGGTGTTGGTCGGGATCACACAGATGCTCTATGGAGGACGGAGGGCTCAACAGTTAACAGTCCGATCAATTGTGGATTTGACTACTCCTTACTGGTTTGAACCTGTTAGCTGCTGCCCACTGCAGAAACTTCGCAGATGAGGGCTGAGAGCAGCACTGATGTTTATTAGTGTGGAATGTAAACATAAGTGTCTAGAAGGCAGGTTGATAACACATCTTTTTAGCAAACTGGCAGAAATAGGTTTCTACATAGGGCCTTTGGCCTCCTGAACTGTGGACTTTCGACTAGGTTGAAAGCATAAGGCATGAATTCCTTCCTGTGGAGTAGGTCTTAAATTCAGTTAGAAAGCAGTTACTTATGCTCATAACGTTCATGCCAGTATCAGCACATCGTGCCTGGAAGGTCAGTGCAGTAGCATGCTCTACCCAACACTGGCTAAGACCCTAGAATTTTTTTTCCCCAGTGGCCTTCGTAGCACCTTCTGGCGTCACGGCAGCTACTTATGTTTTGTTTATTATTTGAATTGTGTATTTCCTCCTTCTGTTTATTTTCAATCTGATTGTGTTTTATATTTAAAATGGATCCCCTACGGGCAGCATATGAATGGTTTCTTGGATGATCTGACAGCTTTTTGAAATTAATTGAAGTGTTTAGGCCTCAATTATCAGCTAATAACCATTTTTTTCATACAGTTGGGTTTGTTATGCCAGTTTATTATTTGTTTTCGGTCTCATTATTTTTTCTTTCTTCCCTTTATTATCTACTTTTGGATTGTTTCAACATTTCTTACAATCTCATTTGAATACACCTCTTGGCTTTAAGATATCACCCTCCCCGCTTAGAGACATCAGGCTGGTCTTGAACTCAAGGCAATCCTCTTGTCTCAGCCTTTTCTTCTCCACCTACCTGTGAGACAGGGTTTCTTTGTGTAACAGCTCTGGATGTCCTGGAACTCATCTTGTAGACCAGGCTGGCCTCGAACTCACAGAGATCCGTTTGTCTCTGCCTCCTGAGCACTGAGATTAAAGGTGTGTGCTCCTAAATCCAGCTATTGCTTCAGACTTTTGACTAGTAGGATTACATGCATGTACCATCAAGCCTTAATAAGTTATATTAAGATACACTTCTTTTCATAGTTTACATGATTGTTTTAGGGATATTATATATTTATGGATTATTACATATAAAGTTTTTAAAAATAAATTTATTTTATACCCTGACCTCAGTTTCTCCTCTCCTTTCAGTTTACCCACCTCCATTCCCATTCTCTTCCCACGCCCCAATCCACTTCTCTCCTCTGGTTCTGTTTAGAAAAGGACAGAGTATCAACAAAACATGGCATATCAAGTTGCAATAAGACTAAGCATCTCCTCATTTATTAAGGCTGGGCAAAGAGGCCCAGTATGAAGAGTAGAGTCCCAAAGCCTGTAAGAGTTGGAGACAAGACCTGTTCCCACTGTTAGGAGTCCTGTAAGAGGACTGAGTTACACAACTATAACATGTGTGCAGAGTGCCTAGGTCAGTCCCATGCAGGCTCCCTGTGTCAATTCAATCTCTGTGAGCCCCTATGAGCCCAGGTTAGTTGATTCTATGGGTTTTCTTGTGATGTCCTTGACTCCTCTGACTTCTACAATCCTTTCTCTTCCAAGAGGAAGCAGAAGACTTCAGGATTCTCTGAACTCTGCCTAATGCTTGGCTGTGGATCTGCATCTGTTTCCATCAGTTGCTGGATGAAGTCTCTCTGATGACTATTGGGCTAGGCACAAATCTGGTCACAGGAGATGGTCAGTTAAGACTAGTTATTTGCTATTGCTAGGGCTCTAAGCTGGAGTCTTCCTTGTAGTTTTCCTTGCAGCAGGTTTTTACCTGACTCCAAAATGCCCCCTTTCCAGTAGTCTTCCCCTCTGCCCTCACCACCTGATCGTTTATGTTCCCATCCCCAGCTGCCCTCAGTTTACTCATGAAACCTCTTCTATTTACCCTTCTTAGGGAGATCCAGGTGCCCCCCCCCCCCAAGCCTTCCTTGTTACCTGTTACCTAGTCTCTCTGGGTCTGTGGATTGTAGCATAGTTATCCTTTATTTTACAGCTAATATCCACTTATGAGTGAGTACATACGATGCAAGTCTTTCTTGGTCTGGGTTACCTCACTCAGAATGAATTTTTTTTCTAGTTCCATCCATTTTCCTCCAAATTTCCCAGTGTCCTTGTTTTTAACAGCTGAGTAATACCTCATTGTGTAAATGAATCACATGTTCTTTATCTATTCCTTGGTTGAAGGACATCTAGGCTGTTTTTAGGTTCTAGGTATTACAAATAAAGCTGCAAAGAACACAGTTGAGCAAATGACCTTGTGGTATGATTGAGCATCCTTTGGGTATATGCTCAAGAGCAATATAGCTGAGTTTTGTGGTAGGTTGATTCCCAGTTTTCTGAGAAACCACCACACAGTCTTCCAAAGTGGCTCTACAAGTTTGCACACCCACCAGCAATGGAGGAGTTCCTACCGCTGATAAACACCTTTTTTCAAGTGACTGGATACAAGATTAACCAAAAGAAAAATTAGTAGTCCTCTTATATACAAATGGCTGAGAAAGAAATCAGAGAATTAGAATCCTTTACAATAGCCTCAAATAATATAAAACATTTTGGAGTAACTCTAACCAAACAAATGAAAGATCTGTATGGCAAGAACTTTGAGTCTTTGAAGAAAGAAATTGAAGAAGATATCAGAAGATGGAAAGATTTCCCATGCTATTGAATTGGTAGGATTAACATAGTAAAGATGGCAATTTTACCCAAAGCAATCTACATATTCAATGCAATCCCCATCAAAATTCCAACACAATTCTTTTTTTTCTTTTTATTAAAAATGTCCACCTCCTCCCCTCCTCCCATTTCCCTCTCCCTCTCCCTTTCCCATTTCCCCTCCCCTTCCCTCTCCAGTCCAAAGAGTAGTCAAGGTACCTTGCCCTGTGGGAAGTCCAAGGTCCTCCCCCCTCCATCCAGGTCTAGGAAGGTGAGCATCCAAACAGACTAGGTTCCCACAAAGCCAGTACATGCAGTAGAATTAAAACCCAGTGCCATTGTCCTTGGCATCTCAGTCAGCCCTCATTGTCAGCCACATTCAGAGAGTCGGGTTTGATCACATGCTCCATCAGTCCCAGTCCAGCTGACCTTGGTGAGCTCCCATTAGATCAGCCCCACTGTCTCAGTGGGTGGGCGCACCCCTCGTGGTCCTGACTTCCTTGCTCATGTTCTCCCCACTTCTGCTCCTCATTTGGACCTTGGGAGCTCAGTCCAGTGCTCCAATGTCCAACACAATTCTTTACAGACCTTGAAAGAACAATACTCAACTTTATTAGGAAAACCAAAAACGAAAAAAAATATAACCAGGATAACTAAAAACAATCCTATACAATAAAAGAAATTTCGGAGGTATCACCATCTCTAATCTTAAGCTTTACTACAGAGCTACAGTAATAAAAAACAACATGGTATTGGCCTAAGAACAGACAGGTGGATTGATGGAATCAAATCAAAGACCCAGACGTAAACTCACACACCTATGGACACTAGATTTTCCACAAAAAAAGCCAAAATTATACAATGGAAAAAAGAAAGCATGTTCAACAAATGGTGCTGGTCTAACTGGATGTTGGCATGTAGAAGACTGCAAAGCAATCCCTATGTATAAAGTCTATTTTACCACATAAAACTGATACAATGTTAACTACTGCGTCAGACTTTTCCTCTGGGGGCAGTTCCCCGACAAAACAAACGAAGAGGAGGATTGTCTTGTTTTGACTCTTGACTTCAGGGTTTCAGTCCACAGCCTTCAGATTCATTGATTCCAGACCCCGAGTGAGACAGAACACGGGGGCAGTGTCAGGAACATGTGGCTGAAGCTATTCATCTCCCAGGAAAGCAAAGAGAGGGAAAGAAGGAAGGGAGGACCTGGGTCAACCCCTTGGAAAAACCCCAGTGACTCACTTGCCCTAGATAACCACCTTCTCCTTCCAAATAACACCACCTCCAGCTGGGAACAAAGCCTGAGGTACAGGATACTTGATATCCAAATTATAACAACTATTTGATATAAAAATGCAGAAACTTTTTTTGCTAGGTGGTGGTGGTGCACATCTTTAACCCCAGCACTCAGGAGGCAGAAGCAGGAGGATCTCTGTGAGTTTGAGGCCAGCCTGGTCTACAGAGCTAGTTCCAGGACAGCGAAGGCTACACAAAGAAACCCTGTCTCAACAAACAACCAAAAATCCCAAACAAACAGAACCCATAAACTTTTCAACAGTGTCAGCTACTTCCTACACTCCTCTTTATGCTGCTGATGTTGTCTAGGCTATCAGTACAGACTGTGAAAACAATGCCTAATTGTGCCATAACCTTTGGTTTAAATGGTCATATGTACTTTAAAACACTCAAAGAGTTCCTAGCACTAGGGTGGGGGGGACATTTTAGAATTAGACAACGTAGATTAGTTATAGAGTGCCTAGTATGTGCAAGGCCTTTGGTTTGAGGTCTAGTATAAATAAACAAGTGAAAACTTAAAAGGGACTGGCGAGATGGTTTGGTGGATAAAAGGTGTTGGCCGGGGTTACTGTCCTACCCGGTCCCACAGTTCAGTTCCAAATAAATACACAGAGGTCTACATTAATTAAAAACTGATTGGCCTATTAGCTCAAGCTTCTTACTAACTCTTATAACTTATATTAGCCCAAAATACTTGTTTGTGGCTTAGTAACTTTTTCGGCAAGGCAGTCACATCTTGCTTGCTCCGGGTCTGTCTTTTTCTGTGTCTGGGTTATGACTGCAGACTGAATCTTTTCCCTTCCCCAGAATTCTTCCGTTCTCATTGCCCCGCCTCTCCTTCCTGCCTGGTCACCCTACCTCTCCATCCTGCCTGGCTACTGGCCAATCAGAATTTTATTAAGATACAACTGACAGGGTATATACCATTGTCCAACAGTCTAAAGGCATGTGCCAAAACTGAGTCAGATTTTGGTTCAATCCCTGGGACCCATATGGTGAAAGAGAAAACCAACCCCATAGTAAACTGCACACACACACACACACACACACACACACACACACACACGGGGGGGGGGCACGCAGGCAGACCAACACACAAACACAGATAAATGAGTAAATAAATGGAATAAAAATGTTTTTGAAAGAACTAAAAATTATTCCACAATATCAAAAAAAAAACAGAAATGTTTTAGTTTTCTCTTTACTATTTACTATTTGCTATTGATTCTGAAGTTCAAACCTTTCTATAACATCATTTGCTGTGTTTCTGCAGATTGTCTTTCATAGCGTGTTTTATAGTTCAGGGCTCATGGAAGTGAATTCTTTTACATTTCGTTTATTTGAAAGTCTATCTTATTTTAAATACAAAGTGGTCAGTTGGTCATACGAGCATGGCTGATATTAATTTACCATTCATCACTTTAAAGATGATGGCCATGTCATCTGGCTCCAGGCCTTCCCGATGACAAGTCTGTAAGGCATGTAAATCATTGGTGTTCTGTGTGGATGTGTCATTTTAATGGCCATATCTGATGGGACAAAATGGCCTTTCATCAGTTTGATTATCATATGTCTAGACATGGCTTTCCTTTAAATTTTATCTTGTTTGGATTCTCTGAGCTTCTTGAATCTGCTAATTTATGCCCTCCACAAAATTCATAACGCTTTGATCATTATTTGCTTTAGCATTTTTTCTAATTCTATCTTTCATAAACTTCTTAGATTCTAATTACTTGCACATGTACATTAGACTTTCAATATTTCCGCACAGGTCCCCAGGGTTCCATTTGTTTTGCCATGGATTGTTTTGTGTGTATGTTATGTGCATACACACCCGTGTGTGCAGGTGTGCTCACTCATGACGAGTGTGGAGGTCACATTTGACAAGGGGATGTCTTCCTCAGTGGCGTCTCCACCTTATTGGCTTTTGTTATTGTTGTTATTGTTAGAAAGAGTCTATAGCTGAGTCTGGAGCTTGCCATTTCATCTAAACTAACTGCATGTCTCCATTCCCCAGCTCTGCATTGCAGTCGGGTGCTACCATGCCCCTGGGTGCTAAAGATTTCAACTCATGCTTGCATAGCAAACCCTTTGGCCACTGAGTCATCTCTGGTCTCATTTTATTTTTTAAAATAAAAATATCTCTCTCTGTGTGCACATTCGTGTGTGTGTGTGTGTGTGTGTGTGTGTGTGTGTGTGTGTGTGTATGTGTGTATGAAGGTCAGAGACACCTCGGGTGTCAGTCCTGTACTTTTATTTTGTTTGCAACAAAGCCTCTTGGTTATTTCTCCATGGTGTACACCAAACTAGCTGTTCCATGAATTTCCATGGATTCTCCTGCCTCTGTCTCTCTTCTTCTTGTAGAAGTTCTGAGATTACAGACTTTCAGGCTATGCAAACAGGGTCATATGTGTTCTGAGGATTCTAATTCAGGCTTTCATGTTTACATGGTGTCTTAGTTACTTTTCAGTTGCTGTCACCAGACTTCATGACCAAGGTAACTTACAGAAGAAAGAGTTCATGGGGTCTTCCCATTTCAGAGGGTGAGCTGACGTGACGACCGACATGTCAGGGAACACGGCAAGAGCAGACGGGCATGACAGTAGTGCAGTAGCTGAGAGTTGACATCCTGATCTACAAGCACGAAGCACAGAGAAGCAGAAACAGCTAATTGGGGATGGTATGGGCTTCGGAAACATCAAAGTCCATCCCCAGTGACAAACCTCCTCCATTAAGGCCAAATCTCTTAACCCTTTCCAGACAGTTCCACTAATTGGAGATCAAGTATTCAAATATATGAGCCTATGGGGCCCTTCTCATTCAAGAGTCACATATGGCAAGTGTTTATATTTGCTGCTCCATCTCCTCATTCTTTCTTCTTCTTTTTTAAAAAAAAAAATCTATATTTTCTCTTTCTTTTTACCTTCCTATTTACCAAATCGAAGTCCACCAACTCTATTCTTTTTTCCTTTTTTTATCACTTAAAAAATCCAAATTCCTACTCCTTTCCCTCCTCCCAGTCCCCTCCCTCTCCCTTCACAAATCCTCCCCCACCCCTCCAACCCTAAGGGAGTGCCATGCACCCCGCCCTGTGGATAGTCCAAGCCCCCCCCTCTAAAGAACTCAAGAAATTAGACAATAACATTTTAAATAAACCAATTAAAAAGTGGTGTACTGAACTAAACAGAGAATTCTCTTCAGAAGAATTTCAAATGGCCAAAAGATACTTAAGGACAAGTTCTTTGTCCTTAGCTATCAGGGAAATGCAAATCAAAACAACCTTGAGATACCATTTTACACCTGTCAGAATGGCTAAGATCAAAAACAATAATGATAGCTTATGCTGGAGAGGTTGTGGAGCAAGGGGAACACTCATCCATTGCTGGTAGGAATGCAAACTTGTGCAGCCACTTTGGAAATCAGTGTGGCGGTTCCTCAGAAAACTGGTAATCAACCTACCTCAGGATCCAGCAATTCCACTCTTGGGAATATATCCAAAAGATGCTCAATCACATACTACAAGAACATTTGTGCCGGGCGGTGGTGGCGCACGCCTTTAATCCCAGCACTCGGGAGGCAGAGGCAGGAGGATCTCTGAGTTCGAGGCCAGCCTGGTCTACAAGAGCTAGTTCCAGGACAGGCTCTAGAAACTACAGGGACACCCTGTCTCGAAAAAACAAAAAACAAAAAACAAAAAAAAAAAAAAGAACATTTGTTCAACTATGTTCATAGCAGCATTATTTGTAATAGCCAGGACCTGGAAACCAACTCTTTATTCTGCCACCTGTTCTCTGTTTTTGAATCATCCAGTGAGATTTTTGTTTATGTTTTTTATAAGTTTTGGGGGTGCTAGGAATTGAACCTAGGGCTTCAGAAATGCTAGCTACACACCATACCATTAACTTGCACCTCTAGTCCCTATATGCTTTTAATTCTAATGTTTTATGTCCTTTTTGAATGTAATTTATTTCTGTAATGCAAATGCCTTCCTTTCACTCCTCATCTTCACCTCAGTGAGAGCTGAAAAAGCCAGGGATACCTTGTCTTATAACTCCAAAATTCTGGTAGCCCCAGGGTCACCATCTATTCATTTTTTTAAATGGATCATATCCCTTCCCTGCTAATTTTTATGGTGAAAGTTTGGGTCTGTACCCTGGACATGGTGACTCTCAGGATGTATAGATTTGGGATTCTGTTACCATTTTGAGAATACATGTTCTTTTTTAGTAGGCATTTAATCTTTGTTGGGTCAGATGCTAATGTGCTCTTGCTTTCTTTGAGTGGTGTCTCAATTGATTTCACTGGTTTTTGCTTTGCTGATTTGGGCCTGTGCCATAAATGGTACTGCTTTGAGTATCCATAAGCAGAATTAGGTCACTTCCTTCCCCAGCTCTTTCTCTTTCATGGCTCCTGTTCATTGTCTTCCAGCTTGCGTATGGTGACTTGAAAGATAATGACCACTATAAGCTCATATATTTGAAAGTGTTGTCTCCAGTTGGAGGAACTGTTTGGGAAGGATTGGAAGGTGTGGCCTTACTGGAAAAAGTGTGTCACCTATTTAAATTCTCTCTCTGTTTCTTTCCCTCATGCTTGTGGTTCAGGATGCAAACTCTCAGCTATTCCTCCAGCTCTGTGCCTACCTGCCTGCTACCATACTCCCCGAAATGATGGCTATGGACTTTAATCCTCTATAACCAAGGGCCCCTAAATTAAATGCTTTCTCTAATAAGTTGCCCTGTTCATGATGCTTTGTAATAGCAATAGAAAAGTAACCAAAACACTCAGCTAAGATCCATTTACAGAGACTGACACCATGGTTTTCCTAGGGGATTTGTTTCTAATTCTGATTTCTCTTTCTTGTTCACTTGCTTTTTTGTTTACTCTTCAATGCTCACAGGTGATTTATTTTAAAATCTCTCTCTCTCTCTCTCTCTCTCTCTCTCTCTCTCTCTCTCTCTCTCTCTGTGTGTGTGTGTGTGTGTGTGTGTGTGTTTTATTATTGTTATCAATAGGGAAATGAGAAAGTTTTAACATCGATGGACTCTAAGTCATCTGGTTTGGGGTTTGATTATTGAGTTTTTCTGTCTTGTGAATAGTATCAAGATCTTGAGGACTCATATATGTGTTCCTTCAGTAGTGTTATGGTTTGATCTATTTTCTTCATTTCTGTATGAAAAGCAAGGTAGAGATAAAACCTTATTTTGAGTTTTACAGGGACATTCCTTCTCTCCAATATTATTTCTTTTCTTTTCCTTTCTTTCTTTGTTTCTTTTTTTATTTGTTTGTTTTGCTTTTTCAAAACAGGGTTTCTCTATATAGCCTTGGCTGTCCTGGAACTCATTCTGTATAGACCATGCTGGCATCAAACTCACAGAGATCCACCTCTCTCTGCCTCCCAAGTGTTGGGAATAAAGGTATGCACTACTACCACCTGGCCAGTATTATTTATTATTATTTATTTATTTGGTTTTTCGAGACAGGGTTTCTCAGTAGCTTTGGAGCCTGTTCTGGAACTATCTCTTGTAGACCAGACTGGTCTCAAACTCACAGAGTTTGGCTCTGTCTCCTGAGTGCTGGAATTAAAGCCATGCACTACCACTGCCCGGCCCCAGTATTGTTTATTAAAAAGACTTTCTTCTCCACTGAGCCACCCATAGAATTTGCTTGGAAATCCACTGATGGTACATGATTGATATGCATACTACATATTCTCTCCCATTTCATTAATTCATACAACTACTTTTCTACCAATTCCTCTCACTTCAAGTAATGAAGTTACTAAATCAGGAACACATGAAATCAAACCTTGCCAATTTTCTTTTTCAGAATCATTTTGGCTATTTGACATCTTTGCATTGGTATCTGAATTTTGCTTTGTTTATTGATTTGGGGCCCTGAGGGTCAAACCCATGGGTCACATACATGCCATTGAGTGTCTTATTCATTAATGTACATGTCCAAGCTTTCAATTAAATTTTAGAATTAGCTTCCCACATTCTGTTTTAAGAACCTCTTCAGCTATTCTGAAACTAAATCTATAGATTGATGAGATGAGTAAAGTTTTATCTTCCAGTTTATTGTCATATTTGTCTTTCTAAATACTTAGATCATTTTCATTTACTTCTTTAGTATATAAAACTTCTGAATTATTTTGTTGGGTGTATTTTAATATTCCTCCTATTGTAATATTTTATTTATTAATTTATTTGCAGTACTGCTATTTGAACTCAGGGCCTTATACTTGCTGGTCATTACCAATATTCTAACAAACATTGATCTACATTCTCAACCTTTTGGAAGGGGACAAACAGAGTCTCATGTAGTTGTCACTGGTTTTGAACCCTTAATCTTGCTGCCTCCATCTCCCATGTGCTAGGATGAAAGGCATGTATCACCACACCTGGACTAAACAATCATCGTTAAACTGTACTTTCCAATGTTACTTGCTGAAATATATTTTCTTGATTTTATCGTATTTTTACAGTATCCTGCCACAGTCATTATTAAAATAAATTATCCAAATATTTTCTTTTGGATTGAAACTTCTTTACCACTTTTGGAATAAATAATCCTGTCACCTACATATTCAGACAGTTTCATCCTTCTATGTGGTTTGCATTTTTATAGTCTAGCTGCACTGACAACTTACTACTGGAGAACAATACCCATTTAATTGAATAACAATTATGAGAAAGCATACCCTTGCCTTGTCTTTAACTATAGAAGGGAGACACTAAGACGTTCAGCTGGGTAGATGATGGAGTTAGTCATTATTAGAGAAACCTCTCATTGGTTCAAAGAGATTCCCACTTATTTCTAATTTTCCAAGTTTTAGAGATGATTTGAATCATTTTGAATGTTTTCCTGCCTATTGAGATAGTTATATGACATTTTTTTCTTTTTTATGCTAATATGATGAGTTGATTTTGGCTAATTTATTACATTTTATTTATTATTTTTTGGGGGAGGAGTGCCCCATAGTGACCACCCTATGCCTGTGAAGGTCAGTGAAAAACTTATAGGAGTGTTCTCTCCTTTCATGTGGGCCCTACAGATCAACTCAGGTTGTCAGACTTGGTAGCAAGTGCCTTTGCCATCTTGCCTGTCCCTATTTTGGTAAGTGTTCAAAACTTTAACCAGCCCTACATCCCTGATAGAAATCATAATTTGTCATGATGTATGATTAATGAATATTGCATTTTTATTTTCTAGTATTTCTTTGAAGATTTTCTTTATCATGTCTTCTCCCCTTTTCTGATAGTCTGTTTGCTTTGGTATCGGGAGAAAGCTGTTCTTATAACATGAATGTGACATATCCCTTCTTTCTCTTTTCTCTAAGAGAGTTTCTCTAGAACTGCGTCATCATCATTATTATAGCTGGATAGAGCTTACCAGGGAAGCTATTAAAGTCAGTGTTCCTTTGTAGGAAAATTTAAATGACACATTCAGATTGTTAAGATAATGCTACTTGGAATTTCTGTTTACTCTTGAGTGATCTGTTGCTTTGCCTCTTCTATGGAATTTGTTCATTTTGTCTAATTATCAAATTCAATCTAAAGCTGATCATAATATTTCTTTATGGTTCCCTTTGAAACATGTTGGTTTAATAGTGATTTTCTCTTTTATTTCTGGCATTTATGTTTTTAATAATCTTAATTTTGTGGAAATATTTTTACTCAGCTTAGATAGTGGTTTACAAATTTCATTCATACTTTCAAAGAGCAAGCTGTTAGTTGACTAATTTTTCTGTAGTTGGACATTTCTATTTAACTGATGTTCTGCTCTTGTCTTCCTGCTGGTTGGCTTTTTTTTTTTTTTTTAAATTCAGATGATCCATTTTTTTCCCTAGCTTCTTGGCAGAGCAGTTAATATTAGTGTTTTCCTTTCCAGGGAGATTATTTAAAATCAATCCTACTATTACCCTGGCTATATCACCTAAGCTGTATTTACATTTTTGCTCATTTCATTTATTTCCCTGTGATTTATGTTTGTACATAGATTACTTTTTCATGAATTTATTTACAAGTAACTGGGAATTTACACATTTCTGTTAATAGAAGTGTGACATTCAACTCTGTTAAATTCTTTTTGTTAGGGAATATTTCGCAGTAGTTACAGTGGCCCCAGGTACTGAAGCCAGAGTTCTTTTGAGGAAATTTTAAAATTGAACATTCAATTTCTTCATACATATAGGATTTTTTAAAGAATATCTATTCTTTACTTTTTTAATAGTGTATGTGTATGTATAGCACACATGCATGTTTGCATCCGCGTGTGTTTCTGAGTGTGCATGCACGTAGGTTTGTGTAGGCCCTAGGTTGATGTTGGATGTCTTTCCATCTTAATTTTTTGTTCAGGATCTCTTAGGCAAGCCTGAGTTCCCTGATACAAGGAGTCTAGCTAGCCCGCTCACTCAGAGGACCTCTGTCCGCCTCTGTAATTTCTGAAATTACAGGCAAATCATCATGTCTGTTTGCTATTTACGTGGGTTCTGAATCCTGGACTCTAATGCTCACACTTGTTCCTTGTGCAGCAACAGCTTCAAACACTAAACTCTCTCCCCATTATTCCTTTTACTTCCTTCTTCCTTAAGACAGGCTCTCAGTATATAGTCAAGGTTGGCTTCAGACTTATGGAGACCCACCTGCCCTGCTTCCCTAGTGCTGTAAGAAAGGCATGCACCACCATGCCCAGCTCCTCTGTATGTTGGTACCTTTTATCTTTCATGAAATTTTTTCATATTATTTAATTATCAAATTTTTGCTATATAGCTAAAGAGGTCTTAAACCTTTGATCCTCCTGTCTCCACTTCCCGAGTGCTGGGATTATAGGTCTGTACTGTCATGCGTACTGCAGATAGCATTTATCTTTTTTAATTCCATTAAGGGTCCTTGGCAAGTAACTACCTTAGCCCACAGTCAGTGAAGAACGCTTATCACACTGCTTTGCCTTAAATGCTTATCACTGTGACCATGACCTCTGGAAAACCAGTACAAATTTCCCTTTTCTATTCACAGTTGCATAGGAAGAGAATTTAAACTTACTATAGGGCTCGGCAACCTCAACATACAACTTGTTTTCCTCCCTTAGTAAGTTGAGAACACTCACCTTTTTGCTTAGAAGGAACACTCTGGATTCTCAGGCTTGTCTGAATTGCCAGTCCTGCTAATTCTTCCACTTCTGAACCCTTATTTAGTAAAATGAGGATTGCTTGAATACAAAATTGTGGTTCCATGACAGTTGATCTGGAAGCAAGGAAAACCACTTACTGACCAACAAGTCCATAGTTATACGGTGTGGACACACTGGACTGAGAATATTCTGGGCAGATGCAGCAGAATGGTGGGATGTTTGATCACAGCCCCCAGAACAGTATATGATGTAAAGTGTATGAATTGCTTACTTCTAAACTTTCCATTTGATATCTTTAGATTGTGGTTGATTGTGGGTAACTGAAACAGCAGAAAGCAAAACCACTAACTAATAAGGGTAGTGGAAAGGGTCTATATGTTTTCAATCCATTTGAATAGCCAGTGGTTTCATGTGGGGCTGAGAATGTGGTGAATATCCCATGCACTCTGGAAGAGAGTGCTGCTCTCTCTGTGCAGGGTTGATGCAGTGCTCTCTAAATACCAAGTAGGGTGAGGCTGTGGATAGCAGCCTTCTGTATTCTGGGGAGATTTCTTCATACTTGACTATTCTTGAGTGAGATTTGATACTCTGTATATTTCATGGAATTTGTTCATTTTATCTAATTATCAAATTTCACTACTGTAGCTAAGGCTGGCCTTGAACTCTTGATTTTTCAGTTTTGAGATGAGAGTATCTGAGTCAGTTTTCACTTGTTGTTGTCTACCCTTTCAGATTGAGCTCCATAGAGTTCCAGGCTTACACAGTTGAGGTTTATTTATACTTTTTGTTTCACTCTGTTTTTTCCCCCAAGGATTTTACTGTAGAGCCCCACAATGACCTTGCATTTATGACTATGCTGTTTTAGCGTCTTGAATGCTATGTGTATGCATTTTCGTCAGCATACACCTGCTTTCATTATGAGCTGTCCTTTATTGTTGCTAAGACCCTTTGTCGTGTGACCTTTATCTGGTGGTAGTATTGTTACTCAAGCTTTCTTTTTTTTTCTTTTTTCTTTTTTTTTTGGTTTTTCGAGACAGGGTTTCCCTGTAGTTTCTAGAGCCTGTCCTGGAACTAGCTCTTATAGAACAGGCTGGCCTCGAACTCAGAGATCCGCCTGCCTCTGCCTCCCGAGTGCTGGGATTAAAGGCGTGCGCCACCACCGCCCGGCTACTCAAGCTTTCTTATGGATAGTATTTATGTATACATTGTGCCCCTTGACCTGATAATGTGCCAAGTGTGCTCCTTTATAGACAGCAAAGTGGCAGCAAATAAGTGGTCCTTTCTTGTGTATGAGAATTTCTACTTTTATTTTTTTTTTATGACAGTGTTTCTCTGTGTTGCCCTGACTGTTTTGGAACTCACACCTTAGACCAGACCGAGATCATCTGCCTCTGCCTCCCAAGTGCTGGGATTAAAGACCTATGCCACCACTGCCTGGCTAGTTTACAGTTTTTAAATGAAGTACTTAGACCATTTGCATTTAAAGCAATCAACACAGTGATTAGAGCTAACTCTACAAGAACATATTTCTTCCTCCCCCCTTTGGTCTTTACCCTTTTCTTTTTCTGTGTTTTACATTTCCACATTTTTATGTGTAATATTAACTTATTGGTGCTACCCATTCATCTTTCTATAGATCACCACAAGTACTTTTAATTTTTCAGTCTTCATTCAAACATTATACATCTTCACCTTAATCTAAGAACCTAAAACAGTATACCTTACTATTCCTATACCATTAGATTTTGCCTATTTTAGAGACTTCACAATCCATTTTTATTTTTGTTTCAACTAGTTCATTATTTGAAGGAATTAAAAATATTTAAATCCCTTTGTATTTGCTGACATGGTTATAACTTCTGTCACTCTTCATCCTTTGGAATGACATGACTTTAATGTGCATATTCTTCTGCAGGTCTGGAGTTACGTTCACCATTCATCTATTTCTTATTACGTCAGCTGTCTCTTTGAGTAACTTCTCAGGAGCTGCATTTCTGAAGAGAACTAACTCTCTCCTCCAGTAGCTAGCCCTTTGCAATAGCTTCTCAGCTAGGAGTGGGACATCCTAATCCTGCTCCTCCCCAATCCTGCCTTCCAAGTGCTGGGATTAGAGGCATACACTACCACTTCCAGTCTTTGGTTGTATTTTAACGAAGCCATTTCCTAATTTTGCTTAGGCTCTCAGTTATTTCTGTCAGGAGTTGAACTGAATTACCTATTCAACAGTTGGTATCTGAGGTCCCACCTCTCCTTATAGAAAGCAATGCGCCATTTGCCTATCAATATTTGCTGAAAAATGTATGCTTTCCACTCAGGTATGAAATGTCACATTTGTGTCTCAATAAATGCACTGATCTGTTTCCCAGCTCTTTTGGTGTTCTACTTATTTCACAATACGTACAGTGGGAAACCAGGGCTGGAAACCATCACACACACACACACACACACACACACACGTACACACGCACAAACACACAACACCTTCCTTCTTCACTGCTTCCTACCTCCTTCCCTCCCTTCCTTCCTATATGCTATAGACTAGATTACCCAAATATGGGGGAAAACTTGCCTCCAATGTTGGCCTAAATGTTCATATACTGCTCGCGAGAATTCAATATAGTTCCAACTTTGTAAAAGAAGCCTCAGGTACTCTTTAGAAACTTCATGCATTTGTGCTTTAATAGAGAAATAACCATTTTAGGAATTTATCCTGAAGGTATGCATAAAACCTAAAAATTTATACAAGCATTATTTACTACATTATCTTTTTTGGAAGATATTGAAATGAAGTAAATGTCCCCATGTAGGAGATGGTTGTACACACTGTTAAACATCCACACAATAACAATGGAAAATTGTGATGCTATAAAGGACAATTAGATCTCTACAGCTCTCACAAGCTTTCTATGAAGCGTAATTAACCAAAGAGTGTGAAGTTGGAAGTGATTATGTAAGTATAATGCTATTTGTAGGAGGGAAAAATTCAAATTTAAACGTGCACCAAAATAAAATAACACAAAACATAACTTAATAAACTTTGGATATGAAGCTCTATATTTTCAATAGGATAGAGAGGAGGGAATAAGGAACTAAGGAAGTCTTGAACCTTACTCAGTAACTAGTAGTTTGTCACAAGTGGCATAAAGGTGACTTTTCTGATACTGTAATGCTTGTGTTGAAGAATAGAGCCATTGATTTTCTACCAGGGTTCACTTTATGGGGGTTGGGAGAGAAAAAGATGTTCTTAAGGAAGGAGAGGATCAGAATAATAAGGACATACTACCAAAATATTTCCCCACATATGCCTCGTTAATTCAAAGGAAGCAAATGATGATTTTCCAGAGATAAACTGACAGACACTCCCTTAATAAAAAGAGTTCAAAGCTAACATCATCAATCCCAGCGCACACTGACGTTCACATCCCTTATGATACAACATGCTCTGGAAAGCATACAGCATCATTTCTTTGACATGCCTGCCAAAAATGTGTAATCAGTGTCTGCTCATCAAGAGACATTGGACATCCTTGTACATGCTCAAGTTGAAGAACACTTTATAAAACTACTGCCCATATGATCCAAAAATATTATAATTGTGGAACACAGAGACTGAGAAACTACTCTGGATTAAAGGAAATGAAAGCAACATAATTAAATGCAATTTTGTTCTTATGTGATCCTGGATTGGGGGAAATTGGAGAATTTAAATGTTCACTTGTGCTACATAACAAAATTACTGTTAAATTTCCTGTTGTTTGTAGATAAACTAACTGTACTATTATAAGTTAAAGCATCTTTCTGGTTCAGAAGCTCTGAATATGAAATGTCTATCTGAAAAAGGGCATTTGTAATAAAGTGGTTCTAGAAATATTAATAAAATATGTATGTCTATATTCATAGAGATACATACTAGCACACACATATGTAGAGAGAATGTGCTTTTTAAAAGATAAAGGAGAAAAGGCTAACAGTAGTTGGATGGGTTTTTTAAGTGTAGGCCATAAGAATCTAAGTGCCATGTGGAATCAGACCTGGGCTCAGAACTTTTCATTTATGGTTGATTGGAGCCTAGGACTCATTGTGAGGCCATTCCAGTAGAACTCGCTGCAAATCTCTCAGGTGGAGACTGCTGAGGATGGTGGCTTCCAGTGTCTCATTAGACTATCCTGTGACAAGACTATCTGAGATTCATTCTAGGGGCATCTGCTGGCCACTGGGTACTGCTGGCTGTAGCATGTTGCTGAAGCTTTTCATAGGCATGGCTGGGCACACTCCAAGAAGCATGCTCTGGGGAAACTCTCTAGATGCTGGAGCTTGCCAAGTTGCCACATCAGATGCAGGAAGTCATAACCTTTTTTTAAAATCACAATCTCTATTGTGATAGCTTTCCACTGTACTAGTGGGGAAAAGTAATGGGCCCAGATTCATGTTCATGAGGCTGTCAAAGAGGACCCACTTGAAGTTAATGACATAAATATTCTGGTATAGGTTAAATATAAAAAGCTTCAGGTGTGTGCAAACTACCATTAGGAAATAATTCTATGGAAAGAGATAATCTTAGTAGTCTCTAGTGGCTAGGTAGCTGAAATGATGAATACCATCATAGGAGAAACTGACACCATGAATCCTTAGCTTATATCCTCCCCAAAACAGATACCTGGGAGAGAATCCATGAATGGCCTACCTTCAATCATGTGCCTACCATTGGGTTGGGATATTATGATTCATTACTACATAATGACTCTGAAATGATGTGGGATTCCCCTCTGTATGCTGTGAATATATTTTATTACAATTTGTTAATAAAGAAGCTGCTTTGTCCTATGTCAGGGCAGGATAGGGCTAGGTGGAAAAACTAAACTAAATGCAAGAAAAAAGAAGGCAGAGTCAGGCAGATGCCATGTAACTGCTGAAGAGGAAGGATGCTAGAACCTTACCGGTAATCCACAACCTTATACACAGTTACTAGAAATAGGTTACTTTAAGATGTAAGAACTAGCTAGGAATACACCTGAACCATTGGACAAACAGTGTTGTAATTACAATAGTTTCTGTGTGATTATTCATGTCTGGGCAGCTAGGAAATGAATGTGCAGTCTTTGGTTACAGTGAGAATAGGAGCAAGACTGTGTCTTTCCACCATTTCCCCTAGGTGAAAGTGCATTTATGAGACAGTGCAATAGGTCATCAGTAGAGAAAGTCAAATGGTAAGTTTTGAGGCTAGCATATGGCATGAGTCCAATCTGGAACACATACTTTCAAATGGCATGAAATCTATTAATCATTTCCTAATTTAAATGATGGAAAGATAGCCATCAGCAAAGCCTTATTGAAACTTGGGTCTGCTTCTTAATCACTGCCTGTAGTGATATGCAACCATGCTACTGTAACAGAGTTATGGCCATGACAAAAACCTTAATCCTGAAAGGTTGAGGGGATAGAAGTGAGCATTTTATAGAAAACATCCATATTCTTCTCCCCATATTGAAGAGTCTTTCTTCTCAAAGTGTTGTGTAGAATATCAAGCCAAACTCTGGGCCACACTTCCCAGCTACTAAGTTTGTACTTCTACATGGTCACCAGGGGACTCAAGCTCATGTGAAGGGTATAGATTCTCAGGCAGGCTGATTAACCCTTATGGACTACAATATGTGTGAGGCACTGTGCTCTGTTGTCACAGTGTTTAGGTCCCTTTTATTGTCAAAGGTCATAGATGCACTAAAGCTATCTTAGATTTAAAAGAAAAAAAACAAGTTTTTTTTTTTTTACAAGAAGAGTAAAAAGGAAGGAAGAAATGAAGGAAAGAAAGAAGTAAAGATGGAAGGAAGGGAAGAAGGAAGGAAGGAAGAAAGGACGAAAGGAAGGAAGGAAGCAGGAATGACATCTATAAGCAGATCCAAGGATACTTTTCTCCTGATTGCATAGAGACTTGAGTCCTTCATTATCTAAAAGTGTAGTGTGAGAAACAATGCCTTTGATCAGGGGATGATTTTCTATTTTTTCCTTCTATTTTTCTTTTATCAGATATAGACTTTTTCATACAATATATTCTGATTATGGTTTCCCATCCCCCAAGTCCTCCAAAATTTCTCTCCACTTCCCCTCCTACCTGGATCCACACTTTTTCTGTATTGTCTTAGAAAATCAACAGACATCCAATTAATAAAAATTAAATCAAATAAGATAAATTGGAATAGGACAAAACAAACAAAAGGAACAAGTCAAAGAAAGAGCACAAGGTATATATTGATATAGAGACATACATGTTTAAAACACAAAATTGGAGATATATATGTGTGTGTGTACACACACACACACACACACACACACACACACACATATATATATATATTCAAAGGATCCATAGATAAAATTTCATGGACCGGATAGGAATGGCCCCACAGGCTCATATATTTGAAAACTTGGTCATTAGAGAGTGGTGCTACTTAACAGGTATTAGGAGGTGTGACCTTGTTGGAGTACAATAATCTTGTTGGAGGGAGTGTATCACTGTGGGTGGGCTTTGAGGCTCCAAAAACCCAAGCCCAAGTATCTTTCTTCCTGCTGCCTGTGAATCTGGATATAGAACACTCAGCTATTATGTCTGCCTGCATGCTGCCATGATCCTCATCATGAGGATAATGGACTAAACCTCCGAAACTGTACTTTAAGCAAGCCCTAAGTGTTATCTTTTATAAGAGTTGTCATGGTCATGGTGTCTCTTCACAACAATAGAACACCAACTAAGACACATTATGAGACAAAGAACTTCAGAGATGCCGTTGACTTCACTTTGTGTTGGTCATCTACTGCTAGGCATGGAGTCTTCCCTTAAGAGTGGTTTGTACCCACAGTGAGACTCCATTGAAGAAAGTTAATTTTTCATTTGCAAGTCATTGTCAATTGGAGATAGCTTCGGGTTAGGGATGGGGCCTTGTGTCTACTTTTTTCAGTGCTGGGACCCCATCTGGTGAAGACCTGTGCAGGCCCTGTGCGTGCTGCCACAATCTATGTGAGTTCTTATGCCCATGAGTCTTGCTGAGTTTAGAAGACACGATTTTGTTGGTGTCCTCCATACCCTCTGGCTCTTACACATTCTCTGCCTTCTTTTCTGGCGAGCTCCCTGGGTCCTGATGGGAGGGATTTGATGGAGACATCCCATTTATGACAGAATGTTTCAAGGTCTCTCACTCTGCACATTGTCTGTCTATGGGTCTCTATATTTGTTCTTTTACTGCAGGATGATGCTTCTCTGATATTGGCAGAACAAGGCACTAGTTTATGAATATAGTAGAATGTCCTTAAGAGTCATTTTATTTTTTATTAATCTTTTAAAATTTATTTTACATACCAACTACAGTTTCCCCTTCTTCCTCTTCTCCCATTCCCTCTCCCTACCTCCCTTCTAACCCTGCCCCCATTCACTCCTCTTCTGTCTCCATTCAGAATGGGTAGGTCCTCCCATGGGATCAACAAAGCATGACATATCAAGTTGAGGCAGGACTGAGCTCACCTCCATTCTGCATCAAGTTTGAGCAAGGCATCCCACCATAAGCACTAGGTTCCAAAGAGCCAGCTCACACACCAGAGACAGGTCCTGGTCCCACTGCTAAGGGCCCCACAAATAAACCAAGCTACACAATTGTCACCCACATGCATAGGTCTAGGTCAGTCTCATGCAGGCTCCCTAGCTATCAGTCTAGAATCCATGATCTCCCACCAACTTGGGCCAACTGTTTCTGTGGGTTTTCCTGTCATGATCTTAACCCCTCTTGTTCATATAATCATTCCTTCCTGTCTTCAACTGGACTCCCAGTACTCAGTCAAGTGTGTGATCATGGATCTCTATATCTACTTTCATCAGTTATTGGATGACAATTCTGTGATAACAGTTAGGGTAGTCACCAGTCTGATTACAGGAGAAGGCCATTTCAGGCACCCTCTCCACTATTGCTAGGAGCCTTACCTGGGGGGTCATCTTTGTGGACTCCTGGGAGGTTCCCTGGCACCAGATTTCTCTCTAACCCCATAATGGTCCCCTCTATCAAGATATCTCTTCCATGGCTCTCTCTCTCCGTCCCTCCCCCAACTTAACTATCCTGATTCTTCATGTTCCCATCCCCATTCCTCCCCTCTATTTCCCCACACCCACAGTTTACCTAGGAGATCTCATATATTTTCCATTCCCAGGGCTATCCAGGGCTCTTAGGCTCCTCCTTTTTTTTTAACTCTTATGGGGCTGTGGATTGCACTCTGGATATCCTTTGTTTCACATCTAATATCCACTTATGAATAATTACATACTGTGTTGGTATTTCTGAGTCTGGGTTGCCTTACTCAGTATGATTTTTTTCTAGTTCCATCCATTTACCTCCAAATTTCATGATGTCATTGTTTTTACCACTGAGTAATATTCCATTGTGAAACTGTACCATATATTCTTTATCCATTCTTCAGTTGAGTGGCATGTAGGTTATTTTCAGGTTCTGGTTATTATTATAATGCTGCTATGAACATAGTTGAGCAAGTGTCCTTGTGGTATGATTAAGCATCCTTTCGGTATATGACCAAGAGTGGTATAGCTGGGTCTTGAGGTAAATGAATTTCCAATTTTCTGAGAAACTGCCATACTGATTTCCAAAGTGGTTGTACAAGTTTGAATTTCCACTAGAAATGGAGGAGTTTCCTCTTACTCCACATCTTCTCCAACAAAGGCTATCATTAGAGTTTTTTTTTTTTTACCTTGGTCACTCTGACAGGTATATGATGGTATCTGAATCATTTTGATTTGCATTTCCCTGATGGCTAAGGATATTGAACAACTCTTTAAGTGTTTCTCAGCCACTTGAGATTCTCGGTTGAGGATTCTCTGTTTAAATCTGTAGCCCATTTTTATTGGGATTATTTTGTATATTGATGTCTAGCTTCTTGAGTTCTTTCTATGTTTTGAAGAACAGCCCTCTGTAAGACGTGGGGTTGGTAAAGATCTTTTCTCACACTGTAGGCTATCATTTTGTCTTATTTATTATATCTTTCAGCTTACAGAAGCCTTTCAGTTTCAAGAGAACTCATTTATTAATTGATGATCTCAGTGTCTGTGCTACTGGCGCTACATTCAGGAAATAGTCTCCTGTGCCAATGCATTCAAGGCTACACCACACTTTCTCTTCTATCAGGTTGAGTGTAACTGGGTTTATGGTGAGGTCTTTGATCCACTTAGACTTGAGTTTTGTGCAGGGTGATAGATATGGGTCTATTTGCATTTCTTTATATGTCACCATCCAGTTATGCTAGCACCATTTGTTGAAGATGCTTTCTTCTTCCCATTGTATATTTTTGGCTTTAATTTTTGTCCAAGATCAAGTGTTTACAGGTGTGTGGATTTATGTCAGGGTCTTTGATTCAATTCCATTGATCCACCTGTCTGTTTTTATGCCACTACCAAGCTGTTTCTATTACTATAGCTCTCTAATAGAGCTTGAAGTCAGGGATTGTGATACCTCTGGAAATTCCTTTATTGTACAGGATTATTTTAGCTATCTGGGGTTTTTTGTTTTCCCATGTGAAGTTGAGTATTGTTCTTTTGAGGTCTGTGAAGAATTGTGTTGGTATTTTGATTGGGTATTTTATTTAATTTGTAGGTTGATTTCAGTAAGACTGCCATTCTTGCTATGTTAATCCTACCTATCCAAGTGCATGAGAGATCTTTCCAATTTTTGGTGCATTCTTCAATTTCTTTCTTCAAAGATTTAAAGTTCTTGTCATACAGATCTTTCACTTGTTCAGTTAGTGTTACCCCCAAGATATTTTATATTATTTATGACTATTATAAGGGGTGTTGTTTTTCTGTTTTCTTTCTCAGCCCATTTATTATTTATATGTAGGAGAGCTACTAATTTTTTTGAGTTAATCTTATATCCTGTACATTACTGAAGGTGTTTATCAGCTGTAGGATTTCCTGGTAGAATTTATAGGGTCACTTCTATATACTACCATATCATCTGCAAATAGTCAAAGTATGACTTCTTCTTTTTCAGTTTGTATCCCCTTGATCTCTTTTCATTTTCTTATTGCTCTAGCTAGAACTTTGCATGCTATATTGAGTAGATATGGAGAGAGTAGACAGCCTTGTTTTGCTCCTGATTTTAGTGGAATTGCTTGAGCTTTTCTCCATTTCATTTTATGCTGGTTGTTGGCTAGCTGTATATTGTGCTTTCATTATGTTTAGGTATGTTTCTTATATCCCTGATCTCTACAAGGCCTTTATCATGAAGAGGTGTTGGATTTTGTCAAAGGCTTTTTCAACATCTAATGATTTGATCATGCATTTTTTTCTTTCAATTTGTTTATATGATGAACTGCATTGACAGAGGTTCATTATGATCCTTTAGCAGAACATTAGTATTTGGGTTTCCCCTAATTCCCTGGCCTATCTAGTCTCAGGTTCTTGGTCACCCAAGAAGTGTTGGGTATGGGTCCAACTCATGGATTGGGCCTTAAATCCAATCAGATATTGGTTCGTTACTCCCACAAGCTTTGTGCCACTATTGTATCAGCATATACTGCAGGTGGTTCACCATTGCAGATCGAAGGATTTATAGCTGGGTTGTTGTTTACCTTTCTCCTTTGGGAGCATTCAGAGTAACTTCCAGTATCAGAAACACTGGTTTGTAGGGTGAAGGCTCTATGTAGGCACCAGCTCAACTTTTGTGTTTTCAACAAGTTGGAAAGGTACTGTTTTCAGTAATAGGGCCTTACTATCAATTTGTGGAAAGCAACCAACACCTTTGGCAATATCCTGGGTTGTTTGGGGGTTCCCATGTGATCCCTTTGGCCAATAAATCAATTGGATATAACCTATTTCTGGTATTGAAAGCTTTGTTTGGTGTCTAGAGATGTACAGTTGAGACTTCGCATACCCATCACCTTTATATGAAAATATTTTTGAAAGGTTCTGCTGTATTGTGTTTCCATTCTGCATATCAAATGGCCCTTAGTTTTAGATATTCCTCCCTATATTTTTTCTCACCTTTCTCTTCCCTGTCCAATCTCATCCCCGTTTGATCCTCCCATTCCAGCTTTCCAACCTCCTGTCCATCCATAACTGTCTATTCTCTTTCCTTTCCTAGGGAGACCGATCCTTTTCCACTAGCCTCTTACTCTCAACCTAACCTCTATGATTATATGGATTATAATCTATTTATCAATGGCTTAACAGCTAATATCCACATATAAGCTCATACATGCCATATTTGTCTTTCTGGGTCTTGTTTACCTCACTCAGAAGAATATTTTTCTGGCTCCAACCATTTACTTGTGAATTTCATGATTTCATTTTTAAAGACTGACTAATAATATTAACGTACCACATTTTCTTTATCCATTTATCCACTGGCTGATATCAATGCTCTTTTGAATTTCAGGCTAGTATGAATGAGGCAGCAATGAAGATAGTTGAGCAAGTGTCTCTGTAGTAGAATAAAACATTCCTTGGATATATGCCCAAGAGTGGTATAGCTAGTTCTTGATGTAGACTGATTCCCAGTTTACTCAGGAATTGCCACATCCACACTGATTTTCATAGTGGTTATACAAGTTTGCACACCCACCAGCAATGGATGAGTGTTCCCTTTGCTCCGCACCCTCACCAGCATGAGCTGTCATTTGTTTTATTGATCTTGGCCATTGTAACTGTAAGATGAAATCTCAAAGTAGTTTT
Source organism: Arvicola amphibius (assembly GCF_903992535.2). Classification (NCBI taxonomy): domain Eukaryota; kingdom Metazoa; phylum Chordata; class Mammalia; order Rodentia; family Cricetidae; genus Arvicola; species Arvicola amphibius. Next base: position 34,225,009 of record NC_052054.1, read on the forward strand.
GACTTTCATCTCCCTTATGACTAAGGATGTTGATCATTTATTTAAGCACATCTCAGTCATTTTTGTTTCCTTTTTTGAGAACCAAGTACCCGAATTTTCAATTGAGATGCTTGTTTTCTTGATGTCCAGTTTTCTCTTTGTTTGTTTGTTTGGTTGGTTGGTTGGTTGGTTTTTCTAGACAAGGTTTCTCTATGTAGCTTTGGTACCTGTCCTGAAACTCGCTCTTGTAGAGCAGGCTGGCCTTGAACTCACAGAGACCCACCTATCTTTGCCTCTGAGTGCTGGGATTAAAAGTGTGCACCACCACCACCCAGCTCGATGTCCAGATTTTTTGAGTTTTTTATTTAATTTGGATATTTGCCATCTATTGGATGTGTGGTTGATAAAAATCTTTTTCCATTCCATAGCCGGCCACTTTGTCCAAATGATGGTGTCCTTTGACATACAAGAGCTTTCCAGTTTCATGAGGTCCCATTTATTAATTGTTGATCTTACTGTCTGTACTAAATGTGTTCTATCCAGGAAGTATTTTCCTGTGCCAATGAATTTAAAACTATTTTCCACTTTCTCTTCTATTAGATTCACTGTACCTCCTTTTGTTGATGTCTTTGACATATTTGGAGTTGAATTTTGTCCACGGTGATAAATATGGAACTGTTTGCCTTCTACATGCAGAGGGTATGCTTAGTATCATTTGTTGAAGTTGTTTCTGTCTTTTTTCCAATGTGTATTTATTACTTCTTTATCACAAATAAGGTGTCCATAGGTGTGTAGATTTATTTCTGGGTTTTCAGTTCTATTCTACTGACCAGTGTATTTGTTTTTGAGCCATTATCATGCTGTTTTTATTACTATAGCTCTGTATGGATCTGGGATGGTGACACCTCCAGCAGTTCTTTTGTTATTAGGGATTGTTTGTGTTATCCTGGGTTTTTTGTGTTTCCATGTAAAGCTGAAAAAATCCTTCCAATTTCTGTAATAAATTATGTTGGAATTTTTACTGGGATTGCATTGACTCTGTAGATTGTTTTTGATAAGATGGCCATTTTCACTATATTAATCCTACTGATCCATGAGCATGAGAAATCTCTCCATCTTTTGATATCCTCAATTTCTACTTCAGTGGCTTAAAGTTTGTGTCATTCAAGTCTTTTGGGTGTTTTGTTAGAGTTACCCCAAGTTATTTCTTGAGGCTACTGAGAAAGGTATAGTTTCCCTGATTTTTTTCTCAGTCTGATTATTTTATGTTTGTAGGAAATTTGCTGTTTTTTTTTATTTGTTAATTTTGTATCCTGCCACTATGGTGAGAGTGTTTTTATCAGCTGTAAAAGTTTCCTGGAAAGATCTTTAGGGTCATATACAATCGTATCATCTGTAACTAAAGATACTTTGACTCCATCCCTTCCTATTTGTATCCCCATTATCTCCTTCAGTTTTCTTATGCTCTAGTTAAGATTTCAACTATTAAACTAAGTATGGAGAGAGTGGACAACCTTGTCTTCTCATGATTTGAGTGAAAATGGTTTGAGTTTCTCTCCATTTATGTTGATGTTGGCTGTATAATTGCTATAAATTGCCTGATTATTTTGAGGTATATCCCTTGTATCTCTAGTCTTTCCCAGAATTTTATCATGAAGAGTGCTGATCTTTGCCGAAGACCTTTTCTGCATCTGATGGGATGATTATTTGGTCTTTCATTCTGTTTCTATGGTAGATAAATTTTATTGATTTGTATATGTTCAAGCATTTTTGTCACCTCTGGGTAAAGCCTACTTGATCAAGGTAGATGATCTTTTTGATGTGTTATTGGATTTGCTGTGTAAATATTTCATTGAGAATTTTTACTTCTATGTTCATAAGGGAAATTAGTTTATAATTTTCTTTGTTGGGTCTTTTTGTGGTTTAGTGGTCAGGGTAACAATGGTCTTGTATGATCAATATTCCTACTGTTTCTATTTTGTGGAATAATTTGATGAGTATTGGTGCTAATTCTTTGAAAATTTGGTAAAATTCTGTGCTAAAACATCTGGCTCTGCATTTTTTTCTTATTGGGAGATTTTTAATTAGAGCTTCTATTTCTGGAGCTTCTAGACCTGTTTAAATTGCTTATTGGATCTTGATTTGACTTGGTTTAAATTGAGAAAAGTATCTCTTTTTTCAGACTCTCCAATTTGGTGGAGTGCAGGTTTTTGAAACCATGTCCTTATGGTTCTCTGAATTGCTTTGATGTCTGTTTTTATATACCCTCCCACCTTTTTGTTTCTTTCTTTGTTTGTTTGTTTTTTGAGACAGGGTTCCTCTGTAGCTTTGGAGTCTGATCTGGGACTAGTTCTCGTAGACCAGGCTGGTCTCTAACTCACAGAAATCCGCCTGCCTCTGCCTCCCTAGTACTGGGATTAAAGGCGTGTGCCACCGCTGCCTGCTTTATATGTCTTTTTTGTCTCTAATTTATTAATTTGAATCTCCTCTCTCCATCTTTTACTTACTTTGGCTAAGGATTTGGCAATCATTTTTTTCAAAGGTTCAACTCTTTGTTTCTTTGATTATTTGTATTGTTTCTATTTAATAATTTTATTCCTGAGTTTGATTATTTCTTGATAATGTATCCTCCATTGTACACATGGGTAGAGTGGGTCAAAGAAATGCTCACCAACTGTGGCAGCCTCAGAAATGGATCTTCAAGCTCATTCAATGATCCTGTGTTTGCCAGGACTATGCCACCATTGGGAGTTGCTGAGTCAGGATGTCTGTTTCTTCTTCTTTTAAATATATAAGGTAAGTGATAGCAATAATTGCTGTCTGTCAAGGGCCTCCCTGTGCTAGGAACTTTTATCTGTCTATAGCCTTATAGTAACCTTGAGCTCTAACAGCGTAGCTGGCTCAGCATTAGAGATGAAAAGACTGAGGCTTAACACTCCTTTGGGTGCAATAAGACAACAAGGCAGCCTGCTGAATGGGAAAAGACCTTCACAGCCCCTCATCAGACAGAGGACTGATCTCCAAATTATGGAAAGAACTCAAGAAATTAGACATCAAAATTCCAAATAACCCAATTAAAAATGGGCTACAGAACTAAATAGAGAATTCTCAACAGAAAAATCTCAAGTGGCCAAAAAACACTTAAGGAAATCTTCAACACCCTTAGCCTTCAAGGAAATGCAAATCAAAACCACTCTGAGATACCATTTTACACCAGTCAGAATGGTTAAGATCAAAAACACCAATGATAGCTTATGCTGGAGAGGATGTGGAGTAAGGATAACACTCATTCATTGCTGGTGTAATGCAAACTTGTACCACCACTTTAGAAATCAGTATGGTGGTTTCTCAGAAAGTTGGGAATTAATCTACCTCAGAATTCAGTAATGCTACTGTTGGGCATATACCTGTAGTGAGGGGCTGCCTGCAGGCCTGCTTTTCATCCCACCCAGCTCCCGCATAGTTAGCTTAGCCTCAGAAATAAGAACACACAAAACTATATTCATTTAGACACTGCCTGGCCCATTAGTTCCAGCCTCTTATTGTCTAATTCTCACATCTTACTTTAACCCATATTTAGTAATGTGTGTAGCACCACAAAGTGGTGTCTTACAGGGAAAGATTCAGCATGTCTGACCTGGTGGCTGGCTTCATGGCGACTGTCCCAGAGAGGAGAGGCAGGGAAATGGCCCGAGGCATCTGCCTCACTCCCAGCATCCTGTTCTGTCTACTCCACCCACCTATGTTCTAACCTATCAGGTCAAGCAGTTTCTTTAATAATTAACCAATGAAACAGCAGGTAGATAGAAACACTCCTACATCATATACCCAAAAGATGCTCAATCATACAATAAAGACATTTGTTCAACTATGTTCATAGCAGCATTATTTGTAATAGCCAGAACCTGGAAACAACCTAGATGCCCCTCAACTGAAGAATGGATAAAGAAAACGGCACATTTACACATTAGAGTACTACTCAGTGGTAAAAAAAAAAAATGACATCTTGAAATTTGCATGCAAATGGATGGAACTAGAAAACACCATCCTGAGTGAGATAACCCAGACCCAAAAAGATGAATACAGTATGTACTCACTCATAAGTGGCTACTAGCTATAAGCTAAGGATATTGAGCCTATATAGTTCATGATCCTAGAAAAACTAAATAACAAGGTGAAAAAGAAAAAAAAAACATAGCCGGGCGGTGGTGGCGCACGCCTTTAATCCCAGCACTCGGGAAGCAGAGGCAGGAGGATCTCTGTGAGTTCGAGACCAGCCTGGTCTACAAGAGCTAGTTCCAGGACAGGCTCCAAAGCCACAGAGAAACCCTGTCTCGAAAAACCAAAAAAAAAAAAAAAAAAAAAAAACATATATAGATCCACCTGGAAAGTCGAAATGGACAAGATTGCCTTACAAAATTGGAAACATGGGGGTGGGGAAAAGGGAAGGAAGAAGGGGAAGGAAGAAAGGGAAGAGAAAAGGAGAGGAGAAGGGGAGGGGGAGGAGAACTTGAGGGAATGGGATAGTCGAGATGGAGGAAGGACAGAGATGAGAACAAGGAAAGAGATACCTTGACTGAGGGCCATTATGGTGCTAGCAAGAAACCTGGCACTAGAGAAATTTCTAGGAATCTACAAGGATGACCCCAGCTAAGATCCTAAGCAATAGAGGAGAGGGTGCCCGATCTGGCCTTGCCCTGTAGTCAGACTGAGGAGTATCTTAAATATTACCATAGAACCTTCATCCAGCAACTGATGGAGAGGTAGAGACCCTCACTGGAGCACTGGACTGAGCTCCCAAAGTCCAGTTTAAGAGAGGGATGAGTGCAGCCAGGCGATGGTGGCGCACGCCTTTAATCCCAGCACTCGGGAGGCAGAGGCAGGTGGATCTCTGTGAGTTCAAGATCAGCCTGGTCTACAGAGCTAGCTCCAGGACAGGCTCCAAAGCCACAGAGAAACCCTATCTCGAAAAACCAAAAAAAAAAAGAGAGAGAGGGATGAGTGATAATATGAGCAAAGAGGTCACGATCATGAAGGGTACATCCTCTGAAACTGTTTTACCCGACCTAATGGGAGCTCACCAACTCCATCTGGACAGGGAAGGAATAAGCATAGGACCAAACTAGTCCCTCTGAATGTGGATGACAGGTGTATGGCTGGGGCAGACTGTGGGGCCACTGGCAGTAGCACCAGGATTTATTCCTACTGCTTATTTGTATTGGCTTTTTGTGAACCCATTCTCTTTGGATGGATACCTTGCTCAGCCTAGATATAGTAGGGAGGGCCTTGGACCTTCACCATTGCAATGTACTTTACCCTCTCTGTGGAGTGGATGAGGGGGTGGGGTGAGGGTATAAGTGGAGGGAACGGGATGGGGAGGGAGTGGGAACTTGGATTGGTATGTGTAATGAAAAAAGATAGTTTGTTTTTTTTTAATAAAATAAAATAAAAATATTCCTTTGAGTGTAACTTCTTTTTGTTCTCAAGTTTTCAGGTGTGCTATTAAGTTACTAATATGAGATCTCTCTGATTTTTTATGTAGTGCTATGAACTTGTTTCTTAGAACTGTCTTCATTGTGTCCCATAAGTTTGGGTATGTTGTGTATTCCTTTTCATTCAATTATAATAATCTTAAATATCTTTCTTTGTTTCTGTCTTGACTTATTTTTCATTCAATAGTGAGTTGTTCAGGTTCCATGAATTTTTTTGTTTGTTTGTTTTTGCTGTAGCTTTGGAGCCTGTCCTGGAACTAGCTCTTGTAGACCAGGCTAGCCTTGAACTCACAGAGATCTGCCGCCTCTGCCTCTGGAGTGCTGGGATTAAAGGCATGGACTACCACCGCCCAGAGAGTTTTTTAAACTTTTGTTGTTTTTGTTGTTGGTGGTGTCTGCTCTAATCTGTGGTGATCAGATAGGATTCAGGAAGTTATACCAGTTTTCTTGTATCTATTGAGACTTCTTTTGTGTCTGAGTATGTGACCAATTTGGAAAATTCCATGTAGTTCTGAGAAGAAGATATATTCTTTTGTGTTTTGGGGAAATGTTCTGTAAACATCAGTAAGATGAAGTTTGCTTTTTATGTTTATTAACTCCTGTTTTTTAATCCATTCTGTCAGCTTGTGTTTTTTCTTTGGGGAACAGAGACCATTGATGTTGAGAGTTATCAATGAGTAGTGTTTGTTGGTTTTTGTTATTTTGTTGTTGCAGTGTAGTGTTTCTTTTGCTCTATTTTGATTTGCTCATTCAAGATTATTTATTCCTTTTGTTGGGGTATGTGTAGCTAACCTCTTAAGAGTGTAGTTTTTCTTCTAATACCTTTGATAGGGCTGGATTTAAAGATAGCTACAGCTTAAATTTTATTTTATCAGGGAATGTCTTTCTTTCTCTATTTTGAGTGACAGTTTTGCTAGGTATAGTAGTCTGGGTTGGCATCTATGCTCTTTCAGATTTTATAGTTTCTAAAGCTTTCATTTTCAATGTATTCTTAGTTTAGATTTTTTTCCTTCTGATTCTATTTGTACTTTCATGTCTTAAACAGGTTTCTCTATTTGGTTTTACTATTTGTTTTCTTTTCACTAATAAGTTTGTTCATATCATCCTTAAGGACAGCTACCATATTCATAGTAGCAATTTTGAAGCCCTTGTCTTGTGTTTCAACTATATCACAATCCTCAGGGCCTACTAGCGAAGCTATATTGTTTTGGCTATTATTGATTGTGTTTTTACACTGGTGTCTAGGTATCTGGGTTTGAGCTGATTGTACTTTTAGGTGCTGATATCCGGTCTTATCTTTGTTAGGTGGGTGTTCTGTACCTTGGTTTCTGTTATCCTCTGTGATTTTTAGGAGAGTATGGAAATTGTGGGTTGCCTGGAAGGCAATGCTTCTAAGATCCAGCCAGGTGTCACCATTGGGGCCTGGTCCCTAGTAAAATGTGTTTCTAGGTATTACTAGTTAACACTTGGGAATAGGGATGCCCTTGGGGAGGATGGAGGCAGAGAGGGCCCACAGGAGGAAACAAAGCAGGGTGTGCCACTAGGATCTACACAGAACCCTTTGAATGGGAACAGAGAGAAAGGGGAGGCCAGCTGCGGCAGGTGGGAGTGAGACTGGGTGATGGAAATTGAGGAGAGGAGGGACAGTGAAGATTGCCTAACTTATTCCATGGTCAGTGTGTTCAGAGGGAGTGCCTGTGGGAGTTGGCAGCTGGGACAAAGGGATGAGATGCTGGAGGATGGCTGTAAGAGATCTGGTGACTAGTGATGGGAGCAGAGAGGAAGAGAAGGCTGCAGTAGACAGTATGCTATAGAGTTAGGGATAAGACTGAGGATTCGAACTGACGGATAGGAGAAGGAGTGAAAATTGCCTACCTGGTCCTATGGTCAGAGTGACTTTCTAATTTCTGTTGAGGCACGTGGTAGATGAGGAAACAGCAACCCGGTCAGACAATGGTAGCCATCTGCAACTTTGCCCAAACACAGGGAGTTTTGTCCCTTCCTACTGCCTCCTCTCCACTGCTGCACTCATCCTCGTTCTTGGTGATCTTAGTATTCATAGGGAGACCAATCATCCATTATGCCACCATGTTTGACATTTTGATATTAAGCATCTTACTGTTAAACCATTCTTCTGTTCTTCTTTATCACACACCAACTTAAGCTGATTCAGTATTTTTTCTGGCCCACAAGGGTCTGTTCACTATTCTATGAATAAGACCCAACTTGCCGTTAAGTCAGATATTCTACCTCTTTTCCTTTTATACTACAGCTGCTTAAGTGGCTAGAAAATTAAGAACTGTATAGAAAGTTTGCACACTGTGTTTATGTAAATAAAATAAATGCTCCTGTGTGTACCTAAGAATAGCATTGACTACAGGGTCAATGGATAAGTGGCTTAAGATCTCTCCATCCTTCCATACTAATGCATCAGTGCACCACAATTTCACAAGTGCTGATGGAAGATGCACGACTCTTGGGTCACAAACAAAGGACATGCTCACTCAGAACTCAGTGAAGGCTATCAGAATATTCACTGTCAATTCTCTGCCTTCACGTCATGTACAGATGAATCAGGAGGATTCCTTGAACAGGCTGTAGGTTGTGCTCAAGACAGGAGGGACCCTGGCGAGGCTTTCCATTTGTTCCGCAGGGAAATGTGGTCATCTTCTAAGGCTGTCAATCATGTCAACACCCATGGAAAGTTAGTTGGAATTAAAAGAATCTGTATCTCTACTTGAGAATATGCAAAGTCAGAGAGAGAAATGTCTTCAGTATTACATAGATCCGGAAACATAGTCACGAACTTTTTAAGACTCCTATATAATTTTCAATGTGGAGATGGAATACTATCTTCTTTTTAATTTATTATTGCTGTTTTAATAATATTGTTGTATTTCAGAATATGTTTTATGTACCCCAGGCTACCTTCATGATTGTTATGTAGGCCAGTCTGGCCTTGAACTCTTGATCTTTTCTCCTGAATGCTGGATTACAGGTATCTGGCATCATGCTTGGCTCTTATGTATCATCAGCCACTAGTAAATGCTCAGAAAGGTTCCAAAAATTTAAAATGAAGAATGGAAAAGAAAATTCTGGGCCTCACATCCCCCTTCCGAGGGCCTGCTAATCTTTCTTTCTAAACATTACCTATCTCTCTCCTTGGTCTCATGTTTACCCTTCATTTTCTCATGAATCCCTGCTAGTCCACTGAAGTGACTCCTGTTGAAGATATCAGTGCTGTTCATACTGTTTAAGTCAATAGTCATCTCTCAGATCTCATCTTAATTGATTTCTCAGCAATATTGGCAAAGTTAATACAATTTTGAAATGTTGCTTTTACGTGGCTTTGGCATCCAAATCCTCCTGAATTCCCCCCAAATTACTGGCTGCTTCCCTCTTTTGTGTCTTCTTTACCCATTCTTTTTTAATGACTTATTTATTTTTTATGTTATGTGCGTTGGTGTTTTGCCTGCAGGTATGTCTGTCCATGTGAGCGTGTCAGATCTCCCATAATGAATTATGGACAGTTGTGATCTGTGATATAGGTGCTGGAATTGAACCCAGGTCCTCTGGAAGACAAGTCAGTGTTCTTAACCACTGAGCCATCTCTCCAGGACCCTTTGCTCACTCTTATATTATCTCATTCTGTTTGATAGTTTCAGGTCCTGTGTACACTCTGCTGATATCTGGCTGTACTTCTGTAGCCTAAGGCCCTGCCATCATCAGAGAGTTTTATACAGGATTGGATATTTTCTTTTCCTTTTAGATGCTTAATTTTTTAATCTGTTAATCATCTCCCCAACATGCCTTACAAAATGATTCTCTTGGAATCTTGTCAACTTCAGTAAAACATATAACTCAACCTTGGAGTCATGATTCTCTTTCTCTTATTTCTCTTTCTCAAGTACCACTAACCCCCATGAATTCTACATTCAAAAGTGCATTAGAAATCTAATGACCATACCAATCCTAATATTCTAATACTAGCCGCTATGGGTTATTGCAAAAACCTTCTAAATTGTCAGCTACATTATTCTTTATTCATTATTCAATATTTTTATAAAATGGACAGGAGACATGGCTCAGCAGTTGAGAGAACTTACTGCTCTTGTAGATAATCTGGTTAGCTTCCTACGCTTCATCATCCCCAGAACAGCTCATAACCATCTATCCATCTATAACTCCAGTTCTAGAGGATCCAGTGGCTCATCTGACCTTTGTGGGCTCCTTCATGCATGTGGTGCAGTACATCCATACATATACACAAAGAAATATTTAAAGCTGGGCGGTGGTGGTGCACGCCTTTAATCCCAGCACTCGGGAGGCAGAGGCAGGTGGATCTCTGAGTTCAAGGCCAGCCTGGTCTACAAGAGCTAGTTCCAGGATAGGCTCTAGAAACTACAGGGAAACCCTGTCTCGAAAAACCAAAAAAAAAAAAAAAAAAAAAAGAAATATTTAAAATTTTGAAAGTCTCAATTACTTTTCATCACACTAAATGTAAAATTCAAGGCTTCCATAAGTACCAATGTCCCATGGAGCCAACCATTGTTACTTTCCCTCTGATTCCACCCCAGCGACAGGAAGTTCTTCTCATTCCTCAATCCACCCATGTTCTCTGGAGAGAATCTTTGCTTTTGAATCTCCTCCTGTGTGGAAAACTTCTTTCCCACATGTTAGCAGGCTCTCTTCTGTACTTTCTATTTTGAAAGCTCTTAACTAGAGAGGGTTTCTTTGAACATTACCTAGCATGTTGCATAATCCTCCTATTCTCCCTCTCTCCGTTTACCTGCTTGTTTTTCTTTTTGGAACCTGATGCTGGCAACAGATAGCTACTGAGTTTCATCAACTCTGAGATTTTTATCAGCAGAAACACGTGCTGTTATTTCACACAACCCTCGAGAAACAAAACTCTGACAAATAAAATTGCTATCTCTCATCACTTAGTTATTATTTTATTTTCATTGAAAGTACTCTCTTAGACTTGGTCCTTGAAAAAAACCCATAACTCATGCATCCTTCATATATAAGAGAAGGAAAACAGACACAAAACAAATCCATTCAGTTATAATTAAAACATCTTCACATTTAGAGATTAATTTTGATTTGCTTCTGGTTTTCAAATCACTGCATTTTCCACACACTGTTTTAATAACCAATGTTTCAGCTTCATTTACCTGTGGGCATCTTCCTTCTCTAGAATCTATAAGGCAGAAAGTATGGAATTGTGGTCATTCTTCCAAGAAAATCCTTTTCCTTTTGGTATAAAATGTATGCTACCTTGCTCTGCTTCTGAGCTGTACAGTCCACATAGCCATTTTCTTCTTTCAGCCAGAGAAGACTAGCATCTTTTAAAGATATTTTAAACAGTACTTAAGCTCTGTATATTGGTATCAACAATGTACATAATTTGTATCTGTTCTAAATCCCTGTTACTCAGTTCCCATAGGAAAATGATTCTAATGACTGTAACTTGGACAGATATCATGAGACACTTTTCCAGATATCTGAAACTTACAAGATAAGTAGTTTCTTTTTTTTTTTAAATTCTGTTTTTTACATACTATCCCAGTTTCCCCTCCTGTCCTTCTTCCTGCCTCCTTCCGCTTCCCCTCATCCCACCCTCCCCATCTAGTCTTCAGAGAGGGTAAGACCTCCGATGGGAGAGGGTCAACGAATTCTGTCACATCACCACATTGAGGCAGGACCAAGCCCCTTTCTCCCGTGTGTAAGCTGAGCAAGGTATCTCTTCATAGGAAATGGGCTCAAAAAAGCCACATCATTCAGAAGGGTTAGCTCCTGGTTCCACTGCCAGTGGTCCCACTAACTATCCAAGCCATCCTTTGTCACCTCCATTCATGGGACCTAGATTGGTCTTATCCAGGGTTTCGGTTGTCAGTCTGGAGTCAGTGAGCTCCCACTAGTTTGAGTCGGTTGCTTCTGTGGGTTTTCCCATCGTGGTCTTGACACCTTTGCTTATATTATCACTCCTCTCTATCTTCCACTGGACTCTGGAAGCTCTGTCCAGTGGTTAGTTGTGGATCTGTGGATCTGCTTCCATCAGTTATTGGATGAAAGTTTCAAGAGATCAAGTCTATATCCCCTTCCTTCTTAAATCCATGTATGTCTCTCTTAGGGTGATCTTTGTTACTTAGTGTCTCTGGGGTTGTAGACTGTAGACTGGTTATGTTTTGCTTTACACCTAATATCCAGTTATGAGTGAGCACATATCATATTTGTTTTTCTGGGTCTGGGTTACCTCACTCAGGAAGTTTTTTTTTTCCAGTTCCACCCATTTTTTTTCTGCAAATTTCAAGATGTCATTGTTTTTTTACTTCTGAGTAGTACTCCATTGTGTAAATGTACCATATTTTCTTTATCCATTCTTCAGTTGAGGGGTATCTAAGATGTTTCTAGGTTCTGACTGTTATGAATAATGCTGCTATGAATACAGTTGAGCAAATATTCTGGTGGTATGAGTGTGCCTCCTTTGGATATATGCCTAAAAGTGGATTGCTGGGTTGTGAGGTAGATTGAGTCACTTTTCCGAGAAGCCACCATACTGATTTCCAAAATGGCTGTATAAGTTTGCACTCCCACCAGCAATGGAGGAGAGTTCCCCTTTGTCCACAGCCTCTCCAATATACATGGCATCAGTGTTTTTGATCCTAGCCATTCTGATAGATGTAAGATGGTATCTCAAAGTTGTCTTGATTTGCATTTCCCTGATGGCTAAGGATGTTACCTAAAGTGTCTTTCAGCCATTTGAGTTTCTTGTGTTGCGAATTCTCTATTTAGATCAATGCCCCATTTTTAAATAAGATTATTTGTTTTTTTGGTGTCTAGTTTCTTGAGTCCTTTGTATATTTTGGAGTTGAGTCCTCTATCTGATGTGGGTTTGGTGAAAATCTTTTTCCATTCTGCAGCCTGCCATTTTGTTTTGTTAATGATGCCCTATGCCTTACAGAAGCTTCTCAGTTTCAGAAGGTCATATTTATTAATTGTTGCTGTCAGTGTCTGTGCTACTGGGGTTATATTTAGGAAGTGCTCTCCTGTGCTGATATGTTCAAGGGTACTTCCCACTTTCTTTCTTATAAGAGTCAATGTGGTTGGTTTATGTTGTGGTCTTTGATCCATTTGTACTTGAGTTTTGTACATGGTGATAGATAAATATGAATTTATTTGTATTCTTCTATATGTCCACCTCTAGTTATGTCAGTAACATTTGTTGAAGATGCTTTCTTTTTCCATTATGTAATTTTAGCTTCTTTGTCAAAAATCAGATGTTCATAGGTGTGTGGATTAATATCAGGGTCTTCAATTTCATTCCATTAGTTCACCTGTCTGTTCTTATGCCAGTACCAAGCTGGTTTCATTATTGTAGCTCTATAATAGAGCTTGAAGTCAGGGATGGTGATGACTCCAGAAGTTCCTTTATTGTACAGAATTGTTTTGGCTATCCTGGATTTTTTTGTTTCTCTATATAAAGCTGAGTATTGTTATTTTGAGGTCTGTGAAAAATTTTACAGGAATTTTGATGGGCATTGCATTGAATCTGTAGATTGCTTTTGGTAAGATTGCTATTTTTACTATGTTAATCCTACCTATCCAAGAACATGGAAGATTTTTCCATTTTCTGATATCCCCTTCGATTTCTTTCTTTAGAGAGTTAGAATTCTTGTCATACAGTAATTTCATTTGTTTGCTTAGAGTTATTCCAAGATATTTTATGTTGATATTGGCTATTGTGAAGCTTGATGTTTCTCTGATTTCTTTCTCAGTCCATTTATCATCTGTATATAGGAAGGTTACTGATTTTTTTGAAAGATAACCTTGTATCCTGCCACTTTACTGAAGGTGTTTATCAGCTGTAGGAATTCCCTGGTAGATTTCTTTGGGGTCCCTTATATTTACTATCATATCATCTGCAAATAGCAAAATTTTGACTTCTTCCCTTCCATTTGTATCCCCTTCATCTTTTTTTTGTTGTTGTCTTATTGCTCTAGCTATGACTTCAAGTCCTATATTAAATAGATATGGAGAGAGTGGACAGCCTTGTATTGTTCCTGATTTTAGTGGGATCATTTTGAGATTCTCTCCATTTAGTTTGACGTTAGCTATTGGCTTGCTGTATGTTGCCTTTATTATGTTTAGGAATGTTCCTTGTATCCCTGACCTCTTCAAAACCTCTATGATAAAGAGGTGTTGGATTTTGTCAAAAACTTTTTCAGAAGCTAATGAGATGATCATTTTTTTTTCTTTCAGTTTGTTTATGTAGTGGATTGCATTGATAGATTTTTACATGTTGAACTATCCCTGCATCTCTGGGATGAAGCCTATTTGATCATGGTGGGTGATTTATCTGAAGTGTTCCTGGATTTGGTTTGCCAGTATTTTATTTAGTATTTTTGCATCAGTGTTCATGAGTGAAATTGATCTGTAATTCTTTTTCTTAGTTGTGTATTTGTGTGGTTTGGGTATCAGTTTAACTGTAGCCTCATAAAACAAGGTCAGTAATGTTTCTTCTATTTCTATTGTGTCGAACAATTTGAGGAGTATTGGTATTAGCTCTTCTTTAAAATTCTGTTGGAATTCCATGCTGAAACCATGTAGTCCTGGACTTTTTTTGTTTGGGAGACTTTTGACGACTGTTTCTCTTTCCTTAGGAGTTGTAGGTCTATTTAATTTGTATATCTAGTCTTGATTTAATTTTAGTATGTGGTACTTATTCAGGAAATTGTCCATTTCCTTTAAAATTTTCATTTTTGTGGAGTACAGGTTTTTGAAGTATGACCTGATGATTCTCTGGATTTCTTCCACGTCTGTTGCTAAGTTCCCTCTTTTCCTTTCTGATTTTGTTAATTTGGATATTTTTTTTCTGCTTTTTGCTTAGTTTGGATAAAGGTTTGTCTATCTTGTAGATTTTTTCGAAGAACCAACTCTGTCTCATTGATTCTTTGTATTGTTTCCTTTCTTTTAATTTTATTGATTTCAGCTCTCAGTTTGATTATTTCCAGCTGTCTACGTCTCCTGGGTAAGTTTGCTTTTTGTTCTAGGGCTTTCGGGTATTCTGCTAATTTGCTAGCGTGGGATTTCTCCAGCTTCTTTATGTGGCATGTAGTGCTGTGAACTTTCCTCTTAAACTGCTTTCATAGTTTTGGGTATGTTGTGCTGTCATTTTCATTGAATTTTTAGAAGATTTTTATTTCTTTATTTCTTCCTTGACCCAATGGTGATTCAGTTGAGCATTGTTGAATTTCCATGAGTTTGTGCATTTTTTTGCAATTAGTGTTGTTGTTGGATTCTATCTTTATGGTGATCTGATAAGATACAGGGGTTATTCCAATATTTTGTATCTGTTGAGGTTTTTTTTTTTTTTTTTTTTTTTTTTTTTTTTTTTTTTTTTTTTTTTTTTTTTTCCAAATGGTCAATTATAGAGAAATTTCCATGGAGTGGGAAGAAGAAGGTGTATTCTATTGTTTGGGGTTGAAATTTCTATAGATGCCTGTTAAGCCCATTTGAGTCATAGCATCTGTTTGTTCCTTTATTTCTCTGTTAAGTTTTTTTCTGGTATACCTGTCCAGTGGTGAAAGTGGGGTATTGAAGTCTCCCACTATTAGTATGTGTGGTTTGATGTGCGTTTTAAGCTTTAGTAATGTTTCTTTTTACAAATGTGTGTGACCTTGTATTTGGGGCACAGATGTTCAGAATTGAGACTTCATCTTGATGGACTTTTCCTGCAACGAATATAAAATGTCTTTCATCCCTTTTGATTATTCTTAGTTTGAAGTCCATTTTGTTAGATATTAGGATAACTACACCAGCTTGTTTCTTAGGTCCATTTGATTGGAAAATTTCCTAACAAAACTTCCCACTTTGAGTGAGCATCAATCCTGGTGGGCTTACTCATTTCCTTATCTCTCATCCTGACTGCATACACTCAAATACTAAGTTAATAAAGGTTTTGGTATCTTCAGTGGTAACATCAAAGCATATAAAATCCTTCTAGTCATTGGTTTGTGTGGGCTTTTGTTCAATACATTCATCACTTTATATGGGCTTGTTGTGTTCAAAAGTTCTTTTATTGTGGAACAAGTGTGTGACAGTCCTTGCATAAGTCAGAACCTAAACCTATAGAAGTTTTTCTTTAAAACCACTTCCCTTGTACACATGAAGGACTTGGGGATGACTATCAGAATTTATATAATCCCTTGCCATCCTTCAAGAATTGCTCTGTCCCGATACCTGTGGCTCTGCCATCCAATCCACTCATGGTATGTTACAAAAAAACACATGTTGACCACAGTATTTTATGCCCAAATACCACGTGAAAGAATTAAAATACCTGGCTAGTGTGTTAAGTTGCACAAGAATAGCCTAAAATACAAAGGCACACTATTGTTCAACATATTAATTAAATCTTCCTTGTTAAGGCGTCACCCAAGAATGTATAACCTGGTCCCTATTCCAAACTGGGTTCCACACACAGGCACAAAGCAAGATCTGGTTGGAATTAAGTTCTTGACAAGTCCTAGCTCCTCAGGTATGACATCTTCCTCCATCAGGCTATTTCAATTCTCTGTATGGTGTGGGTCTCTCCAAGCCCAGAGGAATAAATGCATTGCAGCCCCAAGTCCAAGGACTTTCTGACACTTCCTATAATTCTTAATGTTAAGCTTCCCATAACTCACACTTCAGCAGAAAATAACATATATAAATTAATTTGATTTTATATATATACTGTATTAATTCCATAAATGCTGAGGGCAGCTCCAAAATTAAGGATGTTATTTAATGACAAACATTGAGACAGGAAGGGGGTTGCTGCTTAACCTGAAAATTCAATTTAGCAAAGTGGTTCATTTAAAACATTCCAGTTAAGCAAGACTTAATCATATTTTTATGTTTGTATGTACTAATACAGTATTTTTTCTTACTCATGTAGTCAACAGAAATCTTGATTAATTTGTTAAGCTAGAAAAAATATAAAGTTGCCTTGTTTTTTTAATGAGATGATTCGTTTTCTCTTATATTTTTCTAAATTTTTTGGCATTCAGTCACTAACCTATAGGAGTATGTATGAACAGGCAGTGATATTAACATGAGCTAAATTACTATATCAGTTTCAATCACTTTAAAAATAAAATGCTAATATCCTACTGAATGTGGGAAGAATTCATGTTAACAAGATTTATTTGCTTGCTTATTTATTTATTTATTTATGGTCTCACTGGCTGGTCTGCAACTTTCTATGTAGACCAGGAGGACTTTAAACTCACAGCAGACCAGGCCAACTTTAAATTCAGAGAGATCTGCCTGCCTCTGCTTCCCGAGTGGTAAGAAAGGCATGAGCTACCACATCCAGCCCAGGATTTTTAAAAAATGTTAATGATAGATGCCTTTATTTTTGCCCTTTTTATATTCATGTATTTCTCATTATTTATTCACTTACAATTTCATACCTGTATGTAATGTCATTTGATCATATTTGTTCTGACACTGCTCAACAACACCTATTAGATGGCCCTCTTACCCACCTCCCAACTTAATGATGCCCTCTCTTCCTCTTCCTCCTCTGCATTTTAAAATATCCCACTGAGTCCAAAAGTAGTGATCCTCAAATGTGCACCAGTGTGAAGCCATCTGTAGGAGAGTGCTCAACCTATATGGGGCCGTACTGCTGAAGAGAACTGACTCTCCCTCCCCAGCAACCAGCAACTGTTAATAGCTCCTTAGCTTAGAGGGCTCGCCAGCTCCTCCCAGTCCATGCTGAAATCTTATTGGTTTGATCTTTTGAATGTCTAGGATGTCCTGCAATGAAAAGAAGATACTATTTTGTAGTTGTCCTCTCCAACCTCTTGCTCTTACACTCTTACTGCCCTTTCTCCTGTGATTTTTTTCCATGTGCCTTGATGTGTGGTTTGGCAAGGATTGAAGGGTGATCAAGATGTTCCCTTTGTGACTGAGCACTTCATAGATATTTGTTGTTATGGGAACTCAGTTGATAGCCAACTGAATGAGACAGCTTGGTATAATGGGCGGGGTCTTCTCTGGAGATACTTCTCCAGACCCAATACTTTGCACTGGGGTTTTTGTTTGATAATCTATGGCTTCTGAAAGGAGCACTCGTCCCAGTATGTGATAACTTCATTTAAACTCCTCATATATATGGAGATACGATATACTGGGATCAGTGCTCCTCGTGTATGTATGTGTGTGTGTGTGTGTGTGTGTGTGTGTGTAACATATATAATGTTATGCACTTTAAGAAGTTTATGAAATAATAGGTTTCCATGACCTTTTCAAACATTCCTAGTGGTAGCTATTCTTCTCCTCTCTCCTCTGCCCTTCTTTCCCATCCCCCTCTTTATTTGAACCTCAATATTCTCCTTTCACCCCTCATATTATCTGAGTTCTATTCTCCTACCTCCCTCAGGATATGACCCTTTTTTTGTTTCCTAGCTTCTATAGGTACTCCAAGCTAAATAGAGAAACCTAAAGAATCAAAGACAGGCTCTACATATGAGAAAGAACATGCGGCATCTCAGCTTGGATATCTCAGTCAGGATAATATTTTTCCAGTTCCAACTATTTACTTGAAAATTTCATTTTTCTGTTATATATGTAAGAAATTCCATTTTGTCTATGTATGACATTTTCATTATCCTTTTGTTACTTGTTTGACACCTAGACTTATTTTGTTTCTTAGCTATTGGGAATAGAGCAGCAATGAACATGGGTGTCCAAATGTTTCTATGATAAAATACAGACACCTTAGGGCAAATGCCCAGGAGTGCTGCTTCATTTGGTAGATCTAAGTTTTGTTTTTTGTTTTGAGACAACTTTAGACTGATTTCCAATGTAGCTATGCATGTTTGCCTTCCCACTATTGCATTCATTACACCAATGTGCAAGGGTTCCTTTTCTTTCACACCCATGCCAGTGTTTGTCACTTGTCTCTTGGACATACTTACCTCATCCCCCTCTCCATTTATCTTTCTGGGCCTTGATGTGCTAGCAACAAACTGCTTTTTCAGTTTGGTGGGCTGGAACACGGAAGTGGTTCTTCCTATTAGATTCCATGGGTCATATGCAAGGATGCTGTGGAAGTTTGAATGTAATTGACCTCCATATTCTCATAGGAAGTGGCACTGTTAGGAGGTGTGGCTTTGTTGGGGTGGGTATGGCCTTCTTAGAGGAAGTGTGTCACTGTGGGGGTGGGCTTTGACGTTTTCTATGCTCAGGATTCCCCCCCACCCCACAGTGTCTCAGTTGACTTCCTATTGCCTGCAAGATGTAGGGACTCTCAGCTACCTTTACAGTACCATGTCTGCCTGCACACCACCATGCTCCCCTCCCTGATGATAATGGACTAAACCTCTAAAGCTATAAACAAGCACCTCAATTAAATGTTTTGTTTATAAGAGTTGCTGTGGTCATGGTATCTCTTCACAGCAATAGTAAACCCTAACTAAGACAGTTACATACAACCTTGCTGACTCAGTTTCAAGATGATGGATTGGAAAGGAGTTCAGCCACTGTGTCAGTGATAAAGGATACAGTAGATGTAGCCTGATAGTTGGAGATATTATCTACATCTAGTGACGGTCTGCAGACAAGTATGTAGAGTATTTTGAAGGAATCCAGGAAATCAGCCCATAAGAGGTCAGCATAGAGAGCCTGTCCACACCCATCAGGGTTTCCTAACTCTGTAGGCTAATCTTACGTCATCTTGACATGCAAACTAGAGTTATCTGAAAGAAGGGAACCTCAGTTGATAAAATGCCTCCATAAGACCCAGCTGTAAGACATCTTAATTAGTGGTTGATGGGGGAAGGTTCAACTCATTGAGGGTAGTGCCATCCTTGGGCTGGTAGTCCTGCATTCTACTAGAATAGAGTGCATTCTAATAGAATAGAATAGGTAGAAAGCAGGGCCCTAGATTTAAGAGCAAGCCATGAGGAGCAAGCCATGGGCAACACCCCTCCATTGCCTCTGTACTGACTACTGCTATCCAGGTTCATGCACCGTTTGCCTCCTGTCCTGACCTCCTTCTATGATGAACAGTGATCTGGCAGTGTGGGCCAAAGGAAACCTTTCCTCCCAACTTGGCTTCTGGTCATGATTGGTTTTGTTGTGGCTGTAATGACCCTAACTAAGACACCGATATTGCTGCTACTTCAGCAGGATCTTCTCTTGTTGGAAGGAGGCTGCTTGTTGGTTCCCAGCCACCCAGCTATCTTAGCCCCAAAATAATCACAATCTATAGCAGCAAGCCACTTGTTTGTCCCTGGCTGCTTAGCCCAGAAATAATCACACAGAAACTGTATTAATTAAATCACTGCTTGGCCCATTAGCTCTAGCTTTTTATTGGTTAACTCTTATATCTCAATTTAACCCATTTCTATTAATCTGTGTATCGCCATGTGGCTGTGGCTTACAGGCAAAAGTTCTGGCATCAGTCTCCAGTGGGGCTACATGGCAACTCTCTGACTCCACCCTTCTGTTCTCCCCTGCCATAGGCTCAAAGCAGTTCTTTATTCATTAACCAATAACAGCAACACATAAACAGAAGGACCTCCCACATCATTCTCTGTTGCTACATTTTCTCATTCCTAGCATGAGGCATGGTCAGCATGGAGGAAGAGAATGAGGTTGGAGATTAAAGGCAAATGGGACTCAGGATATCTGGGTTGGGGTCAGGAAATGCTCTACTTTCAAAACACGAAAACAAGTTACATTGAACTGCATATTAAGCACAAAATATTGTGTTTGTTCTTGTACTAAAATGACAGAAAAAAAAAAAAAACAAAAACCAAGAGCCATTTGAAGGTTCGGAGGGGTGGTCTTGTTTGTTTGTTTTTTCTGTTCCTACCCTACAAAGCTCTGATCAGACAGATTGTAGGGTTATGAATGTTTAGTGCTGTTGAGACTTAGCACTAACTATTTGGAGACCTCATGGCAAACACACGTAAGGGTGATGGCAGGCCAACAGGAAAATACGGTCCAATCCCCCTACCCCTTTCATTCATGCCAGGGCTCTGACATTTCCAAACAATGTCAAACATCCTTGAACGACCATGGGACTGAATAACTCCTTTCCTTTGTTTGTTCCTTTCCCTAGGTAACTGTCTTGGACCACTTCAGCTGCTGCTTAAATATAAACCTATCATCAGCAACATACCTTTTGCACCCAAACCTGAGGTTTAGGTAAATTGTCTCTAATTTTTTTTAAAAAAAAGATTATTAGAGAAATTTTGTATTCACAGAAAAAAAAGTCCAGAAAGTAAAGAGAATTTCCATATTCTGTAAATTTCTTACATGGGATGTATATATACTAGACATTATATATTATTTACCTATATACAGAGAGTATATTTATGATAAAAGTAATATTTCAGCCAGTTTTCCACACATAGTTCATTGACATTAGTGGTGCTCACACTGTTAGTATAGCCTCCACTCTCATTTCTTTCCAGATGTCTTCTTCATCCCAAACTGAAGCAGCACTTTTTAAACAGGAATACCCCATCTTTCTTGATTCTGGGCTCTGAAGCTTTTGCTCACTTTCTGTCTCTAGGGCTTTCCATTCTAGGAATTACATGAGTGAAATCATGTGTTTATCCTATTTCTGTTTCATTTAGCACAGTGATTCTCAACCTTCCTAATGCTGCAACCCTTGCATATAGTTTCTCATGCCAACTATAGAATTATTTTCATTGCTACTTCATAACTGTACTTTTGCTATTGTTATAAATCATAATGTACATATCTGTGTTTCCCAAATGTTGTTGGGGGTCACGACCCATAGGTTGAGAACCACTGATTTAGCATTATGTACATTTAAGTTATAGCATGTATCAAAATTTCCTTCTTTTTTAGAATGAACAATGTACTTTGTTTTTGTGTTAGGCCACGGTCGCATATCCATTCATTTAGAGGGAGGCATCTTGTGTTGCTTCCACGTTTTGGTTGCTGACAATAATTTTTGTCACCTGGCCCTAGAAGCTTCCAGCGATTACTTTTCTTGCAACAGAACCCTGATGCTTTCATCCTTTCGTGGCCTTTCCTCTTCCTAGTACTGACCATGTCACACCGACTCACTCTGAAGTGTCATGTCATTTAGTGTGCGTGTGCCATGGAACTCATGAGGAGTTGAGAGGACAACTCTGCAGAGGCCCTTCTTGCCCTTTACTGTTACATGGGTGCTGGGAATACGAACTCATACTATTGCTTGCAAGAGCATTTGCTCAGGAGGCCATCTTGCTGACCTTATTTGTTCATTCTTTTCTGAGAACCCACCAGTGTTTTCTTACGTCATCCAGACTACAGAATCAACGTGTTACTCTTTACACAAACTTTTACAACAGAGCACCTAAGCTCTTCATATGAATTCATTCTTAAAGCTGAATAGAATGTCCATAGTCCTGGTTGACGGTTGCACAGAGAGTTTGCCTGAATCACAAAGCCCTAAGCCTCACCATTCTCTGTCTTTTATACATAAAACCACTCCCCGGTGAACACTTTTCAGTTAAAAAGAACAGCTAACAAAAAGCAAAACTACAAAAGCCAAAAAGCAAGGTTAGAACATTTAGGGACTTTCCTAGTATTATGGACTAAGTATTTGATGGATTGGGCTACTGTTCCCCTTCTGGTAGGTGTTGGGGCCTATATTCTGGGTTTTACGGTCAGGATGGTGCTCCTAACATGGCATCAGTTGCTCTAAGGGCCTGTTCCATATCTTAGAGCAGTTAAGTCAGACTATGTAGAACTCCAAAGTAAGCCTACAGTGTGCCGGGGTTGAATGAGCCTTGCACTCTCTGTCTAAAGCTAAGCTGTTTCTTGCCTTGCTCAGTCTGCTTCAGTGCTGCTGAAGGCCCACACAGTTCCTACCCCAGCAGAACAGAATTTCCAGTTCCCCTGCTGAAAAGTTTTCCTAATCATGTCAAGCCTCCACTCCCATACTTCCTTCAGATCTCGCGAAAGGAAACTTTCCAGGGCCACCCCAAATTAAATAGTACCTAAGGCTCACATACCCATCCCCCCCCCCCCCTTGCTTGCTGTGTTTTCCTCCTGGGGCTTATCACATTTCTAAATATCCATTCATTTACTTGTTTGCTCCCTCTCCTTTGAGTCTGTAAATGTTATCAGAGCAAGAACTTTGCTCATCAGGATTTCCCTAGTCACTAAGATAGTGGATGGCCAAGAGCAGACTTGCAACAGCTTTGGAACATGGGACGGATTATTAACCATGAAATCTTCAGAAGCAGAAGGAGACACACTCAAGTCAATCTGAGGAATCCTGGGATAGTCTAATGTCTAGGGTTTAAAGTCATAATGCTTTACACTATGGGATTTTGGGAGGAGGTTAATGTGTCCAAAATGACAGCCAATCTGTGCCTCTCTTTAGTCTTCGTGGATCAGAAGGCTCACACCATTTTATGGTTTGTCGCTGCTCCTGCATCCCACAGCCTGACCTGCATGGATGCTGATGGAACTCAAAGCCATGATCAGGTCAACAACTTTCCCAAGGCTATGTTTACTGTTGAAAGGCCAGTTAATAGTGCAGAAATTCTACAGGGAAGACACCTCACACCACAGAGCAAAGTGCAAGAGGTGGAATTAATAGAGCAAAAGAGAAGAGGATGGTTGGTCCAGGGAACCGGCAAGAGACAAATTCTACATGTGCAACTCCTGCTGGAATATAGACAGAGGCAAACTAGAAGAAAAATAAAATAAATTACAGGAAAACAAACAAATGCCCCGAGTTGCAATAGACTTGCGTACACAGATTAACAGCACACCATGTTTTACAAAAGGTTATTTAGAGAAAGACACACACTGTTACTTCTGGCCATAATGTAATGAAAAAGATTGGATTTCCCTTCCTGCATCAAAAGGTGGGGAAACAAACAGTGAGTGAGTAGCAATGGTAGCCCCAGGCAGGAACCAAAGGCAGCAGGCGGTGACTGTCCACAGCTACTGACTGCCCAGGGCATTTGGGTGTCTAATTAAAGTTCACCCTTCCCTCTCCTTCCTTCTTCTCCCTCCCCCTTAACTCCGGGTCCCTTTCTCTTTCTATATCCCCATAGCTTTATTTAGGTGTCTTCTCCTTCTGCTGAGAGTCTCAAACTTAAAACATGAAAACCTGTAAGCCAGGATGAGTGGAGCATGTGAGAGTGGAAAAAAAAAAAAAAAAAAACCCTGTAGGTTTCTCAAGAAAGGAGAAAGGAGAGAGAGAGAAAAAAAAAAACCCACATCACACATAGGAGGAATCAATAGAATTTCTGTTGGACTCTGAAATTATAATAGATCACCACATATTTAACTATTGATTTAACTGTTAGCGGCCTGTAAACTAGAGAAGAAATTCCGCATTACCAAATTTGAAAAGCTAATGAAGAAAGATTTGACATGGGCAGAACTAACGAGGGGAGAGAAGAGTTGCGGCAGAAGAATGGAATCTAAAGAAGCCACACAGCCCAGTGGAGAAAGCACAGCGTCTCTCACTAAATTTAACACGACATATTCCAAACTGATTTGGAAATGACACTTGTCTGAAACAAAGTAGTAAAGAAATATTGGAAACGGAGTTATAAGCCAAGATAGACCAGCAAGCGCAAACAAAATCAGCCACAGCTCTTGCCTATCAATAAGCAATGAGGTGAAAATACTAAAACGAAGCAAGAGGCATTCGTTAATGGCTGGGGACACCGTTCTTACAGACTCAGGAAGGTCTCCCATAGCCCATAACTCATGCATCAAATTTTATGCACAAAACAACAGAGACATAAAAAATATGAAAAGATTTCAGAAGTACTGTTCAATCTTTAGAGAGATATAGTGGGAAGATTTAATATATCTTTCCATGATTTTGATAGATGATGCAGATAAATTGTAAGTCAGGATGTAGATTATTTTAATAACACAGTCAACAAGCGGTCTGAAACAGTGTCTTGCTTCAGAGAACACAGATTGTCTGCTTAGACCTATGAAGCACTTAGAAAGATCAATCATGCTCTTGGCCACAAAGGAAAAATAAATTCTAAAAGAGGAGAGACGTCACCGACTCCATTTTCTAATAATAATTCAACATAGAGATAAAAAGGATATAATCATCAAAAAATTAACTTCTTGGAAATGAAAATGTGCTGTTTAAAAAAAAATCCTAAATCAAAGAGGAAATCAAAACCACAGGCTAAAAAATGATCTTGAAAGGAAAATGTGGACCATTAATATTCAAACCCAATGGAACATATTCAAATCTGGAAAGATTTGTATGGCCCTAGAAGCTTTTATTAAAAGTAAAAAGAACGATGAAAGGTAATTTCAAAACCACCGAATCTGTGACATCAGAACAACAAAATGGATTGCGAGAGAAAGATACAGCTGCACACGCATGGCTTCCAGTCACTGCACAGAGTGCTCATTACTTAGAATTTTGCCAATAGTTCTTGAAATAATGAAGAAACACAAAAGCTTTTTTTTTTCTCTGCAAAGACCAATGGATGACTGTCAGACAACACATATTAGGTAAGAAAGAGAATATGAATTGCACACAATTAAAAGTGGCAGAGAAGATATAATCAGAGACCGGAACACAACTAAAATTAAACCGATTGTGAAAGACCATTGTGTGCAATTCCATGGTAATGAATTTGATAATCTAGAGAAACTAGATTATTTCCTGGCAAGGTCTCACACTGTGGCAGGGCTCTTTTATTTCCTTATTGCTCCTTCTTCTTCATGGACGTAGACTCTCCTCCATGTTGGACTGAGCGCACAGACTTGAGAACCCAGGCGATGGGTGCTGCTTGGATGAGGTCGCATGTCAAAATTCTGGAAGACACACATAGCATAGACACAAGCAGGAGCATCTCAACTGTGATGGGAACTAGAAGGAGACTATTACATTGAGCTTCTGAAGGTTAATGTCTAGTTACTTTTCCTGATCAATATATCTAGGGCATCTGGCCAGTAATAGACACAAACATGAAGTGAAAAAAATTCTACACACATTTGGAAACGTGTAAATTAAAAACCTAAGGATTGTCAGTATTGTCAATCTTTACTATTAATATTGAAAGAACAGATAACATTAATTTTAACTAAGTTGATTCATAAAAGAGAAAAATAGAATATCGCTAGTTAATTTTATGAAACCAATTTGGCCTTAGTGTCAACATCTAATTTAGATAGCACGATAGGAGAAAACATGGCCTAGAGAAACTTCACTAATTCATACAGCAATAAATTTTCTAAACAAATTTTAACAAATGGAGTATGAGTGTATCAAAAGAATGCTACATAAATAGTTTGTTCCAAAAAAGTGAATGATTCAAAACTTTCTTTATAGTTATCACACAAATAATTAGAGCAGGAAAATCCATTTGTATATCAGGGATGCTAGATATTTTGATTAAGAAGCTCTTCAGGGGCCAGAGGGATGACTCAGTGGTTAAGAGCACTGGTTGTTCTTCTAAAGGAGCTGGGTTTACATGGTGGCAGTTCACAACTGTTTGTAATTCCACTTCCAGGGAACCTCACACCAATGTACATGAAATAAAGTTAAATAATTTTAAAAAATAGCCAGGTGGTGGTGGTGCATGCCTTTAATCCCAGTACTCGGAGGGGAAGGGAAGGCAGAAGCAGAAGCAGACAGATCTCTGTGAATTCAAGGTCAGCCTCGTCTACAGAACGAGTTCCAGGCTGACTCCAAAGCTATATAGAGAAACCGTCTTGAAAGACAAAACAAAACAAAAACATAAAAAAGAATCTCTTAATGTTATCTTTAAAATATGAAAAATGAAACTTACTGAAACATAAAACAATTAGTCAAAGTGAGGTTTTCATATTAGTGATACAATACTTTGTGTCAATGAAAAAAAGTGGGTTGGGGTGGGGGGACTAGGGAGATGACTTAGTGGATAAAGTGCTTACCTTCAAGTGTGAGGGGCAGAATTCAGCTCTCCAGCACCAAGCCTGACATGGTGGCACACATATTAAATCCCAGCATTTAAGCAGGAGCAGGCAGATCTCTATGAAGTGGAGGCCAACCTAGTCTACATAATGAGTTCCAGGCTAGCTAAGGTTACCCAGTGAGACTCTGTCTCAAAAGATCAAAATAGAATAAAAGATCCCCTGAACTTGAGTACAAGCAATGCAGGTGTGGCAGTCACCTGTCGTCACAGCCTTGGGAAGAAGAGACAGGGACACTGGAAGCAGGCAGGCTAGTTAAACTAGCTGGAATTGAGGGAGCTCCATTCAGCAGGAGAGCACCTCCACAGATGAAGTAGAGAGCAACTGAAGAAGACACCCATGTCATCTTTGAGCCTCCACACGCACAAGCACACACATCCACTTGCACACGTGCCAAAATAAATTGGAATAATCTTAGCCAAAGAACTCCCATAACCAATGGGTATTTTAAAAGTTAAAACTCTCAACTCGTGCTGATGGCTCAGTGGCTGAGAGCACTGACTGCTCTTCCAGAGGAACAGAATTTGATAGATAGCACCTACTTGGTAACTCACAACCACCTATAACTCCAGTTTCAGGGGATCTCACACCCTTTTTTGGCTTTTGTGGACACAAGACACACATGTGATGCATATACATACATATAAACAAAATATTCATATACATAAATACATTTTAAACAAAATCTCAACTAGGGAAAGGTTTTTAATACAGTACACTTCTAGTCAAAGACTGAGAATACATTTATGTATCTTAAATGTATTGTTTTGAGAGCATTCATGTATATGTCATTAACATCCTTTACAAGTTACTTTTGTCAAATTTGCTCATTTTTGAGTGTTACCCTCTCTCCTTGAGACCCTCTTGGCATTTCTCATATGTAATCATATCTAAATGCCTGCTGACGTGTTACCTTAATAAAAATAAAAGTCACTATTTTCTTTTTTTATATTCCATTAAAAAATTTTTAATATAGATGTCTTATTTAAAGGGGATATCTTATTGTATGCATATGTATGTTTACATGTGCACATGTGTACATGCCAGTGTGTGTGTTTGTGCACGTATAGAGAGGCATGAAGGCATGAGATTAACATCTGATGTCTTCTTTTCTAGCATTATCCATCTACCTTATATTCTGAGACAGATTCTCTTGTCCCTTTCTCGTCAACAGAGTCTGCGAACCAGATGCTTCTGATGAGTGCCCCATTGCCTAAATTCCCTCCTTACCTTTGGCTAGCCTTTCAGCCTTCTTGGGCCCTGATAATGCCCCATGTCAGTTTGAAGTAGTTGTAGAAAGGAACACATCGTTCCGTGCTCCATGCCCAGAATGGGTTGAAATGCTGAGACAAGGGGGAACTCCCTGGCCCGGGAAACAAAAATGGCTACCTATAAAGTCCATTGACATAAAAAAAGCCCAGAATTGTTAATTAATGGATTTATTAACTAAAATGGTTCTACTATAAGAAGACTTTGGTTCTTTATGCAGAACCACAGAACCAAAGAGGACAGTCAGGATTATAGTTACAATTTGGTTGCACTCAAGGATCAGAGCTACAGAGCTTGGTAAGCTGGCCACTGCCCTGGAAAAATCTGTTAGCTAATGGTTCTTAGGTCCCAATAATATCTCCTTAAACCCATGGGCAAGCAGGACCCATAGGACCCAGCCACGACAAGCTCAATAGAGACCTGAGTCTCAGTAGTGTACCCTAAGGCAATACGTGGTTTTAAGACCACAAACTGAGACTACTCAGGCACCACCCAGAAACAGACCATCCAAAGGAAATTCCTGACATTCCAACCATTGTAGATAAGATCACCTGCCAGCACACACCCATAGCTTTTCACCAGGGCACCCCTAGACAAAAGTCAGTCAATCAGGGATCCTGAACCTTAGAAATCCCTCAGCCCCAACTTTGCTACAATAAGAGCCCAACTTTACTGAGCGTGGGGCTCTCCGATCATTCCAATATGTTGGACATGCCGGGAGTCCAAGTGTGCAAACTTCTGTAGAATAAAGGCTCATTGCTTTTACATGCAGGACTCGGTCTCCTAGTTTGTTTTTTAGGGGACTCCGTGATCTGGGCATAACATTTGGGAGTTTGCCAATTCAGTTAGATGCAGCGCACAATGCCTATCTGCGCTCTATGCACCACCATACAGTTTGTGAGTTTCGGGCAAGGGGCTGGAGGTTGAAACACACAAAGACACACAGACAGAGATAGAGAGACAGAGACACAGAGCTTTAGTCACTGGTAAAAAGCCCTCTATAGCACCACGGAGGCTTATATACCCAAGAGTCAGGTGGGCCAACAGGTGAAAACCTTATCCTCTGATCTTCAAGGCCAAGGCAACACGTGCTCGTGAAGCAGAGCTGGTAAACAACTTTGACACAGCTTTCAGTAACTCATATCAGAAGCAAAGTAAAGATCTCTAGCAGGGAAGAGCAGCTGGAGGCCAGGACTCCAAATGGCCCCAAAAGTTAAACTGCCTGGCCAAATGAGATATAGGGATCAGTCTGTCTCTGCCTCCCAGTGCTGGGATTGTAGGTGCGCCTTAGCTTCCATGGGTTCTGAGTACCCAAACTCAGGTCCTCATGTTGGGACAGCAAGCACTTTACCAATGGAGCTATCTTCCTGTCCAGAGTCAATATTTTTGGATGCCAGTGAAACAATTAAGTCAAATGTACTTTCTCTTTAGAGTAAGGTTTCTTTTCTTTGTCATGGTAGTGGGTATCTAACCCAGAGCATCAGGTATAATAAGCAGGAGTTGTACCACTGAACTGTACCCCCGCCTGTGCTGTAATTCCCTCACATGTCCACAGTCAGACATCTGGAGGTTTATAATGTTGAGTGTTAAATGAACACCACCATGCATGCTCCATCATACATAAATCTCAGAGACAGTAATAGCAAATATTAGATTGATACCCTTATAATGCACACAGAGAAATGGGGTTATGAAGTCACCTATAATCATGAATTTATACCAGTGGGTTTCCTTCCTTCAATCATTGTTTTTCTGGACATAAGTACATATATAGGCCCTTAGGCCTTTTCAGATTGGAGTTAAGTGTAAGGTTACTTTAATAGTATCACCGATGTTTTGCTGTCTTATGAAAATGTAGGACACCAGGACCCTAACAGTCTTGCCCTGCTCCCAATGTGTTCTGAGGCTTTTAGGAGGTACAACACAGGTGTACGGCATTTCCCATATGACAAGGCCATGCCCAGGGCAGGATCAGCAGTGCCTGGAATCTTGTGAGGTTCGAGAACAGTCCTGATACAGTTGAGCCTCTGAGGTACTGGGCTGGGCACTGTCAGGGGGAAAATTAGTGGAAAGCTCTTGTCAAGCTGTGCCACACAAAATGGTGTGCTCTGTTGTCCTAATGATTCTGTGAAAGACCCATTCTTACCTTCGAAACAGCTTCTCTTTCTCCCGAGACCCTGGAGGCTGAACAGGGCTCATGCAGGCCCAGACACCCCTAGCCTTAGGATTACATAACCCTGTCTAGAAATGCTTTGTCCCATCGTACATTTGTATTCTATGCCCCTCAGTGTTTGTGATGGGTTATTTTTTAAAGATGAGTCCATTCCTTCATTCTCCCAAGGAAAATGAAAGAAGCCCCAGAGGCCACATACAAGCTCTTGGGCCTGCCCAGACTTGCTGTTATCTCAGAATGGGGATACATAATCTCAAACTGAGAAGGCCCACCCTGCCCCCACTTCACATTCAGACTGCTTGTTGTTTCTAGAAACCAGGTTGTGGTGGATACATTCTTCATTTTGCCTCATAAACATTTTCCCTGTCAGGCACATTTGGCTCGCCACTAGAAACGTGCTTTTCTATTCTCATACAGAATTTTGTTTCATGAACATACCATCATATATTTAACTAGATTCTTATTGTTAGACCTAGAAATTTCCAATTTTCCTGTAAAACAGAATTGCAAGAACATCCTTTAATAATAAAAAACTCTCCTGTTTCTCTCTGGTTACTGCTACAGAAGAAATACCTAGGAGCGCTATTACTTTATCTTAATTTGTATATCACATTGCCTTCTAGATAGTTTAAAATATTTTTAGCCTTCCTGCATTGTGTGAAAGTGTCTTATTCACCATGCGTCTTAGTTAGGTTTTCTATTGCAGGGACAGGACACCATGACCGAAGCAAGTCGGAGAAGAAAGGGTTTATTCAGCCTGTACTTGCAAATCACCATTCATCATCGAAGGAAGTCAGGACAGGAATTCCAACAGGGCAGGAACCTGGGGATAGGAGATGATGCAGAGACCATGGATGGTTACTTACTGACTTGCTCAGCCTGCTTTCCTCTAGAACCCAGGACTACCAGTCCAGGGGCAGCACTACCCATATGGTCTGCTCCAGAAGCCCAAATCACTTATTAAGAAAATGCCTTACAGCTGGATCTTATGGAGGCATTTTCTCACTGGAGGTTCCTTTGTCTCTGCTGACTCCAGCTTGTGTCAGTTTGACATAAAACCAGCCAGTACACTATGTTAACCACACAATCCTTATAGCCTTAATATTTTTCAGTCTGTTATATAAAAAAAAAATCCTAACATGGTATTTTATCTAAATTTGTATTTCTTCTGGGAAAAATGAGTTTGAGTACTTTTACTGATAACTAATGGTTATCTTTGTTTTCTGTTTTATTAAAGATAACCTATTTTTATTCTTCAAAACATTTGAGACAATTTTTAAATTAAATCAATGACAAGGGTGCACAAAATTACCTCACATGGTAGAAGAAGCAGTCACAGCTCTAAGCTGTACCAAGCTCAGAAAAAGTGAGCAGCAGAGATGATGTCCCACGGACCCCTCCCTAACCACACTGATGTCCTTCACTACACGTGACATCAGCCTTCCACACACAACAGGCACGCAAAATCCACACTCTGTGCTTTGAAACACTAATTCACCACCCGAAGAAGCAATGTGCTGTATATCTTTTCCTTATGGAAAATTTCAAATATTAACCAAATATTCATGAGCAGTATTGCTTCATTTACACACTGAATCCATCCACCTACTCCTGTATAACTGGAAAACAAATCCTCGATATGAAATTATTCCCTCAGCAGATGCCTTCAGGGGATGGGGATGTAGGTCAGTGGTAGAATGCTTACCTAACATGCTTGAGGGCCTGCATTTGGCCCCTGGAACTGGAAGAAGCCACTGCACTTTTAAAGGACTCATTCCAACATATCCACAAACACCATTATTTGAGTGAGACAACTTTGGTAATTGGAAAAAATATATTTGGATTATTAAAAATATTTTTTATCATAAGATTTCAAGTATTAAAGTTCCCATTTGTCTCTTCTTCTAATTATTTATTTGAACATTCATTTATTTTGAGGCGTTCTCTTCTACCTTTATGTTGGTTGCAGGGATTGAACTCAGATTGCCAGGTTTGCTCGGCAAGTACCCTTACCCATTGAACCATCTTGCTAGCCCTTAATTATTTTATAATAATTTCTTTTCAGAATCCAAATCTCAATATGGTTCACATTTGTGGATTCTTAAATTTATTTTAATAAAAATGCTTTCATCATTTTTAATTAGTCCTTAAGAATTATTTTATAGTATATACATTTCCATATTATGCTGTTAATAATATTGCATTATTTACATTTGTTTAAGTTCTTATTCTTAGAAGAACTTTTAAAAGTCATTTACCATACACTCAGTGCAAAAAATATAATGGATTTCATTATGGTATCTCTGTACATGTATGTACTGTGAATTAATCATGCCTCATTACCCTGTCTTTTCCTACTTCCAAACAGTGGTCTCCCTTCCTATTTCAAAACAGTTCACCTTCTACTTTCATGTGTCAGTTTTTTAAACTGTATGTCCTGCACATGAGAAAGTCATATGCTATTACCATTAGTGCCACCTTGTGACTTAGGAGCGCTTGGTACTCTTGCAGAGGACCTGGCTTTCACTCCCAGCATCCTTGTGGAGGCTCACAACTGTCTGTCTCTCCAGTTGCCAAGAGTACGATGCCCTCTTCTGATGGCGTAAATCACAAACAATCCCACATCAGTTTGGAATTATGATTAACAGAATGGTTGTTTATTTAAAGGGGAAAAACTTACAGATCACCGTCCCAGACAACAGCCCTCTGCGCAATCAGGAAGGGAGCCTAGTTGTCAGAAGCGGAGCCGGAAGCCAGAGAGCGAGCGGAGGGAAGTGGCCGCATTTTTAAAAAGAGAGACCACGCCCCAATGGGCTGGTATCTCAGCGGCTATTGGCTAAAGGAGCAGAAGGAGCTCCCGCAACACTCTTCAACACTCTTCTGACCTTATGTATACACACAGGCAAAACAGTCACGGAAAATTAAAAAAAAAAAAAAATAACAGATGACTGGAAGTCCCCCCTGCTATTGATAATAATAATTAATAAAAAAGGATAATAAAACCATCACGGTTCTCTGTGTCCTATTAACTAGATTACTTATTTATATAAAAAGATATGGCATATTTGGATCATTCTCTCTGTCTTTCTTTTTTACACTGGTCTTCAAGTTGGTGACATTGATTCATATCCCTCCAACAGTGTTTAATGATTCCTCTTCCCCACATCCTCTCCAGAGTTTGTCATAATTTACTTGATGATTTCATCCTTACCAGGGTGAGGTGAAATCTGAGTGGACATTTCATTTGCACTCTCCTGATGGTTAAGGATGGTGGACATTTTTTCATATATCTCTAGGCCATTTGTACTTCTTTTGAAAGCTGTATGTTCAGTTGCTAATCAACCCAATATCCCCCACTTTGAAATGCTCCCTACGATGTTTCTTATTCCAATACCAGGTATCATCCCTGCTCTACGCCACAACTTAAATAGCTTTGTTTTTATATTTAATTCTTCCTGTATCTAGGACTTAAAATTATATGTTATGAATTAGTGCTTCAACAGAATCATTTCCAAAATGACTTATTTCTTAAGATACCCTCAACCGTTAGATATGGAAATAAGTTTTTTTTTTTTTACTTTTACAGAGCTAAATGCAATCTAGAATAGAACCTCCTGCCTCTGCTGGGTGGTGGTGGCACACGCCTTTAATCCCAGCACTCGGGAGACAGAGACAGGTGGATCTCTGTGTGTTCGAGGCCAGCCTGGCCTACAAGAACTAGTTCCAGGACAGGCTCCAAAGTTTACAGAGAAACCGTGTCTCAAAAACAAAACAAAACAAACAAAACAAAACAAACAAAACAAAAACCTTTCCTTCCTTTTCATCCCAGTATGTTACTTCTATTTATTCTCCTTTTTCTTTCCAAACCATATGGAAACAGGAGTTTAGATAATCTGGCAAATATTTGAAACAATAGTGATGTTAGAGACCTCTTGCTGGTAGCACACACCTAAGATCCCAGCATCAAGGAGGCTGGGGAAAAGAGATGGTAAATTCAAGGACAGTCTCAGCTACATAGTAAAACATTTGTCTGGAAACAACCAAACCAAACTGTCACCACCAACAATGATAAATGACGCTTGCCTCCAGAGGATCTCACACACTCCAGACCCAAGGAAGACTATCTTCCAGAACAAGTGCATTGCTTTAATCCAGGAAGTTGAGGGGATGTCCTGTGCTTTTCATCAGTATCCATATCAGAGGCAGATATGAAGCACAGTCCCCTGTATCAATGAGTTCTGCCTCTGGGATATCAGCCAACTCAGGTTTAAAAAAATGTGGAAGGAAATTAGCCTGCATGGTCTGTCTAGACTTTTCCTCATCGCTATTCCCTCAGCAACGCAATACAGTGCTATTCACACAGCAATTACATTGAACTCGGTACAGAACACAGCTAGAAACCATCCCTTGTGGAGACCAAGAAACAACTGGACTTTTTTTTTCTTTTTTTTCTTTTTTTTTCTTTTTTGCTTATAAGCTCTAGTTTAGGCTTCAGGAAAACAAGGTCTTTAAAAACCCTGTGTAATAACAGCTGGTCTCAATTCAGTATTTACAGGACAAATGCCAAATGTTATTCTGCAGGAATACACACCGACTTACCAAAAACTATTAGTTACTCTGTGAGGTAACTTTTTGTCCTCAGATCTTCAATGCACAGGCAAGGAAACTCAGGCATATAGGGGAAAAAAGGTAATTTGCATGTAGTTGACAAACAGGTTATAATCAGTCAAATTTTTAGAGATCACGGAAACCTACTTACGGTAATTGTGATGAATGGCTCTAAGGCAGTGGCCACAGATGCTTCTCTGGCTGGGATAGGTTTTGGAGAAATCTTGAGCTTTCTGTGCTTGTCAAATGTGATATTGGTACTCAGCCAGAGGAATATATTCTGATTGAAAATAGTGCTCTGTTGCCTGACTATCTACATACTACAGTACATGCTTCTCTCTCAGACATGAAAATATATTATAAACTCTATACAGGAAGGACATTGCTAAAGAAGATATTCAAAATATAGAAACCATTTGCTCTAAAATTAGACAAATAATAAGAGTAAGAGTGAGAATTATTGAAAAATAGAGCAGAGATGGAGAGCTGGTGGCACACATAGCTGACAGTTTTATTATGAGTCTAAGAGATGAGGCTTGCTATAGGCCATGAACTTTATTGGTTTACAGACTGGATTTTATTTTGATCAAAAGCAGATATTTTCTCAAGCAATCGCCAGCCACAGCCTTCTTGGCTGAAAGACCAAATGGCTGGCTACTCATGTTTGGGAGGATGTCTGAGTACGTTTAGACAACTTAGTGTAATGGGAAAAGTCACAAGTCAGGTTCTTCTTCTTCTTCTTCTTCTTCTTCTTCTTCTTCTTCCTTTCCTCCTCTTCTTCTTCCTCTTCCTCCTCCTCCTTTTCTTTCTCCTCTTCCTTCTTCCTCTTCCTCCTCCTCTTCCTTCTTCCTTCTTCTTCCTCTGTCTCTCTGTCTCTGTCTCTCTGTCTCTCTGTCTCTCTCTCTGTCTCTGTCTCTCTCTCTCTCTCTCTCTCTCTCTCTCTCTCTCATGTCAGCAGAAGAAATAAGCTTACATAATGAGTCTGGGAGATGGATAGAAAAGCCTGCACCGCACTCCGCACTGCCACAGCTCATAGCCCCATCAGACATCATCACTCTGCTGAGCTGCTAAACTCGGAACAAGCACAAAATAAAGAGACTGCACCTCAAAGCGAGAGATAACATCATTAAGCAATGTAGAAGTTTTTGATCACTGATGTTAGGTAGACCTCATGGAATTTGTTTGAGAAGGGACCTTCTCTTCATACTCTTTGGATAAATCATTTGGAGGAAGCTTTCAGTAGCTATGGATACTGGAATCCACTTAAGAAACTGTGTTCTACTCTTCCATGTCATTTAGAAGTAGCAGGTCAACACCAGAGGTGCCATGAATCCACGTACAAATTCACAGCAGTTAACAGGCAGATGAAAGGCAAAGGGTGAGAAAAGAAACTGGTGCCACCACATAGCATATTATTCTTTTAGAGAAGAATTTGGCGGGGGATCTTGAAGAGCCACTTAACTTCTCTGGGTCTTGGATCTTCACATACAAATCACAGCATTTTAATTAATTAAGAGTTTAGTTCTTACCAGTTCTCATCAATGTAGGATAATCAAAGAAAAAAAGAAATTTTTTTCCAAATGTTTAATGTAAAGTTTTTGTATTGTCACTTTGATGCACAAAGAGAAATAGATTTGTGTATTTGTGGTGTGTGTGTGTGTGTGTGTGTGTGTGTGTGTTTTGAAAGCCTTCTTTAGTGTGTGTCCTCACCTACATTTTTGGAAGGAACAAGTTGGTTTTGTCCAAGAACTAGAACGAAGATAACCGGAAAGGGTAGGTGCTAGTGATTAAAGAGGCTGGTGGTGGCTGGGTGTTTGATGTAATACTGAATGGAGCTGGGTTTCAGAGACTGAGAAGGTGCTCCAACAGTGAAACTCAGTGTGATCCAAAGGAGCAGTGCTGTGCATATCACAGCTTCCAGGATGGAGCTGGACCTCCGAGTAGCGAACAGGGCACTAAGAGTTGCTACTTTGGGGATAAAAGCAAGCACCAGAGTGGCCAGGGGCAGTGTAGGGATCTCTAAAGCAGTAGAGTACTCCATATCTGTCTGTGACCCAGGATCAGTGTCTTTCTTGAAGACATTTATTAAACAGGGCTTATCGTGTGGGTCAATTGCTTACTTCTTAGGAAATATCCTCCTTTGCTCTGAAGGTTTCAGCTGCTTGGATAAGGCTTATCTAATTCTCTCCTTATATGGGGTAACTGGCTTTGTACAAAGTCCACTGTCTTAAATACTAATCACATGGAGCTGGAGGGGAGCTCCATATTGGCTCTGTGGTTAAGAGCACTGGTTTCTCTTCCAGAGGACCCAGGTTCCATTCTTAGCACCCTGGCAGTGGCTCACAACCACCTGTAACTCCAATTCTTTTGGTTTCCATGGGCACCAGGCCTGCACGTGGTACACAAACCTGTATGCAGGCAAACCGCACCCACACATAAATGAATAAAAACAAAGATTAATTATACATAAAGCATACATTTCTATTATTCTTTCTTTCCCTCACTTAAGATGCCTGTTCATAACCCTCTTTCTACTTTCTTGTCCTATATATGTATGTATGTACATATTTCCTTAGTCATAAATTTAAATATAGCTTCTACACACAAAAGAAAGCATTCAATCTTTGTTATTTTCCATGTCACTCATTGTAATACATATAACTGGAAAACATTATAGTAAGCAAAATAAATCGAACACAGAAAGGCAGATGTTACATGTTTTCTCCTATTGTGTACGGATCTTAGAATTCTTAATAGACATATGTGTATGGCATGAAGCAACAAGGGCAAAATGAGGGATGGAAAAAAAGTTGAGAGCAGGTGAATATGTGCAAAGTATATGGTATACTTAAAAGAAACTGTGCATATGACACCCAGTACTATGTGCAATGAATAGAAACATCAATAAAAATAAAAATATAATTTAAATACAGGTATACCCTTCATGGCAATATTTAGACTAGTGACTGGTTACACAACTGACAGCATTACTTAGCCAAGTTGATAAATTATCAATCAGAAGGACTTAGAGTGGTGCAGCCTAAGAGCCATCTCCCCTAAACCGTGTATGTGTGAGGAGAGGACCGCTACTGCAAATGATAAAGAATGGATTTTAAATATCTTGGTAGATGGGTCTGATGAAATCTGATTTGACTTAGAAAAGTAAAGTTTTTTTTTCTTATGCTCAGAGGTGATAGAACAAATTTAAAAAGCCATGTATATAAAATGAACTGAAAGATCTTCACAGTAATTTCTAGGTATAGGTGTTTTTAGCGAGTTATGGGCTAGCTTCAAACAAGTATCAGTTATGAGATAATGTAAGTCTGTCTGGTTTCTATTATTAAATTTCCTGGGTAAACAGGTTAAATCTTAGTCGAAAAATGTTTGTTCATTTCCCCAGATGTAAACATTCTAAATCAAAACTAGTAAAGCCAAATTTTAAAATATTTTTAATATTTTATTGCCAGGAAGTGGTGGCGCATGCCATTAATCCCAGCACTCAGGATGCAGATGTAGGCTGATCTCTCTGAGTTTGAGGTATGCTCATCTACAGAGTGAGTTCCAGGACAGCCAGGGCTACAGACACACACACACACACACACACACACACACACACACACACACCACAAAAACCTGTCTTGAAAAATAAATAAGTAAAATATTTTATTTTTAGTGATTACTGTTGACATAACCTAAGGTGGACAGATTAAAATTTCTGAGAATCTACAATCCGGAAACATTCTAAATTCCTTATACTAGTAAGAGAAAATTGTTGCATATTTGAATAGAATTTTATCTCTAAGACAATTCTGAATTTTTTTTTCTCTGAAAACTCTCCATGGGGCTATTATTTATAGAATACGAAATGTTTCGGTAAACACTTTCGTGGAATGGCTCAACCTCATTTTAATCTATAAAAACGGGTTTAAAACAAACTTCCAAGTTGAGAATTTATGTATAGTTTATTAAAAATGCAAGGAACCTGATGTTTTTGATAAGCCCAGCCTGTTGTCAACACAAGGCATAAGCAGCACAATCAGCTGCAGGAAAAACATCATGTTTGGTAAGACACCGTGAGCAAATGGCTCAATACCAAGATGTATTTTAGGAAGTTCTTCTACGCACACAATTTAGTTATTAGCTTCAAGGACTCGTGCTTATTATGTTGCTGGAACAAAAGAGAAAAAAGCCCATTGTACCTTTCTCTGAGAATAAACAATTTTATTCTAGGAACCCAGGGGCTAGCTAATTTATAGTTCTCTTTAACCCAGATGTTAAATTTTAAGAGAAGCGAATAAGCCCTACACACCTACCTTCTCACATCCATTCCCACATATCCACACGTCCAATTATAGATCAACTGCCATCTTTTCTACTGCAAAGATATTAGAATCCAGAAATGCCAATCAAGTTTATGATATAATCAGAGAGGTGGCATGGACAGTAGTAGTTTATCACTCTAGTAAGGGACACAGCAGCAGAAGGACGGGTGAGCTATTCAACTCAGATCCCAGAGTGCTTGTCTAGGAAGTGGTGTGTATTTTATGTTGTTGGACAGCATGACAATTTCTGCCTATGACAACCGATGCTGGACTTCTTGTCAACTTGTTTACGTTCAAGGGATGATGACTACATGAAAACCATGTGCAAAGAAAACAGCCCGAGAGCGTTGGAGAGGGAGCTCTCCAGAGAGGTTCCAGCTCCAGTTGGATCAGTAGCTGAATAAGCAGGGACCAATTATTTCAGAGGTGCTACTACTGATCTCTGCCTTTTAGGTTTGTAATTCAGCAATGGATTTGTTTTCCCATTTAGGAACAGGTTAAGGAATGCTTACTGGGTTTGAGGCTACGGGGGGGGGGGGGGGGGGAGGGGGGGCAGGGGCCTTGTTCTTCTCCTGACTTACACAATGATCAACACGTAAACACTGAAGCTATTGAGGAAGCATGCAGAGAGACGATCTCACAAATGGACTTCTAATTCAGTTCTTATTTCCAATGTCATTCAGTTGTTGGGATTATCCTCACCGTTTCATGTAAATTTAGAGAGAGAGAGAGAGAGAGAGAGAGAGAGAGAGAGAGAGAGAGAGAGAGAGAGAGAGAGACGAACTAAATGTGGTGAGAAAAGTAAAATTTACACATTTCCCCCCTCACTTCTCATTCCTTATGGGAATGACAAAAACAGTTTGCTTGTTCGTTTCTCAAGAATAAATCTGTATCAATGGGATAAAATGAAAGTTTCTAGGAAGATAAACAGAAACAGAGTCGGCCTGATGAAGAAACGTGGTCAGAGAAAACCTCCAGCTAAAACAGGGGTAAGAGAAAATTGCAGTGTTGAAGGAATTTCAGTGATTATCCAGGCTCAGAGTCCACACATTCTTGAAATAGCTAGGCCAGTTGGGCTTCTCAGTTCTCCATCTCTTTCCATTTACTGTGAGTAACAGGGATTAGCAGCCTGTCCATGCATAGGGGTGAATAATCTGCTCCAGGACTCCAGTTCCTCTTCTGAAAACTGGCTGTCTAGGAAATGTTCAGTGGAGACAGAGTGGCTGTTCTCCAAGTCTATCACAGACCTGGGAAGAAAAGGAGGACACAGCTCTAAAACTGTTCATGGGATCCACCACAAACGAAAACCCTCTCCAGTTTCCCAAGAAGGGAAGAGAGGTCACCAGCTTTCCTGTCATCCTGGGGAGAGAGAAGAAGGACAGTCCTAAAGCCCTGCCAGCCTCACAGGGAAAATGTTTGCCTCTTGGAGAAGGGGAGAGAGAAGAAGGACAGTCCTAAAGCCCTGCCAGCCTCACAGGGAAAATGTTTGCCTCTTGGAGAAGGGTCTGGATTGGGGAAGAAAATCCAGGCAATTCAGTGGACACCCTTTCCAGCCAGCCAATCTTTGACAAAACTACCAGCATAAGTAATAGATAATAAAGAAGTTATTTCAATACAAATAAATTTGGAAAACTAGATGAGAGGTAAAGATTTCTAATATGTGATTCTGTTTTTTTGATGAGGAAGTAAAAACTCAGAACAGGCAAAAAACCGTAGAAAAGCCTGGGATTTAGTAGATAAAAAAATCGACTTTAGAAAGTCACCAGACCCAGCTGGTTTTACAGGCAAGTCTTCTAATCTCACTGTGGGATTTGTTTCTTACAGAAGGCTGGGGGGAAGTGGGAAAGGCATCTAAAGAATACGCGCTGTGGAACTGAGTTGGAAGATAAGTTGTTTATCTAAAAGAAAAAGAGTGTTTTAAGTCATCAGGGAAGTTAAAGATAGCTTTAAAATCAAAGCGTAATAGAAAGTCTCAGCAGTGGGGGCAGAGAAACAATGCCACAGAATTAGGGAAGCACAAGCAGAAACTGCGCCTGGAAACACACCATTGGGATGTGGAAAAGCCAAGCTTCAGTGAGCTCCCATCAGATCCCTTCATAGGACAACCGGCAAAAGTAGCTCTCAGCTTAAGTAGCCATAGTCACTGTGAGATTTGCTTTAAAAGCTATACTTTTGAGAAATAAGCCAATGTGCTAACAAAATTTTTAGTCATAACTTAAAACACCCACATTCTCCCAGTCTTTTTGACAAACAGCAAGAAAGATGCCTTCAGGTGGGGTAAATATAAGGAAAAATAAAATTACATTTTCGCTGTTGTTGTTTTACTAAAAAACAACAAGAAACAAAACAAAAAAACCAAAAACCTTCCTAAACATTCCATGACATCTCAATACTGCAAAGGGAGTGACTAACAGCACAGGCTGCTTAAAAAATTAAAATTCATGGGTAAGAATAGCATGAATGAAATTAAAGCTGGAACTATTAATATTTGTAAAATATGGGACAGTAGATGGCTTCTACAGATTGATTTTTTTTCTCAATAGCGTAAAAACAAGAGATGGAAAAGAACATATGTAACTTGGGAATCCAAAGGAGAGTCAGCATTTTAGGGGACACCAGTTCTCACAGGTGAACAGGAAACACACTAAAAATCAGGAAGAAGAGGGGTTTTTGTTTTGTTTTTTGTATAGCTCTTTTAATTGGCCAATATAAAAACAGATTTCAGATGTCCAGTTTTGTCAAAATTCGGTAAAAACAGGTATTCTTGTAAGCTATTGCTGGAATCCTGTAATTCCAGCCTTTTCTGGAGGATCCTTCTGTTACCTTTTGAGAAGGAAGAAATGTTCACATAGGGACATGAAGAAATATACAGATTTATATTTGTTTTAATCATCTTTCTTTTTTTTTTTTTTTTTTTTTTTTTTTTTTTTTTTTTTTTTTTGTTTTGTGCTTTTCAAGACAGGGCATCTCTTTGTAGCCCTGTCTTAGAACTGGAACTCACTCTGTAGACCAGGCTGGCCTCAAATTCAGAGATTCGTCTGCCTCTCAAGTGCTGGGATTAAAGGTATGCACCGCCCCTGGTTTAACCGGCATTCTTTTTGATGGGTCAACTAGTTACTTATTTTGTTGCTATGACAACGTACCTAACCAAAACAATTTAAGGAAGAAAGGGGCTGTTCTGGCTCACAGTCCAAAGGTAAAATTGACTGTGGTGGGGAAGATATGACCGCAGGAAGGCCAGGCATCTCGGAGGGAAGGATGCTGAAACTCAACCCTTTCTCTCCTTCAACACAGCAGAATTCAGATAATTTTCAGAGATTCAGCTCCAAGGCCATAGTAGGTCCTGTGGAGTCTATAAAACCACCTTAGACAGAATCCATGGCTTCTCGCAAGAGGGATATCCTGATCCCTATCACTGATCTACAGCCACAGTCCTATCGCATTATTCTTAATGCTGAGAACAAAGGGACAACCTTAACTATCCATTAATAAAGGAATGGCTAAATCAGAGTACGTCTGAATATAGACTGCTATGCAAACTTGCTAAGTCTGTGTGTAGTGACATGGAGCCATCTGCAGCATACATCTATACATTAAAAAAGCAACAGACTCTGTCACTGAGTCCCAGTGATTTAAAAAATTACAATTCCAACTGTAGCATAATTAATAAAAACCCAGAGACAGAAATTGGGCTTCAACCTGAAGGTCAGAAAAGCAAACAGCCAGCCGCTGCATCTTACCTCTACCTCAGTCTGAAATGGCGATCCTATCTCCAGGAATGTCAGGATGAGACTGTGTGTAAGAGCTGTCTCCTCTGGTCCAAAAATTCTCTCTAGGGCTGAGATTTAAAGGCATGCACCACTACCACCTGGTTTCTGTGGCAAACCAGTGTGGCTACTGGGATTAAAGGTGTGTGTCACCACTGCCTGGTCTGTAAGGCTGATTGGTGTGGCTGTTTTACTCTCTTAACTTCAGGCTTTATTTGTTAAAATAT
Source organism: Arvicola amphibius (assembly GCF_903992535.2). Lineage (NCBI taxonomy): Eukaryota > Metazoa > Chordata > Mammalia > Rodentia > Cricetidae > Arvicola > Arvicola amphibius. The sequence continues at coordinate 34,267,825 of NC_052054.1, forward strand.
AAATGGAATATCACTACATCCAACATATATATATATATATTATAGAGAGATATATAGATATACACACACACATATATATATGCACATGTATGCATATATATGTAAATGCACAGACAACAACTCAGAAGGGGGCACAATGGATTGTTAACTAATTTTAGAAAGCAAGTTGGATTAAGGTAGGTGACTGAAGAGTGATTTTATTTATTTTTTATTCTGTATTTGTATTTTAAACAAGTTTAGGTCAATAAATAAACACTCTGTATTGATTTGGGTTATTGAACGACACACAAAACCATGATCCTAGAAGGATAATTATGATAATTCCGAAGTATTAAGTTTCAAACCTGGGACAAACAGCTGAAGTGCATATTTAACATATCAAAGCAGGACCTGGCCTCCAGGTTCTCCCAGCATCCCTCAGTCCCTACCTGTTAACAGAATAGAGCTTGCAAGCCCCCACCTCTACCCTTAACTCTCCAGCCCAGGGACTGGGCTGCCTTTTCCCCAGAAGCTCTTCCCTGTATAATCTAGACATTTTACTTATCCTCCTTTTTCAGACCTTTGGCCTCCTGGTTGCTGCACCAAGTTCCCCGTTTCCCCTCTTCCTTCTCCTCCATGTCTCCCGCATGGCCTAACTCTGCCTGGTCACGTCCACTCTGGACTCTCCCAGAAGTCCCTGCCTCTGGCCATGCTCTCCCACAGCTCGGCAACAAGCTCCTCCACCAGACCTAGGAGCAGTCCTTTTGATTTTTTTTTTTCTTTTTTCTTTTTTTGGTTTTTCGAGACAGGGTTTCTCTGCAGCTTTTTTAGAGCCTGTCCTGGAACTAGCTCTTGTAGACCAGGCTGGCTTCGAACTCAGAGATCCGCCTGCCTCTGCCTCCCGAGTGCTGGGATTAAAGGCGTGCGCTAATTATTCAAGAAGTTGTACTATCAGAATATCAACTTTTCTGTCCATTGATCTGTAAATAGCAGAATAATACCTTCAGAAAGATTCCCAGAGGAAAAAGGCCTGGAAATTTACAATAGGGTACCAGGAAAATGCACCAATAAAATTCTCAAAACGAAAGGGGTGAAAATTATACGTTGCATGAACTCAGAACCTAATGTCACTCGACTAGAGTAGACAAAATTCACAAGCGTTGGCTGGTCCAGTGGGGAATCAGAACACACCGAGTTTTAAAAGGCAACTGCACTCTGCTTGTTGCCAATGGATACCTGAGTCAAGCCGGCGAAATTAAGGAGTGAAGGTTAAAAAAAAAAAAAAAACAACAAAAACCTGAGAATCCATTTCCGTGTGTGCTTAGTGAGTACCTTTCTGTGAGCCTGGAGCTGTGGCCTTCCGTCTTCCCTTACCCTGAGGACTCTCCCAGCAGAGGAGGAAGCGGAAGTCCATTGGTAGTGAGCTGATGAGCTGAGGCTTCTGGGAAAGAAAGGGGCTTCTTGTTTGCCTAAGTGTTTCCAGGACCCCTTGCCACAGTTATTACTCCTCAACTGTGCTTGTCCTCTTGCGACAAGATCGGCTCTAAACCAATATAATTATGATTCCCGTGATATCGGCAACCCAGAGGAAATGTCAGCTTTTCCCTGTCTCACTATGAGGACATGTTTCAGTAAACTGGCTTCCAGCAAAATCAGATTTTTTGGCTTCTACGCCACGTAACGGACCATGATAGGGTAGATATAATCTATGTGTGTCTGATATATCTGACTCTCTTTCAAAGCAAAAAAACAATGAAACAAAATGGGTCCGGTATAGAGCATTTTCTGTGTGTCCTTTCTTCCCTTGTATACCAAAATAATGAGCAACATTTAAACTTTCAGGCTGTAATCTTCGGAAATTACTATATACAAGCTCAAATATGAGGCAATTTTCTGTTCCCCTCGATGTTCCCTTTCCGAAGTGGATTGTTTAGGGTTATGTTCTTACAAGAACTATGAATTGCTGTTTATTGACAAATCCTGTTTTAATGAGGTCTTGTCTAAAATATTCTCAGTAATTTTCAGAAGATATTAATAAGATCTTAATTATGGATGTTAATATTGATAGAGTCATGATAAGATGACACTAAGGTTAATATCATTTCAGCCATGGTTTGAGTGTGATTTGACAAGTGTCTACGTTAGACTTAGTGTGGTGAGGGTTAGCAGGGAAAGAACAACACATGTCCTATGTCCTCACAGACCTCTCACACTACGTAAATGGAAAGGAAAGATGTGAGAAGCAAAAAAGGGGGAGATGGTGTAAAACTATATTCTGATGCAAATATTGTATTAAGGGATTGTAAATAAACAACATGCAAAAACATTCACACAGGCATAATGGTTCTCATCTCAGAATTTGCTTTGGAGACAGATTCCGACTATGTAGCCCCTACTGGCCTCCAACTTACAGAGATCCACCCGCCTCTGCTGCAATTCAGCTCACGCACCAGCACACCCAGCTCATCTCAGGTATCTGATAACTCTGCTCGTGATGTATTTCAGTTTTTAAAAAGAAAGAAGCTTTTGTAATCAGAAATTAGCCATGCAAGTTAACCTATAAATTTTTAAAATGTGATTCATTCCTAAGGGGGCTTTTGCACCCCAACAGGATTAACGGGTAAGTTTCAACCAACCACAAATAAGTTTTTATTTATGAGTTATGATTTAAATATTAAACATTATCTGCTTTATATGCTCTTAGATGTCTTGTTGCCATGACAACAGCCAGGTTAATCGTAATGTTACAGAAAATAATCTGTGCTTAATCCACATGTAAGACTTTTTTTTTTTTTTTAAGAATATCGACATACAGTTTTTCAGATGATTTGGCACACTTTCTGATTCTGTAGAGCATAAAGTATTATTATGAAAATTGAGTAATTACTGGTATTTTCTTTTCAGAAAGTTATTGCATATCAAGTAAAGGCTTAATAGTTGGTCAGCATTTTCATGTGCATTTGTATGTCTAATATAATTGCATGTTTTAAAACAAACCAAGCAGTTTATCTGTATTTAATTTAGATTCAAGCTATTAAAAATAAATAGAAAAATATTTTCTGAATTATCTAATGCAAAGTAAAGTAATTTAAAATTAGAGACTGAAAGAAAGGGCATTAGTTTGATGATCGAATACTTGCCTGGCATGCATAAAGCCCAAAGCCAAAGAGAAAAAATGGGGAGGAAGTGAGGTTGCTTAGAGGAAAACCATTTAATGCCAAAGTTAAACTGCTTTTGAAATTGATTTAGGAGTAGATTTTCTTTGTTTTCATTGTTGAGGAAGAAAGTTTGGGCCATGTCCTCTCTAAAGATAAAGGCAATGTAGTGAGGCATCCCGCACGTTCTGAATGATGGTTGACTGACGAGGCCCCGAGATGCCTATTGGTCATGGCCAGCATCTGACTCAAGATCTCGGCTCCGTCTGTCTTGTCTTTCTGCCTAGGACACCCATTTTTCTCTTGTTCCCTTTTCCCTGGCACCCATCTCCCCACACTTCAGTAGGAAGCTTTCTCCTTTTCTCCTCCACAACCTTCATCCTTTTTCTGACAGAAGTGCTGAAATCATTTATATACAGATACGCTGAAGTCCCAAAGGATTTTGTACTGAAAATCCACTAACAGACCCTGATCCTGTTATGCTTAGGGGTGTGTAAAGAGCATCTCCCTTGGGTTTCGGGCTCATGACACTTTGATAAGATTGTTTTGACACGTCATTTTGACACCACCCTTTGGAGAAGCCACTATGATGCAGCTGTTTTGACTTCCTAGACTGAAATAGTCACTTTGGCTCAGTGTTTTTCCCAGGCAAGGACACGTTGATGAGCTGTTTGGATAAAGACTTATCCTAGAGAACTCTTTCGCAAGGTAATGGGGAAGATAAATGAGTTTACCCCATCCTTGGGAAAACACATTCCTGTTTACCTCCACTGATAGGACAGTGGGCTGAGATGGAGATCGAGATAGAGACTTCGAGATGGAGCCAAACTGGGTTAAAGTCTCTGGCAGAAACAATTACCCCAATCTTACACTTATCGTATTTGTTCATTTCAGAAAAGGCTACCAGTCATTTCAACTAAAATGTCTGTGCATCTCTGAGAATTCACCTCCATCTAGAAGGAGCTGAATGAAATTCTTCTTAGCTTCCTTTAAAGTTAAAACACTAGGAATCAGAACACTGACTCCATGTACATGATCCCTTGTTTTCAGTTTGAAGGACCCAACGATTCCTAATTTAATTATTAATGTTTCTCTCTTGCCTTTTTACTATTGTAATTTTTTTTCTCAGTGATGGGTTTGGGGGACAGGACTATTATTTCTTCAGAGGTAAGGCAGATTCCATAAAATTATGAGAAAAAACTTTTGGTTTACAAGGTAATATAAATAAACAGACACACAAAATATACTAGATGGAGGGAGAAACATCCATGTACCAGGTACTTGGTGTACCTGGGAGCAGAGAAAGGTTCAGGGGCACCAAATCGAAAATAAACCGTTTAGTTTGCACCAGTGTCTGGCTCTCAAAATGTCCTCTGTATCAATCTTACCTATGCCTCATGTACATTCAATTGCTTGAATGGTTCCCATGGAGAATGTGGGTAACACATCTTTTCTTGATCCTCTCCACGAACATCTGAATGTTCCCAGCTCCTCTTCTTGATCTTGTCATTGTCTTAACTTCTGCCATCACCAGAAGATGACTCGGGGTCACTAACATCTTAAAGGAAAACAGTGTCCCCTTTGAGATGACTAACCTCAGGGCTTCCAACCTCACTGGTCTCAAGAAACCGGAAGAGGTTCCCTCTTCCTGATCCTTGGGCAGAGTTGCCTTTTTGCTGTTTTCGCTTGCTTGTTTCTCATGGAGCCCAGGAAAAACTGCTTCTTCTGTTGTTTTCTACACCTCTCATGAAGGTTTAGCTGGTAGCAGACACATACAGTGTCAGAGGCCAGCTGTGACATCTCGGTCTACCTGACTGGAACTAAATTATTCCAGTTTTCTGCTTGTTTTCTCATCTGCAGATTGGAAACTAGAGTCGTAAGGCTAACTGCAAATGACGTAGATCTGGTGGCAGTGTATGAGTTGGGATGTGTTGTGGAGAATGAGCTATGAATCAAGGACTCACAATGACCCTCCATCTGTGTCTGGATGGGGGGAGATCTTTGAGGAATGCAGTTATGTAAAAAGGCAGAATGTATCTGGTGTGGTGGCATAGGTTTGTAATCCCAGAATTTGGGAGCCAGAGGCAAGAAGGTCTCTGTGAGTTTGAAGCCAGCTTCACCCTCATAGTGAGTTCTAGGCCATCCAGGACTAAACAACCACAAAAACTAACCAAACACATGCCTGGGGCAGTGTTGGAGCAGCCTCAGTTCTCGGCCAATCTGTCTTTTGTGTTCTGAAGTGTAACTCTGTACTTGGAGGCTGTGTTTGTAGACTTGTATAAGCAGGTATCTGGCAGCATCCAGGTACGGCGCTCTCTTTTGGTCAGCCAGAACTACCCAATTGTTAATGTTATTTGGTTTCTCTTCCTGTCCTTCTAATTGCTGAAGGCACGGGTTTCTCTCCCGACTCGGTGTTTCCAGACAGCAATGGGCATAGAGAAGATTTGATAAGCAGATATGTGAGTAAGTGGATGGAAGAAGGAGGTGTCTGTAGTGAAGCCATGAGTATTGCTTCAAAATACTTCCACTCAGACTGCTTGGTTACTGGATTATATGTAAATGAATTTCCTTTTATAAAGAATTCACTGAATCTAGAGTAAAATTAAAATAGATCGTACAAGAGGCTCTTCTTTGAAAAAGGGAGCTGGAAGAATGCAGGGAAGATAAAATATGAAATGCATGCATTTTCCAAAGAGATTCAAAGACAAGTGAGTAATTTGTCTTCTGTCATGTTCTTTTTCAGACTCCTGTTTAGAAAATATGATGACTTAAAGTCTTAGAATAAAACAGTGTATCATTAAAGCCTTATTTTCATGAAAATATTCTCTTCTAATTGAATTCTATTGGATGGTATTTAATTCACCTTATTCACCATGATACATAGAGATGTTTTTTTTTTTTTTCTTCCATTATAGGCTTCTTTAAAAGGAGCATGCGGGCCTAAATTCACTAGTGGGAATGAAACTTAAAATTATGATTAATTTACTATGACTCATGATAAAAGAGTACTAAAAAGATGAAAATAGCACAACAGTAACCTCTGTTTTTTTAATGATTAGCACGGAATCCTTCCCCAAAATACGCAAAGAACATCAAGAGACAGAGGAGTGAGTGGTATCTCAGATGCATTTGAAGTCCAGCGGTCAGCTCCACCATATTTCTGGGAGCTCAGGAAATTACCCAGCAAACTCAGGAAAGCCCTGGATGCTATCAATCACCGAGAGAAGTCCTAGAAAAGCAGAAAGGGGCAGAACACGTGGGTGCTGCTTTCAAGCGAAGTGCAATCTGGTAACTTTGGCTCCTTGGTGCTCGGTAAGGAGCCTAAAGGGAAACACCTGTGTGCGTGTACGCGCGGGCTCTTTTCAATCACTTGCGGGAAATTTGTTGGCTGCTGATCTAGTGAGAAGGAATGTTGTGGGAAAAGGTGTAGAAATAATTTCTAGGTCCCCTCCCCCCACCCTGGGAGGCTTTTATCTTGAAATCATATTTGGAAGCGACAAACTTTATCCACAGAAACACAGCAGTGGTAAAAGCAATGGAAATCCATACAGTAGTTAGCAAGAGTGAAGAAAATTGTGCTAACTGTACTAGTCCTAAAACTCTCAAACCTATTGTTTTTTAATCTCAATTTTAAGACGATCAAGGCCTGAAGAAGAAAATATATGTTTATATAAATATACACAGAAGAATTCAAAGTAAATAAACTTCTCTTTATTATCGATATCTAGGGGCCAGATCTTAGTTTTTAACCCATTCTCCAATTAAAGGAAAAGAGTGTGGTTTTGTTGTTGTTGCTGCTGTTGTTTCTTGTTTATTTGTTTATTTTTGAGACTGGCTGATGACAGGGTTAGAGCAGCTGGAAACAAATGAACAGTCTAGAAACAGAGAATCAGACACATGTCAAAGAGAGGCAGAAGGCAGCCTGAAGGAGTCCTCAATGCCAAAACTGGAACAACTGAAAATCGAGATTTAAAAAAAATGTTATATTGGGTTTTCCAAAATGTAAAATAAGCATCCATTATCCTCCTGGTACAAATAGCTAAATGCATAAGTAAATGCAAGAGAGAGACTTGCGCCTTGCTCCTTCAGAAGTTCCTCATTTTCGATGCACAGCCTTTCCCCAGGGATGACCATCTATCTTCTTGTTCTTCGGGGTAGGTTTTGCATTTAAATCCTCCCGTTACTTATGTGCCAGGGAGGAAGATGAATATTTCAGGTGGGGAAGCCTGGAACACGGCCCCTTGCTTAGATGGCCAGGGTGATTCGCTGTGGTAAGGCTTGTTGGTTTTAGAAATACCCGGCGATATGTGAAAACTCTTGGGTGCCGAGATCTGCTTCCCAATGTCTTCACCAAAACTTAATACTAGGAAAGCATCAGGGAAACCAAACTGAAGCACAGTCAGCTAAATTATCTCACCAGTTCTTTGAAGAAATGTCAAAGTCCTTAACTACAAAGCAACTCTGAGAAATAGTCCCAGCCATGAGAGCAAGACACTGTGACTGATACATTATCTTGAGAGGGATCGAGAAAAGAAATATTAGGAAAACCAAGGAAACTGAGTAACCAGTGTACTTTAATAAACACCAAAGGATAAATATTTGCTCTTTAGTCATGACAAATAGGTTTCAGGAATCTTAGGTGTTAATACTGTTTGGGTATAGGATATATAAAGACTTTCTTCTATGAATTTGTTTTTGTGAATAAAAAACTACTTAAGAGTTAATTTAAAAGGAAAAGATGAAATATTCAAAATCAGTAAGACTTGACACAATTTCTTTTTTAAATTAAAGAAGTTAGATTTATTTATTTAGCGTGTATGAACATCTTGCCTGTTGTTGTTACAGTCTTACTGTGAGTATGTGCACCATGTGTGTGCGACAAAAGTCAGAAGAGGACATTGGGCTCCCTAAAACTGGAGTTACAGATGGTTGTGAGCCACCATGTGGGTTCTTGGAATTGAACCCAGATCCTTTGCAAGGGCAGCGAGTGCTCTTAATCGCTGAGCCATCTCTCCAGTCCCATAATTGCATTCAATGCGTGATAAGAGGAACACAAATGCTAGAATAATAAAGCTGGCATTGTGATTTGATTCTATTTAGTATCTCAGAGCTGGGTTGGAGGGTGAGCTTTTGAGTTCTCGTTAGTTCCTGTATAATCTGATGAATAGGCAGCGAGACTGTAACAGCAACAGCTGCTCTTGCTCTTCCTGTTTTGCTGTGAGCCCTTTACCCAGGTCTTCTCTCACCAACCCCAACTTAAATGACTTGAGACACTTGGAACTATTCTAACCACATGGCTTATAGTTCTGCTGTATCTTTTTGTTTAAAATAGATATTTATGAAGCAGTTGTTATTATTCTAGCTTCCCTATTTTTTACGCTATCGACTAATACTGTATGATAGCCAAACAATGTTAGATTTTAAAATTTCCCTGCCTGTGGAGTGATTACTCAAACTCTATGCAAACTTGCAATAATTAAAAGCAAAGTAGATCGGTGAAGTCTCCCTTGATGTATTAACTTTGAAATAGTGTCAGCTCCTCGGATGGAAACTCTTGAAGGCTGACGGAACAAATGCATTGGAAACTGTTCGTGTTACTGCCACATGGTGGCGCCATGTCAGCTGGTGAATGTTAAACTTGGGCAGACTTTGGCTTAGTCTTGAATTGACTGAGAACTGTTTGATGTTGGCAGGAATGCAGGCTGTACTCTAGCCTCCATTTCAAAGGAGCGTTAGCCAGAGTCCAGACAAGTAAATTACTCCTCTAGGCCCACCCGGAGCTCTGCTACTGAACCAGGAGTTTATGGAGTTCTTGTCTCTTGGTTCTGTGTCAGCATCTCTTTCTTCCCCCCTCCCCCCCCCCCACCCCGTAGATGTGGGTGTGTTTACCGAATGTCTGGGTATGCCTGTGTTGTATGTGAAGGCCAGAGGTCAACTCTGGGATTCTTCCTTTATCATACACAACTCCCCTACTCCTCCAGCATTTATTTTTTTGAAATAGGATATTTCGCTAAACGTGGAGTTTGCTGAGCCAGCAAGACTCAGGGATCCCTTTCCCTAGATCTGGGATTGCAGGTGTGCGCAAATGTGCCCAACTTTTCTTTTCTCTTCCTTTTTTTTTTTTTAAAGCATAGGTGCTGGGGATCTGCCGGGTCTCCTCCTTGGCAGCAAGCGCTATCTGAGCCCCTTCCTAACATCTGTTCCTTTTTGCTTCGTTACCACCAACATCTGTGTTGTAAAGGTGACTATATAACAACACAGCCAAATTTCCGCCAAAAAGGGCTTCTTCTTTCCCTTTCCTTTCTTTTCTTTTCTTTTCGTTTTCTTTCTTTCTTTCTATTTCTTTCTTTCTTTTCTTTTCTTTTCTTTTTTCTTTCTTTTCTTTTCTTTCTTTCTTTCTTCTTTCTTCCTTCCTTCCTCCCTCCCCCCTCCCTCCCTCCCTCCCTCCCTCCTCCCTCCCTCCCTACCCTCCCGTCCTTCCTTCCTTCCTTCCTTCCTTCCTCCTTCCTTCTTTTTTTGGCATGGAATCTCATATTACTTTAAAGTTCTGAAGTTTTTTATTTCATATCAGTTATATTTGGCTCTTTCCTCTTAAAGCTTCTGGGCCATGGCTATTCCTTAATAAAATATTCCTGGTGCAACGAAAATTTAAGTATCACTGAAAGAATGAGCTAGAACTATACAATTGGACTTGGAAGTACTTTTCACAGATTATTGTTAAATGAAAATAATTCTATTAGCATTATTGCAGGTGTGTAAGTTAAATGATGACAAAGCATCCTGTGTAGCATTGATATAAATGTGCATGTCCCTATGGAATTATTTGAGGACAGTGGAAACATGCACGGTCACATGGAATCTTTAACATGGGTAACTTTTACAGAGAAGAGGGGGATCACATAAGGGGAAATATCAAAGAAAATGGGAAAAGAGTCAATGGCAACAGAACAGTTTTATATCCACATCCCTATGTGTGGTCACATGTAAAATGATATTTATGTAAATATGTACAGAAATATATGCCAATCTAAATACTTATTGCTATAGTTACTATAAATAAGGACAGGAAAATATGAAAATCTGGAGTAGCTGTGAAAAAAATAACATATAAGTTATCAAATCATTAATGCTCCCTTAAAAAAAAGCTAAAATCAGAAATAGGCAATTTACATAAAAAAATACATGTTTTTTTTTTTTCCACTCCTTCTAAAACTGGAGATCAAATCCAGGGCCTTAAGTATGCTAGGCAAACCCTCTGCCACCTAGCTACACACAAAAACATGCTTATTCATATTCAAAAATTGGAGAAATGCAAATTAAAAGTACAATGAAATTCTATTTCAAATTTATTCTATTGGCGAACATTGATATCCTAATGCCATGTTTTGGAAAGGACGTGAACTAAGAGTTGAATGTTCCCAGATTGCTTATGAGACTGCAAATTGGGATGGTTCCTTTTGAATGCAAGCTGGCAGCAAGAGGTGGAGTCAAAGAACCCAACTGTCTGGCCACTGCATCCACTTCCATGTGGATAATGTGCCCACTCATGCTGCTGACTCATTAAAAGAGTGTTTGGAGTCCCATTGTCTAAAAGAGGAAATAGAGAAATCTCCTGAATAGGTGCCAATGGTGGAATCCATACATAGTGATAAATTCATTCAATAAATTACTAAGTGATGGAGTTACTTTGAGCTGTGTAAATAGTGTAAGCAAGTTCTCATGAAACAATGTCAAGAATAAAGAGTACATGGCAGGGAAATATATACACACACATATATAATAAGATGCTGTGAAAAGTAGTATAACAAACAAATTAAATATTTACACACAATATACATACACATATATAATTTGAGAATACATGTATGTTTTTTTTTTTTTTTTTTTTTTTTGTTGTTTTTTGGTTTTTCGAGACAGGGTTTCTCTGTGGCTTTGGAGCCTGTCCTGGAACTAGCTCTTGTAGACCAGGCTGGTCTCGAACTCACAGAGATCCGCCTGCCTCTGCCTCCCGAGTGCTGGGATTAAAGGCGCGCGCCACCACCGCCCGGCTTACATGTATGTTTTATAAGATACAAATAAATGCCTAGAAATTATAACTAATTCAAAGCAGCAAATATTTCTAAGAGGAAATAGAGAAATTTAGTTAGGTATTTCAATTAACCTTCTGTTATGGTGATGAAAAACCATGACCAAAAGCAAGTCAGGGAAGAATGACTTGCTTTGGCTTACAGTTCTAGAGGAATTGAGTACATAATGGCAAAGAAGTCATGGTGGATGGCAGCCATGTTGGCTGGAGTAGGAAGCTTGCTGTTCACATTTTTACCCAACAGGAAGGAGGAGAGAGAGGGAGAGACAGAACAGGAAGTAGGACAAGACTATAAATTCTCAATGCCTATTCCCAGCGATGTTCTTCCTCCAGTGAGTCTCCACTTTCTAATGATTCTATAACTTCCCCAACCAGCATTACCACCTGGGGCCAAGTGTCCAGTTATATAAACCAAAGGGGGAATTCTCATCATAACCCACCACACTAGGAAAGGTATATGCTTCTTTTTATCTTATCGACAAAACACTATTTGTCAAAATGATGTATACTTAAATAATTGGCTATTGTGTTTATTAGCACATCTATTACATATGCAATGTGTTTGCAATGATATTATACTAATGTATCTAATATATATATACATTATGATTGTTATGATTTTGGTCCCTGGTCCCTTTAAGAGACAAGCCAAGCCCACTCCCTCCCCCACCCACTGAGGCAGGCTGATCTTCAGCTTCTGGCCTGAGCTTGCTTTCTTTTCCATCTTCCTCTTTGAGAGGCAGCTTCGATTCTGCCTCTCTCCCCACTTCTCCGCTTCCCCCGTCTCTCTCTCTCCTCTCTCCTCTTCTCCTCTCTGTCTCTCTCTCTCTCCCCCTTTTCCCTTCCCCCTTCATAACCCTCTAAATAAATATTCAACCTCACTCTGCATGTAGTGTCTATCCATGTCTCTGTCTCCTGCCTGCCAGCCATGTGTCTCCCTGCCTGGGACCAACCACTGATTGGGGACTGGCAGCCATCTCTGCCTGGGACTGGCTGCTCCCAGAGCCTGCTGCCTGCCGCCACATGGCCCGCCACCACTACTCAGGCCACCGCTCTGGGACCAGCAGCTGTCTCTGCCTGGGAATGGCTGCTCCCAGGGCCCACTGTCTGCCACCACATGGCTCGCTATCACCATTTGGGACCTATAGCATTTTTAAAAAAATTATAAAATTGGTGCCCTGACTCGGATAGGCTCTCCCACTCCAGTTCCTCTCCAGATATTGGGATCCTGAACCAGGTTTTTTCCTACTTCCACCACCAGCTTCCATTGGTAAGTTTCCCCCATTCTGCTATGGTTGCTTCCCTCATCCTAAATTGTGTTTGGAATGACCCGGGGCCAATCCACCCATGACTGAGGGTCCAGGGTCCCTCAGATCCTTCTTTCTCTCTTTTTTTCCATTTCTTTTCTTTCCCTCGTAGTAAAAGGCCACTCGGAGCAGCCTCTGGCCTCTCTGTCTTCTGAGTCACCCCGACTGGATCCAGCCATAGCACCCCACCCAGAGTCAGGGGATGCCCGGCTCACAGGTCCTGGGTGTTCTCGCCGATTTACACCTTGCCTATACGGGGAGACGTCCCCGTTATAGGCCTTGGGTGTCTGCGTTTCACAGGTTTTCACAATTTCAGCTGTGGATAGCAACCATCCATGACTGTCCCCCGCCATCTTGGCTGAGAGCCAGGTCAGGTGACCCAGTTCTCCCGTTCTTTCTTAAGTATATCCTACCTTCCCCCTCTCCCCCCGGTTTTCACTAAAATCCTTTTGTTAATTCTGTTACATGTGTTTTGCGCAGTGGCATGCCTTTGATAGGGCCCATCAAAGGCATCCATGTTGCAATCCCTGTTCCCTCTTTCTATGTATAATAATTGTTCATTATATCTCATTTCAGACTACAAAATCATAAGTCTCATTTTTAAACTGGTATGTACTTTTAAGTCTCTTAAAATATATTAAGCTGTTCTCTACCATTGTCAATTCTGTCATTAACCTTATATTACAAGCATTTTTTTCTTCTTTCTGCTCTTTTACGAGTGTAAATCTTACCTGTTAAGAGCCAGTACAGTCAAGCTCAGACCCAACCTTCCAGATTCTATACTGCAGCTATACCTGATAAACAGCCCTCAACTGCTCAGAGATCTGGAAAATATAATATTTAAATATTTAATTATTAAAAACTTTTCATAACAAAAAGAGACAAGTTGGCTCCTAGCAGCAGCACTCTATTTCCTCCAAAGAAGACAGAAGACAAATGGGCACAGAACAACATCCTTCTGCAGTTTGCTTCGACTGCCAAGCGCTGACCATTTCTCAAAACTGCCTTTCATCTAAACTAAAAACCTCCAGACATGGACAGAATCTCTGGAATAGACAGCCTAGCTACTCAGGTCAAGGTAGGCCTGTCTTCCTACAGATTTCTTAGCCCACAAGGTCTTCTGGAGCCTGGCAGGCCTGGCACTAACCAGCAAAGGTCAAGTGCAACCTTCAGCAACCATGGAGGACCCAAAAAGAGTAGCTCTGGGTGCCTACCAAGTAAGTTCTCTGTCATTTTTTAAATCAGGAACTCAAGTAAAATCTTATCCTTCTCAAAGATCTCTGACAGTTTGATAGCTGAGAGGTTTTGGCAGGTTACCTCACCAAACAAATTTCAGATCAAATTTCTCTCTCATGATGCTTTTCATAATCTTAAAAATACTTTTCATTTAACTTTGTTCTTTGTTTTGCCAATACCTTAAACAGGATAAGAGACACCAGACATTTCCATGCCACAAACACCGGTCAAAAGCAAAGAGACCAGCTATGCCAGGATGTGGCCAGCACCCAGCCTTCTCTCAGGTTCCCCCCAAGATGACACCCACAAATCATCAGGAAGCAGTTTTGAGAATTTGCCGCCTCAATTCCTTCAAACTGTGGTGTCTAATCTCCTGCTTTTTATTATAAGGAAGACCTGGGAATGTTATGGTTTTGGTCCCTGGTCCCTTTAAGAGACAAGCCAAGTCCACTCCCTCCCCCCATCCGCTGAGGCAGGAATCTTCAGCTTCTGGCCTGATCTTACTCTCTTTTCCATCTTCCTCTCAGAGAGACAGCTTCGCTTCTGTCTCTTTTCCCATTTCTCTGCTTCCCCAGTCTCTCTCTCCTCTTCTCCCCCCCCCTGTCTCTCTCTCTCCTCTTTCTTCCTTCCCCCTTCATAACCCTCTGAATAAATATTCAACCTCACTCTGCATGTCATGTCTATGTCTCCTGCCTGCCTGCCATGTGTCTCCCTGCCTGGGACCAACCACTGCTCGGGGACTGGCAGCCATCTCTGCCTGGGACTGGCTGCTCCCAGGGCCCACTGTCTGCCGCCACATGGCCTGCTACCACCATTTGGGACCTACAGCATTCCTGCTGCCTACTGCCGCCAGGGATCTTGCAGCATTTTTTAAAAATATATAAAAATGATTATATATAAAATATGTCAATATTTTGTATTTTTTGAGGGGTAGTTTTTGAGACAAGGTTTCAAAGCATGTAACAGCTTTGGTTGTCCTGGAACTATCCTGGAACTAGCTCTGTAGACCAGACTGTGCTCTGCCTCATGAGTGTTGGTATTAAAGGCATGAGGCCACCACTTCCCAGCTTGTTTTATAGCATTTCAAAAGATATTGAGTGAGAAATTATTTTTCACTTGTCGAAATACTAAAAATACAGATTTCATTAATTTGTTCTCGCCAGTGTTCAGGGGCGCAGCATTTTTTTTAAACAACTGTTGGGTGTGCAAATCTGTTGAACTTCTCCCTATGGGTGTAGTGATTTAGTTATGTACAGTACATCAAAAAAGTGCCTGTACAGTCCATTAAAGTAACTCATTCACTTTGTTTTCCTTGCCTTGCTGGTGCTAGAGTAGGAAAACCAGACAAGAAGACAAGAGCTCTGTTACTGAATGATGCATCTCAAGCCCTTACACATGCTTTTCTTTTTCTGGTCAATTCCATCCCCAGTGCTGCACACCAAACCAAACCAAAGCTAAAGACAGAGGAAGAAGAGAGAGGAGAGGGGAAAAAGAAGAGAGAGGTGGCTGTGGTGGCGGGAGGAGTAAAGACAATAAAGAGGGTAAAAACCCATCCAAAGCCTTGGAGATGTGTGAAGTGAGGCCGACCTATGGTACTTCCCCACAGTCAGTGTCTGAATTTGAATGATGTTTGTATGTGAGTCTGCTGTAAGCATCACGGGTGGGTGAAATAAAGGATGCAGATAGCATGCAGAGGTGATCTACCTGGAGGAGGAACACTCACCAAGAAGTAAGCACAAAGATTCCCATAAACTTTGGGAAGGACTTAGATTCTCACAAGTCTTGGATTTTGGCTCTGATAAGGTTTATCAGAGAGCTGCGGTGGCCTTAGAGTAACTCCCTAGCCTTGTTTTCTTCTTCCCTTCCTGTATCCCTCCTCCCCTCTATCTAGACCTCTTTGTCTTTCTTCTTCCTCACCATCTCTGTGTAATAGGAAAAGAGAAACAGGGTCAAGTGAGAGGAATTATCTAACTCACTTGGCACCAATGGTGTAAAGGTTGGGTTTAAAGTGCCAGTTGCCTGCTTCAGACCCACAGGTACTTTCCTCTGCCAAACCCTTTTCTCTGTCCATCAGCAATGGCTTGTGGGAATAGAGCCTTACTCGCTTTCGAGAACTGATTTTGAAGATGCGCTCTGGCGAGAATCCAAAGGTAGACACAGAAAGGTGTTGTTACGTCTTCTGGGATAGCAAATGACCAGAACTCACCTTCAGGAGCTGCCAGCTAGATAAACTGTGGCTCACCCATGCAATGGGTACTTTGTAGGAGATGAAAAAGAATGTGCGACTCCAAAAACTGATATAAATGTATGCTTAGAATAAGTAAAAAAAGAGAGGAAAAGGAGAAAAGATTGTTGGACTGCAGACTACTGCTGGAAGCAAAGACCTGTATTTTGTTTACAGCCATCTTAAGTTCACAAGTAAGATATTCACCTTTGCAGGGCAAGTTCCGGACCTTAGAAATTAGCCTAGTGAGACCTGCAGGCACTAGGCCTTTAGAAACAGTTAGCATTTCCTTTGTTAGTCAACAATCACAGACCCTCAGTATTTACTTATCAGCTTGGGATTTCTTCAGACGTGATTTCCAGCAGGCCTGACACCCTTTCCCTTTCCCCTTATCCTTTTGCTATATAACAGCTTCTGAGGAGTAATAAGCTGAGTTTGATCAGAAATCGTGTCTTTTGTTCCTTTCATTCCTCTTCCTCCTGTAGGTTTATCAGGGATCCCCGTTCGTATCCCGCTGGCTTGCCTCTATAATTTAAACCTGGGGCTTAGGGGACAGAAGCAAGAGAAATAGATTTTACCAGTGTGTCCATTTGTCTGTTCTGGAGCATCTGTCTCATATGCACATCACCACCAAACAAAACCCAAAACAGCCAAACAAATAGATGAAAGAATAATAAAAAAATTAAAAGTGAGCCAGGTGTGATAGTTCACACCTGTAATCCCAGCACCTGGGAAGTGAAGCAGGAGGATCAGGAGTTCAAGGTCATCTTCAGTCATCTATAGGGAGTTTGAGGCTGGATTAAGTTGCATAAGAACGCGTTTTAAAACCTTAAAGTATTGCCAAGCAGTGATGACACACATCTTTAATTCCAGCATCTGAGAGGCAGAGGCAGATGGATCTTTGTGAGTTCAAGGTCAACCAGGTCTACAAAGCAAATTCCAGGATACCCAGGGCTGTTACACAGAGAAATCCTGCCTCAAAAAAGGGGCAAAAAACAACAACAACAACAAAAAACAAATAAAAAAAACCCAAATACAACAACAGCAACAAGTGCCCAAAGTGAAAACATAAACAAAAATATTAAAAACTATAATAATAGGAGGGACAACTTCTATACATTTCATTTCTGTGACAGTGTTGCTACTTGATGTGTGTTTTCTTGTTGGTTTGTTTTGTTTTTGCTTTTCAAGATTACTTGATGTCTTTTGTTGTGTTTTATGAAATCACATTGCTACTTTCTCTGAAGACTCAAGGTTTCAAATAATTTCAGGCCAAAGGAGAAAAGTGGTGACCGGAGGGAGGCACTAGACTCTGGAGAAGGACCGCCTTACCAAGAGAACACTCTTCCGGTTCCTTCTCAGAGGTGAATTCAGGCTCCTGACCACAACAGTACTGATTAACCATTATCCACGATTTCCCTAAAAAGAATTAAAACCAACAGATTAATAGACTCAGATAAAATAACCTCATTTTTTTTTAAAAAGAAAATAAACCAATTATTCAGTAGTTCAGTATTTTTGGATTCCTGCTTGGACTTTTTTACTAACTTTTGCCTTATACGTGCTGGAGTCACATGAACCCATGCACAGAATCTTATTAGCATTGTCAAAGGTTTCTCGTTGTGAATTCCTCCAATGCCTTTAGCTTTAATACCAGTCATCCTAAGTCACTGTCACTTTTCTGCATGGTGCAGTTTTCTCCAATTCTTTCAACTTTTCTGTTTTGTTGCAGACAACGCATGCATGGTACGTGGTGGCAATTGGTATTTCATAATCCACTCGGATAGTCTGATCTTTTAAACTTTTCGCCCATTTATGCTTAATGTTATTATTTGCATATGGCTTTATTGATATCATTTTTCTGCATGGTTAGCTTTGCTCAGTTGCTTTATGATTTGATTTTTCTCTGTCTCATTTCTTATACCTCTGGAAATAACTCTGACCTGGTCATCATCTCACGTTTTATACATATTGTAGAATTTACTTAAATTACAGAATTTGTTAAAGAACATGGTATATATGTACAAAGGAATAGTGTTTTGTAATTTCTTCCTTTCTTTTCATAATCTACCCTTCATTCTGCTTTGTCTCTTCTTCTCTCTAATTTTTGATTTTAAAGACAAGGTCACAGTGTAGCCCAGGTTGGCCTACAAACTCACAAGAAGGCCCCTTTCTTGGCATCTAAGTGCTGGTCTTGCAAGGTAATGGTGTCATTCTTAATCTTTTTTTTTCCAAACACCCTTCTTAAAAGATGTTTCCTTTTCCTTCAATGTGTCCATACTTCATGTGAGAGTAACATGAACTATGTCCTGCAATACTGGATGTCAGTGAGACTACTCAGGCTTTTCCTTGATAATTAAAAGTCTTCAACAGATGGAAGACTGTTCAAGTATTCAGATAGTATTATAACACTGCACTCGTTAAAGTTGTTTGCTGTTATTTTTTCATCATTGTTTTTCAAACAATCTACTTTACACTGTGTCAATTTGGGGAAGCTTTTTTGTTCCTCTGGAAGATTGATCCATTTCACCAAAATTGTTAAATTTTTTGACAAGGATTGTTTATATTATCCCCTAACTTAAATGTTTGTAGACTTGGGCATTTCCAATACTCACCTCTCTCTTCACTGAACAGTTTGGCTAAGGTTGTATAATTTTATTTGTTTTTTTTTAAGAATCAAAATGTACATTTATTAATTTTCTCACTATTAGTTTTTTGTTGTTATATTTTTTTTAAGACAGTTTTTCTGTGTAGTCCTGGCTGTCCTGGAACTTACTCTGTAGACCAGGCTGGACTCCAACTCAGAGATCTGCCTGCCTCTGCCTCCCAAGTGCTGGGATTAAAGGTGTGCTCCACCACAGCCGTCTCACTGTTAGTTGCTATTTTCTTGATTTGGGCTGTGGTGGTTGGGATGCATATGCGTGTGTGTGTGTGTGGGGGGGTGTGTGTGCACACGCGCATGCACGTGTATATGTGCTCTTGCTTGTCAGCATGATACAGGTGGGAGTAAACCAGGAAGAAGGAAGCTCAATTGGAGAAATGCTTGTATTATGTTTTCATGTAGCCAAGTCTGTGGGGACATTTTCTTGATTAATGGTTGATGTGGGAAGGCCCAGCCCACTATGGGTGGTATGAGCTCTGGGCAAGTGGTCCAAAAAAGAGAAAACAAACTAAGCAAGCCATGGAGAGCAAGCCAGTAAGTAGTGATCCTCCATGGTCTCTGAACCGGTTCCTGCCTTCAGGTTCCTGTCTTTAGCTCCTGCCTCCATTTTCCTTGATGATTAACTGACATCTGTAAGATAAAATAAATCCTTCCCCGTTCCAACTTGCTTTCAGTCATGGTGGCTATCACAAGTATATGAAGCAAGCTAGAACAGAATTTCCCTTTTTCCTGTAGGAAAGTGCTTTATATGTATGCATACACACAAATCTGTGCATATACATTTTTTAAGCTTTTTAAAAAGGTTTATTTATTATGTATACAACATTCTGCCTCCATGTATGCCCGTGCACCAGAAGAGGGCACCAGATCTCATTATAGATGGTTGTGAGCCACCACGGGGTTGCTGGGAATTGAACTCAGGACCTCTGGAAGAGCAGCCTGTGCTCTTAACCACTGAGCCATCTCTCCAGCCCTGCATATACAATTTTAAAGCACACATAAGTGAAGTAAAGTGTGCTTGTTTGCACCCATGAAGTGACATCAAGGTATTTAGTAAATGTTATTCATGGTATTTGGTAACTGTTCAATGACTTAGTGCAACACCGGCCGAGAGGGACTGACTAAGGCTATATATAAAAAATGTCTTTACTTTAATATGTTTCTTTTAACCTGGCAGTGATGGTGCAGGCCTTTAATCCCAGCACTCACGAGGTAGAGGCAGCCAGATTTCTGTGAATTAGGGGCCAGCTCAGTCTACAGAGCAAGTTGTAGGAGAGCCAGAGCTACACAGATGAACACTGTCTTGAAAAACAAACAAAACAAAACAAAAAAGAGAAAGAAAAAAAAGAAAAGAAAAGAGAAAAAACTCAAAACAGCAACAAAAAGCACCTTTTTTTGTTAGCTTGTTTGTTTGTTTTTGTACTTGGTTATAAAATGGAGCTACTACATTTCCCAATGCCTCTTACTATAGGGGCAGCCATGAGTTAATCTCCACCAGAAGGATATGTGTGGGATGTATGTGTGGTGCCTGCTGGCTGTCAGTCATCATTGCCTTTGCTCACCTCCAGGCTGGAGGCTTTCAGTGCAACGGAGACTCAGAGATGGTGGAGCTGCTGCTGTACAGAGCCCAGATTCCTGACAAACTGCAAGAGCAATGGCTGCCTCTGCCCTATCCCACCTCATAGCCTGTGCGCAGCTCTGACGGGAATGTGAACTAAACCTTTATTGTCTATGAAGCTATGATACAAATGTAAGCCACATCTTTATTGTGTATTAAACTATGCTGTGAAAAGGAACTAAACCTTTATTGTGCACTAAACTATGATGTGAATATGAAATAAACCTTTACTGTGTTATGCCTGTGAGGTTTTTTTCAAGTTGTTTGCTTTACAGCAGCTAACACAACTGGCCTCCAGTGGGCTGAGGGGAGCCTAACATAGCAGCCAGCTGGTGGGATGAGCAAGTCCTAGACTCAGAAAGAGACCCCGAGAAGAGATGAGGACATGCGAGACAGATTCTGAATTTACAACCAGCCAGACTTGTGTGTGATCAGACAGGGCAAGTAAGGCCTGGAGAGAGGTCTGATAAGCAAGGTTATTGGAGGAGTGGGTAGAGAAGAGCATGTTAAAGAATGTTGAAAAGTGGAGGTGATGCTTGTATCTCTTGTAGGAAGAATAATGTTAACACCATGTGGGCAGAAGCACTCCACTGCAGGGCATCACTGGACTGTCGAGGGCACTACCCATCGCCCTGCTCGGTTCCTTCATGTGGGAATTTGAGTGGCTAAAACTGCCTACCTGAGGGTTTGATTGGCCAGCTGGAAGCTTCCCTCCGAGGACAGCCATTGGGAAGAACAAATACCTATTTTTTAATTAACATAGTCAACCTCTTGTCTTTTAACATTTTCCCAATAAATTTTAGTGTATTTTCTACCTCTGGCACATTGAGGTTGTTGTAGGAACACATGCATGTGTGTGGGAATAAGAGCCCATGAAGCAATATGTCTCCTGTTTTCCCTAACTCTGTTACACTTGTCACCTCCAGCCCCTTCTCTAGAAGTCAAGGAACTGCGTCAGTCCTTTGTCCTTGTTCTTTGTCCTTGTCCAGCATCAGAAAAAAGAAATCTGGAATTCACTTATCTGGAGATATAAATGATTATATATAACTTTTGCATATGTGTAAAGGTGACTTTTCTTAAGAAAATTGTCAAATTAATAAGAATTACAATTCTATGATTCGAAGGATAAAGATTTTAAGTGCACCAGGATATAGAACAGGGAATAGGAATGCTGGTGTAGGAGGTTCTTCTGTCTATGTGTTGCTTTCATTGATTGAATAAAGAAACTGCCTTGGCCTTTTGATAGAGCAGAAGTTAGGCAGAGTAGACAGAACAGAATGCTGGGAAGAAGGGCAGTGTGGCAGATGCCATGAATCTCCTGCCTGAGGTGGACGTAGGTTAGAATCTTTCCCAGTAAGCCACGACCTTGTGGTGTTACACAGATTAACAGAAATGGGTTAAATCAAGATGTGAGAGTTAGCCAATAAGAGGCTAGAGCTTATGGGCCAAGCAGTAATTTAATTAATACAATTTCTGTGTGATTTTATCGGGTGTAAGCTAGCAGAGTGGCTCAGACAAACAAGGGGCCCTGCGCTCCCATCAACAGAATGCCAAATAAAAATCCAAGGGTTGGTTACTTGAGAACAATAAATTAGAAGTGCCACCAGCTGATCTAACCAAGGTAAAAAGGGAAGCCTGCCAATGAGGAAGGAAAACAAGAAAGTAACCTAAATATATGGGGATGAGAGATTATTTTAGTTAACTCTGGAACAAATAATTTGAAAACCATTGTGCTACATGCATGATTTTACAGGAAACTATAATTACTAAACTACCACAGACGAAGTAGAAAATGTAAATAAAAACAGTACATATCCCATGGGCATGGTGTCTCTGGCCTATATAATTATCATATGCTATATACTATACTACATCAGAATAAATTCCAAATAGATCAAATATTCAAAATTAAAATAAAACTATGACATAATTAGAAGAAAATAGGAGACCGTTTTTTGCTAGATGAGGAAGCTTTGCCAAATTTAAGTATATTTAAAATCTGCAGTTAGGAACATAATGCAGGAAGATTCTAAGTTATCCTGACTTACTTAGTGAGTTCCAGGGTAGCGGGATCCACGCAGTGAGACCCTATTTCTAAGAAAAATAGCAGCAATAAATAGTGAAAGTCAACCCAAAAAAGCTCTTTTATCACCCTCCTCCCTAAAAATGTAGAAAAGCTAGGCATTTTACAAGTATGCATTCTGAAATATTAATGAATAGGGAAATCCAATGCCAATTAAACTATCCAAGAACATAAATAAAGGTCATTTCAAAAATCTTTTCAAAGTACGCGACTATCAAGACAGTCACTGTAAAAACCTGACAGAGTTACCATAAAACCAGAAATCAAATAAACTTTATTACCATAATTGGTCTGTAAAAGTCTAAAAGCTAGCAAGTAAGATCGATCTTATTTTAAATAATAATTGATTTAGATTAAGATGTGATCATAATAGAAGCACAAGAATGTTTCATTTAAAATACCAACAATATATTTGACATTAGCAAGTAAAAGAATAAAAAAGCAGCATATTTATGTTCACAGATTCTGAAAAGATAGTTGACAAAATATTAAATTTTTACTTCTGTTAGAAGTTGCTAATAAAATCTGATGTGCATTTTAAAATATACTTGATCTGAAATAATTCAGTATGTTACTGTTTATCTTGAGTGTGCCTAAATTAACTGCCAATTTTTTCATTATCTCAATAGGAAACCAGTTGGGCTTTATGTACATGCTATGTTTGCGTGTGTGTAGGCCTGTTACATAACTGTGCTTACATGCATGTGTGTGCAGGCCAGAGGCTGGCATAAAATGTCTTCCTTCCTTGTTCTTTAGTGTCTATATTGATGAAGACGCTCTCGGTTGAGCCCAGAGCATTTAGCTATTCTAGCTACCCTATCCAGCTTGTTCCAGGAATCCTCTATAACCATTCCCAAGTACTGGATGACAGGTGGGCCACCATGCCCACATGGGATTTATGTGGCTTCTAGGGCTCGAAACTCATGTTCTCATGATCCACAGCAACCTGTTTACCCCAGAACAATCTCTCTAGCCTGAATTGATCTTTTGGGCTGCCCAGCCATCCCATGAAAAGATAAATGTACAAGAAAAGGGAGGGAAATTCTGTGAAAACTGTTGAGTCATAAAGGAAGATTACTGATTATGGGATCTAAAGCTATGTTGAGCCAGCACACATGCACATGGACAAAAAAAGTAGAAAACTGAGTTATAAAGTGAACCCCCGAATAAAATTAACAAATGGTACAGGTGAAATTTTACAACATTGGAGAAAAGCATTATGATCCATAAATAATAATACAATAATGGAGTCTCTGTAAAACTCAAGTTGAATTTTTACTCAGCCTACATCAGAATAAATTCCAAATGGATCAAATATTTAAAATTAAAATAAAACTATGGCATAATTAGAAGAAAATAAGAGACTTTTTTTGCTAACATAGATGAGGAAGCATTGCCAAATCTAAATATATTTAAAATCTGCATGTGAAAAGTTTTTTGGCTAAAGTCAATATATATGTGGAGAAAATTTTTATTATGAATATTGATAGCTTTGTATATAAAAAGTTACTATGAATAATTTTAAAAGACCACTAACGCCCTGGGGAAAGTTTATAAAATAATTCTGCAATGAGAACGGAAACACAAATGCTAAACATTGAAAACACGCTCAGCGTCTCTCTAAGAAAGCTTACAGTTAGAGTGGAAATGTTAAACATTGAAAACACGCTCAGCGTCTCTCTAAGAAAGCTTACAGTTAGAGTGGAAATCAGCTATATTCCATCACGCTTCATTCTGATTCTAACAAAGATCAACAGATCTGAAAACACTTTGCTTCGGCAAGGCTGTGAAGAAACTGGTCTCCTTAAGCCTTTAGTGTATACTCCCCAGAGGCTAACTGGCATCCATTAAAGTCATCGAAAAGGCACATGCTCTTTGGAGAAATCCTCTTACGTTCTCATCATTAAATTTAAAAGCTGTATTTGGACATATGGGCAAAGAAAAGCCCCGTGAGGTTGCTGTCGCATTCTTCCTACTGGAGAGGAAAAGGAACGAGAGAAAGGTGTACCAACGGGGTGCTGTTAAAGAACTGGGGCTCGTCAGAACAACATGCTTGGATGGAATGAGACAAGTCTGTGTGCTGTTGTGAAAATGACTCCAAAATATTCAACTTCTACATATTTTCCTATAGAATAAAAATATACTTCTAAAATTTTCTGTGTATGTGCTGAAATTTGCATATACTTGCATATTAATGGTTAATCTCTGTAAGTATACAAAAGGCACTGGTAGTCATTGGGTAGTTAAGGGTTGAGATTCAAAGGGTGATCACTGTCGGTGATTCAGTACTATTTATCTCTCTAATTTTGTACTAAGTATATGAATTATACACTCAAAGCTTAAACAATTAGCTAGTTTTACCATTGGAGCTTTTAATCACAGGATGGAAGTGTTTATCTGTCTTTTTTATAATCCCAGTTGATATTTACCTTCCTGTTATCCTCAGGAGCACAACCAGGGAAAAAACTAGTATTGCTGATATAAATACAGATGGGGCACAAACACCCACTGGGAAGAGGTGTGGATGCTCCAGGAGCTGACCTTTGCCTTGGCTGTCACAGTTATCATTCCCATTGCTTGGTAAAGCATGTAGCAGACTTTTAGTATAGAAAGGTTGGTTCTGAATTTTCTTCAGTCTAAACTACCCAAATCTAGGCCGTCATGTTTTGTGTTTGTGCGGAGACACAGTTTCAACACATAGCCCAGGTTGGCCTTGAACTCACCATCTTCCTGCCGACCTTACCTGGTAGTGGGATTGCAGCTATGTGCCGCCATGCCCCACTTAGGCTACTGGTTTTGTGAGCACAGCTTGAGTGCTCTTCAGACCGCAGTGAAATAAATCAGCAGTTTCTTCAGAAGGAAAGAGAGATGATGAGGAGTTAAAGATCGTGTCAGATACGTGATAAACAAATTGATTTACTCTAACAGCACAGAGGGAATAATTAGAAGTAGAGAGTATAGTTATGGGAAGGGAAACCTGACTTACTTAAAAGGAGATATTTCCAGTGATGAAAGTATTTGAAAATGCCTATCCCCTTTCTTGTGGGTTGAATGTCCATTCTTTGAGCTAGAGCTGTTTGTATGGAGAACAGACTTGCCATGCATACTCTGAGCATACTCAGCTTACAGCAGAACTTAATCTTTGAAAAATGCCTTAAAAACAAGATCCATGCAACAGCCATTTACAGTCTCTTGGGGAGACTAAGAGAAGAACACGTTCAAAGTAGTAAACCAAACAAACAAATACTAATAAATACTAATAAAAGTGACTTCCTGCCCAAATTTCTCACTTTATTAGCAAATATTTGAAGTCAAGATGTCCAGAATCCAACAGCTTCTCCATGAAGAAAAGTTTATTTCTTATAATTTTAATTGATTTCTTTGACCAAAGAGATGAGATGCCTGGATAGTGCTATTCGCCTTTTTATTTTCGTTTTATTTTTTTGTATTCTGTATTCTGATGAATCTTATAAGTTAATGGGCATAGAAACAAAGGCTAAGTTTCCTGAAACTTCATGGCAATGTATTTCATGCATTCACATTTGGAATTTATTTATTAATAGCCACTGCATTGCTACATTCAAAGCAGAATGTTCCACGATCAACATCTATTATTTAGTCTTGCCTCAGGAACATACTCTCTCTTCATTTATAAGAAAATTCAGACAGAATATCATCATGTTAGTCTTTAAAGAT
This sequence comes from Arvicola amphibius, assembly GCF_903992535.2. Taxonomy (NCBI): domain Eukaryota; kingdom Metazoa; phylum Chordata; class Mammalia; order Rodentia; family Cricetidae; genus Arvicola; species Arvicola amphibius. Next base: position 34,293,871 of record NC_052054.1, read on the forward strand.
TGGTAACTTAGTTCACCATTCCCCTACAAAACTGACTCCTGATGTACTTTCTGCTAATATTGACACTTGTCTTCCTGATTTCTGGATTCAAATTCTGTACTCCATGTAGGTAGTTGTCAGGTTCACAATGAGCTACTATTGGTAAGATGCCCTTTATCCCAAACCCATCACGTGCTCTATGGAGAGACCAAGTTCCAATTCTTGTGACTGGTACTGTTCCCATTTCTACCCTTGCACTGCCATCAGCTGTTGAAATACACCATCTTCTCTATGAAAACCATTCCACCCACAGCCTACCCTGGGATCTGGGGAGAAAAAGCCACTAGGGCTAATCAGTTGTTGCTGCCAGAGATTTCTGAGAAGTTGGAGCTGAGGCCTCCCTTGGTAAGAACTAGAGCTGTAAGCAAACCCATGTTTACCTAGTACATTGCAAAGTACTGGGTAAGGACAAGAACACAGTAAAGAGGGTTGGAGAAGGAAGTGGACCCGCAAGAAGACACAGTGATAAAAGGGAATCCTGCTCAGAAACATGGGTATGAGGCAGCTGGGGTTTCCCAACTCCAACTGGTAAGAAAGTGGTCTGACTTGCAGTTTTCTTCCAAGCATCTTGGAAAAGGTGCCCTTAATTTATCCCCAATCTTTTGTTTTAGCTTGACAGACTCGGTTTCTTTTCCTTCTAATTCTGAAGCCTAGTTAGCATCTTTCCATGGCCATCTTCAGAGCTGCCTTTCTGGAACCAGTAGCACACGAGTCAAAGCTATCATGGTGTACAACCTCTTTACTGAAACTATTTTAATAACCTCAAGTGCATTTTAGGACAGACCGAAAATTCCCATGCATTGAACTTTCTGCTTCCTACTGCCAGGAAAATCTTCAAAAACCAATTTCAACTCTTTCTCTGAAATCTTTCATAAATCTCTATTTTCTAGCTAATGACCACAAAACACTGTCATTGGAAACACAATGTCCTCTACCCCTTCTAAATACAGAGAGAACTGTGTGTTCTTTCTCCTGGAGGATACGAGTCTACACGGACACGGTCAATTCTCCAAATACACTATAGTGGATCTGCCCTACTCTGTACAATATGCTTGCTCCTTGCTTCCCATGGCCAAACAAATAAAGAAGCAAAACAAAAAAGGCCATCTTGCTTTGTTCTGTATTTTTCAGAAGCACACTGGTTTATTCCATTCATCTCAAATGACATGCGGATATTTTGTATCTCACTACTTCTAAAAGAAATAGCCAAAATCTTTACTATTTGGAAGGAACATAATGAAAATGTATACTGCCTACATGAAACTTGGATATTGTCTCTGTCTTTTCAAATGTGACTTGTAAAATCCACCATAAAATTCACTTTGAGTTTGAGATTCTTTTTGTTTTATGTAGTCAGCTCTGATTTTGCTATCTGCCAGCTCCCCTCCTATCTTCTTCTAGTTCGTATTTTCTTTATTTTTCATTACCTTCACACACACACACACACACACACACACACACACACACACACACACTAGCTTTATTTCTTTCTATATAGCAATTCCATTGGAGAAAGGCCTTGTATCCCATTCTTAATGCTGACCCCTGAGGCACCTGAGAATCCTCCATGAAGTTCAACAGATAACTTGGGATATCATTTGTTTAATTTCCATTGATCAAATGTGGCAGGAGTCTAGTTAACAACAAGTTTAACAGCTTCAAGCATATTACCTAATAGAGATAGCACACCAACTAGTGTTAGATATGGCATAATGCTTTCAAAGTACAGCCAGGACTTCAAATACTATTGAAAACAAACAACAAACAAACAAACAAAAAAAAACCTTCTCACTTGATCAGTGATGTGTTAATTATATTTCTCAAACTAAAGCTGTCAGGAATGTGATTCTCAAGAATATGATCTACCCATCGGAGGGTAGTGACCACTTTGACCATCGAGACATCTGCAGATATCGTTCAAGAGGAAGGTTTATTATGTGGCAGCGATCCACAAAGTACTGCCTCGAGACCTGTGCAGAATACAGAATGCTGAAGGCATCTGCTACATTCTGAAGACATGTGGGATTTGATCTGGCAAACAGAATACTGGTACCTGAAAATACTGCAATATAACATAGTTGGATGGCTGTTCTCCTTATCTCTCACTGCATAATAAGCCACCTGTCACAGAACTGAACTGAAGATGGCCTTTGCATATTGACCCTTCTGTTGTTTATTTCTTCACGGTAGCTTGACTGTTAGCTCAAAAACTGTCAACACTAAACTCAAATTTTTACACACCTAATTATTTTTGGGGGGCAGTATTCTACTTAATTTAACTTGTTAATGAAGACGTTTTTAGGTTATAAAATCATAGGTTTCATTAGGACATTTTTGCACATACATGTATAATCATCATTCCTTGTACACTTCATCCCCCACACGCTGCTCCTTTGTACCCCACTCCCCATGTAGTAGCTCTCCTCTCCTTTCATTGCACATCTAATTGAAAATTATATAGCCCAAATAAGCATGTTTTTATTCAGAGACTGCCAACTTTGCATACATCAAAAACTATACCCAGTATACGGGAGGCAAGTATAAGACAAAACCTGGGATTCTAAGTGTCACCAGCTGATACTGTCTTTCTCAGGTCACCGACACACACCACTGCTGGTCCCCATCACTACCCTGGTAGCCTGCTGACCCTGCCCCTCTGACTTTCTGGGTCCTCTACCCCTTTTCCTGAAGGGGTCTCACTGTCATTTCTGAAAAATCTGTTTTTGAGGACATTGAATCACACTCAACCCATCCAGATACTACCTTACCTACGGCCAGCGGGCAGCATGCTGCTGCTCTTGTGGTCTGTCTCCTAGTAGATCAACTCTGAATCCTTGGACTAGTTGGCAACACCTCAAAATAGCTTAGAATAATACAAACAGCATCTGGATCAATTTCGATTAAGGTAGAGTGTGGTAGGAATGACTTGTCTGTGTTATCTGGGCTAGCAAGGTGCACACAGAAGTCCCACTGAAAGATGGCTTCCTCGTTTACATATTTAGTACTTAAATGCTTTCCTCACCCAACCCCCTATCCACATGGCATCTCTTCCTTCAGGGCCTTGGTATCAACTTCTTTAGTACTAGAAACCACAGAGTTTTCAGATTTGGAACATATTGGTACATTGTCGGAACATGGTCCAAGAACGGAGTCGTGTGAGGAGATTTCTGAATGCTCGTGAAAAAACTCAAATAAACCAAGTCTTGTGACCTCAGTTTCTCCAAAAAGCGTGAAATTGTCCTTAGATTGTGCTTTCATGCCCCTCCCAGTTGGGGCGGATAAGAGCGAGTTTACTTCCAATTATTCACTGCAACTGGATGTTGTCATTTGTTTATATGCCTTTATGGAAAAACATTTTTTTTTTTTGCCATGTGTGGCGAGCCCTTGTGATTGTACTTTATTTATGCGACTCCTTTTAACCCTCTGAGTATAAATTGGATGAATCTCTGAATAAAATTGGCTACTGAATGAGGCTTTAGTCCTCCTCGTTAATTGGTTCCATCCTTCCAGGCCCCACCCTCTCAGCGACAGTACATCAACAATGGAAGACGCTCAGGAGCAAGCTATGTACTTTTTAAATCAAGCTTTGCAGGGCTCAGAAGAACACATGCGCAGCATTCTGTTTACCTCTCTTCAAGGTGGGAGAGATCTAGACTCCACCTCTCAAGGAAAGTGGAGAAGAATCTGTAGCTATCTGATTATAATGATGACTTTGTTGTGATGGTTGGTTTTAATTGTCCCTCAACTAACCCAATCTAGTGTCTGGGGAGGAGTCAGAGCGTGTCTGCGGGCGGGAGGGGGGAGGGAGAGAGGGTAGTCTTGATTGCACTAACTGATGCGGGAAGACCTAGCCCGCTGTGGGTAGTGCCATTCCCGAGGTTGGGCCGGACTAAGAGTGAAGAGTGGGCTGAATAAAAACATGTGTACATTTCTTTCTCTCTGCTCTTGACCGCGGGTGTTTCATGTGTCCCCGCTGCTGCTGTTTCTACTTTCCTACAACAATGACCTATGAACTGGAACCGTGAACTAAAGAAAAACCGTTCTCCCTTAAGCTGCTTTTGTCAGGGTTCTTTTGTTTTGTTTTGCTTTGCACAAAACCGGAAATGAAACTAGGACATGTAAGAATGTAATGATAATATATTGAGGTAGAGGGGTAATATCAACAAGGATTGTTTACAGTGTAATACAGGGGTCAGAAAATGGCAGTCTGTGTGCCACATACAGTCCATTACCTGGATTTATAAAGTTTTATTGGGACATAGTCATATTGTCTCTTAGTGACTGGTCACCGCTGACACGTACGTTACAAAATTTGAACTACTGCTACGGCACGGTTTCTTTCAAAGACTAAGTTTCTTAATCTTTGCTCTAAACTGTAGATATCCTTTGCTAGTGCTAGACTTCAACCACATTTATCCAGGTGTACTTCTCTGCAGAAACGCTAGGAAGCTTCAGTTGATATGCTTGTAAAATACACACGGCCCTACCAGGCAGCTCTCCAAAGCCTACTGAGCGCCCTGCCTGCACTGGTAGATGTTTGCTTCCAGCGTTGCAGTCCGCTCACCCGGGACTGTTGGGCTTGTGTAGAGCGTGTTTGCTGAATCTGTGCTTGGCTTAATGGCGTGGTTCAACAATAATTACCAAAAATCACAAAGAAAGTGTTAAAATGCTGAGAAACTCAGAGCATGAGAGCAAGAAGATGTAAAATGTTTCAAAAGATAAACACAACGTGAAAAACACCCTTGCTATTTGTGGGTGTGGGGCAACTCTCCAGACGATATTCCTCAAGCTCAAAGTCAAGTGCGCAGCCTCGATTCTGGCAACAACTGGCGAAATGGTCAATGACACCACTCAAAGCACTCAGGGTAAAGAAGAACTCGGTGTACGTCATCCCTTAGCCTAATGTGTACTCGGGACACGGTTATTAGAGGCCGAGGAGCTGAAGGCCAGCTGTCCTAACATAGCTGTCTTAAACGTTTCGGGGAAAGATCCCCAGTGAGAACTGTACAGAATCACAGAGAACGGGGAGTGGGGGTATGGAGGCATGGGGGTGGGGGGTATTGGTGTGGGGGGGATGGGGGAGGGTGCAGAAAACCAGTTACCTACAGTGTTTACAGAAGTCAACAAACAGGAAATGCTTTCTCCCAGGGGTAGAAAAGACTGGTTCTTCTGGAAAAAAGTTTTATGAATATATTATATGTGTGTATAATGTATGCATTATATAAACCATATGTGTGTGTGTTATATTGTACATAATATGTGTATTATATACACATGTGTACACAATATATATGCTTGAGAGCATGCACAGGTTTAAGCTGAAAAAATATCCACTTTATTTTCATTTTTTTCACATACAGAACATCTACTTCAAAGCTATAAAAGAACCTATAAACTTTGATTTTGTGAAAATCCTTTTACGAAGGAAAGTTTTTAGAACAAAAGACAGTCAAAACAATACAGGTTATTGCTGTGGTCCTTCTTTGCCTCCCAGAATCTGATTGTAAGCCCCTTTTGTCGAACACACCACACACTTTGAACCCAGGATTTGGAGGAACTGAGCTTGAACAAATCTGATTCTTAAATATATCTTCCAAATTTTAGGCCTTAAAGGAAACAATCACCCAGACTACATGTCTACACATTCAGTATGATGGTTTCTACCTGAAACATTAGCGTCGCGGAAAACCTTGAGGAAACTTCCAGTCATCTTGATGCTCTTCATGACCAACTTGGTCACTACAAAGAAGCCTATTGACGGCTTTCACTTGTTTTTACAAATCAAATCTTGTCATCCGAATACAAGACAGAACGATACTGAAATCTGAAAACTTTCACTATCAGTTATACTTCTTTTTGTGTGAGTCAAAATAGCCTCGTGGGTTTCATTGTTTGGCTCCATCAGAAGATCTTAAAAAATACAGATAGAAGAGAGGTAAAGGCATTTGCTGCCAAGGCTAACACCCTGAGTTGGAGCCCTGTAACCCATATGGTGGAAGGAGAGAAATAGCCCCCACATGTTATATTCTGACCTGCGCACAGGCTCCATCACACACACACACACACACACACACACACACACAGAGTAAATAAATAAATAAATTAATTAAAATGTAATAAAAATAAAATACTGCCTTCATTGATTTAATACACAAGGATTCCACAAAAGTTTTCCATTGGGGGCAACATTCCACTGTTAAAACTTGAAAATCATGAGTATAAATAAAAGATGATTCTGATGATTTCTCAGCAGAGAAGTCATGTAATGAAAGCGGTGTTTGAGGAACTGATTAATCTCAAATGGATCGCACAGAGACGAGTAAAGAAGATACCGAAACAGCGCCCTGTGAAAATAACCATTATAATACAGTTGAAAATGGAGCTAGGACGGACGGCGTCTGTTGGAATCAGGAGAAGCACATAACAAAGCAGCTGGAAAAGGAGCGTTTATGCACCAAGGAGACAATCCCCAAAAGCCTTCTGCCTTCAAGTTCTGCCATTTCCCCTATATTGGCTCAAACAGAAATGTAAAATAGGAAAGAGTGCTTCTACAAGATACCTTCAGACAGATTGCTGCTGTAGGAAGAGCCACCTGACAGGTTAAAATAACCTCTGTTTGAGCCACATCTGTGAGGAGTGGCAGTTTCTTCAGCTGAACCTTTGACAGTGACAGTCTCATCTCTGCACTGTTTCCCCACAAAGTACTTTCCTTGAACTTACAAAATTGTTTGTCAAAGCTGCTTAATGTTCATTGTTGAGAAATTATGTGTATATATATTAGTACCCCAAAATAAAATTTCTGAGAGTGTAGAAGGCCACATATTTAATTGGGTAGTCTCTCCAATATTTTATATATATCTTAATTTTAATTTATTTTATGTATGTGTGTTTTTGTATGTCTGTATATTACATGTAAGCCTGGTACAAATCTAGGCCAAAAGAGGAGGCTGAATCATCTGGAATTGGAATTACAGATGATTGTGAGATGCCATGTGGGTGCTGGGGATAGAACCTGGGTTCTCTGGAAGAACAATCAATGTTTTTAACTGACGAGCCATCTCTCCAACCCCCCACAGACTGTTGCCAAAACAATAAGATTTCAGAAAAAGTAGATTTATACTATATATTGAACTCAGCATTTCAGAAATGTGCTCCACATATGTTTTAGTTAAATATTTAGCAACCAGGGAATAATTATCTAATAGATACCAATGCCAGAAATCTAACATAATTTTAAGGAGACTATCCTGGAATATAAGTTTAATTAAAAATTCTGTCCTATTAAATAATAATATAAGTTTTATTCATTTCCAGTGGTAGTGTTTTTCATAAAGGTGTTTTGAGGGAGCTGAGGAGATGGCTCATTGGGCAAAGTGTTTGTGGCACAGCATCAGGCTCAGAAACCATGTAAAAGCTGGACGTGGTGATATTTGCTGGTAAGCCAACCACTGGGGGACAGACAGGAGATTCAGGGCTTTACTGCTCAGCAGGCATATCCAAAGTGGCAAGCCTCAGGTTTGTGAAGAGCCCCTATCTCAAGAGGAGAAACGGTGCATACAAATTATGAAGCCATGCTATGACCCCCACATGCCTAGTCTCAGGCAATTGCACCCTCCCACACATGCAAAGCACAAATGAGTTTTGTGTGTTTATTGTGTGTATACATATGCCTGTGGTGAGTGCTAACATAGTCATGTGTGTGTGTGTGTTTGTGTGTTTGTGTGTGTGTGTGTGTGTGTGTGTGTGTGTGTGTAAGCCAGGGCTAGATGTTGAGAATCTCTGTTACTGTCCATGTTGGTTTTTGAGCAGTGTCTCTCAGGGAACTCATTGGTTGAGCTAAACTGGCTACTGAGCTCTCGGGATGCCCTGGTCTTCATCGCTCCACTGCTGAGGTTACAGGTACAAACCACCACATGCTGATTCTAGCTCAGGTCCTTGTGCTGGTGTAGGAGCCATTTTACTGACTGAGCCATTTCCTCAGTACTTTTAATTAAAATATGTATTAATATCGGCTACCTAAACGTCTCAGTGGGTAGAGGTGCTTGTTGTCAAGCTTCAGAACCTGGGCTGGAGCTCTGAGTTCCGCATGGTGAAAAGAGAGAACTTGCTTCCCCCATTGTCCTCTGACCTCCACACTTAAACACTTACACTAAAATACCAATAAATGTAGGTAAGTGTAAATCTCTTTTTTACATTCATGTTGGTTTGCCCCACTTTAAAGAGAGTTAGCATCACATGGGTGGGTTTGAACAGCTCAGTGTACTCGGACAGAAGTAGACTCTAGAACATAACCACTTCATTCCTCCTCATATACCTAGCCTGACATTTGTAGTCTAAGATGTGGTCAGGCATGGCTTTTACTGCTTAGATGACTGGTACGGTCCATACTCCTTCTTGAGAACAGCTATTGCATTGGCTTCTCTCCTCACCCATCATCTTGATGCTCTCACCTTGTGGGGATACTAAGCCCTGTGTAGCTCAGTGTCAAGATCCTGGCTCCTTGTCAGAGAAGCAAGGTTTAACTCCTGACTGCTGGTTTCTCCCCCTCAAGGGCAAAGGCTGTTGCCTGGTGTCTCCGCATGAATCCCAGAAGCCCTCATTAACACAGTTGCTCTTCTAGTAGCTATGTTGAGACATGGGATCTGAGGATACGGCGGCAAAGACACCATACTTCACTTTAAAAAAATTTAAAGACTTCATCTAGAATATTCTCTTACGTTATTCAGGCAGCCTGTGAATTCTGCTAATTAAAATAGTATTTATTTACCAACACCTACCTTTCTTTCTTTCTTTCTTTCTTTCTTTCTTTCTTTCTTTCTTTCTTTCTTTCCTTCCTTCCTTCCTTCCTTCCTCCTTTCTTTTTTCTTTCATTATTTGAGCCACAGAAATAAAAACATTCAACAAAATTCTGCCTCAGAGGCCAGAAGGAACACCTTCATTGCTAGTTGCAGACACAGTGATACAACCTCCACAAAGGGCATTTTGACATTACTTTTAATAATAACAAATGTATTTGCTCTCTGACCCAGCAACCTCACTTCAGAGAATGTATCATGCTGACACATTTGCACACAACAGAATCATTTATGCCCAAGGTTATTCAAAATTGCATTGAAAGCAAAAGACCAGAGACAACACACGTTTTGTTTTTTTGTTTGTTTGTTTGTTTGTTTTTATCAAGGAGTGGCTAATTAAATTATGGTACATACACACAATGGAATATTAGGTAGCCGTAAAAAGCAAAAAGCAAAACAAAAAACCTCCAAGAACAATGACAAAGGATGATCCACTCTGGTAGGGAAGCATCTCCAGGAAATACTGCTAAGCATGAAACTAGAGGACATCCCCAGCTCATCGACATTTCGTATAAGAGATGGACTGGGTAGGAAGAATGTCAAATCCAGAGGTTAACTGTGTGGGGAGTAGGGAATGAGATAAACAGTGACTGGAAGGAAATGAGGTTTTTTTAAAAAATCATTTGAAGCTATTGCCTATAAGAATAACTAGATAAGTGACTGGAGTGAGGTGCCTGAGAGGTTAAAAGCACTCGCTGCTCTTCGGGAGGAAGCAAGTTCTGTTCCCATCCCCATATCAGGTGACTCATGACCACCTGTAACTCCAGCTCAAGGGAACCTGAGAAGCTCTTCTGGCATCCACAGGGGTGTGTGTGTGTGTGTGTGTGTGTGTGTGTGTGTGTGTGTGCGTGAAATGCTTTAATAGTTTTTAATGGGGGTTTGAGGTGTCCTTCTTTTATTATCTGTTTTTTCGAGACAGGGTTCTCTATGTAACAGTCTTGACTGTCCTGGAACTTGCTTCGTAGACCAAGTTGGCTTCAAGGTCATTAAAATCTGCCTGCCACTGCCTCCCAAGTGCTAGGATTAAAAGTGTGTACCACCCACCCCCAACTTGAAGTGTCTTCTCAACCAGCCCCCCCCCCCCTTTTTTGTTTTTTTTTTGTTTTTTTTTGTTTTTTTTTGTTTTTTTTTTTTTTGGTTTTCTCTGCAGCTTTAGAGCCTGTCCTGGAGCTAGCTCTTGTAGATCAGGCTGGTCTCGAACTCACAGAGATCCGCCTGCCTCTGCCTCCTGAGTGCTGGGATTAAAGGCGTGCGCCACCACCGCCCGGCTCCAGGCCCCCTTTTGTAAGAAAACATTGAAGTATTATTTCATTTGCTAGTGATCTCACTCAGTTATTTCTGTAGAACTCACTCTCCATGACATTAGAACATCCCCAGATTCCCTCAATACTGACTTTTCTCGCATCCTGTCTCTGCCTTTTCTAAAAAGTGTGATGGATTATCAGGACCTCCCTATGCCAAGTCCCTCCAGGCTGTGTCCGAAAGGGAGATGGCGAGGCTATTAACACTCTGAGACAGATAATCATTATTTTAATAAGTAGCACAAACCACAGCAGAAAATAGCATGATTAAGCTGACACTGAGAGAACTGTCAAACAATTTTAAAATGTTCAAGGTTCTTTACACAGCAAAGCAGTAATTTGATTAGAATAGAAGGGCCGGATTGGATAAGAAGACACGGTTCATTAGTGTGACAGCGGAGTTTTCAAATATGCACTTTATATGTGACTTTAGAGACATACTTTGATCCTCAAAATATGAGTCATCCTGCTTCAAATGAGATTTTTTTTCTTTTTTGTAATAAGGTTTGAAGCAGAATACTGCTTTGGGGGGAGCATTTTTGTATTAGTTTTATATTAGCAGGATTACTCTTTATTACTATAGACATTATTATTTTATTTAGTGGTTTTTATTTTTGAGACAGGGTATCATGTTGTTCAGGTTGGCTTTGAAGTTACTCTCGGAGGATGGATGCTCCTGAGTTCCTGATCCTCCTGTCTCCATCCACTAAGTGCTGGGATTACAAGCAGGTCCCTCCATACCTGGCCATATTATTATTTAAAAACAAACAGTAACTGTTGGTTTTTTATAAAGGTTAATCTATCATCTCTGTGCCTCAGTTTCCTTGATATTCTAAGGAGTGACACTGAGACCCTGATTTTTGTGGGATGCTGCAAACACTAAGTAGGGTACATTCCCTCCAGTGTGCTTAAAAGTGTGCCTGACACACAGTAGGTGCTCACCCACACAGTAGGTGCTCAGCCACACAGTAGGTGCTCAGCCACACAGTAGGTGCTCAGCCAGTGGCAGCTGCCATTTTGGTTTCATTGCTTATCAGTAATCCTACATGATGCAATGTGTTGGTTTTACTAGATATATAATGTACGTTATAAACTATAGTAACAGGAGAATGACTAACGTATGCTAATTGTAAAACTGTAATATGAAAGTCAGCAAACGCCATGAGCAAACATCTCTGGCAAGACAACAAGAGACACACAAGCACATTTACAGTGCATTGGCACAGTTGAATTATTACCAATTATTTATTCTCCTTTTTTCTAATGCTTTTTAGAGATTGTAAGTTTATAATAACAATAAAGTTGAACATAATAAAGTTGGTGGGGACATAAATGAGAAAATAAATTGTCAAACATGATAGGCCATCTTGATTTAAGCTATGGTTGAGTATCCACCCAATCCTACTCCTGCTACATTATGCAAATCTTTTGAAGGCACAACCATGAATGAGATTCTACTCTCGGGGTCTGGTATGTAACCTACTGCTTTTGTGGACAGACTGAACTCTATCACAGTATGGAAGAGGCAAAAGGTAAGACTGTATTTTCCACATGGGTCAGAAAGCTCAGTTTTTGCCATGATTGCAATACATTCTGCTAAATTACCTTCCCAGCATCCCTTGGACACATACTGGGCAAGGAAACCATGGGAAATCACTGGGAGAGGCTCACTTGTGCTGCTTTGATTTCTTGTTCCACTCTCCACCTGGGCTGGAAAGTTAGAAATGTTGCTTCGTTCTAGCAGTCATATGATAGTTGTGCTTGTGAAAGTCCCAAGTGAGGCATGGCAGGACAGAAAGGTTCGAATTTGGGTCCCCACCAGGCTTGTCAAATATACTGCACATCACAAATATACTGCACATCACAACCCAGCAACTCCTGCATGAGAGACAGTATAGAAGTGCACCCTGTGAGAATTTTCTACAAGCTTACAAGCAAAATAGATCTTAACAGAGAGGATCCACCTCCCCTAAAAGTAACTAGAGGAAAGGACACCTCCTTCAAACACGGCATGGAAGAATTTAGAAGAGGTACTTGGAGTCCATTTCCTCACTGTGTGTCTGCTCAGCCACGAGGGTCTGCTGCGCCCGTGACTTTGGCTTTCTTTTCCTTTCTTTCTCTCTCTCTCTCTCTCTCTTTCTTTCTTTCTTTCTTTCTTTCTTTCTTTCTTTCTTTCTTTCTTTCTTTCTTTCTTTCTTTCTTTCTTTCCTTCCTTCCTTTTTTCCTTCCTTCCTTCCTTTTTTCTTTCTTCTCTCACTCTCCTCCTCTCTATCTCTCCTCTCTCTCATCCTCTCTCTCTCTCTTCTTCATTGTGAAAGAAGTGTACATTATAAACTTCCTCACATGGCATATGCTCTTTAATTCCGGAGTCAGTGTCTAAATTAAGCCCTTGAGTTCGTGAGTTCGGCGTGTGAACATCAATCAGAAATTATTTAGGTTGCTCCGAGGGGAGGATGTTGCTCAGTAGCACAACACAGGAAGTGGCACGCCATCAGTGTTTCCTGCCAGGAAGTGGGGACACTTTCAAAGAATATTTTACCTGGAAGCTGTCTTCTTACCCCCCAAATTCAGTCTGGCCCTAGAAAACTCCTCCTCCCATCATTACAGTAGAGGAGATACAGTATGCAGAAAAAATGGCACAAGAGAGATGCCGTTCCTGCTTACAGTAGCTGTGATTAGCCCTTCTCGGTGTGGACCTTCTCGTTCAGCAGTTGGTGTTGAAGTAAGTACTCATGGCTGCCAACAGATTCACAGCAGGAGAGAGCCAGCACCTAGGCAGTTCCACATCTCTCGAATCATCTCACTATTTCAGGTTCTCCTTTTTGGATTAATGAATGTATACCACATGAAACGGAGCAGTTTAGACTAAGAGATTAAGAATCATCTGAGTCAAAAACAAGACAATGTGAAGAGTGAGATACCTTGAAACTCTCAATCCTAAATGGGCTGTCTCTTATCAAACCCCTCCCTTCAAGGCTTAGGAAACTCTTGAGAAAGCTGGGGCAGAAAGACTGGAAGAGCCTGCATGGATGGAAGATGCAGACAACAGGACTGACAGACTTGAGCTCATAAAGACAATGGGAGTATGCATGAGGACTAAGGGGTGAAACCCTGATGGGGTCCCCCAGCTCTGAGAGACCACATAGACACAAGTCCCCATCTGTAACCCAGAATCTGTCTCCAATTGACAACCACCCACCAAGGAAAAGTTAGCTTTCTCCAGCCATTCTCAGTGAAAAAAAAAAAAAAAACCACTTAAGGGCAGACCCCATGCCAACATAAAACGAACTCGGTGGTATTATTTGAGGGCTTTTGTCTCCAAATGCTTTGTCAGAACAATTTCTTTTGCAGATTTTTTCAATTTAATTTTTTAAAATTTTGCTTATATATTGTGGTTTCTGATTTTTTAATCATTATTAGTTTTTATTTAGATGCCTGTTTATTTCCTAATGAAAGAAAAGGTGTGGAGTTTGGTTGATGGGGAAGTGTGAATGAATTAGGAAGAACTGAGGAAAGGGAGACTATAATAATAATATGTTGTATGAAAGAAAATCTATTTTCAATTTAAAAAATTACATGGTCACTCATGGCCTATAGAAACTATCCCTGCAGCACAACAGGGCAGAGAGAAGAGGAAGATGTGGTGCAGTACGACACAGGGAGATGGGAGGATGCTGAAGGGCTGTGTGACACAGAGATGGGAGGATGCTGAAGGGCTGTGTGACACAGGGAGATGGGAGGATGCTGAAGGGCTGTGTGACACAGGGAGATGGGAGGATGCTGAAGGGCTGTGTGACACAGAGATGGGAAGATACTGAAGGGCTGTGTGACACAGGGAGATGGGAAGATACTGAAGGGCTGTGTGACACAGAGATGGGAGGATACTGAAGGGCTGTGTGACACAGGGAGATGGGAAGATACTGAAGGGCTGTGTGACACAGAGATGGGAGGATACTGAAGGGTTGTGTGACACAGGGAGATGGGAGGATGCTGAAGGGCTGTGTGACACAGAGATGGGAGGATGCTGAAGGGCTGTGTGACACAGGGAGATGGGAGGATGCTGAAAGGTTGAAGCTCCTATAGGAGAAGAAAGTGGAAAGCCGAGTGGCCTCTTCCCTCCATGTTTCCCACAGGTGGGGATTGTCTGAGATTGCCCAAGTCACTGCTGCCCTGTAAGAGAGAAAAGAAGGAAAGTAACAACCATAGTCCTTTGCATTAAGATGAACTCACGTCCATTGATAGCTAAGAGGAGAGGCATCGCTTGATTTGATGGTGGCAGAGTTTCACATCTCTCATCAGCCAGCATCCCAGCAGGTAGCTATGTCATCATCAAACTGTATTATTTGGAGATAGTTTAATTAAGAGACCATGTCAAAAATGTGAACAAATTTTAAGAAAAATAACAAGTGGTGGAGCGATGCCCAGAAGCAAGCATCTTTCAACACTTCCCTGCCTGAATAGATGAGGGTTAAGGGCACAGTCTGAGTGTATGAATGAAATTCCCAATAGAAGCTATGAAAATTGAGAGGAAGGGCATTTTTGAGACAACCTAGCAGTGAGAGGGAGGTAAACACCTTGACTTCCCCTTTGCCCCTTTTGATTTCATGTTAGTATTTTAGTTTAACTGACTCCCGTTGAAAGCCCCTGGCTAGGAAATTCCACTGGGCAATTTTACAAAGTTCAGTTTCCTGTGGCACAAAATACTGGGAAGAAGAGTGGAGGGAATCTTAAAGGGTAAGCAGAAGGCATACAGAATATTCCAAATGGTTCTGAAGAAGAGACACAAACATGGTGCTGGGGAGATGGTTCTACTGGCGAGAACACTGGTTGCTTTTTCAGAGGACCAGAGTTCCATTGCCATCACCCATCAACCATCTGTAATTGCTGTGGGACAATGGTCTTCTACCCTGTAAAGATTTGTCACTTGTATTGTTTTAATAAAACACTGATTGGGCCAATAGCCAGGCAGGACGTATAGGTAGGGTGACCAGGCAGGAAGTAGAGGTGGATGATGAGAACAAGAGAATTCTGGGAAGAGAAAAGGCTAAGTCTGCAGTTGTCATCAGACACAGAAGAAGCAAGATGAGAATGCCTCGCTGATTAAAGGTTCAAAGCCATGTGGCTAACACAGACAAGAATTATGGGTTAATGTAGACTGTAAGAATTAATAAGAAACCTGAGCTAATAGGCCAACCAGTTTATAATTAATGTAAGCCTCTGTGTATTTCTTTGGGACAAATGGCTATTGGCCCAGGCTGAACAGAAACTTCCATCAACATATAACACCAGCCCTGGCATATCTGATTTCTGCAGGCCCTGTATGTGCATGACTCACAGACATACATGCAGGCAAAACATTCATACACATAAGTAAATAGAAATGCAGATAACAGCCCAGACATGGATGTCTTGGCAAAAGTTAGAAACGTAAGAGAGATGTTAGAGCTCCAGGCCCTGGCAACATGAGGAACTTCCACCCTGGAAATGGAAGGACTGATGGTAGAAAGAACATTATTATAGCTCTGTTGAGGTTGCATTGTAGATGAGTGGAAAAGGAGAGAGGATATTTCCAAGCTAATTCAGTTCCTGACAAAGATATGACTCTAAAATGAACAGAAAATAAGGAGTCAACACTAGTCTTGTAGTAGGAGGCACAACACTTGGGAGACAGAGGCAGGCAGATCTCTGTGAGTTCAAGGACAACCTGGTCTACAAAATTGTGCCCAATGTGGACAACTAAATCCACTTAAAAACCTGAAAGAGTTTGGGAAGTAATTTTAGACACAAAAGAACAGAGTTAAGCATGGCTTCTTGGTAGCAGCATTTTCTCAGGTGAGCTCTGTTTGTTAGAGGCAAGGGTATCTCATTTAAGAGAGGCTTCTTGACTCAGCTTTAGCTGCAAAAACCTTGCAACTCTTTTAAGAGGCCCTGCCACCAAGCACTTAAATGGTGTTTATGAATAGCCAACACCATGCTTCTTGGTGGTGGCAGGGACCTTGAAACACATAGAGTTGTGGCAACAAACATGGCTCCAGTCATGAGGCTAGACTCTCAGAAAGCTAAGGAATGTGATGGATTCAGCTGTCAAAGCCATGGCTTTAATCCTAGCCATATCATTTAGCAAATTAAAAATTCATGTGGTCAGAAAAAGAGAGATATATAGTAAAGATAGATCCAGACCTCCCCCCCCAAAAAAATTTCTAAATGGTTTAGAATGTGTTAAAAATATATGTAGGCTTGGGAGAGAAAATAAAAAGGATAAAGTTCTTAAAATAAAAAAGAAAGAGAGTAGTTGGGTGTGGTGGCACACACTTTTAATTGTAACACTTGGGAGGCAGATGCAGGTGGATCTCTGTGAGTTCAAGGACAACCAGCTATACAGAGTGCCAGGATAGCCAAAGATACACAGAGAAACCCTGTCTCAAAAACCAAAACTTAAAAAGGAAAAAAAATATAGAGTTTATAATAAAACCACATAAAGGTGGAAAATACATAGAGAGTCTGGATACTGTATGTTATTGTGTTATCTGCGAATTGTTTGAATGCTGAGGAAGGATCAACAACTGCTAAAAGATGTTTGATTATAAATGCTGCTGGATTAATCCAACATATACATTTTGAAAATGCTTTGACTTCAAAATTTAAGTAAAAAAAAATGCTAGTTTGGAGAAGAGGTTTTGCTTTTATTTCCACAATGAAATGAGAGGCTGTGGATTCATTCTGGATTAAGAAAAATCAGGTTTGATCAAGGAAGAGCCCATGAGAAATCTCCAATAGGAGCAGATGGCCCAGATTTCTGAGTTCTACATCCAGAACAGTTTCAAGACTGCTGACTGAGATGCTCAAGCCTCACAGGATGCTCTAGTGAGGACTTGATTATAATCCTAAATTTTCTTTAGGTCCCCATAAGATTATCAGTGCTCCCAATCAACAGGAAATAGCTTGAAAAACTATGCCCACATTCCCTAAAAATGGATTATGGATGTTTTTCTTTGTTTAGAGTTTTGGTTACAAGTTATTATGAATAATGATCTGGAAAAAAGTTAAACAAATTAAATACAGAGTTCTTGCTTGGAAAAAAAGTGGGGGGAAGTGCTGTGGGACAATGGTCTGGTACCCTGTAAAGATTTGTTACTTATATTTTAATAAAATGCCGATTGGCCACTAGACAGGCAGGAAGTATAGGCAGGGTGACCAGGTAGGAAGTAGAGGCAAGGTGATGAGAACAGGAGAATTCTGGGAAGAGGAAAGGTCAGTCTGCAGTCATCACCCAGATGCAGAGGAAGCAAGATGATAACACCTCACTGAGAAAGGTACCAAGCCACATGGCTAACAGAGACAAGAATTATGGCCTAATTTATGCTGTAAGAATTAGTTAATAAGAAGCCTGAGCTAATAGGCCAGTCAGTTTATAATTAATGTAGACCTCTGCATGTTTCTTTGGAACTGAACAGCTGTGCGACCAGGCAAGACAGAAACCTCTGTCAACATAGTCTCTCCAATTCTTGAGGTTCTTCCCAATGTACCATATTGATCCAACCCTACCAGAAATGAGCCAGGAAGGGTTCCATAGGTGAAGTCATAATGGTAAGCCTCCTAAGATGTGGAATAGTGTCGGAAGGATAAACAATGTATCTGGAAGACAATAACTCAGAGAGCAATCTAACAATAGAAATTATTCCATCTTGTTTTAGCTTCCTATTGTTATAACAAAATACCTGAAGTTCAGTATTTTACAAAGAAAAGAGGTTTATATAGCTTCCCCTTTCTGAGTCAAAAAAATTCAACTTTTGTGTTGCTGACAAGAGCAAAGGAACAGATTACATGGACAGATAAGTGAAAGAAAAACTCAGGTTTGTTCTTTCAGAACTTTCTTCTTTGAGGTTCCACTATGTAGTGAGGGGCGAGCAGGCCTGCTTTTCATCCCGCCTGGCTCCCGGCTGCCTGGCTAGTTTATGCCCTGAAATAACAACACACAAACTGTATTCATCTAAACACTGCCTGGCCCATTAGTTCCAGCCTCTTATTGTCTAATTCTCACATCTTGATTAACCCATTTCTAATAATCTGTGTAGCACCACGAAGTGGTGTCTTACCAGGAAAGATTCAGCATGTCTGACCTGGTGGCTGGCTTCATGGCGACTGTCTCTGAGAGGAGAGGCATGATGACTGCCCGAGGGGTCTGCCTCATTCCCAGCATCTTGTTTTGTCTACTCCACCCACCTAAATCCTGCCCTATCAAAAAGCCAAAGCAGTTTCTTTATTAACCAATGAGAGTCCTCCATCACCACTAGAGTCTCAAGGAAACTTCATCAATCACTTCCAAGTGCAATGCCCTAAATGAGCTAGTTATTTTCCACAAAGCCCCAGATATCAAGAGGGTTCACACCACCCCCAGCACTGCTACACCGAGGACCAAGCTTCCAATGCATAAGCTCCAGAGGGGCACCTTCGCATCGGATCTTAACATTTTCTCCTTATGTCTTGGGAATTGTGTACTCATCTGTATTCAGCAAATGTTCACCAGGTTCCTAGTTTGTATCAATCACTCTCTTAAGCACTACAGAGAACATGAAAAAGCAGGAAAGTTTAGTATGCAGAAAAGAGTGATAAAATTTTGAACCATACATGCAAAAATAATTTTAGATGATGCCCACTGCTATGAAATCAGCCATGTACAATAGAAAGGGGGAAGTAGTGGAAGGCTCAGCCTTGTAAGAAACCAGAGGGGTAGTGGTATGGGAGAATTGTCTGAATTCTGTCAATCATGTTTTGAATAAATGTTGATATGTTGATTGGCCAGGCAGGAAGTATAGGCAGGTCAACCAGACAGGAAGTAGAGGTGGGGTGATAAGAACAGAATTCTGGGAAGGAGGAAGCCCATTCCCCCCATTCCTGCCCAGACCAGGGAAGAAGCAATATGTAATCTATCCAGCTGAGAAAGGTACCGAGCCATGTGGCTAACATAGATAAGAACAATGGGTCAATATAAGCTACAAGAGCTAATAAGAATCCTGACCTAATGGGCCAGTAAGTTTAAAACTTATGGAGACCTCTGTGTGATTTTTCTTTGGGGCTTGCCAGCTCTGTGGTACCAGGCGGGACAGAAACCCCAGCAAGCAGGCCCTTCATGTTACAGGGTAGAACATTCTAGTTGGAACAAAGAGCAAGTGCTAATACTGGGTGAGTGGCTTCAGAGAAAGGGACACAGACTGGAGCAGCGGGTAGAGGATAGGAAGGACTAGGAAGGACACTAAGGAATGCATGGAGGCTGTGTTGTTTGGAGAATCACTTCAGTAGAAGGCCATGTTCTTTGTGTGAGCCGAAACCACACTCTACTGGGTGAAGGATGCCCTGTGGGTGAGGAGAGGGCAGGAAATGCAGAAGAGGTACAAAAACAGGAAGCCAGGAGCAAGTCAGCAGGCAGTGGTCCACAGCCCCTAAGGAACACTGGTGACTCCATGGCAAGTGGTTTGATAGGGTGTGAATTTATTAGAGAGACAGAGAAGCAACTTCTTATACCCTGGTATTGTGTAAGGAAGGGAAAACAGCTCATGGGTCTTTTAAATGAAGCCATGGCCATTCCTGAAGCTCCATCCCCATGACTTAATGTCACCACACAGGGCTGGATGATAGACTGTCTATTGTGGAGACCCAAAACATTATTTTATTGTTGAATTATGGGAACCCTCTTAATGTATAACAGTTCTATTTTCTATAGGAATAAATTCTGTCTAAATGTACAGTATAAATATTTCATTTTGAATCCCTTCATTTTTGTTCTTTCCATGTACATTCATTTGAGTTATTTGCTACACACACCATGGGTTGATTGAATTCTTTAATCTTTGTCTTTTAACTGATTCATTTAGTGCATTTACATTTCATATAATGCCATCCTAGTAGCAAGTATAAAGTTGCCATCTCCATTGTACTTTCCATTCCCCGCATGCAATTCTATTCTTTACTTTTGCAGGCAGGCCACTGTTTTCTTTGGGGTTGATTATTGAGTGTGTGTCTGTTTTGTGTTTAAATAACCATCCATTATTTTAAACTCCTGTTTTGGATTTATATACTTCTTGTTTTCTTTTACTCTGGAAATTTTAAATTGTATACTTAAAATCAACAAAGCATAAATGTAGTGACTACTTTTGAGAAAATTTGGCCTCAGTATACTCCCTCTTGACTTGGATATTTTAGATGTTATTCAAATATACCGTTGTTTGTTTGTTTGTTTGCTTGTTGGTTTAGTTTGTTTCTAAGACAGCTTGTTTTTCTCTGTGTAGCCCCAGCTGTCCTGGAACTCACACTGTAGACCAGGCTGACCTCGAACTCATAAAGATCCACCTGCCTTTGCTTCCTGGGTGCTCTGATTAAAGGTGTTCACCACCACTGGTCCACTTCAAAGAACATCCACCATTAGCTAGGAAGACATATGACAAAGATTTTTTTCTTTGATGCATCCAAAGAAAGCAAACAAGAGAGAGAATGAGAGAGAGAACGAGAGAGAACAGAGAGACAGACAGGGAAACAAGGAAAGATAGGCAGAGAGAGACAGAGCACTAAAAAGGGAGACAAGCAAACTGCCGGCCTCTTCAGAGGGGCCATGAGAAAGAAAGCAGGAGTGGGATGAGCTTGTCTCTTAAAGGGACCTTTTGAGTCTGCTGATTCTGTCAGGTCCCCAAGGGGCAGGGCCAGATGTGTCTGGATGCTAACACCTTTTGGGAGAAAAAAAAAAGGTTTATGTGGGCACTGAGGCTTATCTGGGCTCAGGGTTCCAGTAAGATAAGAGACTGTCATGCCTGAGAAGCTGCAGGGGCTGGAGCAGCGAACCGAGAGTGACCATCTTGAGCAATAAGCAAGAAGCAGAGTGAACTTGAAATGTCAGGAGTCTTTAAACTCTCAAAGCCCGCCTCCAGTGACATACTTCCTCAAGCAAGTCCACACCTCCTAAATCTCCCAGACAACAGCATCAACTGGGAATCAAGGACTTAAATGCCCCAGACAGCGTGTGACATGTTTCAATCCAAACTATCACACGGCTCTGGGAAGAGAATGCATTGCCGTGCATCTGTCTGATTGCTTTAAGATTTATCTTTCTTTTTGGTGTTCTTCTGCTGCACTGTGGCATGTCTAAGACAAATCTTTATTCCTTGAGACGCCACTCTCACTGAACTAAAGGCTCATTTTGCCAGTTCTATTACGCTTCTTGGAAGTTAGTTGCTTCTTTGATGACTGACTCCTAGTTCCTCTTTTTCTATTTGATTTTGAACTGGAAGTTACTTGTTTACTCATGGCCCCTAAATGTTTAATGATTTTTAAAAATTATTTTGTTTAGAAGCTCTAATTGTTTTTATTTTGTTTTGTTTTGTTGTTGGGGGAACTTCTGTAATTAGCCTGACTTGGCTTTAATAGAAAGAGAAGTCTCTGCTAAAGTGATCTTTTAATAACTAAATCAGGTCATGTCTGCATTTTGCTTAATACTCATTGATGGCTACTTACTGTGCTTAACATCCAATCCCCAAAACTCCACCTGGCCCTGATGATAGTACTTGGATTAAACTGTTCGGATGTTTCCTGGAACAGTCTCTTGCACTCTCTGCCCCAGGCCACACATCTTCAAAGTCTGTGCTCTTCCAGGTTGCTTCCACTGTGCCCCACTTTGCTCTGTTATTAGGTTCCCAATTGAATAGTAACTATGTTTCCTGTTTTAATATACAAGATGCAATGTCTTCATCAAAGGACAAAGGACTTTAGAATGACTTGGAGAGCTACTATTTCAGGGCAAGTGTTTCGTCTGTATCTCCGGTCACATGGTATAGATATTATTATATCTACCTCTTTGTACATATTTGTTTTCTCTGTTTTTCTCTCTCTCTCCCTCCCTTCCCTTCCCTCCCCCCCTTTCCTCTCTTTAAGACAGGATTTCTCTGTGTAGCCCTGGCTGTCCTGGAACTCATTCTGTAGATCAGGCTGGACTCAAACTCAGAGATCCACCTGCCACTGCCCGAGTGCTGGGATTCAAGGCATGTGCCACCACCACCACCTGGTGAGGCTCTCTATTTATTAAGTATTGTGTTGGAATAAGAGAATTCAAAGTGAGCATGGGAGCTGGGGAGATGTCTTGGTGGGTAGAGTGTACAAGGCCTGGAATTCAGATTTCCAGAAGTTATGTAAATGTCTGGTAGAGGAGGCAGAGGCCAGTGATCCCAAAAGCAAGCTGGCTAGCAAGACGAGCCATATCAGAGAGCTCAGAGCTTGACTGAGAGACCCTGTCTTACTGAATGGAGTAGAAAATCAATCAAGAATGATTCCTGTCATCAAGCTCTGGCCTCCACATGCACTTGCACCTATACCCATTCATGACTGCACATACACAAACTTGCCTACACACCAATACACTCAAACAAAAACAGAAAATAACCACCTCACAGACTCACAGTCGGATGAAGATAAATGATAAGATATTAATTTTTATTTTTTGTTAGAATAAAGGCCTGTGGGGGTAGGGAGTGGGAAAGCTCTGAAAGAAAGTAGCCAAAGTGGTAGTGCAGAGAAGGCTTTTCCATATCTTTCTGCCAGGTGCATTGCAGTCCAATAGCCCTAGCATATGGAGCAGAGTTTGCTTTGTTTAAACTGGGCAGCTGGGAAGGTAATGTTAGCAACAAAGATGCTTTTTGTCCTTTGGCAAGAGCGTAAGCATTTCTATTAATTTAGCCAAGAACTTTCTTTGTACTCATGATAGCTAACGAACACTTGTCCACATGTCTCAAAAGCACAGCTTGTAAAATAATGACAGTATTTTGACTGGGAAGGGAACTGTGATAAACCTATAAAGCAAAACCCCTCTGCTTGTTCTGAAAGAGAACGGTGCTGCCGACAACAGAGTGGGCAGTTTTCCCTTCCTCGGGAGCAGCTGTGAGGTTTCTAAGGCTAACACAAGACCATATTTAAGAAAACCATCAGATATTTATAGAACAAGTTCATAGTACTAAGTGCCTACATAAAAAGGAGAAATCTCATATTACTAACTTAACAGCATGCCTGAAAATTCTAGAACAGTGACTCTCAACCTTCTTAATGCTGCAACCCTTTAATACTGTACCTCATCTTGTAGTGATCACCAACCATAAAATTATTTTCATTGCCACTTCATAACTATAATTTTACTACTGTTATGAATTGTAATGTAAGTATTTTTGGAGATAGCAGGTTGTCAAAGAAGTTGCGACCCACAGCTCTGAGCCAAAAGAAGAAATCACAAACCAAAATGAATAGACAGCAAGGAATAATCACACTCAAGGCTGAATGAAACCAATAAAATAGAAACAAAGCAAAACAAAGAAACAAAACAAAACAAATTAAAATCAACAAAACTGAGTTGATTCTTTGTGAAAATCTAAAAACTTTTACAAACCGTTATCTAAATTAACTAAAAAACAGAGAGATACAATCCAAATTAATAAAATTAGAAATGAAAAGAGGACATAATAATAGATGCAGAGAAAACCCAGAGAATCATAAAGACTTTAAAAACCCATACTCCACCAAACTGGAAAACCTAAAGGAGATGGATAATTTTCTCGATGTATATCACAAACTGGCAGTAAGACCTCATTGCTGAAGACAACACCTACGCAACTAACTGAACATGGAGCTGTCGAGCTGCTGCCTACCTAGAGCCTTCACACCTATGTGCTATCATCTTTGATATAGGATGGTACTCTGAACACTACTAAAGGAGAAACATAAATACCAGTCCAGCTACAAACCCTTTGATCTACAATGGTGTCCTGTCTGAAAGATGTGCTAGGGCAATGGTGGCACAAAACTTGTAGGAGTAACCAACCAATAACTGGTTTGACTTAAGGGCACACTTTATGAGATGGAACCCATATCTAACAATGCTTGGGTGACCAAGATCCTGAGACTAGATAGCCCAGATACCTAGGGTAAAACCAAATACTACTGTGTTGTCGGAAGGCTGCTTATTCATTCCCGGCTGTCCAGATCCGAAATAACCACACAGAAACTGTATTAATTAAATCACTGCTTGGCCTATCATCTCTATTTTCTTATTGGCTAGCTCTTACATCTTAAATTAACCTATTTCTATTAATCTGTGCATCGCCATGTGGTTGTGGCTTACTGGCAAGGTTCTTGTGCATCTGTCTCCTCTGGTGGCTTCATGACATCTCACTCTGCCTTTTTTCTCCCAGTATTCAGTTTAGTTTTTTTTTGCCTACCTCTATTCTGCCCTATCACAGGTCAAAGAAGCTTCTTTATTCATTACCAATAAAAGCAACACATATGCAGAAAGACTTCCCACATCATTACTGTTTTACTAAAAAAAAAAAAACAATAAAATGACTACTAATGACATCCTGCTATACTCATATGTAGTGGCATTTATGTTGTATTTTAATAAATAAAGCTTGCCTAGGGATTGGGAAAACAGCCAGTCACTGGCCCTTACCTCTACCTCAGTCTAAAAATGGCGATCCTGCCTCCAGCAATCTCAGAAAGAGACTGGGTCTAAGAGGAGTCTCCTCCCATTTTATAATCCTTTCTAGGGCTTGGATTAAAGGTATGCACCACCTGCTTTTTATGGCAAACTAATGTGGCTACTGGGATTAAAGCTGCCTGGTCTGTAAGGCTAGACAGTGTGGCTGTTTTACTTTCCTGATCCTCAGGCAAGTTTTATTTATTAAAATACAATTGAAATGCCTCTACACTCATAGATCAGTGCCTTGTTCAGCCATCACCAGAGAACTTCCCTCCTGCAGCAGGTGGGAACAAATGCAGACATCCACAGTTAGATAACATGCAGAAAGTGAGAGACCTTAGAACACTCATCCCTAGATGGGATGTTTCCATCAAGCCCCTCACGTCAGAGTTAGGGGAATGCTACAGAAAAGAAAGAGGAAGATCCAAGAGGCAGAGGGAATGGAGGCCATCAAGGAAACAGTTCCCATAAATCAACAGGATCGATGCACATATGAATCCACAGAGACTGAGGCAGCATGCACAGGGCTGGCAGGGTTCTGCACCAGATCGCGTCCTAGAGCTGAAAGCAGAGGTGGACACATGCCCTCACCTCTAACCCAGAACTATCATCTCCAGTTGATAACCACTTGTAAATGAAAATTCAGTTTTCTCCAAGGAAGTCTCACTGGGGAAACAAACCATGTAAAGGAGAGGTTGCATGTCCAGTAGAGGAAGTAGATGTCCAACAGAAAATGAACTCAACTGCATCTCCAGAGGCTCCTTGCCTCATAATGTCATGTCAGCACTTTTTTGTTTGTTTTTAATTCTATCATATGCATGTGTGTATGTATGTATGTATGTATGTATGTATGCATGTACATATGTATATGTACTTTACTTTCCCTCCTCTTTTCCCCTGCAGGTTCTTTGCATATCTATTATGGCTTCCAGTTCAGTGGTTTTTTTTTTTTTCAACAGGGTTTCGCTGTGTAACAGTCCTAGTTGTTACAGGAACTTGTTCTTATAGACCAGGCTGGCCTCAAACTCACAGTGATCAGCCTTCCTTTATCTCCCAAGTGCTGCGATTAAAGGCATGCACCATCTCTCCTCCCTCCGTGCCCTGCTCTAGTTCAGTGTTTTTGTGGGATTCCTGAGTGTGTGAATATGTGAGTCTCTGGATCTATATCTGTTTCTTGTGTCTTCTCTTGGTCTCTTTTCCTTCAGTTTGCTTGTTTTTTCTTATTCTCCTGTGTTAGTTTTTCTTCTATAATACTATATTTATTATATTATTATCCCTTAGAAGCCTGTTTGATGTTTAATGAGTCAGAAAGGGGGTGGGTCTGGATGAGAGGGGAGGTGGAGATTAACCTAGAGGTGGGGGGGATAGCATAATCAGAATATATTATATGAGAAATAAATCTGTTTTTAATAAAAGAAAAAAGTAAATAACTGTGTTCTTGGGAAAGGAAAACAATACCAGTTTTGAGTTTTCACTTCTCTATGTGTACACACTGAAAATGGCTGTCTTCTGTCCTTCCATTTCTGCAGCATCTCTCTCACACTTTAGAAAAGGAGATATACCGCACCATATTCTCCTCTTTATAAAAATAGACAAATTTTCTCAGCCACCAAAACACTGGGGCCGGGGTGGGGGGCACACGAGCAAATGCAGTGTCTGTGACATCATCAAGGAAGTGGCTAGCCCAAGTTGTCAGCTGACAAACCCTTCCTCGTCTCAAGTTCTCCATTTTTCAATAAAATTGACTGTATTTAAAAGCATGTTCGACACCCCTAACTGTCAGAGAAATGTAAATTCAACTACTGTAAAGCCAGACATGATGGAGACACCTTTAATCCCAGTACTTAGGAGGCAGAGGCAGGCAGATCTCTGTGTCAACCTGATCTACACATGATTTCTTCACAGCTGAGAGCTTGTAAAAAACAACAACAACAAAAAAACAAACATAAAAATATTTTGAAATTTCCTCTCACCCCAGTCAAAACGGTTAAAAAGAAAGCAAATAACAGCAAATGATGGTGAGGCTGTAAGGAATGAAAAGCTCTTCTCCACCGTTGGTGGAGTGTAAAAATCTAAACAATAGAACTGCCATATGACCCGGCTGGATCACTCCTTGGTATACACCAAAAGGAGTCCATGTTCTATTACAAGAGAGTTGCATACCCATGCTCACAGCCCTTTTCCCAGTAGAAAAGAAGTGTAATCAGCCTAGATGTTCATTAACAGATGAATGGATGGTAAAACTGTGATTCATCTATTTATGCAGTGGAATTTCATTCATCCATAAAGAAATCGCATGAGAGTAAATGAAACTGGAAGACATATCAAGCACATTCTCTCTCATATGCTAATCCTAGTCAAATATGTCAGATTAGGTGGCAGCAAATGACAAGAAAGCAGACAGGTAGGTAAAGGGTAGGAAACTAGAAAAAAAGGGGTCTACAGAGGAAAACGGAGGCTTTTACGGAAGGAGAGCAGGAAGACATTAGAACACATGGAATATTAAAGAGGAAGGGAGAACCATGGAATGGAAGGATACATGAGGGAAACGGGATCTGGGAGATGGACAAGGACATGTGGGAAGGAGCCTGTAAGGGGACAACTAGAGTGAAGTGCTATGAAAATGACCTAAAGAAATCTTACTTTGTAAGCTAATTTAAAACAAACAAACAAACAAATAAGGATCTAATTACGTGTAGCGGCACATATCTGTAATCTTGGTACTCAGGATGCTGGGGTATGGGTCTGAGGCCAGCCTGACCTATACAGTATTTCTCTCTATTCAACAAAAAGCCTAAGAGTTATTATTATTAAAAGATGTACTTTATTTATTTTTGATGTAATTTGATCATGCTCACCCTTCCACTCTCTGCTTCAATTCTTCTTAGGTCTCCCTTCCACATACATTTCATATCCTTTTTGCCCTTTTCCCTTATTATCTGAAAGATTTCTTAACCAATAGATTATTTAAAACTAGTTTGGATGGTAGATCACTGTATTATTTATTATAAAATTTAGGAGTTTGAAGACTTAAATAAGGAGCCCCCAGTATTTCTACCCATCTGAGCTTTGTTTCTTAGCACTTACATAGCATTTGAATTCCAGAAATAAATACTACTCATACACAGATGCAAACCCATTTTTCCTTAAAAGATGCATTTCCAAGAAAAGCTGTATATTTAATATTTTATGTTTTGATAATTACCAAAGCTTTTGTAAATGTTGATAGGATCAGTTGTATACTAGTACTAATTTTAATAAGAATACAAATGGAGGGTTTTAAACATTTAGAAGTTTATGTTCACAAAATTCGGTAATTTCAAGCCATATGGAAAAAGTATTACAGCTAATAAAAGATGAGTATAAAATGGATCATAAATACATGTTATCATGAAGTAGATTAGAAATATGTATTGGAGAAAAACAGAAAAACAAAAGGTTTGAAATCTCTCACAACAAAATAAACTCTTTTATCTGAATGTATACTTGCATATATGTATAAACACACATTATATATGTATTAACAGACACATTTGATACAATGTTCTCAGTGAACCTACATTGTAGACTCTACTTTTTTTGTGATTTATTTATTTAATTTTACATGTATGAGGGTTTTCTTGCATCTATGTATGTTTATCATGTGCACAAAATGCATGTGGAGGTCATGTATAGATGTTCACCATGTGTACATAATTTCTGTGGAGGTCATGTATGTATATGTACCATGTATACATAATACCTATGGAGGTCATGTATGTATGTGTCCTATGTGCATGCAGTGTCTGTGGAGGTCACGTATGTATATGAACATGTATATACAGTGCCTATGGAGACCATGTATGCGTGTGTACTATGTACATGCAATGCCTATGGAGGTCATGTATGTATATGAACCATGTGTACACAGTGCCTATGGAGATCATGTATGCATGTGTACTATGTGTAGAGGTCAGAAGAGTTCCAGAAAAATTTCCAAATGGTTGGTAACTAAACCTAGGACATCAACAGAAACAACAGGGTTCTTAACCACTGAGCCATCTTTCCAGCCCTCAGTGTGCTTTAAAAAAAAACCTTACAACCAATAATAGGAAAACAAACAAAATTAGCAAAATCCTTGAGGTACATTGTGGGGGGAGGATTTATCCTAACCTTGAGAAAGCTGAGCCTTGTAGGTACCAAACCCAAATGACTACTATGTCATACATATATATATATATATAAAAAATATTCACTTTCATCCTGTATATCAGCTCCCTAAGAAGCAAAGTTTCAGAAATGTGGAGCTAATATTTGTTTGAAGTACCTATGTTTCAGAAAATGGAGAAAGGTAATATGTTCTTTAAATCTATTCCATCTATTCTAGGCTTAAAATGTTTATGAGTACAAATATTTTAGTAAAGCATATGTGATCTTATATAAGCAGATATTAAAAAAATAAAGCAAAATGGTGGCTAGGGAGAGGGCTCAGCAGCAGGTAAAGTGCTTGCAATGCAAACATAAAGACCTGAGTTCAGATCCCCAGCACTGCAGTAAAATGGCAGATAATGGTTTCTCTCTCTCTCTCTCTCTCTCTCTCTCTCTCTCTCTCTCTCTCTCTCTCTCTCTCTCTCTCTCACACACACACACACACACACACACACAGATACAGACACACACATACACAGAGATACACACACACACACACACGTCTATAACCCATGTCCTGGAATGAGGTGGTGCCAGTCAACCTACTATGGACACATGCGTGCTTGCAGAACCACTTAAGATTGTGTTTCTATCATCAAAAAGCATGTAATACAATAGAGCAATTGTACTTATGGAGTTCAGAGTTGAGGGAATCTAAAAACCACAAGGTCTGAAGAACAAACCGCAGTATTTATTTAATATAATAACATGTTACCCTATAGCAATACTAGAAAATATATGTAATGAATTACTATCTCTATATTTGCTTCCAGGCTTCCATTAGCCAGCTGCTACTGCACAGTACAGGCAGCAGAACAAAATACAATCTGTAACTCAGATGACCTGCTTATCCAATGGCAACCTTTAATAAAAGAGTGACTTTACGCAGCGAAGGAGACCAGTCAGGCTGACTTGGCATTGACTTATGTCCCTGCCACTTACTATCTTACTTGTCAAGACCTGTTTTCACTGTGGTGTCATCTGTACTTTGCTTGTGGTTGGCCTATGAAGACTGTATTAGCAATATGAAGGAGAATCAATTCACTGCAGCTCATAGAATAGATGATACTGTCCACCATGATGAGGAAGACAGCTGCTGGGTAATTCATTCCATAGCGGCAGGCACCTGCATCATGAGTCAGTCACATCTTTGTGGATCAGCAAGCAAAGAGCTTGGACTGGAAGTAGGGCCAGTAAAACACACACACACACACACACACACACACACACACACACACACACACACACTAGATATAGAGATAGATAGAGATAGAGATAGAGATGATATAGATATAGATAGATAGAGATAAAGATAGAGATAGACAGAGACAGAGACAGAGACAGAGATAGAGATAGAGATAGAGATATAGAGATAGTATATATCAAGGGCTGCTCTTTTGGCCTCGCTACAAGCTACACCCCCTGTCTCAAAGGTTCCAGTGTCTATAAGAACAACACAACTAGCTGGAGATCAAGTATTTAAACACCTGTGCCTGTACAACCTTTTTCAACCTTAACTTTTCAACCCTAACTAAAACAAAATTAGAAATGCCACAGTATTTAGAAACTGCTGTACTGCCAGTTGAATGGACTTAGCAGAGCATAGAACAGTTTAGGTGTTCTTAAAGCTCTGTGATGAGCCCTTCACCAGTTCAGACAACTTGGAATTGAAGATACTTACTAACTGTACACAGTAGACCCTGTTGCAGCACTGTATCCTAACCTGATAACTGAGATGCAAAAGTGTCAAACCTAGAATTTATGACTTGAAAAAACAAGGCAGAGAGACAAATGAGAGCAAAGTATAACAATGCATTTATATGAAAGGACCATAATGAAACACATTACTTAGCATGCTAATCTAAAAATTAATTTAAAACACCATTTAAATTTAAATAAAGCCCTTCAAGAATAAATTATTAAATTTGGTCTTTGATTAAAAATTAAATTCTAAACATATAGCATCGTTTGTTTCCTTTTGGAAAAAAGTCAAAATTGGATACACTACAATTGCTGCTTTAAGACCTTTCCTGCCATTTCATCCGCACAGCTCATATTTGTTCCTCATTTATGGGTTGTTGTCAGCCTAGGATATTAGGAAGATTAACCAGGGAGAAGGAAGCTTGTTTGTCTCCTTATGAACTATATGTGGTTTAAAGTAGGAATGTGGTGTTTATGTTGGGAAAATGATTTGCACTCATTACTTTGATTAGTTTGTAATTATGAAATGATGAAAAGTTAAAGCAAAATAGTTCTATTCTATACTTATTGTCCTTGTTTTATATGTATGTTTTCATGGAGTAATATCTACAGCTTTGATATATTGAATGTTTTATTTATTTCAATGATATGAATTAAGTTGACCTTTTGCTTACTGATCCAATAAGTTTAATTCATTTTTTTTTTTTTTTGGAGCAAAGTGGGGGGATGATGAAGGGCAGGATTCACTACGTAGCTTTTGTTGTCCTGGAACTCACTATAGAAACCAGCCTAAGCCGGGCGGTGGTGGCGCACGCCTTTAATCCCAGCACTCGGGAGGCAGAGGCAGGCGGATCTCTGAGTTCGAGGCCAGCCTGGTCTACAAGAGCTAGCTCCAGGACAGGCTCTAGAAACTACAGGGAAACCCTGTCTCGAAAAAAAAAACAAAAACAAAAACAAAAATAAAAGAAAAGAAACCAGCCTAGCCTTGAACTCATAGAGGTCCTTCTGTCTCGCCCTCCTGCCTAATTGAGTTAAAGGTGTGCCCCACCACACCTGGCTCAGAATTCTATTTGTCTTTTAAAACTTATTCATGCCAGGTGGTGATGATGCATGTCTTTAATTCTAGCGCTCAGGGAGTCAGAGGCAGGCAGAATCTCTCTGAGTTCCAGTACTTCTTGGTCTACAGAGGGAGTTTCAGGACACTCTGAGATACACAGAGAAACACCATCTTGAAAACAAACAAACTTATTCGCTGAGCCTGGTGGCGGTGGCACACATCTTTAATCCCTGCACTAGGAAGGCAGAAGCAGACAGATCTCTGAGTTTAAAGTTAGCCTGGTCTACAGAGGTTCAGGACAACCAGAGCTACACAGAGAAACCATGCCTCTAAAAATACCAAAACAAAACAAAAAATAGCTATGAAAAAACCCCCTTGTTCACCAAGTTTTACTTCTGTCTTTTGGAAAGTATTAATTCATGAGAGACTAAGGAGGGGACATCTAGGAAGCAGTTCCTGACCACCTCATTTAAGAAACACTGTGTTAGGATACTTTCTAGCTGGTTCTACAAGATAGGAATGTCTACTTTTAAAGATATCCTATAATTAAATGAAAATATGAATAAAGAACCCACAGAGTCCAGCAGACGTTCAATAAATCCATACCTTTACTACAGTGTCAGTTAGACTTTTAACTTATTATGGTGACGATGCTGTGGAGTGCTGCCTCAGACTGGCACTGAAGCCTCTGTTTCAAGGGACCTGCCTCCCTCCATCTCTCAAATACCTGGAACTTCCAGATGCTTGATATTGTACCTAGTTACATTTAGATTATTTTAATAAATGGATCTAAGTTTTATGAGACTGTATTTTATTCCATATTCTTTCCTATAAAATGGATATATTTTTCACTTCATTAAATGATGAAGAAATGGCAAAAGACACCGTAGAAGAGAAAATTCAGTACATATTTCTATTAACAGATCGAGAAACTGAGACTCATTTGAGAAGTCAGATCTTACTTGGTGATGCAGTCAGTGTCAGCAAACAGCAAGGGCCCTTGGGCGTTCCGCAACTTATACCAGCAAATCTTTCTTCCTTGCATTCTATTTTGTTGGCTGTGTGTCACTGTGCATATCTCATCTTATTTCGGACCCCAGGCTGAAGGATGGGTGAGCCCTTACTGCTCAAGGAGGGGAAGGACATGGGAGGCTATGAACACTCTTAGGAATTCCTGGAGTGGACTAGTAACCAAGTGGCACACATGTGACTAACATAAGGTTAAAAAAAATGATGAGGATGAAGACCATCTTTCAAGAAGATGAAATTGCTATTTGGGCATAGTAATGTAACAGACCACATTTTCACAGTTAGAAAAAAAATTGTTCTCCTATCCAAGTCTGAAAGTCTAGTACCAGATTCTACTAACAGTGATATTGCATTCTCCACTCCCTAGAGTGTTGAATCAAACAGAGTGGGGAAAAGTCCCAGCAGGATTTCCATCTCCTTCCTCCAACATGGTCTAACATCTATGACCATATAGACTGTGTAGAGCCAGTCTTGCAGCCCCAGAGCTTGAAGTTCAGAGTCATCCATTGTTGGGGACCAGCCTTGACAAAAATACCTCTTGTCAGGGTAGAGGCGTGGGGATTTCGAAATATAATAAAGACTATGAAGATGCAAATGAAAATAATAGAATGGAGAAAAAGAATAGTATCGGTAGGGACCATTGAGTACTGAAATTTCCAATTGCTTAAAATACCCTGACCCCAAAAGGTAGGAGTAATACAAAAATGGCATTAACATGAGACAAGGAAATAAACAGACTAGTTGAAGCACAGGCTACACCTTAGTTAAACATTCTGTTGCTAGAACAAAACAAGTCACTCTCACACCCTGGATCAAAACATTCTATAGGTCAACCACTCCCTGGGTGGAATCCCAAGTTATCTCTATAAAGGGAACTGGAATTTAGTTGGGTCCTTAGATTCTTGTTAATAGAAACACTTCTACTTCTCTATTCTGAAATACAAGGTCTGGCTATTAGCCTCTCTGTTGACAATAACCTTGAGAGAGCAGAACTCTCTGACTTTCTTCTAGGCAGGACCTTTGTTTGAGGTAGAAACACAATAACCTTGAAGGACTAGAGGTAAGTTCCAGCTCACATTTTTGGGCCTCCACAGTTGGTGTCCAGTCTTTCATTGTTGGTGTACTTACAGCTTTGAGAGCACATATGAGTTGAATGATAAGTATCCATGGCACAGGTATTCATTCTGATAAATGGCTGTCAGGCCACATACCAGCTATCCCCATTTTTGTAAAGAAAAAGATTTACGTAAGACAACAGAAAGCTTGACTCCTTAGAGTCTATTTGTCGCTGTTTACACTGCTAGATTTATGTGGCAATATTATTAATAGTAGGTTGAACACTATTAACTAACCAGGGTTAACCAGATATTTGTACTGTATAGGTTAATGTGTGCATAATGTATTTACCATGCTCTCTTTCATATAGGTCTATGTGTAGATTGTTTGCCATCTAGTGGCAGTTGTTTTCAGCTCAATTATTAATATTCATGAGCAATTTTAATTAGCTTGGCAATGTGCATTTTTTTAAAAAGAAAAAACTCCAAAGTCATAAAATGTTTAAAAGTGTTGACAATGACATTATTCTGCTCTAGCAAACTTTTAAAAAAAAACTTGCAAATTTGATTTATATTTAATACTTGACAATGACAAATGAGGGAGTGTATTCAGAAGTCATTTGCCGATGCAGGGAGAGTGCCGAGAATGATAAAATGAACATTACAGTTTTTAGCAAATAATACTAAAATGTTTCTTAAAAGTGGGAGTTTGTTTCACACTCATATTGCTGAGCAGAATATAGATACATAGATTCTAAGCTCATTGCTTTATTCCATCACATTGGCCTATGTCAGTGGTTCTCAACCTGTGGGTCATGACCCTTTGAGGATCAAATGCTCCTTTCATGGGGTTGCATATCGGATATCCTGCTTATCGGATATTTACACTATAATTCATAACAGTGACAAAATTACAATTATGAAGAAGCAATGAAAATAATTTTATGGTTGGGGTCACCACAACATGAGGAACTGTAGTAAAGGGTTACAGCATCAGGAAGGTTGAGAACCACTGGTCTATGTGGTTCTAAAGAGTTATTCAGTTTTTCCTAGAAGTCATGTTTTGTTTTTTAATATTTTATTTTAAAATTACTACAGAGTAAAATTCTCATAAGATTTTGGATGGAAAGATTGGAATAGTTCTCACAAATACAAGAACATTTTATTTGTATAAAAATTTATAAAATTTTCCAAAATTTTCTATTTCATGTATTAGAATAGCTGGGAGAAAGCAAGAAACAATTTGGAGATTAATGTAAAAGGGAGCAGGTATGGCAGGGAGATGGCTTAATCGGTAAAGTGCTTGCTGGTCAAGGATGAGGACCAAAGTTCAGATCCTCAAACCCATGCTGACTACCTATAATCTCTCAGGGGCAGAAATGGAAGATTCTTGTGCAAGCTCTAAGTAGAATCATCAGTTTTAGGTTTAGGTGGAGGCCCTGCTTAGTATTTGTACAGTAATTAATAAGTAGACAGTAATTGAAGAAGATAGTGAACATTAATCTCTGCATTTCATACACACATTGCACACAGAGGCACATATTGCAAACCTTCACCTACACATATATGAAGATTCTGCACACATAAACATGCAAAAATCCCAACCAGGAACAAGTGAAGAATGAAATTATGAGTGAGCTGATGAGAAAAAGTCTTAGATGATAATGGGCCTCATGCAGGGATCAATGATGATAATATGCCTTAAACATAATTAAGTGATGAAGAAAATGTAACCTGCCTGTGATCAAGAGTCCAAGTAATAATGACGATTGTTTCACATTTAAGAATCAAATTCAAAACTATTCCTTAAAAACATAATTTTCTCTCTTAAGTAAAGGGAATTCTTTCTGCCAAATAGAGGATATAATTATTTTAGCTGGATGCCTTTTTGTCTTGGGATAAATTGTAAACAGCCTGAAGTTATTTATAACCAAGTTCACTGGGCATTGAATTTTTGACTATGAAGCTATTAATACATTAAGTTATATTTTGATCTTAAAGATGACAGTCTGGTTAAAAATAATGTTTGATAAGAAGAGTATTAAGGAACAGAGATTTAAAATTGACATCCAAGGAGAGAGAATTGGCTGTCTTCCCCTTGGTAATCATATCTCAGCTTTTGAGAGTTCCTTTTTCTACAAAAACCAAAACCTATACTGAGTGTTAAAAGGACATAGTTACCATCTTACCACCCCATTTTACTCAGAAAGACTTTGGCATATTACAGTCTCCAAGACACTGTACATGAAAAAACAAACCAGGGATGAGTGTGGTGCTCAGAGTAGAGTGTTTTCCTAGAGCATCAATGAGGCCTGGGGTCCAGTCTCCAGGAACATGCACATCCATCCATCCACTCACCCATTCATCCATCCATCCATCCATCCATCCATCCATCCATCCATCCATCCATCCATGTATACATGTATAAACCTATTTGTCTTCACTTAATAGTGTTTCTTAGATATGTGGCTAAGTTGGTTTGCTTCTATAAAAAGAAAACTGTTAATATCCTGGAAAAAAAAAACACCCATGGTCACTGTGGAAGAGCTATGTTAGGTAGACTACTTACCTCCACAACTATCTTGACCTGTTTCTCATTCATCAGTCCATGATGACTACAAATTATACCAAGGTTTTTAAAAGTAGAAATAAGCACTGAGTGATCCAAGTAGTATGTTGAGATTTTCATGAGAGACAAGATCCATAGACTATTCATGAAGAGACGCATAGAGACTTACCATGAGGGACTAGATCATGGGATTATAGAAATTGTGAAGTCTCAGCGTCTGACATTTGTATACTGAAGGTCCAGAAAGATCACTGGTGTAGCTGCATCCAAACCTGAAGACCTGACAGTCAAATCAGAGTTGCTAACATTGTATGCCCCATCCAAATCCAGCAAGGCAGGTGAGCACTAATCTAGGCCCTGGTCCATACCTGGGAGCCAGTGATATCAGTGGCCTCAGATAGAAGATAGAAGTTTTTTCATAAAGCATTACATGTTGACCCTTCCCCTGAAATTTGCAGATTCAGATTGGATGACTTCCTTCCACAGTGGTGAAGGAGATCTTTTTTATTCAACACAGCTATTCAAGACTTAAGCACAGAACAGTCTTAGGGGCACTAGACATGAAAGAAGTAAACCAGGGTTGGGGATGTTGTTTAGTAGTACAGTATTTGCCTAGTATCTGTGATGTCCTGGTTCAGACTCTAGCAATAAACAAATACATACATCTATACATGCATGCATACATGTATAAACCTAGTTGTCTTCACTTTAAAGGGTGTCCCAGACATTAAAATAACAAGGTCTTCTAGAAAACGCTCTCACAAACATCTTATCAGCTCTGCAAGCATGCTTTGCCCCATTAAGCTAACTAAGAAATTAACATTGCAGTAAACATGTGGTCATCAAAATATTTTAGTCCATAAGAGATTTTTATACGTGTATGAATATATGGTGCATGTATGGTCACATGTATGTAGTTAAGAAGTTGATTTCAGTGTCTTCCTCAATCACTCTCTACCTTATGTATTGAGACATGGTCTTTTACTTGAACCCAGAGTTCCCAATATAGGTTAGTATAGGTAGCCAGATTACTCCAGGGATCTAGGGTCTCTGCCTCTGAGGACAGGGATTACAGGCAGGCTGCCATATTTACATGGCCTGTATGTGGGTGATGGGGATTTGCACTCTGGATTTATACTTGTGTGACTTTCTTCTCCCTTTCACTAGTATACCTTAAACACCTGCCTTGTCAGTATGCTTATATTATCCTCTTTTTGAGCAGGCATACAATATTCCAGAAAGTGAGCCTACAGGGGACCTGGAGTCAAGTTTAAGAGAGCAGGGCAAATTTAGACCACACAGTTATTTGAGCTGAAGACTAAGCCAAGGTGGCTTCTGACAACTTGGCATATCACTACTGGACATTTGACTCTAGATAATGTGAGTTAGTCAAGGAACTGTTGTAAACATGAGCAACATGAGAGTTGAGTAAGGAGACAACATGGGAAGCCATGAATATGAAGGGATAGATCTCAAGAGATAGTGAATGGCATGCATATAGACACAAAACAACATTCAGTGCAAAATATAAATAATTTTTCTTCACACACATACAAATTTTATTGAATAGCAATTATGTCTATTTTACCTATAGGTAAACTAAGGACTGTAAAGCCAACAAATGAGATGCCAAAGGCAGCAAGCAGCAGCTGATCTGTTCTGCCTGAACATCTGGTGTTCGCATACCACTCACAGTTCAAGGTCCAGGTACATCCTAGACTAGAGAAGCCAAGATGATTCTTACCTCATTCCTGGTGTGATCACATGACTCAAGACTCAGGACCCATTTCTGATAGTGGTTTATGGGAATGTCCATGACAAGGTGAGGAAATGCCTCTATAGCCTGCTCTTTTCTGAACACACAATTTATTTCTAGTCCCCTTGCTCTTTCTAGTCCCCTTTCCTCTAAAGCTAGCAGAAAAATGTCCTGAAACCATATGAGTCAGCTCTAATATCATGTTCTTTCTGGTGTCCTTGATATATTTCTTGGCCATCTTGAGCCCTACCTAAAAATGCCATCACCTGAAACTCAACCTTTGGAAAAATATTACACTTTCTTTATCTCCCATCATACCAGAGTTCTCATATTTTTGCCTCTTCACCTGCACAGGCTCATTTCATTAGCCCGAGTTCCCAGAGAGTGGAAATAGTCTTTGTCCACATCATGCCCTATATTGCTTTGCCTAGCACAGCCACCAGCAAACCAAGAGCTCAGAGACATTTCTTGAATGAATGATAAGACATTGTGTCAAAGTCAAGGAGAAAGGAAGTCAAACTTGATGGACTCACTTTTTTGCTTTCTATGGAAATAATATCAGTAGGAAGGGCAAAATAATGTGAATGGACACAATACTAAGGTAATTTACCAGGAAACTAGCTGGCACGTAGCTTACCTGACAAAAGGAAAGAAAAGGAATTGAACTTACTTGCTTTCCTAATGCTTTACTCAGTCTTTGCTACCAGTAGGTTAGCTATGAAAAGTCCAACTAAATACCTTGCATATATACTATGTATACATGTATGCATAAGTATCTGTGTACATGTATGTTCATACTACATTTGCAATACTCATGTA
Source organism: Arvicola amphibius (assembly GCF_903992535.2). Classification (NCBI taxonomy): domain Eukaryota; kingdom Metazoa; phylum Chordata; class Mammalia; order Rodentia; family Cricetidae; genus Arvicola; species Arvicola amphibius. The sequence continues at coordinate 34,332,746 of NC_052054.1, forward strand.
ATATAAACATATACATATATATTATTATAAGAAGCTTAATCGTTAATGGCAAGATCTCAGCTATTGGTAATATATATATACTTATCAACATTAGCATGTTATGGTTTTATTTTATGAAACAGCTCATCATAAGTTAGTTCCTTTTATATTGAGGGAAGATTTTCAGAACAAAAATCCTTCACAATAGAGATGGTGAGTCACTCCCGTTTTCATGACTCATATCATGTTGGTTTCATAACCTTTAAGTAATGTGACAATAATAATGCTTAATTTGTCTGTGCCTCTACCGAGCTGTGAAGATCATGTGGCCATGCACAGCAGCAGTTAGCTGCTGCATCTTAATTGTAGCTGTACTACCTCTGACTTGTGTGCATTTTGATAAGATTTAAACTGGAGTCTGTCCACACAGGGAGGACTTTCTTAGATAGCTATGTTTTAGATTAAAAGAGGTAAACAGAAAATGCAGCTCATCGTGTTCCAACAACATCAATACCATAAAAATGGCCAGGAAATGACACAATTGACATTAACATTCAATTAAGTACAAATGGAAAATTGTGTTCTGGAGTTTGACCGTTCGTAATATTGTTCAGCACAATGAGTTAGTTGCTCATATAAGTTAGTTGAGGGAAGACTTGAGTTACTGCTTGTCTGTGATCTTACATACATGGACTCTGACATCCCATCCATCTCCATGAGGAAGGGGAGGGAAAAGTGAGAGCACCAGGAAGGATACAGGATTGTGTCTTCAGATTGACAGCTTCTCATGTTAGCTTTCTGGAGTTGATTATATTGCATGGTGATGAAAGCCAGATATAGGAAAGTTAAATGCATTCACCCAAGGTAGCAGCAACACTAGAAACCATGAGTGGAAAAAAAATCAAGAAGATAGTATTTTATATTCAAGAAGATCTGCTATGACTCTTTTGACCTTCGGTGGTTCATGCGCCATAGCGATTTGCAGCAATAAAGGGAAACCAGCTTGAAAGCTTATTGTGCTGTCTTCCAAATATTTCAATTCGGGCAGCATTTTCTGAGTCAAGTCTGCAGGAACTGTCTAATGTTCCTCCCACCCCACTCAGCGCTCCCCTCAGTCTTCCTGCTGACTGGTGAAAATCCACCATTAGACATGAAATCTTCCAACGCATGGTTCACTCCTTGCTAAAATGTGGAGTGTTTTCTTTTCCATAAACTCTCAGTAGCAACCCCCATATCAGTGATTTGTGCATTACAATGAGGATGCTTGCCAGATCCTGGGATGCATTTTTATGGTAAAATATACCCCCAAAGGTGAAATGTGAAAGTCAAGGCTGTGGGAGTAATAAAGAGTATCAGGAAAGGACTGCGTTTCTAGTAGCTCAAGTACTTGAAGGTTGTCTGCACCAAACATAGAAGGATTTCCACTGCATGTTTGATAGGTAGAACAGACACAGTTAGGCTACCCCCCTCCACCCCCAACAGTCTGCTTAGCTCAAACTAGTGTGTTGATATAACTATTTCTGTCTCCTTGTAGCTGAATTTTGACATATAGTTGGTGGGAAGAGATGGCAGCTCATCCCATGTGGTCTATCAGAATGATGCCTACTTCCTAATCACATCCTGTACGTAGAGAAGAGCACGGAGGGCCCTAAAGATGGCTGTAGAGGAAGCCAAGGTTCTATCTTCTCTCTATCATGTATGGAGACAGAAAGTTAGGAGAAGGACACCAAAATATCATCAGTAAGTATCTCTCACTATGAGGCTGTGAGGATTTTGTTTTAGTTTCTTTCTTTAACTGATTTCATTAAAATTTTGTTAATGAATGTACTTTTCTCACCTGCATAAAATATTGAATTTAATATTATTCATTCCAAGTAGATGCTGTTTATTAACCTCTCACAACTTTTATTCCTCCCATGTTCCTTAGATCTGTCAATCAAATCTGTCTAGCTACCTAGTCATTTATCCATGACCTTTCGTACAAAGTTGGATATATGTAAGGATTTCAAGTAAGATACAGAAAATAATGACAATCTGGAATTATAATAGTGAAAAGAGGACTAGGAAAAGAAGAAAAGAGAACATGTGTATGTTATAAGGAGGCCGTTAGTTTGTCCCTAGCTGCTTGAAAACGTGGGATTAAGCACCTAAGGCTTCATCACATATGACTGGCTTCAATTAATCTCAATGGTCTTAGAAAATGAACCTCAGTTGCTTTGAAAGTGCTATTGTAGAGAAGAGGCAAAAATTTTAGAGCAACAGGGGAAAGCAAAAGGATTTGAGACTTCCCAAGATCAAATTCTTTTTTTTCCAAGACAGGGTTTCTCTGTAGCTTTGGAGCCTGTCCTGGAACTAGCTTTTGTAGACCAGGCTGGCCTCAAACTCACAGAGATCTGTCTACCTCTTCCTCCCAAGTGCTGGGATTAAAGGCATGTGCCACCACCACTTGGCCCAAGATCAAATTCTTTGTGAGGGCCATTACTTTGATCCTCAGGAACAGGCACACTACAATGAATGTACCTTGTCCCTATGCACTACAGCAGCTTTAAATGCTTGGGACAAGATTTAGGAACTAGAAAAGAGGACTGAGTTATATATTAGAGTTAAACAGAGCTAGAGAGAACCCTTTACTGATTTCTTACAAAGATTAACTAACCGTACAATTAAGAGTGACAGACCCTGAAGCTAGACATGTAGTAATTGAATCCTTGGCTTTTGAAAATGCCAATTTAGAATGTAAGAAGATCTTTGAGCCTTTAATGGTTAGATTAACACCCATAAATTAATGGATCTTGCATATACTGAATGTTGAAACATTTGACTATAGTACTGAAGCTTGGGTAGAAGAAGCAATTTCCAATGGTATGAGGAGACACCAAAATGCCAAATGTTTTAATTGTGGAAGAATAGGACATCTAAGAAGGGACTGTAGACAAGGAATCCTTAGCAATAATGTCTCCTCTAGGAATGACAAGAATAGGAGGACTCAGCCTTCTTGCATATGTAGGAGGTGTGGCAAAGGCTGATATTGGACTAATAAATGTAGGTCAAAAAGAGACAGACAAGACAATCCAATACCACTGGGAAACTCTTTCGGGGGCCTCTTGCAAGCCATAGTGTCAAACAAGGCCCAGTCATTCCCAGTCACTATGGAGAACTTGCCTCACCAGGACAATTAAACAATCCAGTACATACTGTAAAAAAACATACTGTTCTGGATGATGGGATAGGCCTGGAGGATGAGTAAAAAACTCCAGTAGGAAATAGGAAATGTATATTTTGGCAGACTTCTATAAATGATCAAAGGCCAAAGCTAAGAATGCATACAAATGACATTGTAATTGAGGGATTACTAGACACAGGTGCAGATGTGACTATCATTATTCCAGAACCTTGACATCCAGATTGGCCTCTTCAAGACACAGATATTCAATTCCTAGGAATTGGAACCCTATCTCAAGTAAAACAAAGCATGAGGTGGGTTAAATTCAAAGGGGCCAGAAGGACAGAAAGGAAGGCTGAGGCCATATGTAGCTAATATTGCAATGAATCTATGGGTTTGTGACCTATTGCAGCAATGGAATACCCAGGTTAACATTCCTGCAGTCCCTAAACTCATGTTTCTGAAAACGATATTATAAAATATTATAAACAAGTGTCACCAGCTGTACAAGAACACAAAGCAACTAGCAAACCTTCAGAGGTACTAACAGCCTTGCCTTTAAAAGGGTTAACTGAGAAACTTATATGGGTTAAACAATGGCCTTTAACAGAAGACAAACTGCAGGCTTTAGAACATCTGGTACAGGAGCAATTAGATGCTCACCATATTGAAGAATCAACCAGCCCCTGGAATTCTCCTGAATTTGTTGTTAAAAAGAAATCTGGAAAATGGAGAATGGTGACAGATCTAAAAGCTATCAACAAGGTTATCTAATCTATGGTCTCTTTACAGTCTGGAATTCCTCTGCCTTCTCTAATATCAAAAGGATAGCCTTTCATGTTATTGATTTAAAGGATTGTTTCTTCACTATACCTTTACAAAAAAAGGATCGAGAAAAATTTGCTTTCACAGTGCCTACTTATAACAATTCTTAGCCTACTAAAAGATACCAGTGGACCATCCTCCCACAGGGAATGCTCAATAGTCTCACCCTGTGCCAATACTTTGTAAATCAGCCATTGGAAATAATACACAAGTGATTTCCTAAGTCTATAATTAACCATTACATGGATGACATTTCGTTATCTGACTCAAATGCTTTAGAAAGGATGTTTGAAGAAGTAAAAAGAAGTTTTGTTTAAATGGGGAATACAAAATGCTCCTGAAAAAATACAAAGATTCTGTCAATTACCTAGGTTGCAGAATAGGTTTACAGAAAATCAGAACACAAAAGGCACAAATTAGAAGAAACTGATTGCAGACTCTTGATGACTTTCAAAGATTGTTAGGAGATATTTCCAGTCTACAACTGACTGTTGGGATAACACCTGACCTAATAGTTAATTTAAACAAAACTTTAGATGGTGACAAAGACCATCTTTAAAAGTCCCAGAGAATTATCCACTGAAGCAGAAAAAAAATTATGGTCATTGAAGAGAAATTACTAGAGGCATACGTAGATAGAGTGAATCCAAATCTTAATTGTATTTTAGCCATGTTGCTTTCCAGAATTTCCCCTACAGTAATTTTAATGCAGAGAAAAGATATTATCTTAGAATGCATCTTTTTACCACATAAACCAAGAAAAAATTAAAAACTTATGTGGAAAATGTCTCTAAATTAATTATAAAAGGTAAATTAAGACTTTATCAACTAGCAGGTATAGACCCAGCAGAGCTTATAGTTCCTTTTACTACTGATGAAATTTAAAAAATTATGGAAGACAATGAACCTTGGCAAAGAGTTTGTGCTATTTTTTTTTGGAGAAATTAATAGCAGTTACCCCCAAAGTGATAGAATTAACCTTATAAAGAGAAGTACTTGGATTCTTCCCCAAACTGTATGTAATGTACCAACCAATAACTGGAGCTCATACATTTTATACAGATGGAAATAAATAAGGAAAGGCAGGTTAAAAATCAGAAGAATTAAGTAAGGTGGAACAAAACTCTTATAATTCTGTCCAAAAGGCAGAATTATATGCTGTTCTTATTGTACGAAGGAATTTTAAAGGATCTCTCAATATAGTTACTGATTTGCACTATGCAGAAAAAGTTGTCTTGCATATTGAAACCATTGAATTTATACCAGATGATACAGAATTGACTTCATTATTCATACAGATTCAAGATATAACCAGGAAAATGCTTTATCCTGAATACATAATACACATTCAATTCCATACAGGCCTGCCAGGTCCTCTAGCAGAAGGTAATGCAGAAATTGATTGATTATTGATTGGAAGCATGCTGAAGGCCTCAGAATTTCATAAGAAACATCATGTCAATAGCAAAGATTTAAAGAAAGAGTTTTCTATTACATGACAACAAGCTAAGGAGATTAAAAAGAGATATTGTACTTGCTCTTTTTATAACCAAACATCATTACCAACAGGGAGCAACCAAAAGGGTACTCAAAGGAATGAGACTTGCCAGATGGATATGTTCCACTTTGCAGAATTTGGAAAATTAAAATATGTACACCACACCATAGGCACTTATTCAGGTTTTCAATGTGCAACTGCCTTGAGCTCAGAAAAGGCTGATTCAGTAATCATGCATTTATTAGAAGTTATGGCCATCATGGGTATACCTGCATGAATAAAGACAAACAGTGGTCCAGCATATATCTCTAAGATTATGAAACAGTTATTTGTGTATTATAATATAAAGCATAGTACAGGTATACCAAACAATCCTAAAGGTCAGGCAATTATAGAAAGATCAAATTGAACTGTTATGCCCAAATTCATGAAGTCCCTTCAGAAATCAACAGGGAGACCTAGTCCCATATGTAAAAGCAAAGAGCCTTTATTTTATGAAAGTTTTCACATTCAGTCTCTCTTCATGTCCAACGTATTGGAATAAATGGAGAGCCCTGAGCTCAGTTAGAATAGGGTTTTATAGTAGTAAAGGTGGGGGTGAGGGGTTTCTGAGGTTCAGGACTCCTGATTGGCTGATATTTGTCTAAGGGTGTTCTGGTAAGTTTGTGCTGGTAGGAGGTCCTATCTACAGTGGTTGGAATGCTAGGCATTTCCTTTGGATGATCTGTTTTTGGGTGAGGCTCAGGTGATCTCAGTTTGTGGTTCTTCCTGCAGCCAGGTATTGCTTCAGGGTAAACTACTGAGACTCAGTACTTTATTAAATTTATTGATGGATGAGTCCTACTCTGGCAGGTGATAATGGTTGGAAGTAAAGAACTTCCTTTGGGTAATCTGTTCATATTTAGCTTATCATGGCTTGTTCCCTCAGAACTATAAAGGATATGTTAACAAACAGAAACGGATGGAAAATACCCCCAGAAATAGATTGCACAATGTTTTATTAACCTTGATTTTTCTTAATGCTAGTAAGAACAGAACAACAGTAGCAGAGAGACATTGGATAGTAGAAAAAAAACTTCTAAATTAAATCAGGCAGAATGTTTCAAGGATGTGCTGACCTCACAATGGAAGCCAGAAAATATGCTACATTGGGGAAGGAGTTTCACTCATGTTTCCACAGAAGAAGAAAAGCTATGAATACCATCAAAATTGATAGCTATTCAGTTTGAAAAAGAGAAACCTCTTAAGAAAGACAAATGATGGCTCATCCACAGATGTGACAATTATACAGGTTATCAGAAAAATCTCATAAGGGTTGGGGCAGATTTCTGTTCTTGTCTTTGCAGGAAAATATCTTTCTTCAAAGACTGGAGAGACCTTGGACATCTAGATCCCTAAAGATGAAAATATAACTATCCAGAAAGAATCAACAAGCAAAGAGCAATCTGCCTTATGATGCTGTATTATCTGCATAGTAAAATTTGATTATTTGGACATGCATACATCCCTACTTAAAAATAAAAAGCTGGCTTTGGAGAAGGACAATGGTTATCCTTCTCTAAATCCAAGCATGTTTTTAAAAGAAAAATTCAGAATTTCTTTCTCATGTCAGGAGCCATCTGGTACGGGACAGAAAGAAAATAGATTTTAAGGAAATATTTTTACTTTTCTCCATGCTCATTTTGTTTATATAATATCTTTTAGTGAATATATGTTTATATGAATAATGCTTGAGTTTTCCACAATGGAATGTAGATTTTCTTGCAGTAATCTTTGAAGCTTCCAGGAAGAAGATGGGGCCTCCCAACAGTGACTCCACCTGCTTGATATGATGACATCATGATGCTGATAGCACTACTATGAGACCACTTTTTGGTACCAGCTGTGGAAATGGTGCACCTTCTTACAACTTTCTGGCCAGAACTCCAAATAAGAACTCAAAACAAACAAACAAACAAACACACAAACAAAAAGACACTATTGACTACTCAGAGACCATTTTTTAAATATACAAAACAGCAATCTTGAACTTACCCATCATTTTACTTTTACAGGGTCCCATAAAAAAACTGTCCTTATGACAATAGGAAGCAATTCTAGAAAGTGAGGTCCCATCTCCCAACAAAGTTTTCCCCTCACAATTAGAGACACCATTTATGTGTTGATTATTACTTGCATAGGGTTGAGTGTTGGGGTAGAAATTATGTAGGCCTAGAGATCTAAAATAAGGGAAGATTGAATGGGATAATAGGTAATTTAGTGTGAACTTATTTACACTAATACTGGTACCAATAACAATAGTGAGTAATAGAAAGAATACTTGTGAGCTATTATTTATGGATAGTTTACACTGGTATATTTTCTTATATAATGATACAAGTTCAAATTATATGTTATTTCTGTTCACAATATTTGTACATCTATGCAAAGTTATTTTGTTATGTTGTATGCATGCATACAATTTTAGGATATATTTTAGGATATATTTATCATATTGCATTAAATATTTCTACCTCTGATTAAGGCATTTATACATTGTTTACATTTTGATGTCATTTTACTACACACTTGTTTAAAGATTGTTTAATATTCTGATATGAAGTCTTAATCTTTAAGTTATACAGCTATTAAGTATTATAGGTCAATAGTTTTTCATGTTTGGTATACTTTTAGTCAGACTAATTAGGTTCTTTAAATACATAGAGATTGTATTCTGCATAGATAGGTAACGTTGCACCACTTAAAAGATCTGTAGAACATGGCATTTAAATAACTTAGGATTCTGTTGATGTGAGACATGATTGCTCCTGGTATCATCAATCTATTCCTGAGAGAATGTTGAACACCAAAGATACTCCACTTAAAGTTCATCTTCTTGTCACAACCTGTCTTTGGGCAACAAACTGCCCATGCCTTGACCACTGACAAAGTGCACAATGTCCATACTGGACAAACAGGATACAAGAAAAAAAAGACTGTCAAATCTTGCCAAGACAGGGTAAGATGGTTTTGAAAATTTTCCTGCCTCTGAAAATCGTCTGTCAGTTACTCTAGGCCTTAGCTGAAGTTGGTTGCTTCAACATTGCAAATGAGACTTTGGGTGATTGCTCAGGCAGCCAATTGTCTCTGTCATCTACCTTACATTTTGGAAGCTGCTTGATTACACTTCCTGCCTACTCAAGTAACATTATCTCCCTCCTCAGGCCTTCAATGGGCTTGAAGATTAGATAGTCATAGTTACTGTTCTCTTATGACTTAGCCAAGCCATTTCCAATACAAGACTTAGACTCCTTAGAATAGAATGGTTATTAAAACATTTAGCATGTGTTCCTTGCTTAATATTGTTTATGCTGGTTGTAATTCTGATCTTGTACTTGATATCTGTTTATAGTGTGTATACTTTTGTATTGGGTTTGGAACTTTCCTGTTTAAACAAAAGGGGGAGGTGATATGGGAGCTTCTTCAGCCAATAGCCTTTAAGATACCAGCCAACTTGGGTATGGTCTTTTATACTATAAATGCAGCTATTACGCATGCATTTTCTCTCTTGCTTCAGGCTCTCACTTCCAGCAGCTAGACTCTGTTCCTGTTCCTTGTTCTTGCAGAAGATTGTGACCTTTGACAGTGATCTGTACATCTCCCCTAAATAAATATGCCTGTATTATATGTAATTCTGAACTAGTGTGGGATTATTTTGTAACTTTTACCATCAAAACTGTATTAATTAAATCACTGCTTGGCCCATTCGCTCTAGCTCCTTATTTGCTAACTCATATCTTAATTTAACCCATTTCTATTAACCTGTATATTGCCATGTAATTATGGCTTTCTGGAAAAGATTTGGCATGTCTGTCTCTGGCGATGGCTCCATGGTTTCTCCCTGAATCCACCTCTCTTTCTCCCAGCATTCAGTTCTACCTCTATTCTGCTCTGTGTAGGACCAAGACAATTTCTTTATTAAACAATGGTATTCACAGCATACAGAGGGGGAATCTCACATCACTTCCCCTTTTCTGTTTAAATAAAAAGGTTTTAACTTTAACATAGTAAAATTACATATAAGAAGACAGGTATCAAGAAAGAATTACAGCTGCAGTATTTATATTTACTTTATCTTTCATCATAACTAAGGAAAACTCTAACTATGACTGTAAATTCTTCAACTCCATCAAAGACTCCAGACAGATATAATATTACCTAAGTAAACAGGAAGTACATTGTAAGAGACTTCCAAAACTGTAGAATTGAAAGAGACATCTCGTTACCTGGACATTCACCCAAAGTTCTTGTGTACCATTGGGGCATCCATCTTCAACCTACAGACCTATAGTATCCATCAGACTTTTCCACAAGCAGGAAATTTCAAAGACAGTTCTACCTATATTGGCAGTTTTTCAGTCACTTTTTTCTGTGCCCTGCAGAATGTCTAGCAAACTCTTTCATGAAGCAGAAATCCCAAAGGATCGTCTCATCTTTAAGCAAGTTTAGCATTCATTTCTTTGTGGGTCCTGCATGTCAAGTTAAGCAGTCCAAGGAAAAGCAGTTTCTTGCCCAAATGACTAGCAAACTCCATGAGAAGCCTCTTTGATGCCCACTATTCTCTTAAAGTAATTGGTGCTGCTAGGAGCTGATGTGCCTCATTGTCATGAAAAGTCCTAAGTTATCAAACATTTTATATGCCATATTTTGAAGGTTTCTGAAAGATTTGAAGAATATCTATCTATCTGGAATAAATCTTTATATATCTAAAAAAAACCTAACATGAGTACAAGCTGGACTGTTAAAGATGACTATGTATTAACCTATATTTCTTAATTATACATTGCATTTTAAAATGAACTACACAATCACAATATCTTAATCCAGAGCAGAAATATACATATAACAAGATTGACCTTGAATTTGCATCAGTAGACCAAGATCCTTACCAAAGCAAATCTCTAGAGCATATACCCTTTAAAGGTAAATAAACATTTATAAACAATCATTTAGTGAATTTGGGCATAGTTCTCTCCAACTTCTTCCTGCTTTTTGTTGGGCAAATTAATTTTTTATGGGTGCTCATGACAACCTTTCAGGGGATATTAGTTCATCAAACCACATTAGTCTGGAAAGATTCCACAGGTTCTCATCCTCTGTGGAAACAAAAGATGAACTTCTTTTCCAAAGCAACATATCATTAGACTCAAGGTTTGAAGACAAGATACCTTTAAAGTATGTATGTTGGTTACTTAGCTTCTTCACAGTCAAAAAATTCAAAGAAAACACAATAATATACATAATCCAGGCTCTTTGTGTATATTTCATCTTTATGTGGCTTGTTTTTATTATATTACTTTTTATTATTTATTTTATTATCTTTACTCCTTTAATCTATGACTGTACTCTTTTATACTGCATTTACTATTTCTTTACTCTTTTTATTCTCTTTCCCAAGACTATATATATTTACCTAAAACTGTGACCTGTTTAGAGGTCTTTTCTATCTGGATTTACCTTTATTGCATATCTGTAATTCTTTTCTGACCAGATAGGCTTCTTAAAATGCTAAACACTTCTTAAAATATTAAGTGGTGTCATTGCTAGAGGTAATAAGGCCCTACCTACTTGCTCTGTCCAGTCCATCATAGTAGGGCAGAGGTCTATTTAGCATGAACCATGTGCACAGTTCCATTTTCAACCCCACAATGGGTCCATGTAGCCATTAAGCAAGGTGTAGCAGTCTACTCACAGACCCCAATCAAATGCTCTATAGCCAGACCTTACGCTTGAAAGAGTCAGAGCCATTTGTGCTGGGAAACCAGGAAGCTGCTGGTTTTTTTTTTTTTTTTTTTTTAAGGAAACAGTGCAGTTTTTACTGCATCTTGCAGCACCTTGCTTGCTGCAAGCCCATCTAGAAAAAAAAATTCATGGTTACCAAGAAACTGTGATGAACTCTGTTCTTTTGTTTTTAGGATTCCTTTTTAAGCTTTCTCAGGCTTTATGTGGATTTAGTCAACCATGTTGGAGCACCACATTTTTGTAAGGAGTCTGCTAGTTGTTCCTAGATGCTCGGCAGCTCAGACCCAAAATAATTACACAGCAACTGTTTTAATTAAATCACTGCTTGGCCCATTAGCTCTAGCTTCTTATTTGCTAACTCTTCTATCTTAATTTAACCCATTTCTGTTAATCTGTGTATTGCCATGTGGCTATGGCTTACCAGCAAACCTTCGGCATGTCTGTCTCTGGTGGTGGTTCCATGGCTTCTCCCTGACTTCACCTCTTATTTTTCCCAACATTTAGCTTAGTTTTCCCCACCTACCTCAATTCTGCTCTGTGCAGGACCAAGACAGTTTCTTTATTAACCAATGGTGTTCACAGAATACAGAGGGGAATCCCACATCAATGTATAGACATGTGAATATGTTCTAAGAGCCAGAGTGTATTACATTTTGAGAATAACTTAATTTCTTAGCTTCTAGGTATACAAAGAAGAGGGGATTCAGTGGGACTGATAATGTAAAAAAAAACACCAACAAAATTTCTTTGGGCCAAGAGCTCATTTCTGTTTAAGAAGCAGAAGGAGCCACAAATATTATTTCAGAAATGGGGATTCACCCAATAGAAACAGAAGGAACATTGCCAAACTCTTTTTATGAGACTACAATTACCCTGATACCCAAACAGAAAGACACTACTAATAAGGGAATTACTGACCAATCTCACTCATGAACATCGATGCAAAAATACTAAATAAAATACTGGCAAATCAAATCCAAGAATACCTCAGAACCATCATCCACCATGATCAAGTTGGCTTCATCTCACCGATGCAGGGGTAGTTCAACATATGAAAATCTGTCAATGTAATCCACCATATAAACAAGCTTAAAAATAGAAACCACATGATCATCTCATTAGATGCCAAAAAAGCTTTTGACAAAATACAACATCCCTTCATGATAAAAGTCTTGGAGAAAGCAGGGATACAAGGAATATATCTAAACACAATTAAGGCAATATACAGCAAACCAACAGCCAACATCAAACTAAATAGAGAAAAACTCCTAGCAATTCCACTGAAATCAAGAACAAGACAAGGTTGTCCACTCTCTCCGTATCTATTCAACATAGTTCTTGAGGTCCTAGCTAGAGCAATAAGACACCAAAAGTAGATCAAGGGGATACAAATTGGAAAAGAAGAAGTCAAATTCTCACTGTTTGCTGATGATATGATAGTTTACATAAGGGATCCCAAAAATTTTACCAAGGAACTTCTACAACTCATAAACACTTTGAGTAATGTAGCAGGACACAAGATTCACTCAAAAAAATCAGTAGCCCTCCTGTATACAGACAATGAAAGGGCTGGGGAAGAAATCAGAGATTCAACAGCCTTCACAATAGCCACAAATACCATAAAATATCTCAGAGTTACTCTAACCAAACAAGTGGAAAGCCTGTATGACAAGAACTTTAAATCTTTGAAGAAAGATATTGAAGAAGACATCAGAAAGTTGAAAGATCTCCCATGCTCTTGGGTAGGCAGAATTAACATAGTAAAAATGCAATCTTGCCAAAAAACAATCTACAGACTCAATGCAATGCCCAGCACAATTCTTCAAAGACCTTGAAAGAATGGTACTCAACTTCATATGGAAAAGCAAAAAACCCAGGATAGCCAAAACAATCCTGTACAGTAAAAGAACTTCTGGAGACATCACAATTCTTGACTTCAAATTCTACTACAGAGCTACATTACTGAAAACAGCCTGGTATTGGCATAAGAACAGACAGGAGGATCAATGGAACTGAATAGAAGACCCGAATATCAATCCACACATCTTTGAACACCTGATTTTTGACAGAGAAGCAAAAAAATATCAAATGGAAAAAAGAAAGCATATTTAACAAGTGGTGCTAGCATAATTGGATATCAACATATAAAAGAATGAAAATAGACCCATATCTATCACCATGCGCAAAACTCAAGTCCAAATGGATCAAAGACTTCAACATAAATCCAGCCACTCTGAACCTTATAGAAGAGAAAATGGGAAGTATACTTGAATGCATTGGCACAGGAGACCCCCTCCTAAATATAACCCCAGCAGCACAGACATTGAGAAAAACAATTAATAAATTCTACCTCCTGAAACTGAAAAGCTTCTGTAAAGCAAAGGACACAGTCAACAAGAAAAAAATGACAGCCTACAGAATGGGAAAAGATCTTCACTAACCCCAGACAGAGGTCTGATCTCCAAAATATACAAAGAACTCAAGAAATTGGACACAAAAAGATCACATAATCCAATAAAAAATAGAATACAGACCTAAACAGAGAACTCTCAACAGAGGAATCTAAAATGGCTGAAAGACACTTAAGGAAATGCTCAACATCCTTAGCCATCAGAGAAATGCAAATCAAAACAACACAGACTTTCCATCTTACACCTGTAAGAATGGCCAAGATCAAAAACACTGATGACAACCGAAGACAAAAAACACTTACAATGGAGAGGTTGTGGGGAAAAGGGAACACTTCTTGCATTGCTGGTGGGAATGCAAACTGGTACAACCCCTCTGGATGTCAGTGTGGTGGTTTCTCAGAAAATTAGGAAACAATCTTTCTCAAGACTCAGTAACACCACTTTTAGGTAAATATCCAAAGGATGCTCAATTGTATCACAAGAACATGTGCTCAACTATGTTCATAGCAGCTTTGTATGTTTTAGCCAGAACCTGGAAGCAACCTAAATGCCCCTCACCTGAAGAATAGATAAGGAAAATGTGGTACATTTACACAATGTACTACACAGCAGAAAAAATTAACGACAACTTGAATTTTGCAGGAAAATGGATGGAACTAGAAAACATTATTTTGAGTGATGTAACCCAGACACAGAAAGATAATTATCACATGTACTCACTCATAGGTGGTTTTTAAACATAAATAAAAGAAAACCAGCTTACAAACCATAATCCTAGAGAATTTAGACAAAAATGAGGACACTAAGAGAGACTTACATAGATATAATCTACATGGGAAGTAGAAAGTAGAAAAAAGACAAGATCTCCTCAGTAAATTGGAAACATGGGGACCTTGGAGGAGTGTTGAAGAGGGGAGGGAGAGTCAGGGAAGGGAGCAGAGAAAAATGTAGAGCTCAATAAATATCAATAAAAATAAAAGTAGTTAAAAAAGAAATGGAGGCTCATATGGAAAGTCCCTGGAATTTCTGTCAGAGAAAAGCTAGGTAAGAGTAAAATTCAATTAAAATTTTATGGACTGATAAAATGACATGGCTCAGGTACATACATGGCTTTTGGATGATTGAAAATGAATAAAATTCATATAAACAGTGATGTGTAGATGATGCCCATTCTTCAGAGAAATCTCCTCTCTTTCTACTTACAATTCTTTCACAATGATGCCTGCATTTTTCTCCTCGTATTGAGTTGTTGTCTTAAACCATACTTTGTATGTAAGGATGGATTGTCTTGAGACAGAGAACATATTTTCTATTTTAACTTTGCTATATCCATGCATAAAACACTGGGAAATTTGTATCTTGCTAACTGATTTGATCCAGTACCACATACATATTCCCTTTTTATCTGTAGGTGTCAATATATGAATGTCAAATGCAATTTATTTTTAATATACTTTTGGACAAAATCAGTATGGTGGTTCAAATTATCTAAGGCATTATGAGAACACATTAAAGTTAAGATTCCATGAGCACATGGTATTCAAAAGTGCTTTACTGTTAAAAACTGGGGTTGAAATATTTCATTGACTTCCATGTTCCAATCACTTTGCATATGTAGAAAGCACTTCAAACTGATGAGATGCTATCTCATCGGAATGTTTGATGTCAAAATGTAGTTATTGCCCTGATTTCCTTTATGCCATCCCTTTTAAAATTAGAACTTGAAATCTTATTTATTCAGATACGATTTTAAAAGGGGGATTGAAAATACACAAAATAACTTCCGCTTTTGCTTTAGGATTGGGTAATATAATAATTGTAAAGTATAATCACTTCAGTAAGTCATCTCAAAATTAGGAGTTACAAGAGGACCAGTGAAGTTGTTCAGCATAGGAGGCATTTGCCCATAGGAATGATGATATGTCTTGAATCTCTTGGACCTTACAGGGGGGCTGAATAGAACCAACTCCTGAAGGCAGTTGACCTCTGCTTTCACAGCTCTGAACTCCATGTGTTCACCATGGTAATTACGTACCTGCAAATTAACTAAACAAGAATAATAGTAGTAGTAGGGAAAAATCTCTTCCTCTGCTCTGAGACCTAAATGAATTTTTTGCAAAGTGTAGTTTTGTTTCTTTAACTCATTGATATAACTCCAGGAAAACTGAAAACTGCAAGGTCTTAAAATATAATTTTATTATGTCATAATTATGAAACTATAAATTTACAATAAAATAAAAATTCAAAACTTGCAGAATTATAATTATAAAAATATTGTAATTATAATATTATAATTTGGCTTATCTACAGATTTCTCTCTCTCTTTCTCTCTGTAGTGTGTGTTACATGTAAATCAATCTTCAGGACATACATATGCATGTTCAAATATCAGCCAGAAGAGAACATCTTCTGACATCTTCCACTGCCCCTTGGGACATGTCTGACACTGAACCAGAAGCTCAGTGTTTCTGTTAAACTGGCTGATCTGTATGTGTCTAGGATCTGACTGCCACCATTGCCAATGCTGGCATTCAGTTGCTGTGAGGGCAGCTTTTTTTCCTGATTAATGTCCAGGAGTTTGTTTGTTTATTTTTTTATACTTACCAACCATAGTTCCATTTCTCTCATTTTCTCCCTTCCCCCATCCACACCTCAGTTGGGGTATGGCCTCCCTTGGAGAAGTCAACAAAGTCTGACATATCAAGTTGAGGTGGAACCAAACCCCTACTGCCTGCATCTAGGCTGAGCAAGGTATCCCTTCATAAACATAGTCTCCAAAAAGCCAGTTCACGCACTAGGGATAAGTCCTGGTCCCATTGGCAGGAGCCCCCACCAACAGATCAAGCCGTATAGCTGTAACCCACATTCAGAGGGCCTAGTTTGGGCCCATACAGGTTCCCCAGCTCTCAGTCCAGCATCTGTGAGCTCCCACTAGCTTGGGTCATCTGTCTCTGTGGTTTTCCTCCATCATGACCTTGACCCTCCCTGCAGTCCCTTGCTCATATGTCCCCCCTCATGAGGCCAGCTTTTTCTGGTGGCTGCTCGTGTTTCAATTTCAACTACTTTTGTTTGCAAAGCAAGTGCTCTTACCCACTGCACCACAACCCCAACCCTCCAGACAGATCTTTCTACATCTTTATAATTGTTCCTCCTTTTACCTCTATTTTTCCCCCTCTTTCTACTGTTGGGAGAAGGTCCACTTATTAGTTCCCAGCCACCTGGTTAGCTTAGACCCAAAATAACCACGCAGATACTGTATTATTTAAATCACTGCTTGGCCCATTAGCTCTAACTTCTTATTAGCCAATTCCTACATCTAAAATTAACCCATCTCCATTAATATGTGTATCACCATGAACGAAGTCGTGGTCTATCAGAAAAGTTTCAGCATGTCTGTCTCCCCCCCCCCCTCCCCCCCGGGCTCCATGGCTTTCTCTCTGCTCCTCCCTTCTTTTTCCCAGCATTCAGTTCCATCTTCCCTGCCTATCTAAGTTCTGCCCTATCAACATGCCAAGGCAGTTTCTTTATTCCTTAACCAATAAAAGCAACACATAGACAAAAGGACCTCTTACACCATTCTACTGTTCTACCATGGAATCACTGCAACTTGTGCAAGGCCATGTCTGCATTTATGCTGACAGCTTATTTTAATTCGACCACTTTCACATAGGAACTGAAGTAGTTGCAGATAAAGCACTACATTTTGAATACTGATAAAAAAGTTCTTTTGCAATATAAAAATTCTTTTTATATTGAAGCCTTGCTTGTTGGTTCTGTTGCCCTTTGGGGGCGGCAGAAGGTGACTCACACTGTGCTGAGGATTTTCTCACTCCCTGATAACTAGCCAGTCTTGGAGGTGGACCAGACTGGAGCTGCACAGTGCCAAGTTTCGGGACTGTACTGATTGTACAGTCTAGAGTTTTATTTAATAAATAGAGATTATTAAAACTAATCTTTTAAAAGTAGGCACACACTTTAGGCTTTCATGAAACTTGAAGTTTATTTCAAAATGTAATTGAATATACTCATTATTATTGTATGCAATTCAATAGTTTTTGAAAGGAGATTTGAGGCAACAAAATAAAGACAATATGAAGGATTTTTATTTTGTGTTTTATACTATTGGTGATTGAATCCAGGTAGGTAATTACCCTACTACTAGAATTTTATGTATGTATGCATGTATGTATGTATGCATGTATGTATGTGTGTGTGTATGTATGTATGTATGTATGTATCTATCTATCTATCTATCTATCTATCTATCATCTTTCTATCTATCTATCTATCTATCTATCTATCATCTATCTATCTATCATCTATCTATCTATCATCTATCTATCTATCATCTATCTATCTATCATCTATCTATCTATCTATCTATCTATCTATCTATCTATCTATCTATCTATCCACTTTTGGAGGCAAGGTCTGGCCTTGAACTCAAGAGCCTCTTGCCTCAGTCTTCCAAGTATTAGAAGTGTACTACCACACTCAACTCCTTTTGGGTATGGGTTGGGGGAGGCAGTTTGAGACAAGATCTTACTATGTAGTTATGACTGCTGGCCTTGAGCTTGGAAATCCTCCTATATTTGCTTCCAGAGTTCTGGGATTAAGGCATGTGTTCCCATAGCAAACTCTTTTTTTTTTCAGTTAAATTACCTAGATAGGCCTTGAACTTGTGATTCCCTGCCTGGGTTTTCTAAATAACTAAGATCATAGGCTTGCACCCCAACTCTGGCTGAATGCATTTCTATGTGAAAAAATGCAAAGTATGGTGGATTTGACCATAATACATAAAAACAAATCCTGACTGCCAGTCAAGATGGTGAACTAGATTAGGAGCATCTCAAAAAGATGCAACACATGGATCCAGCGGTTCCCAGACCAGTGAAGTAAAGATACTGTATTCATGTCATAAATTTCCATTCCACCATGAGGAATATGAACTATGGATGACTCTCACTGAGTAGTTATCAAATGTCAAGTTAGGGCCATATTATTAAATTCTCAGGGGTGGGTACTATTATTGTTCATGTTCTACAGATAAAAGTCTGACTCACAGGAGGTTCAACAAAGTTCCAAACTGTGTGGTTAGTAAGGGTTATGCAGTCAGAAATTTGAGCCCACTGTCAGGGGGTTTTAACTTCCCTATATGCTCAGAGAGCTCATATTAATTTTTCACCAGTGTTATGTGGTCATTATTAATATGTTACTACAACTGGGCATGGTAGTACATGTCTGTAATGTCAACAATTGAGATATTGAGGCAGAAAGACGATGAGTATATAAACATATATATGTGCAAACCTAAGTCATATCAGACCAATGTAAGACTTACATATACAGATAAAAATACAGGGCTAAAGGGAAGGCTCATCCATTAAAGGCCAGAGCTCAAAACCAAAAAGGTAAAACATAAATATGTATATCTGTGCAGTAAATTTATGTGGTGACATGACAAAAGGCAAGTGCAGAGCAGAAGGGCTAACAGAGTTAACCTAAGTCACTGGATTAGTAGCAAAGCCAAGAATCCTCATTTTCCTGTTTAATGCCATCCTGGAAGCTTCTCTGGTTCTCAGTTAATTTTTTTTGTTTTGTTTTTTGTTTTTGTTTTTGGTTTTTCGAGATAGGGTTTCTCTGTAGCTTTGGAGCCTGTCCTAGAACTTTTGTAGACCAGGATGGCTTCAAATTCACAGAGATCTGCCTGCTTCTGCCTCCCAAGTGCTGGGATTAAAGGCATGTGCCACCACCACCCAGCTCTCAATTAATTTTTGGAGAAGCCTGATAGATTGAGAAAGCAGGTTAGTGAGTAGTGCTGGAAATATGTGGAGGCTAGATTTGAGCCTTTAGATATGCACCTTTAAATGAGAATGCCATAGAAGGCTGGAGTAAGGACTGATAGGGACAGGTTTCTCAGGGAAGGGAGAACAGGAAGATCTAAATGGGGTGGGATGGGAGGGCAAGGTAGAGAAGAGATTATGGGGGAGGATAACTGACACTAAAGACCTTTGAAAAGGCCATAAGAAAACCTGCTACTGTAGAAGCTACTTAAAATATATACAAATATATACACATATACATCATGTACATGTACATCACATGCATATACATATGCATACACACACACGCACACACATACACACACACACACACACACACACACACACACATATATATATATATATAAATGGCGTTACCCTGTAACAGGGAACAATGCTTCACGCAGATACCATAGAGCACCAAAAAAAAAATTCCAGCACCAGACATGGATTGCCTCTTTTTAAACTGTTGGTAAGTGGGTGCCCTTAGACGCCACCTAAATATTGTATAGTCTATTGTCATTTTCTCAGTCGTCCACACCCCCGTATTTGATGATAAGACCCCATTGCTGAAGACATCTCATTATTGCATCCTAGAACATGGAGAAATCAAGCTTGATCTAATCTGGAAACTTCATCCTACTGGTTAGCTTTCATAGCATTGGAAGGTTTGCTGCCATGTTTGGTACTGGAAGAAAAATTATCAACAGTCTCACCTACCTATGAAACCCACAGGCTACAACAAAAACTGGTCTGGCAAGATATACCCATTGGCACAATCGTGGTGCAAATGTTGTGGAAAAAGCCAACCACTTTATGATTAGATTTCAGACCTAGTCTACAAGATGGAACTCATGCCTGGTACTGTAAACTGGGCAAAAATCCATGGCTGGCTAGGGGAGAACCTAATACCATTAGTGTGCTAAACTGGAATAGCAATGAACTTCCCCTAAATTTCCATCTTTATTGACATTGATTAGTATATCTCTTGATCCTCCTCAGAGAAGTTTCTTTTCTCAATGGTGAGTGATTAATATAGAGACACACAACTAGTCAACATGCAGAAAGTAAGAGAGTGTAAAGTGCTTAGCTCTAAACGGGAAACCATATTGCATCTCCAAAGGGATCATTGTGGTAGAGGGAGGCGGGCAGAAGGATTTTAAGAGTCTGATGTAGTGGGCTGTGGCAGTAACTCAATATTTGTGGGACATGACAATACCTATGCATACATGAACTCACAGCAACTGGGCTTAAACATATAAAACCTGCAGGGCAGCAAACCAGTCAAACTCTCAGGGTGGATAGGGGAGGGGCTTATACACTCTACTGATAGCTGAGAAATTGTTCACAACTGATGAGTAGGCTTTCTTCCGGCTTGTGGCCCCTGAGAGGCTACCCAAGCACAAATAAGCAGCGCTGAGATGAGTGAAATTTGGAAAAATAGGGGTGGTGGAGCTAGGGGGAGAATTGGAAGGGAATGAAAGCAGGGTATGTTTGGTAAAGACTGTAGTGTGGGGACAAGCAGGCCTGTTTTTCATACCGCCCGGATCACACACAGCTAGCTTTACACCCGAAATAACAACACACCTATTGTATTATTTAAACACTGCCTGGCCCATTAGCTCTAGCCTCTTACTGGCTAATTCTCACATCTTGGTTAACCCATTTCTAATAATTTGTGTATCACTACAAGGTGGTGGCTTACTGGGAAAGATTCAGCACGTCTGACCTGGTGGCTGGCTTCATGGTGACTGTCTCAGAGAGGAGAGGCATGGCAACTGTCTAACTTCCCTTCTTCCCAGCATTCTGTTCTGTCTACTCCACCTATCTAAATCCTGCCCTATCAAAAAGCCAAGGCAGTTTCTTTATTAACCAATGAGAGTCCTCCATCAAAAGACAAATGAAACGTGTGCATGAAATTCTACAAGAAAAAAAAAACAAGAAGGGCAGAGAGTAAACTTCCAAACTCAGATAATCAGTGGGGCAATGACTACAGAATAACCAATGAACACAGTGTACCTGGGTGTCTACCCCACTTCCCTGGAGTTTTCCACCAGCTGGGGTATTATCAGAAACTTCAGGAAATTAATCCTTTAATTTTAAAATTAACTGAATTTTTAAGGCATTTGTTTCCCCCGTAGTTCTGAATTTATAGTCATGGAGAGAGTAGACTTTTGACTCATTTGTGAATGAGATTATTAAAATCATGTCCTGTTTGGAACATAGATTAAGAAGGTAGATTTGTTTTTGAGCCAGTCATCTGAAATAATTTCTTTATATTTTAAATTAGCCTAGAAATTAGAGTTGCTTTTATTAGGGAGAAAAAGTGACTTGGTGATTATCTGAATAGTCACTAGCCTGTAGTTGCTTATGTAATCTTCAAAGAGTCAATAAATATCTTCCAGTCTCAGGATAAAAATTAGCAAGCTTGATTTTATCCTGATTTCTAATGCTTTGTACTTCCCCCAGATTAGTGTTCCACTTACAAGTGTGTAAGAAACAAAGAAGGAAAGGGAGACACGGCCACACACCGGGTCAGCCTGGCTTCTCCTTTTGACCTAAATTCTAAGTCCAGAGACAGAAGCACTATGCTATACTGAGGGATAATTATAGGAGCTGGGTCCAGAGTCTTGACCCTCACATTGTCTACACAGCTGGTTCTCAATCCATAGAACCTTTCGAGAGGAACATTGTTCAATACTCAACAAACATTGCCTTGTGGTTTTACTTTTAGTAATTTACCTCATTTGAACATTTATTTGTAAACATAAAAGAATTCATTGCTCAAATTATTTAAAATAAAACAGCAACAGCTGCATATAAACATGTACGTGGTAAAGTTCCAGACATAAGGGATTTATTAAGCAAAAGTAAACTTCCACACTAGGCAGTACTCTGTAGGAATTCTCAATACCAAAGAGTGATATAGACACATGGTCACAGGGAAAAAGTCTACAATGCCATTGGGGTTCTTTTTAAGTTTTATCACGTTTATTATAAAATAAAATAATTATCATATGTGCGTGCATTTGTGTGCCTATGTGTACAGAACTTAGCATGACGTAGGAGTCAGAGGGCAACCTTCAAGAATTGTTTGTCTTTCTATCATGTGGGTCCTGAGGACTGAACTCAGGCCTTCAGGTGCTTTTAACAACTGAGTTTTCTCATTAGTTGTCATCTGTATTTAAAAACAAAAAATTAACTAAAATCAATATAACTATTGACATTCTGCAATGTAAAACATTGTCCCTGAGGAGTGAAGATTTTATTCTCTGTGTGGATTTCCACATTCCTCTGATGCTCCTAAGTGGATAATGACACATTTTCTGGTTTTATCTCTTCATAGGCACTGACTCAGGGTATCAAGTGTGTTTTCTGAGCCATCCGTCTCCTCCCTGGCCTCATGTAGCAGTTTCTTATCTTGGTTTGAGTCTTTTTCATTTGTGTTCTGTTGGTAAGGTCAAGGGATGGCCTGATGGAAAATTATGTTTCCTCTCAGTCACCCTTGAACACAGCATTGGAGCTAAGTGATTAATGTAGTTTAAAAACAAACAAACTACAAAACAAACCAAAACAAAAACTCTTGGACTAACAGACTGTAGGAATCTTTCTCACAAGAATTTTATTAACCCCTACTCATGTTGGAATAGATAGCGTCCTGGGAACAACAAGGATGTGAGTGGATATTTCCATGAACCTTGAGGATACAGGTGTATGTTCTATTAAGTCTTTTTCCCAAGTTCCCCTAAGGTAATGAAAAGGATCCATAAGTGTGGAAATATGGAGAAAAGAAACACGTGACTTGCATGGGAAGGGACAGAGAACAGAAGTCTCTCATGAATCTAGATTCCTGATGGGATGGTCAACAACACTAAACATTTACTGATGTAGAAGAGAGTGTGGCAGAGCATTCTAGGAGGAAACTTCATCTGAGTAGTTTCAACTTGCATGGGCTCAGTTTCATGCAATTAAGTTCACTTCCTGTAATAGATCATTGTTTTTAACCAGGGATGAAGAAACAATGTTAGTTCCTATCATAGTAATTTGTTCAAACCAGCCTAACTTCATGAACATACCAGGCCTTATCACAAGTGTGATTCTTATGAGAGGCTTCAAATCATCTAGGCGTGTCACTGATACATGCAAACAAATGCAAATACCCTACCTAGGCTGGCACAAATCTTCCCATGTAAATTGTGTGTAGTCAACTATGTGCTCAATTGAGTCTTGGGAGCCATTATGGCTGAATTTCACAAAAACACATCTGGTTGGAAATACCAACATTGAGTGTATAGACCATCATTCTCAACCTGTGGGTTTCAACCCACACATCAGATATTTACACTATGATTAAGAACAGTAGCAAAATTACAGTTATGAAGTAGCAATAAAATAATTTTATGATTGAGAGTCTCCACACCATGAGGAACTATATTAACGGGTTGCCACAATAGGAAGATTAAGAACGACTGGTACAATCTTATTCTTGGGACACTTGTCTGCACCATGATGCATGAAATGATAGTGGATGGTTCTTTTTAAATATATTATAAATACCTCTAGTTCTATACCTGTTTTTCTCTATCAACTTCCACAGTTATTTCTATATTATATTTTTAAATTTGTGTTTGTGTGTCTGGATGTCCATTTGTGTGTATGAGCACACCACCAGGTGTGTGTGGAGGTCAGAGGTCAGCTTTTAGATTTGGTTCTCTCCTCACACCACATGGGTGCCAGGGATCAAATTCAGGTCATCATGCTTAGCTGCAAAGGCTCTTTACACACAGACCCATCTAGCAGTCAACCTCTGTTGGAAGTCTAGTGGTAGCTTGGACTAATTTCCTTTCAGATGGTATTCAAGCATATTTGCTCTATTAAAACCTAAGAAAACTTCACCATACATCCCTCTACTCCCACCCATTTGGAGCAGCTCATACTTTAAAAGATGAATTCTTAGCCGGGCGGTGGTGGCGCACGCCTTTAATCCCAGCACTCGGGAGGCAGAGGCAGGCGGATCTCTGTGAGTTTGAGACCAGCCTGGTCTACAAGAGCTAGTTCCAGGACAGGCTCCAAAGCCACAGAGAAACCCTGTCTCGAAAAAAAAAAAAAGATGAATTCTTTTAATTCTTCTACAGACACCTATGAAGTTAACAATCAAGCTATCTTTATGCTATTTTACCTGTGTTTGCTTTCTTTCTTTCTTTCTTTCTTTCTTTCTTTCTTTCTTTCTTTCTTTCTTTCTTTCTTTTCCTTCCTTCCTTCCTTCCTTTCCTTCCTTCCTTCCTTCCTTCCTTCCTTCCTTCCTTCCTTCCTTTCTTTTTTTCCTGGAAGTTCATGGAGTTACTATTGCAGATGCCTCCTCTCCTCCTTCCTTAGCTTCTGCTTTGTACACCTCTGGAACAATGTATTCCCCAACACCAGCAAAGCAAAACCCTGCAAGATCTGGAATACTTAACCTATTCTAAACTTAGACTCATGGGGATTTGAGCAGGTCTAAATTTGGTTTAAAAACAAAACAAAACCCTGTTTTTTCCTTCTTACCATCAGCTTGTGTTACAGTCATCTGGACTTGATTTTCAGAGAACCTGAAGACCAACATTCAGGGACACAGCTTGCTGCTAATTCATGACTTTACAAGGGCGTGTATGTATCTATGGGGCATGCTCATGTATGTGTCTTAAATAAAAACAAACTAGGTTAAAACCAGTGATATTCAAACCCAGTCTCTGTGCCCACACTGCCCAGTGCTCACTGTGGGTTTATACTGGAAGGAACAGTGGAAAACTATCAGCAAATGGGTCCAAGTGTTCCAGAACTTTCCTTTTTTGGTATATTTTTGAAGGCAGAAATCCATGCAGAGTTTATGCCTTTCTGTGATTACTTGGTCATGGTACTAATATCTTTCTTGGTCCAGGTTATATATACATAATGGAAAAAGTACTTTGTATGGGTACTTTTAGCAAGGACAACAACAAAGCGGCTTTTCTGGGCACAACTTCTCTATCCCTAATCTATTTGGATGGGTTTACTTTAGGTCTTTCTCTGAAGATATGCTCTTTTTATAAGTACTGTCAATAGTGCCCTCCAGATTTGGAGGCTACATCTGGTAACCCCAGTAAAGGGATTAGTGAATAATGAGGGATAAATATATGAACCAATGAACAAACTTTGGCACCTAACTTATCAGGTTCTGTGTTCAATGCTTTCATGTGTTACAGCTGGAATTTTCCACTTATGTAAGCCTTTTGAACATCCACGAACCTTTTACAGTGTTTCATATACATTTAATCTTCCCAATTAGCCCAATTATTAGATGAGAGAAGCAGCCTCGTAGACAAAAGGATTTTCTTTTTTTTTAGAATTTACCTTCTTTATGACATGATTTTCTTATTAAGGATGTAATCAGCCTAGGCTTTGTATAAAAAGAAGACCTAAACGTCACCTATCAACTGTGAGCTCTAACTCCCACAAGAGATGGAAGTCCTGTGTTCAGAGAGCTTTCTCATTCCTATGAGAAAGATTACAGTAAGCAAGAAAGAAGGAAATTACTCAAGAACAGTCATGTCTGTGCAGAGTCATAAATATGGTGATGTGTTAAAGTTGTTGCCTGGGTAATTTAGATGACAGATAGAATGTGGTCTAAAGCACAGGAGGAAAATGAAAAGTGTATTCCAAGAAGAGAAGAAGCACAAGGTGCCAAAGGGCATAGCAGACTTGTGGCAAAGTGAAGACCAAGGAGAGAAGGGACTCCTATGGTGGATGACAGGGAGGTCAGGGAGAAGCCTAGACCAGTCAGACATTCCTACAGTGAACACACAATGGAACCTTTGCCCTGAGAGCACTCACAATGCAATGCGGATTTTGAACCAGTGATTTGACACATTTGTAAAACTTCTGGGCTCATTTTTTTATCCCTAATCTGTTTGGATGGAAAACGGGATATTAGATACAGGCAAAATAAAAGCAAGGAATTGTTTTACATCTAGTACAGTAGTACAGGGAGGCTGGTGGTGGCCGCGGAGAGCAAGAGAAGCCAATACATACAACGCCTGCTTTGGAGGAGGACGGTTGGGAACTTGATGGATTGCATGTGAAAGGCTTCCTGCCAAACGTCGGCTTTTTTGGCACCATCATCATCCTGGCCTAGACTGCACTATGTATATAGTCATTCAAATATTCATTGCCCTTTCTCTTCATACTTTGTAAAACAATAAAATTTGGAAATGTCTAAATGTTAGTATTAATTATAAAATACTGGTCTCACAAACATGACATCTCAACTTAAGAACAGCTATACCATTAGGTATGCTTGAGGCTAGCCTCAGCTGGTTTCTCACTCAAATCTAAAGTAGTTAACAATACATTCAGTGTTGTTAAGAGAAGAAAATTAAAGATTGGGCATAAATTGTATATTTTTATTATTGAAGTTTGTTTTTGAAAGAAAATATATCTAGAATTTTTTATCTCTTTCCTCTGGATGTTTGCTGATGACATTTAAGTCTATTGTTAAACTTCAGCACATTCTTGCTTCTCTTCATGGTTTCCCATGTGGAAATTTTGCCAGTCCATTTGTACATATTGAATTCTACAGGGCTACATTATTTTTTGTGACATGTTTATTTAGGATTTTAAAAATATTTAAAATCACTATACCCTAAACACTTGCTTGGGTTCTAAAATGAATAGATTACATCAGATATAGATGTTTTCTTTGGGCAGATGGTTTAAAGAGTGTACATACATGTAAGCAGGCAACCACAATAGTAGTACCCATGCCTGACATGGGCATGCCCAAGCTGTCTTAGGAGCACCGCTAGGAAGACTAGGAAGGTGGATGAGGTGGAGGGGAAGGGGGTTTTGGAAAACTCTCTTGAGTAGATAATGCCAAGGTTGAAGCCAAAGCCTGGTGTGTCTTTGCCATTGATGAACTCATTGGAAAGGAGTGGTCACTTTGATTACAAAGGAATCCAGGTAGTCACTCATGCAGGGACCACACCTCTTTTCTCCCCAATGCAGCATGTGTAGTAAATCTCACAAAGATAATAGGATTGGGGCTATTTTTAAAACTGGACTCTAGGAATAAAAATAATTGTTAAGGTCAAACATGGAAGCAAAGAAGTAAGCTAGTAAAAGAAAGAAAAGCTTTCATATGTCATAAAAATGGAAGTCTGACTCATTGAAAATGGTATATTGGTTTTACTGTGGCACTCCTTTATGGGAGTATTACTCTTGTATCACTATGACCAAAATAGCTGAGGGAACAACTTAAAAGTCAGATGGGTTTCTTTGGCTCATGGTTTCAGAGATCATGGCTGCTTGGCTCTATGCACTTGGGCAGAATGCCATTTGTTGTAGGAGTGGTGGGGCTGCGTCCCGCCACCCGGCTAGCTTTACATCCAAAATAATTACAAAGAAACTGTATTCTTTTAAACACTGCCTGGCCCATTAGTTTCAGTCTCTTATTGGCTAACTTCTCATATCTTGCTTTAACCCATAATTAGTAATCTGTGTAGCACCATGAGGTGGTCGCTTACCAGGAGAGATCTTAACCTGTGTCCATCTCAGAAAGGAGAGGCATGGCGACTGACTGAGCCTTCTACCTCATTTCCTTCTTCCTGTTCTGTCGACTCCATCCACCTAAGGGCTGGCCTATTAAATGGGCCAAGGCAGTTTTTTTTTAATTGACGAATGAAATCAACACAAACAGAAGACTCTCCCACATCATTTTCCCTTTTTCTGTTTAAACAAAAAAGAAGGCTTTAACTTTAACATAGCAAAATTATATATAACAAAAACAGTTATCAAGCAAGAATTACAGTTACAATATTTAGATCTATTTTATCTTTTATCATAACTAAGGAAAGCTATAACTATCTATTTATTCTTCAACTCCATCAAAGACTCCAGAAGGATATAATACTACCTAAGTAAACAAGAAATATGCAACTTTCAAACTCTAGAAATGACAGAGACAACTCACTGCCTGGACAGTCACCCAAAGTTCCTCTGTACCATTGGAGCATCCATCTTTGGCCTTCGGGCCCATAGTATCCAGCAGACATTTCCATTAAGCAGGAAATTCGAAAGACAGTTTAGTCACTTTCTGCTGTGTCCTGCAGAATGTCTCGCAGACTTCCTCACGAATCAGGAACCCCGAAAGACCATCTCACCCTTAGGCAAGTTCAGCAGTCCTCTCTCTGTGGTTCTTTGTGTCCAGTTTATGCAACAGTCCAGGCAAGAGCAGTTTCTTGCCTAAATGGCTATCAAATTCCATAAGGAGCCTCTTCGATGCCCATCTTTATCTTGAAGTAGATTGGTGCTGCCAGGAGCAGACGTCTCATTGTCATGAAAACCCTAAGTTAATAAAACACTTAAAATGCCATATTCTGTAGCCTTTGAAAGATATGAAGAATGCCTATCTAACTGAAATATATCTATGCACATCTAGAAAGTCTAACTAACAGAACTACAAGCTTTACTATTATCGATGATTATTCAGTAACAACCTATATTTCCGAATTATACATTATAGTTTTTTAAATGAACTACACAATCAAAATACCTTAATCAATATCAGAAATACATATACATATAAAAAATTGACCTTAAAATCCATACCAATGTAAATTATTCATATCTTTATCATATCCCCCTTTAAATGTAAAAGAACATTTATAAACAATATTTGGGAATATGGGCGCAGTTATTTTTCTCCAAACTAATTTTTTTTGTCAGCTTGTCTGGAGTCATCTGGGAAGTGGGAACTTCAGTTGAGAAAATGCCTCCATCACATTGGTCTGTGAAGCATTTTCTTGATTAGAGACTGGTGAAAGAAGGACCTAGTTCACTGTGGACATTACCAACCCTGGGCAGATGGTCCTGCGTTAGTTGAATAAGAAAGCAAATTGAGTAAGCTATGGTGAACAAGGCAGTAAGAGTTCCTACATGGCTTCGGCTTCAGTTCTGGCCTCCAGGTTCCTGCCTTGAGTTCCCATCCGGGCTTGCACCAGTATGACCTTTAATTGGGACACATAAGCCAAGTAAACCTTTCCCACCAAAGTTACTTTTGGTCAGGGTATTTATCACAGCAATAGACACCAAACTAAGACACTCCCCTGAAGTAGCTCTACCAGATGAGGACCAAACACACAGCATATGAATGAATCAGCAGGCAGCATTGATATTCAAACTGTAACAGGGAGGTAATTCAGCCTCACAGAATTATATGCTGTATAGAAGCAAGGGAAAAAAAAAGAAGCCAAGTAACAAGAACAGCAAATGTAAGAGCTAGTAACACACTCATTAATTGAGAGAAATAAATTATAGTGTCTGAAGATGTTACATATGTGCTCACTTGTGGTTTTGGCTTTTGCTTTGTAAGAAAGTGGTATAAGATGGGGAAATGTGCAAATCTGAGCATGCGAGAAGGTCTCAGGATTTCTTCTCTGCCACCACGAAGGCCTGTCCACTCTGAGTGATTTGATATCTTCCCTAAAAACAGGCCTCTCGAAAACTCTACATTTTAGTCTTGGGCCTCTCTTACCACATTCTCAACAAAACTTCCCTGCCATGGCCTTGCTGTTTGCTCTTGCTGAGCTCTGTCTTTCTGTATATAATATGCTATAACATCCTCAGACTTAGAAATCAGAAGGCTGATTTGTCTCCCACGTGTTAGACATGCAGTTAATTCAGTTTGCTCAAGCAATAGTGCACACACCTGGCAGCATCCGCGCCATAAACAACACCCAGTTCATCTCACCTTCCTCTTTATTCTGATTCCCATCTTACTGCCAGGAGGTGGAACACTTATAACGGACTTGATGATCCCAGAGAGCTTTCTTTTTGAAGAATTAGGTCCCATCTTCCCATTCAAAAAAGAGAGAATTCATAGAGGATCAGGGCAGGGCAAATGCAGTGTAAATTGTCTCTGATGTTCTTCCATGTACCCACATGGCAAAATTAAATTTTAGGTTCACGAATTAAATATGGCGACGATTGCCCTGCTTTTCCATCCCCTTTAAAAGCTCTAGCTGTGTTCACTTTACATTCATCACCTCCTTTCAACTGAACATCAAACAGCAACTGCTTAGGAAATGGTTTTTTTGGTTTTGTTTTGCTTTTCTTTGCTTTATGACTAAGTTAGCACCTCAGAATGAGATTGTATATGAACAATGTACCTTAGTTTAAGGTACCTTTAGTTTAAGTTCTTAGGGATTGGTGCTTATCTGTGAAGCTTGGTAGCTGCTACACAAGCAGGATTCTATGTCTTCCTTAAATTTTAATTAAGTAACTTCTAATCCCTCTTTTTATAATGGAGTACAGCTTATAAAAGTGAAATTATTTGAACCTACCAAAGCCCCTCAGATAATGTCTCCAATGCTTTTTACCTCAGTTAAATCCCAAATGTATCTTGCCAAGTGTCCTTTTCTGCATGACTTACAAATTCATGCAAATTTCAGGAAAATTTAATCCGTATGTTTCTGATTCATCCATTCTTAACTCATCATATTGTTCTCAAAAACAATTTCATATCCAAGAAACTCGCGGGATGTTAAAAAATACATATAATATGGTTTGGGCCACATCTTTCTTCGATTGGAGCATATGCGATGTCTATTGTTAAGTATTGAAGATTACTTCATGGCTCCCCACCCCCACCCCATTTTAACTTCAGGAAGTACTGGTAAGCAGTAACTTCCACAGCAATAGGATGTGAAATGATGGCGCATTTCTGCCAGCAGCTGCCTTGCCAAGCCCAGGCTGACTCAATCAGCGTGAGCCGGTGGAACACATCCAACTTAGCCTCTTAATCGCCTCAGTGTACAAGAGCCTCATATAAACTTCCTTCACTGACTCACCATTCAAAAAAAATTGCCTTCAAGGCTACAAACCTGCCATTTGGTACAAAAAAAAAAAAAAAAAAAAAAAAAAAAAAGCAAGCTAAGGCATGTCTGGGCCATTTTGGCACCTTGAAGTATCACATTTGGCAATGATTCTGTTTGAAAAGGGAATTCCCTTTCTCTTGATCTTGTACAATAGTGCTTAGCTTTTGTTTGTTTGTTTTTTTTTAAACATCATTTTGGGGACATCAAGTCTCATTATGGAGGACATTAGGTTTCATTAAAAAAATTACTCCAGATACCAAAGACATTAACACATAAATAATAAATAGATGTTTATGCATTGGCTCCTGGTTGAAGCAATCTGGTTGGCATTTTCTCAGGAGACGTATTTAAATTTTAAATGGAACAATCTCATTTTGATTTCTACAAATAAGCTAGGGCACAGAAGTAATTCATATGTACATGAAACTCTTCATTTAAGCACCTGGGTACTTGACAATAATTAAAATACAAAGTAGTCTTATTAACTTTCCCTTTTAACTTCCTACCCTTTTGCTTCTTCACTGAGAATGAGAAGGGATTTCTAGAGTGGATTGCTAAGAGCCTGGGAGTTGTGTTTTTTGCTTGTATGTTGTTTGTTTTTTCTGTCATTGAATTCGGGGCTACGGTCTCCTCTTGCATCTCTTTCTCTCTCTCCCTTGCATCCTTCAGAATTGATGCTCCAGTCTTCCCTTACATACCCATTTTCTCATAGTGATGTTGTTTCTTAAATTTCAGTCCCATTTATTGCAAGTACCAGAGACATTACACTTTTTTATTTGAATGTCCACAGAATAATTGAGGAAATGAATGATGGGAAGCATCAAAATGATGGACGGTGTTGTAAATCAGAAGGTTCTACAACAGGTTCAGTAATGGCTACTGATAATTCCCATTCTTTTTTCCCCATTTCATCCAATTTAATACAGCTACAGTTTTTCCCCCAGCTACTTCCAGGTTTATTGTTGCAGTGATGGAAATTTTCATATTCTAAATTTCATATCCATAAACAAATAATGAAAAGAAAAGGCATTGCTAGCTTATACAACTGAAATGTCTACCATGAATATGGATTCCGGTGTTGGCATTCCAGATAGGTCAGCTGTGCTCCTGGGTCCTCTCTCCCTGTCTCTGGCCTCTGCCCTTATTGGTGGTCCAGCCATACCGTCTTTATGTGACAGGAAATACCTCAGCTCCAGGTTTGTTTCCCTTTGTCTCAAAGTTCCTAATTACAGAGCAAGAGAAGCTTGTCCTAGATCCTGTAGATACTTGTTGTTGTTTTTTAGAACACTAACCCATTTTTTATTTTCTTTTTTCTTTTTAAAATTCTTTCTATTTTAATTGTTTAAATGAAAACGTGATATGCGTTTTTCCCCACTCCTCTTTCCTCCTTCCCTCTTTCCTTCTATCCCCACCCCTCCCCTCCACACTCCCAATCTACTCAGGAAATCTTGTCTTTTTCCCCCATTCTTAGGTGGATCCATGTATGTCTCTCTTAGGGTCCTCTTTGTTACCTAGGTTCTTTGGGGTTGTGGCCTCTGGGATGGTTGTTCTTTGTTTTATGCCTATTATCGAGATATGAGTGAGCACATATTATAATTGTCTTTCTGGATCTGAGTTACCTCACTCAGGAAGGCTTTTTCTAGTTCAGTTCATTTGCCTGTCAATTTCAAAATTTCATTGTTTTTTTTTTTTTGTTGTTGTTGTTGTTTTAGTTTTTCCCCAGTAAGTAGTATTCCATTGTATAAATGTACCACATTTTTCTTATCCATTTTTTGGTTGAGGGGCATATAGGTTGTTTCCAGGTTCTGGCTATTGTGAATAATGCTGCTATGAATATAGTTGAGCAAATGTTCTTATGGTGTGAATGTGCATTCTTTGGGTATATGCCCAAGAGTAGTAGATGCCCATTTTTACGTCATTGGCCACCAGTTTTTTTTTTTGTTGTTGTTGTTTGTTTTTTGGGTTTTTTTTTTGTTTTGTTTTTTCGAGACAGGGTTTCTCTGTAGCTTTAGATCCTGTCCTGGAGCTAGCTCTTGTAGACCAGGCTGGTCTCGAACTCACAGAGATCTGCCTGCCTCTGCCTCCCGAGTGCTGGGATTAAAGGTGTGCGCCACCACCGCCCGGCTAGGCCACCAGTTTTATTCCCACTATCACCATCTATCATTGGTTGTCTTAGAAGACACATCTAATTAATAGCTCTCAAAATGTACCTGTAAAGTTCTTATGGCCTGAAAAGCTTCTCCACCAAGTCAATAATCCAAATCAGACCAAATCAAACCAAATTTGAGCCCCACATTGGAGCACTGGACTGAGCTCCCAAGGTCCTGATGAGGAGCAGAAGGAGCGAGAACATGAGGGAGAAAGTCAGGAACGAGAGGGGTGCGTTCACTCATGGAGACGGTGGGACAGAACTAATGGGAGATCACCAACTCCAGTTGGAATGGGACTGATGGATCATGCGACCAAACCCGTCTCTCTGAGTGTGGCCAACAGCGGGGGCTGACTGAGAAGCAAAGGACAATGGCTCTGGGCTCTGATTGTTCTTCATGGACGGGCTCTGTGGGAGCCTTCTCAGCTTGGTCGATCACCTTCCTGGACCTGGGGGGAGTTGGGAGGACCTTGGTCTTAGCATAGAGTGGGGAACCCTGATGGCTCCTTGGCCTTGAGAGGGAGGGAGGGGAGGTATGGGTGGAGGGAAGGGGAGGGAAGGGGGAGAAGGAGGGGAGAGAAAGGGGAGAAGGAGGGGAGGGAGGGGGGAGGAGGAGGGAAGGAGATGGAAATTTTTAAATATAAAAAAAAATAAACCATGAGAGAGAAAAAAAAAAAAAAAAAAAAAAAAAAAAAAAAAAAAAAAAAAAAAAAGAAAAAGCCTAGGTTTAACGGATGCCTGTACTCCTGGGTGGCCTTTCAGGCTCCCTGGGGAGGACCATGAAGAGGGGAAAGGAGAACCAGAAAGACCACATGTTCATTCTCTGGGGGTCAGTTTAAATAGCCTGTGGGAGTGGTCTTGACCCTCTCTTGAGAGGGATCATTGTTTGGTGGGCTTTCTCGGAGGTGGAGTCTGGACTGAGGCAGCTCTCAGGCAAGGGGGACTGAAATGAAATTTTTCACCCAAACATTCCAAATTGAATGCCAGGGGCTGGGGTGAAGCCTGACCCAAACATTCCAGACTCTTTGGATATAGAGGGGTGTCAGTAGCTGGGGTGAAGCTTCCAACCAAACAGTACCCAGAAATGCAAACACTGGACTCACTCTAGACTTGCAGAATCAGAAGCTGAGACGTGAAGACCTTCAATCTATGTTTTACCAAGGCCTCAGGGTGATTCCTAAGTCCTGAAATGTGTGTTGTGGATGTGTGTGAGTGAATATGTTCGTGTGTGTGCATATGTGCATGTAGAGGTCGGAGGTCATCAAGCACTTCTTCAATGGCTCCCTACCTTATTTTTCAAGAAAGGTTCTCTCACTGAACCTGAAGCTCATTGATTGGGCTAGCCTCTCTGGTGAGCAAGCCCTAGGGATCTCCCTGTCTTTGCCTCCCAGAACTGGGATTACACGTATGTGCACTGTGCCTGGCTTTTTACAAGGGTCATGGAATGTGAACTCAGGTCTCTGTGCTTACACAGCAGGTACTTTACTGGCTAAAGCAAGATCTGCCTTGCCCTTCAACTCAATGTGTTTAACTCAACAGTTGCCGCAATTCTCCCATATTATAGTCTCACTCCTCTTTTGTTGCGTTTGTTTGAGATACAGTCTCTTATGGGCTAGGCTGGCTTCCAGCTCTATAGCTAAGGATGATTTGAACTACTGATCCTCTAACAATGAAGCGGGGCCTGCCTGTTTGTTTGTTGGTTTCTGTCCCACCCAGTACCTCACAACTGTTTAGCCCCAAAGAAAATCACACATAGGTCTCCATAAGTTATAAAGCTAATTGGCCAATTAGCTCTAGCCTCTCTGACTAACTCTCACATCTTGATTAATCCATTTTTCTGATCTATGTTAGCCATGTGGCTCAGTACCTTTTTTCAGTGGGGCAGATCCATCCTGCTGCTTTGGTGGTCTGGGCAGGAATGGGAGGAATCAACTTCTTCCTTCCCAGAGTTCTCCTGTTCTCATTACATCATTTCTACTTCCTGTCTGGTTTCCCCACCTTTACCTCCTGCCTGGCCAATCAGGGTTTATTTAAAACATGATTGACAGAATACAGACAATTCCCTCACATGATCCTTTACTTTTACCCCTCCAAGCACTGGGATGGCAGGCATGAGCTATCATGCTCAGCTCCTAATCTATTCATGTCACTTTAACATACTGACAAAATCTTGAAGCCAATTTTTCTTCTTTTCCTTCTCCTCTTATGTCCACCATAATAATATCTGTTCATTCTATCATAGAAGTGTTCTTAAAAGCCCAGGTCTTTTTCCCAAAAGCAAACCCAAATTCCAATAGGTATCCTCTTTTCTTTGTTGATAGTAAAATCTTTCCCTCATATGCAGATTTCTATTTTTCCAGAAAGTTGCCCCAGAAGAGTGACTTTGAACCCCAATCCAACATTCCGTTCGAGCAAGGGGCTTTCATCACCCAGTATCTCACCCACTCATTGCTCTCCCTCATTCTCAGCAAGCAGCTCACAGGCTATTCTCCCCTGCAGCACCTTCCTTCCCTTCCCCATCACTCTAGATTCTCTTCCTCCTGGAGAATCCATCCCTCATATCAGGGTTCTAACTTATCAATATTTATTCTTGCTCTATGATCACTGTATTAAATTTGTTCCAACCTAGTTTTTCCCTTTCTCAACATTATTTCAGGTATGTACAGTGTAAGTACTCATTTCTTAATGTTTATCTTACTTAGGCTTTCTGGGGCTGTGATCAAACACCATGAACAAAGAAATTTGGACAGGAATAGATTTCTTTCACCTCGAAAGTCCATCCCCAAGGGAAACCAGGGCAGGAACTCAGAGGTAGGAGGTGGAGCAAGCCAGTAAGCAACACTCCTTGTGCTCTCTTCATCGGCTCCTTAGTCTGGTTCTTAAGCAAAGACTAAGACCCAGCACATGGTCAGCAGACTTATAAGTAGGTTAAATGAGATAACAAGTGATCAAATTTCAGATAATTCTTAGTAGTGGCTTAGATTTATCTAGTAAGATCTTCGTGTTCATAACCCATCATCTATGCCATCAATTTCTACACCAT
This sequence comes from Arvicola amphibius, assembly GCF_903992535.2. NCBI lineage: Eukaryota > Metazoa > Chordata > Mammalia > Rodentia > Cricetidae > Arvicola > Arvicola amphibius. The sequence goes on from NC_052054.1 coordinate 34,369,302, forward strand.
TACCATATAAAGAACTATGCTTTCTTGTGAGTATCTATCAGAACATAATTTGCTATTCAAGAAATCTAAAATGGTTAAATCAATTTATGTATATATGCCTGTAGATATATATCTTCTCTTTATCATAGAAAAATCCATTAAAGCTATGAAGAGGAAACAAAAACCCAGCATTGTTATTTTCCTGGCTTCTTGAAATTAAATAGAACTTATTTATCTTAAAGATATAGTTTTAATTTAGCAACGTCCTGCATTCTTGTTTTGATTTTAAAAACACAGTGAACAGCAGATGTGGAAGAAGGCCATGAAAATGGGACACAGGTTAGTGAGTCAGTAAAAGTAACAATACACAGCCAGATATTCAAGGGGACAGAGAACATTAATGAGAATCCATTCCATTCAAACCTGGCAAAAGAACATGGGGATTTTACAAATTTCCTTTCTTGGGGGTAATTTTACTTTGTTAAAGCCGTGCCCTTATCCTTGCCACATCACTTAAGACTGCATTTGGAAGATAGAAGGAAAAACTTTTGGCAAATTTAATGTAGCCCAATTTACTTGAGCAAAGCAAGCTTTATGAATTGGACAACCCTAAGAAGCAGGAGAGGTTTGGGGAGCCTCCATGCTGCACTGTAAGCAGGCAATATCACAGATGGGAAAAGGCAGGACAGCCCCGAATCAGTCTGATTGGCTGCATGGGCTCTGCCTTATTTTGGAATGGTGTGATGAGACATTTGCCTTATATGGACATGGTCTGATCAGTTGGTAACCTGGGATTGGCTGAAGTTCAGCTCCAGTTACTAGCTAAGACTCAGCTCCTTGTTTCAAGAATATGCTGTTAGTTACACTGAGGCTCGCTCACACACTAAGTTAGGAGGCAGTTTGCTAGGAACAGAAGCAGCTTCAGGGCAAACTGAAGTTAGTAGTTGATCTTCAAACATCTGCAGATTCTCATGACTAAATTGATCCTGGTCCACAATTCCATGTCAGTGATTTAAAAACCTACAAGTTGTGGAAACTATTTTTATAGCCCTTAAGTGCCAGTTTGTTACCTGGTCTAAACTAATTTGATGGAAAAACTAAATAAAGATAAATATTTATAGCCTTTATCTCATTTGTAATAATAGTCATATATTTTCATGTTTGTAAAAATATTTTATTAGAGTGAAATTCCAGAACCTTATCTATAATAACATTCAAAATATTCGAAAATCGGAACCATATATGGCCCTAGTGACTTAATGTGAGTTATTGTGGATCTGAACTCATTTTTCCTTCTTTTATGAGGTAGAAGTTGTCAATTATGTACTAATATCCTCAAAATATTTCCTCGGTATCTGAAGTTCATGATCATCGCTAGCACAAAGAAAGCAACAAATTAGCCCCTGTGAAACGACAAGAGACATAATTCAAAATTTAAGAATATGAAGAGTTTTATACATTTTATTTCTTAACTACCATAATACTGGTATTTATATAACTAATATGTAATCATTTTGTAATGAATATATATGGATATAAACACATCTAATACATGCAATATACAATGCCTATTTGTTCTCAATTAAACAGCAAACTTGGACAAAAGAATTGGAGCTGGTGTGTGTGTGTGTGTGTGTGTGTGTGTGTGTACATATGTGTGATGTGTAAACTTATAGTAGATCACAGACATAGTGTATTAGTTAAACTTCTTTCATTGTTATAACCAAATGCAAGACTGGCAAGGGGAGGGAGGAAAGTAGTTCTATTTTGGCTCATGGTTTGAGGAGACGCCGTCTATCATGGTAAGAAAGATATCTCATGAAGCAAGAGCTCCATGATCATTAAGTCTCAGGCAGCTGCTTATAAAATGGCAGCAAGCAGGAAGCAAGAGCTAGCTCTTCAGGCCAGAACTGGATTATAAGCCCCAGCTCTGCATCTATCAGTTAGGTCCCATGTCCCCTAATTCCTTCTATACCCTCCCTGAACAACTGCTACCTTCTGGAGTTCAAATATTCAGACACATGAGTCTGTGGAGGACAGTTCACTTTCAAACCATAACAGGTAGCTCAAAAAAAGTTGCGTATTATTTCAGATGTAAGCACACATGCAAACACATCATCTGCACATAATATAGGTCCTCAGTCACCTAACTTTCTAATCCATATTATACAAAATTAGTATTTTTAAATATTTTATTCAGTGGCTGATTTGAATCAGATCAAAGTTGGTTCCTAATGGATTGTGCCAGGAAGTGTAGTTTTGAGGTATCTATTATTAACTGAATAGTTCAGGTGAAACATGAACTTACACAAAATGTTCTGTAAGTATTGGGAAGAAAGAATGCAAGGCTAAGTCTTTTGCTTTTCTTTGACTTCTAAGAGTGCTACCCAGTTTCTTTATTGTTATCACAAGCAGAGCAATGGGTTTGGACTGTTAATCAACATTTACTGCAGGCTGGTCATATGTCAAAATCTGAGGCAGATTCTGAGAGTTGTTACTGGCAAGTAGAAGAATTGTTCTTTGTAAGCATTTGCTATATTAGTTTAGAACAATACAATTGAAAGAATTGTTGAGTGTATTAATAAAAAAGCTTGATAATATTTTTAATGCATTATAATATCAAATTTGATAACATATCCCTATGAACAATATCAACCCCTGGAATTGCTAAAAGATAGTCTTTGAGCCTTGACTAGACTCATGCCTTTATGCATCAGGGTACTTATTGCAAGACATGCTGTTTATGAAGGTGAAGGAAGTGCAGTAGTAGGAAAAGGATTATCAAGCATAGGTGATTGCCTAGATAAATTGATCCCACTCAAAGGGCGAGGTGATGAGCAATAGTAAATGAAGGGTTGTTTCTGGACCCTTGGAGCTCCCAGGGTCCCAGGACTACATCCTGGCAGTTCATAAAATGCTTCTCTATTTACATTATAACAAATACTGTCTTAAAACTTCCTCACTCAAAGTTGAATTTTTCTATTATTTGCCACAGCATAAAAAAAAAAAAAAAAAAAAAAAAAAAAAAAAAAAAAAAAAAAAAAAAAAAAAAAACAGACTAGGGATTTCTTTCTCTAGAAGTTCTGTAGTGCTTGAAAATAAAACAGAGAGGTCCTGCAGTGTTTCATCTTGAATGGCAGGAGCATCCTTTTGGGGCAACCTCAAGAACTCCTAACTGAAACCAATGTTCGCATTGTAAATTGTAAAATTGTAAAGCTTGAGGTGGTAGCTACTTAACCAACCAGGGGAAGTATCCAGGTTCTGGTCTATTAGCAGCTGTCTCTAACCATCAACACATCTTCCAAGTTAGAGCAAACTATGAATGGGGCGAGGATTCAGTCGCTTAATATGGATGTTCACTTTTGGCACTCAGAAGCTTATGCAGGGCTCACAGATGGTTACTGTCTCGTTTGCTGTAATCCAATCACCCTGCCCTCCTGTGTCTCATACTTAGCTTCCAGGAGTCCTTGAAAAACTCTCTTGACAATTGCTTCTTCTTCCAGATGTCACCTATACAAGGAGTGTGGCTACCATCACTCCCTTGACATGGGATGTGCCTATGGCTCTTCAACTCAGGAGTTGCTCCAAGCAAGGTAAAGAGATGAGGTTGTAGTAAGACTTTTGCACTGCCTGGAGCTAGTGGAAATGGCTGTCTGTTAGAAATGGCCTCTCTGTCAGGAGGCCACTTGTCTCTGTTTTGGCTGGGTACCATACAGCAAACCTTCTCTGCTGCTTGCATTGCAAGGTAAGGATGGCAATGAAAAGGCGCTGATGTCTGAGGAAGGATCCTGAAATGGTTAGCTAGTGTTTCCACGGTGCCATTCTACTTGGGAGCTGGCTCTTAGTAATGACACCTGTGCTTCTGCTATCGTTTTCTGAAATCTTGACAATTTGCCCTCAATCATTTTCTCTTGCAGGGGTGGCTTTTATTTCTGCTCCTTTTAAAGGATGTGCAAGATTTTAAAGGCAGAGCATTGAGGTATTTCAAACCTCAATGTGGGGTTGAGAGTTTTTCAAGGCTAGTATTACTTGTGTTTTATTTTAGGGCAAAAAATATCTTTTTAAAAATCAAAAAGTCTAAAAGCAAGAAAAAAATGCAAATCCTCAAAGCAGCTGTGTAAATTTACACAGGCTTTTGGACTTTAAGGAGCCAGGCTTAAAGAAATGACAATGGGAAAAAAAATCAGAATGTTATTTAAAAATAAATTATGATTATAAGTTAGTGCTGCATTTGTCTTAGTAAAATTTCAACACTGCACGTATTTCCTCAAGCTTTTTTCTGCTCCCTGCCATCAGCATCGCATATATCACAAGCGAAAATTATGTGGAGCATGGCAACAGCTAAGAAATTTTTTCTAAGTCAGTAAGAATATTATTTCAGGAAAAATATTTCTAATAAACTTATTTTAAGGAGTTTTTTTTTAAAAAAAAAACTGATTCTAATTTATACATAGCTTTAAGATGGGACTAGCCATAATAGCTTTTGCTGGTAAGATTAAAGAAAATGAAAAGATAATATTCTTTCCCTTAAGTAGCTTAACACAAAGAATAAAGAACCTATATTTAGTCTAGGATTACACACAAATACACACACACACACACACACACACACACACACACACACACACACACACATTGGAGAAGAGGGGGACTATTTGCTGCAGACTTATCCAGATAACTTAGAATCTCAGAGTTTTGGTGTAGACTAACAGCCTTAGAATTAGACTAAAGTGAGGACGTTCAAAATAAGTGAGTTGACTGCTGAGTTCTCACAACGTATCTCCACAGACTACGAGTTCAGTCTTTGCTCATCATCAACATCATCAACACAAAGCTGCCAATGTGCTTATGAAGTAACAGTAATGGAAAGTGACCTTTATCCGAAGATAACTCTAAGACTCAACAACATTCTATTAAGTACACATGATGTGCCAGGCATTGGGTTAATTGAATCCCGCCAAGTCTACAATTTAAATGACAGAAAAAGCTGACTCTAAGGAAAGTCCTTGCCAAAGGCCATTTCATTAATTTGCTATCTGGGGAAATAGCGCAGAAACTGGGAAGAAAGCCCAGGTATGAGGACTGCTACCTTGGTGGTGTTGTTGTTCACAACACTGTTTTGTTGCCCAGAATGCAATGCATTCTGCATTTCCTTACCTGCCTGAAACGGATGCAGTCTTCCTCTGCAAAATGCATGCTGTGTGCAGAGAACTCTGAGGCACATCATGGTCCCCATTTCTTGGGTGTTGCCACCTGCCCTAGAGTAGATCAGGACACAGTTTCTTTCTGAGATTCTCCCTAGAAATTGGATGATGCTGGGCAATAACATTCTATGTTTATTTGTGGTCCGTTTTCACAGAGGTTTAGAGAACTGAGTACTGCGCATGCTCAGTAGATAATTCTTTCCCTTCCTCTGCTACCCATAGGCTTGCTGTTGAGTTGGTAAGCCAACTTTTACAGGTAATCGTGAGAAACAGTTCTCTCACCTGTTGGATCAAAGCACAGAACCTAATCTACTGAAAGGAAGTACATCGAAAAGTACTGTGTCCTGATCTTAGAATGCACTTTTTTTCCCTCTTTTTAATTTTATTTTACGTCTGTGGTTGTTTTACCAGCATGTATACCTCCGCACCATTTGCTTGGCATATCTGGTGCCTATGGAGGCCTGAAAATGGTTTCAGGTCCCCTGGAACTGAAGTTATAGATGTTTGTGAGCTTCCATGTAGGCGCTAGGAACTGAATCCAGGTCCTCTGGAAGAACAGCCAGTGATCACTCTTAATTGCTAGGAGGGTCTTTTCAGCCCAGAACCCACATTTCTTCATTAATAGACTATGGTTCTCATCAATCTGGGCTTTCACTTTTCTTTATTTCTTCATTGTTACTAAAAATATATTTACTGAGTATTTACTAAAGCATAAGAATTAATTTGGATGCTAGAGAATTAACCATGACTAAAAATATGTGGATACTGAGAAATGAGTGTCTCATACACCAGAAAGCTATAACACAAATGTGAGGAGATCTGAAAGCTATCAGGTCTGTAAGGCGCACACGTTACACACCGGGAGAAGGAAACACACAGGGCAGAGACTGACTCTGTCTGTAGTGGTGGCAAGATGGGAAGATGGCACAGGGATGAGATCTTGAACATACACAGCTCGCTCTAACACAGTGAACTTCAACCTGTGCGTCGTGACTCCTTTGGAGTTGAATGACCTTTTCATGGGGCTTGCCTAAGACAATTGGAAAACACAGATATTTACATTATGATTCATAACAGTAGCAAATTACAGTTATGATTTAGCAAGGAAAATACTTTTATAGATGGGGGGGTCACCACAACATGAGGAACTATATTAAAGTCACAAAAGAGAGTATGGTTTTCACAGAAGTGGGGAATATAATTGCAAAAGATTACACCAAGATTTCCTGGAGAAATTCTCCTAAGTCTTTGGAGATATGGTCCTGATGTTACTCAAATTGTTTCTGAGCTTAGAAAAAGAAGAAAAACCATAAGACCTTTTGATGAAAGATTTCAACAGGAGCTCATGACCTCTGGACATACAAACGTGAACTCAACTAGGGAGATCATATTGTTTCTGGATAGCCTGGGCAGGTATTATAGAGCAACTATTGATTTCCATCCTAGTAATAAAGTTTCAGTAAAAGAACTACAATAAAAAAATATTTAGATGGCTTTAGGAAGTCAGTCAAGTAGCTTGTGGAGCTTCTACGGGAAAATCAAAACTACCTAAGAGAGTCTGAAAAAAAAAGGAGATGAGAAAAGGCTTCACTGGATTTTATTTTTAAAAATCAAGTATTATTTATGCTGCTTTACCAAAGTATAAATACAGAAATTACACATCCTAAATGTTTACAACTTGGTGAGTCTAGACGGATTCAGCTCTAGAACTGTGATAATCCAGATATAAACTGTCTTGTCACTTCCTCAAACCTTCACATGCTTCTTGAGGGTTTTGTGTGTGCCCACGTGTGATAAGAACTCCTAACAAGAGCTCTGTCTTTTAATGCACACCTTACTACATACTAGAACATATATAAAACTTCTCCAGCTAAGAGGGCGTGGTGTTGGTTCATGGGTTAGTAGAGAGATGAATGGGAGAGAATAGACAGCTCATAGGTGAAGATACCGTGGAAATAAGCAAAAGGTGGCTTGCTGGACCAGTGTAACACAGAGATAGGAAATGCTAGGTCATATGTAAAAGAACCCAGGTTTGGGAAGTTGTCATATTTGGGATACTTCAAATTAATAAGGAGTGTGGTGGTGTTTGCTTGTTTTATCTTGTTTGCGGTGTTGAAGATGAAACCCAGAGCCTCATAGGCTAGACACATACTCTATCATGGAACTCAGGGCAGCATCAAGAATGGTAATGTTAAGAGGGTGCAAATGAGGTATAGGAAATAAAAATCACAGGGTAGCATAACTAAATGAATAAATAATAACTGTGTAGCTTAACACCTAGATCAACTAAAGCTCTGCACGGAAGATCTCCTACAATGGGTGAGACACTAGTGAAACCACATTTTCAGTTTTCAGTACCTGTGCAAGCAATTAATGCCAGCAAGGTGTTCAAATAGATGCCAAACCCAGCCATGACTTCTTGTTTATAAAGGAGAAGCAGGGCTATTAAGACAGGAAGCTCTGGCAGACATTACCTTTATCAAATGATCAAAATGATCATCATTAATAATGAGAGGAGTATTATGGGTCCTTTTTGCCTTTGATAGCTTTGTGTCACTGACGTTTAACAGAAACAATGGAAGGTAGAGGGAATTTGCTTGCATTCATGATTCATGGAGGTTCAGTTCAACCTGGCAGAGAAGGAAGGGAAGGGTGTTGAGTTCACATCATGGCAATCCTGGAAGCGGGTGGTGGAATTACAGAATTCAACCAGCTCTGTCTTGCATCTGGACCCCCAGCCCACAGGATGGTGCCACCAACCTGCATGGTGGGTCTTCCCTACCGCAGTTAATCATCCACCGAAACCTCCTCATTGACACTCTATCTCTAGGCTGATTCTAAATCCATCAGGTTCTTAAGATTGCCCACCACATTCCTCATGAGATACAATCAGAGACATACAATATTGCCTCTGTCGAGGTCTTTCCCTAACCACAAGGAATCCTTCAGAAAAATTCGAAGTATGATATGCAGGGAAATGACAAACAAGTGTGCGCTTTGAAACTGTGATCAATCCTAGGATGTTCAGAGTTCGGACAATTAAAGACATTTAGATATGGACTCCATACAAATCGTATTTTATGGCCACATAAAACTGTGTGCGTGGTAATAGTTTTGTGGCTTTCTAGAACAATCTTGTTTCTGTGAGATGTTAGAGAAAACACAAGTTCTTTAAAAACCATCTTTATTTTTTGCCATTGAATAATAAATGTGCTACAAATTCACATAAACATTATACTTAATATTTTGTCATATTTTGGCAAAGGCTGTTGTTAAATTTTAAAGCATCTAAAGAGAGAACAAATACATATTAGCATAAAAAGCAGACTATTTTGAAAGTAGTTATACCATGCCGTAAGGTGTGTGCATAAACTATGTTAATCTACTTCCTGGTAGCTGTTATTTCTGGAATACCTTTCTCTGAGTAGGTCTTCAGAAAGGTAGACAATATTGTTATTGAAAACTATATGAGTCTTGGTTAGTGAGCCTTAAAAACAGGTTACCATTTTCATTGTAATTTCACTAATTAAAGAAATTTTGTTCAAAATATGCAGGCTTCATGATACATTCATGAAAAATATATAAGAATCCAGAAAGTCTAGTTGGGTGAATATGATTAGAGACACTCTAGATTCTTAACCTCCAGATCCTGCTGTCATATGATTTTTTCTGGAGAAATCTGTTGCTCATCCTGTAGGGATAGCTGATCCTTACTTCAGGATATCATTGTGATGTCCCCAAATAAACCTGACAAAGTCAAAGTCATTGTTAAAGTGCCACAAGACAGAGGAGGAGAGCTCACTACATTCAAAAACCAAGTGTTGTTCAATCACAACACTTGAGAGGCAGAGGAAGGCAGATCTCTGTGAGTTCAAGGTAGCCTGGTCTATAAAGCAAGTTCCAGGACAGCCAGGGCTCCAGGGAGAAATCTGTCTCTAGAAAGAGAAAACCCTGTCTCAAAAAACAAAACAAACAAACACACACACACACATACACAAGTTGTGTGAGTCCTTTCATGTTCATAAATAAACACTGATTTATAACTATAATTTTAATTAGGATTTAAATGTTACAAATTTCACTACAAATTTAAGTAGGGCTTGTTAAAACTTCCAGTCAAAATGCTTGTATTTCTCTTTCCTTCATTTGAAAGTTGAAAACTATTCAGCAGAGGGAAGGGAATGTCCATGATGCTAGTGTCTAAGCACAAGCATGCCGTAGTGGAGTTAGACTTTTTTTTTTTTTGTAGGTGCTGAATTGAGGAGAGCAATAGAGTCTCACTTCTCATCTGTGGAAGCTACATACTTGTGCAGAAGATTCTTAGGGCTGTGTATAGCAATGTACCTGAGATTGTTTGAGTAAAAGGCCTCGTACTGTTCTCTGAACTGTGGGGCTCTTGACAGTTTTCGTTTGGTCCTTTATGCTGTTGTTTTTCAAGTCTCCCACCATGGCTCTCGATTTGGTAGCCAGCTCTGCTTCGGCTTCCACTTTCCACATCGCACACTGGAGGACAGAACTAAAGAACGCGCATAATTTTGATTGGTTTGGAAGGTCAAAGAGAAAACTGGGCTTCTGACGGGGTTGATTGTGTTTTGTTTGTTTTTGAGAGAGAATCCTGCTATGTAGTGTAGGCTGGCCTCAAATTCATTAATCCTCCTGCTTTGGCTCATAGGTATTTGCCAACACAACTTGTTCCCTAAAATCTCTTAGACCTTTTTGAGTGTTGAGGGATGGGAAAAAAAAAAAAAAAAAACAAACTTTGAAGTCCAGAATTTACTGAAAACCCCTATCCTGTAGCTGAAAATAGGGGAGCTAATTTTATTTTATTTTCTCAACTCCCAGGCATAATCCAGCTTTAAGCACTAGTACATTCATACCTGTGTTCATAAATGCTTATCTCTGGATTGTTTTCCTATTGTTTGTCTCACCAACAGTCTAATGAAAGCAAATATCCTGAATTATCCCTATTATTCCGGCCCTTTGTAAGGAAGTTTTCTGGGTTTTTTCGTTTGCCTCATTTAAGGTCCTTCTGTAAGTTCACTTTCCATTGGAACCACAAGCCGTGTCGGAGATCTCTGAAAAAGAGCACCCCTGTTTGCTTTAGACAAGCACGTCTGGCTGGCAGAAAGCCACCCGCCATCTTGTTGGCTGCCCTTCAGCACCCGTAGACAGAGCTCCCCGCAACATGATGTTGCATACAAATATCCACTGGTTCATCAGATCCCATTCTCCCTTCTTACATATGTGCATGAGAGAAGTTGGGTAGTTGATCATGGAATTGGAAGAAAGAAAAAAACAAACGAAATAAACAGACTGGAGAAATGTCCCATTGCCTCGGGTCGGGTGGGGGGACCAGTAACACCACATACCCACCAGCTGAGCGATTGTGGGTCCTGAATGGTAACAAACAAGCTGACTGGTTGTGAAGAAGACAGTTTACTTAATTAATTTGAAACTTATTCTATTATCCCCACTGACAGAGGAAGCTTTCTGTTCCATGTAGCATGATGGAGACTAGTGGACACATTGGGACTTGAATTGTAATTAAAATCTTAGTCCTACAAATAGCATTTAAGCAACTTTCAGCACAAAGCTGGTTGTGGATGTAATTAGTACACTGACGATGTCTTAGGGTGTCGGTCCTCACCTTCCACCTCTTTTGAGGCAGGTGCCTAGGTTATTATTCACTGCATATGCCGGGCAAGGTTCCCGGGATTCTCCTGTCTCTGCCTGCGTCTCCACACAGCAACACGGGGATTAGAGGGACGTGTTACCGAGACGTGTTACCGAACCCAGTGTTTCCATGTACTCTGGGGCTAAGAGCTCCGTTGCTTGGCAAGCGATTTCCGCTGAGCTATGCCCCCATGCCCTCCAGTTATTAAACCTTAAATGGAAACATATGTTGGCTAATCTGATAGGAAAGCAACGTTGTCCTGTTTTTGTTTCAGTGGGAGCATCGTTTTAGTGAAATAAAATACTGTATTCTCTCATTTTAGATGGAAATTTACCTCTTTCTGTTTTAGCTTAGAAACCCCAATCTCCTAGTTGCCTGTCCAATTCCAGTTTAGAATTTCTGCCTGAGAGAGAAACCCAGAGAAGCCAAGTTTCTGTTCATCACCTGGGTTAGTTCCTATGGGTTCAGCATGTCTTTCCACTACAGTATTGGAAAAGATTCCTTAAAATGCAGATGCCAGGGTTAAACATAAAAATAAAGTTTGGGAAAAGATATGTACATTGACACCAAATGTGAAGATTATGGGCCCAAATCACTTCCACTACAGACTAGGATTTATGAAGTTAAGTGGCGTCTCTTCTATGAGGTAGTTTAGTTCCTCTCATTAGAAGTACAAAGCACTTCATGATTGGGAGCCAAAATAATGTTTAGTATATCCCAGAGCAGCCGGGGGAGTTGATGGTGCATGCCTTGGCCAGCCTGGTCTACAGGGAGAGTCCCAGGACAGCCAAGACTGCACATAGAAACTCTGCTTTGAAGACAGACAGACAGACAGACAGACGGTCTTAGGTTCCTGATGTGAAAGTCACTTATTTTGTCTGAGCCCTACTTCTTTGCTTATGAGAATTTTCTGCACTGTATTTTGATCATGTTCTCTCCTCTACCACTCCTCCCAGATCCTTCCTTCCTTTCCTACCCAACAAGATTTGTGTACTTTTTTTTTAAACGTACCAACTATAGTTTGTGCTACCCTTATACTCTTGGATGCAGGAGGGTCCCTGGAAAAACTCAGCCCACCAGAAGTCATGTCCTTAAAGCAAACTAGATTCCCCTGCTTCTTCCTGCATTCATCTTCCCTGTTCATGCTAGAATTTTGTCTGGCTTCAGCCTGTGCATGTCTAATTCATGCTGTCTCCTTGGTATGAACTCCCATGTGCCCTGGTGTATCCAGAAAACAAAGCTTCCTTATAGCCATCCATCACCTCTGGCTCTAACAATCCACAATGACCGCCAAGTCTCAGAAGGAGGAAGTGTGATGCAGATGTCCCCTTTAGGGCTACTCTAATTCTTCTCGCCTTGACCGGTTATGGATCTCAGTGTTAATTCCCATCTACTGTGGAAAGAAGGATGAGGGTTGAGGGATGCACTGATATAGGTCTGCACCCCTGCACCTCATGAGAAAACTGCTTTTCTGTTGATTGATTGATTTTTTTTCTATTCTTTGAGACAGGGTTTCTCTGTGTAGCTTATGGAGCCTGTCCTGGAACTCACTCTGTAGATGAGGCTGGCCTTGAACTCACAGAGATCTGCCTGCCTCTGCTTCCGGCTGTTAATTGGTTTCTTATTGTACCAGAAAGGTTGCCTTTACCTCAGCTGGTGGCTTGTTTTCAGGACTCTGACCAGTCATAACAGATGCTTCTTAATTGGAGTGTCCTGGTGGTCTGTGCTTCTGTCAATATTTAAGCTATACTGAGTCATCCAACTTATATTCACTGTGCACCTACTATGTTCCAGGAACCAACTATAGATACATCCATGAACCAAGTAGACATAACACTTTACAGCCAGTACCTCCTTAATAAGTACATAGAACACCTAGGCCTGGTATCTTTCAGCATTTCTTTGAATAACCATATATGGAAGGTTATCCCTTTGATGTATTATTAAAACCCACAAGAGAAATTTAAGACATACATGAAGAAGTGGGTGACAGTTGTAGGTGTCAGGCCAAGTCAAGACTGGGTAGCACTTAGATTGGAGTGGGTCATACACCTGGAGTGTTCAGGATACCCTTAAGGCCTTGTATTATTAGGTCAGGACAACATTGGCACATCCTGAGAATTTGTTAGGGTTCCAGCCTCGTGAACTGTTTTGGTTCTGAGGAATTCAGAGGCTTCAAACTAATGGAACCTCCGTTTCTGTAGGTGCAGTCATTCTTTAATCTTAACTCAACAAAGATGTACTATTGTTTAGAGTATGGAAGAGAGGCTAGCATTAAAAGATTGTTAAAAAAGATGACGATCTTAGGTGTGGAAATTAGTAGGGCATTTGTCTAGTGTGGGAGGCCTAGGGACTGGTCATCAGCATTCTCCTCTCCCAAAGAGTATGATAATGTAAAGACTGGCAATAGAAGATAGTTTGTGTTGATGAAAGGAAGGCCTGCTTTCAGTCCGGGCCACCTGGCTAGCTTACACTGGAAATAATCACATAGAAATTGTATTCATTTAAACACTGCCTGGCCCATTATCTATAACTTCTTATTGGTTAACTCTCACATCTTGATTTAACCCATTTCTAATAATCTGTATATCACCATGAGGTTGTAGCCTACCAGGAAAGATTCAGCATGTCTGACCTGGCATCACCATGGCGGCTCTCTCTGACTCTGCTTTCTTCCTCCCAGAATTCAGTTCTGTCTCCCCGCCTAAGTTCTGCCCTATCATCAGACCCAAAGCAGTTTCTTTATTAACCAGTGAAAGCAACACATATACAGAAGGCCCTCCTACACCAAGTTTGGGACAGCATCTTCAAAGGTTTGGCCATGTCTCAGAGGTAACAAGCTGCAGAATGGCACACACTTATCCCACATTCAAATGTTTTACAATAGTATGAAAATGAAAGAGGGAAGAAGCCTTGAAAATCTTCTTGTGCCTATCTTCATACTGGGATTTTGTCTGGCTTCATCCTACACAAATCTTGTGCACATTTATAATGTCCTACATTGGGTAGAACATGATACATGCTCAGTTCTATTTGGCTCCTTCTCATGCACGGTCAGACCCATGAGGGCTGTCTTTGAGAGTGGATAGGGTGCCAAAGAGTATCCAACAAAGATTGTTAAGTCCTAAGGGGAAAATGCTTGAAAGAAGTGAGGTGTTGTGAGACTTGAAACAAGGGAATTAAGTTTCCATAGCTTGGAGCAGTCCCTTCTAGCAACAGTAGCAGAATTTCCTTCTATCAGCTATCATAAAGGCTTGAGTGGGTGCCCTGTTCCAGATTAGAGGAAGACCACAAAGGAGCCCACAGAGCCCAAGGACAAGCATCTGTAGACTAACTAGCCCTGTCAAAGTCTGATACTGATTTATGGGTCAGGGCACATGGAGAACACAGAGCTGATGAGGGTGGACTACCTAGAGCCCTCTGTTGCTGATGTCATGGGAGCCTTCAGTGCTGTCAAAGACCTCCTTGATCACAGTGCATGCTGCTTCTTACTAGCAGACATAGCTAGTAGCCTCCTCTTTACCCTTTAGTTGTCTGGTGCTACAAGATGCTTTCTGGACTGTGAGGTTTTGAGGTTTTGGATTCACTATTCCACAATCCTCTTCTCTGCTTTCCACTCATCAGAATACCCTCAGAGTACTTTAAGCCCCCTGAAACTGTGAACATTGACTCCAAAGAATCACGTGTTTCTTATTATAAATGTGAATCACAATTCTTGCCTGGTAGCCTTATTGTACTAACAAAAGGCAATGAAGTTTGCAAAGTGCCTACTTGGTACTTGCACACACAAGCATTAAACAAAGATAATTATAACCCCATCCCCTGGGAGTTGAGACACTTCCCAAAGTTTCCATCATTAGAACACACTCAAGTATTGTAAATCTGCTCACTGATTAAGTATGTTTAGTAATGTTTATTATGAAAAAGGAAACATGTAGACTTAAATAAAACAACATAAAGGATTTCATTTACACCTCATCTTACTTCTCAAATATTAATTTACCTCTGGTCTTATCTCATACACATTTTTTTCTATTTTGTATCTGTTCTTTGCACTTTTCATTTTGAAACTTTTCCACTATTTATGCTATTATATCTGCAAATATCTCTCCATATATCTCTAAAAGTAAAGACTTCAAAAACACGATATACATGATCTAGAATGCGTTGAGCTGGAATTGTTTATTTGGCATGCTTTTATTTTGAGTCTATCTTGTGGGAATTAGAAAAATCATAAGGATAAATAAAGAGGGCTGAGTCTTTGTCACACACCAGCCACATGAGATATTATCACACTTAAAAAGAAGTAAGAATACTTTAATCACCAAATATTCACATAGTCAAATATCTCATAAATATCATTATATTTTTATGGTCTGCTTGCTACAGATCCAAATATATTTCTAAATAATAATAGAAATTTTGCCAGTCAGTGAATATATAGATTGCTACAAATTCTTATTCATATGCATTACATGTTATTACAATGCAGTAAAAATATTAATAGCATAGTAAAGTTATATGTTCAGCCATTTGGATGGTGTTACTAAATGCCTTTCCTTTGATAATTCTGTATGATTTCTGTATATGTATGTGTGTATGAGTGCATGTGCAATATATGCAAACATGTGTGCTCAGGCATTCATTCCCATGTACACAAATGGAAGCAAGAAGAGGGTTGAGTTGGGTGTGCTGTTCGTTCTATAAATCTCCACCTTATTCCTTTAAGACAGGATCTCTCAATAAACCAAGAACTAGGTTGGCAGTCCTCAAACTCCTATGATCCTCCTACCTCTGCCTTGGATAGCACTGAAGTTATAGTCATATGCATGGTCACGGCTGGGTTTTTATGTGTGCGATGTGGATTCAAACTCAGGTCTTTATGCTTGTGCAGCAAACATTCTTAGGCACTGAACCATCTCTCCAGCTCTACATTTTTTTCTAATTTTACCTATGTCACTAACTAATCATTATGTCCATGAGCCATTCACTCAAACTATCTAATTACTAGTTTCAGAATTTAAAGAAGAATGTGTTGAGTGAGAATTGATTATTTGGTCATGTTTTTATTTTGAGACTACTCTCTGGGAATTGGGACAACACAGGGCTAAGTAAAACAGGAGCAAGTCCTGCCACACATGGGTCACATGAGCTGGGATAGCTTTCTGAACTGACTTTCACCCCAGTTTCTGAATCTGAAATATACAGTCAACAGATAAACCTGGAGAGATGTTTGTGTGAGCACATAATGGTGGGGTACAGGAGAAGCTGAAGGAAATGAGAATACTTGGGTACACTGATGGCTGCACAGTAATCCCCCAACTGTAGTGACTGTAGCTCGGCTAGCAACTGTTGGTGCGGATGAAGCTACAAGCTCAGGCAGTGATTGGAGCTCCATTGTTAGCTATGACAGTTGCTAGCCACATATGGCTACTGAACACCCAAAATATGGCTACCCCAAATGGAGATGTGTTATATGTAAAGTACGTGCCTGAGGTCTAAGATACAACATGAATAAACATCATAGGAATTGTTAATGTTTAACACACGCCGAAGTCATAATATCTTGACAACGTTGGGTTAAGTAAATAAGAAAATAATTATTAAAATTAAGTTCTCATTCTCTCCCTCTCTATCTCCCTCTTGAGATAAGGTCTTATTACATGGTTCAGGCTATCTTGAAAATTGCCGCATAATCCACGTTGGCCTCAAATTCCTGTTCTTCCTGCCTTGACCTTCTGAGTACTCTGTGTACAAGCTTGCAATGCCATGTCTAGCACTCATAGTTTATACTTGCTTTTAATAAATGGCTACAAAACAATTTAAATTCCATATGCAAGTTGTATTATTTCTTTTAGATAGTATTGTGTTCCATTGATCGTTAACATTCCTGTCCTTTGAAACCCATCTTTCTCCTTCTCCTCATGTCTACCCAGTCAAACAAGTCTGAAATTGGATGGTGTAATGGTGTGGGAAGTATTCCTGTCTATGTATTGCTTTTATTGGTTAATGAATAAATCTGTTTTGCCAGTGACTTAGCAGAATAGGGCAAGGCAGGAGTTCCGAACAAAAGAGGAGAGAGTAGGCGAAGTTATGAAGCCGCCAGAGGAGAAAGGAGCAAGCCACCAACCAGAACCTTGTTGGTAGGCCACAAGCTTCATGGTAAAACATAAAATAATAGAAATGAGTTAACCAAAGATATAAGAGGTAGCGAGCAATACGCTTAACTGGTGACCAAACAGTATTGCAAATAATATGGTTTCTGTGTGACTATTTTGGGGCTGAGCAGCCGGGAACAAATGAGCAGCCTCCCCCAAAAATGTAACCCTTGGGCCTCTCTCCCTTTCTACTCAATACTTTTCAAGTTTCTTGGTAGCTTCTGGTTCTTTCGTAGCTCACACATCCATCTGCTTATCCAGCTCTTTGTAGGGTCAGGTTATTACAAAGCCACTGAAGTGTTTTCCCTACCTAATGGTTCCTTACTTCAATACTGCAACTTTATGCTTTCAGTCTCCCCACGGCCATCAGAGAATCTCAAAATTCTTCAACAAGGCATAAATCACAATTAATCTCAACATGTCCATGTGTATATGTGTGTGTGAGTATATGTGTATGTGTGTGTATATACGTGCATGCATATATATGTGTGTGTGAGTATACGTGTGTGCGCATATGTGTGTGTGCACATATATGACGTGTATGTGTGTGTGTGTATGTGTGTGTGCGCACACAAAGATGAATCTCAGATGAATGCTCCACCTTGTTTTAGGAAGCAGGGTTTCTCACAGAGACCTGGCTGGAGCTTATTGAATTGCTTAGTCTGACTGATCAGAGAGCCCTAGGAATCCACTTGTCTGTATCTCCTCAGCATGTGCCACTGGGGTCTGGATTTTTCCATGGGTGTTGGAAAATGAACTCTGGTCCTCAGACTTGCATGGCAAGCACTTTACTGACTGAGCAATCTCCTCAGACCGTGATCTCAGCTCTTTTAGATATTGTCTATCTACTCTCCATCTGGTCTACACAGGGCTTTTTCTTCTCAGCACAGCAACTTCTCATCCCTGGTCCAGGTCACCAAAAGTATGATGGCTATCATTCAGACAGCAGGGTTGGAATCATCTCTGCAACCTATCACAGGGTTTGGAAAAGTACTAAGCCTCTTTAAGTCTCATTTTTAAAAATGTATAATACAAGTTGCTCCTCAGAAATTTTACAAGGCTTGGATGAGGTAAAGCACACATGAAGTCTGGTACAACATGAAACTACAATAAATGCCATTGCCAAGTATCTCTTGCAGAAATCCTGCCAATCAGCAGTCTTGGTCTCTTGTATGGACCTCGGCATTATTCTGAACCTCCTCAATCACAGCTCTTCTCTCTGTTTCCTATGGTTGTCTTTACATCAGTGGCTTTCTAAACATGGTCAGAGAAATAGAGATCCAACATTCCTTGGGAACTTGCTAGAAATGCAAATGTCCCGAGGCTAACTTCAGAACTAATGAATCTGTTATTCAGACGGTAGCCCTCAAATCCGCATTTTAAGAGACCCTCAAGTTAAGGTCCATGCTTGAACATTTGAGAACAGTTTCTGAGCCTGGTCTTTTGGCATAGGATATATCCAGTTCATCTCACACTGTTATCCAAAAACTCAGTGACTATTTGTCAAATGTATAAGGTGTTTGAATGAATCCTAAAGACAGTGTTGGGGCCATAGACAAATGTCAAGCAGGGAAATGTCATGGTCTGATTGTTTTTTAGGTTAGTTTTCAGAGACTGTATACAGTAGAGATTAAGTGAAATTACTGGAAGCAGATAAATCTGCTAATAAAAATTTATTATTTGGATTCATAATTTATTTATTATTTGGTAGGAATGGTAATTATTTACAAAAATATATCTTGTTTTAAAAACTTGCACATTCACAGTAAAATGTATTCTTTTAGTAATACACTTATATGTAATCTTTTATAATGTTGTTGAGAAAATAGGTGTTTAATATGCAAAATTTATAAACAAATATATTTTCTCACAAGACATGGTTTAACTTCTAAAAATCAGCTCTAAAATGTTACATGGGTTTAACATTTGTCAGTTTTCTCTGAAGTATAATATAATGGATTATGAAAGTAAAATTTCAAAGCAAGTTGGTTACATTACAAAATTAAAATATTTTGAAGCTTCATTGTTTATATAGAAATAAAAGTGTTTATGTTGTTTGAAAATATCATCGTATAGAGTATACATTATTCACTTCATTTTGTATAAAAATGAATAAAGTAATCACCTAGAAATATTTTAAATAGAGGCTATTTAAATGAAAAGAAAACAAATCAATATTTATATATAGTATAACGAATATAGCAAAGTCAAAGTCACATGACTCAAAGAGACTTGTGGATCAAAGAAGCCCAAGATTGCTCTATGTCACACATCCCTTTTCCATCTGCTGACACTAATCTCAACAGTTGGGAACTAATTAAGCCTGTCTTCATGAGGACACAGTCAAAAGTTTCCCATCATCTTGATCACAATGCCATCTCTAGAAAACCAAAGCTTTTAGCTGTTTTTGAATTGAGTCCTTCATTTGGGTGGCCCTCATAGTCAACTACTCCAATTTTCCTCAATAATAAAAAATTTAGGAGATGCTTCCATGAAAGGCTTATAATATTGTGACTTTACTACTGGAAATAGACTTTTAACTACCCAGTAAAATAAGAACTGAGACTCTGGCTTTGCAATCTACTATCAAACTGGTTCTGGGAAGAATGGCTTTCTGGAAGAATGAAACTAGATTCCTATCTCTTACCCTGTACAAAAATCAACTAGAAAAACTTTCATAAGATTTAAAACAAACAGAGAAAACAGAAGAAGCCATTCAAAACATAGGATTGTCATATTCTGAATAGGACCGCTGTAGCTCAAGAAATAGTAGAAGTAATTGACAAGGCAATTGCATCACAGCACAGGCAAAACAAGAATATAGGCACTGATTACAGAATAGTACATCATTGCAAATTACTTATCTGGTGAAATTAATGTCCATAATATATAAAAACTCAAAAACTGAAAAGTCAGAAGAACAAAAATATCCAATCAATAAATAAATGATCTGAACACTTTTTCAAAAAAATTACAAATGACCGAAGATATATGAAAAATGTCCACTATCAATAACCATCAGAGAAATGCAAACCAAAACGATGTTCAGCTTTATCTCATCAAGATCAGAGTGGCTATCACAAAAGGAAATAAAATCCATAGAAGTAAAAACATCAAAAGCTTGCAAGAATGTGTAAGAAACAGAATCTTTATACATTGAACATTGACAGGAATATAAATTAGTACAACCACTATAGAAACCAGTTAAGAGTGTCTTCAAAATATAAAAATAGAAATGGTACATGATCCGTTATTACTTTCTTATATACAAAGGAACCAAATTCAGCACACAAGGTGGATAGGTATGTGCACATTTGTTGTGGTACCACTCATGACAGCCATATTATGGAATTAGCCTATTGTCCATTAATGCATGTAAGGATAGAGAAAACACAGTACACAAATACAGTGTGATACAAGTTCATTATAAAGAATAATTTTCCAGGAAAATTGAGTTCTTACTAAGTGAAATAAGTTGAACTCAGAAAGACATATATATTCCATGTATCCTCTCATATATTTAATCTGAGAAAGAGAGAGAGAGAGGGAGGGAAAGGGAAAGGGAGAGGGAGAGAGGGAAATAAGGGAAAATGAGGAGAAAGAATACTGTTAATGAAGAAGAAAGGGATTGTGGAGAGGAGGAATAATCAAGAGGAATGTTATGAATGTTATCAAAGTTGAATATATGTGTATGTGACAATGTCAGCATGAAATAAGTATTTTGTACAAATCATGTGTGCAAAAATGTATGAGGAGCCGTGGGGCTAGCCTCGATGATAAAGTGCAGCCCAAGCAGTTCAAGTCCTACCCTATGTAAAAAGCCAAGCATGGGATCATGCAACCATAAGCCCAGCAGAAGGACAGAGACCAGTTGATCCCCAGGGCTAAGCTAGCTAATCAGTGGATTTTGTAGGAAACACTTCCACAGAAAACAAAGTAGAGCGTGGTGGAAAAAGACACCTCACAGTGATTTCTGGCCTCCCTATATGCACGCATACACATGCACACATGCACACATGCACACATGCAAACATGTACATGTATGTACAATACACATACACATGCACAAAATGTAGCCATCATGCATTGATATAACTGCTTATTTCTTTTGGGGAGAAAGGAAATTAAGTGCTGAGGGAAGAGACTGAGAGCCAAGAGGGAGGAGAGGTGTACGGTGTAAGGCCCAGAGATATGAAAGGAAAAGGATCAGAATGAGTACAGAGGCAGAAGGAAGAGATCTGATGGGCAGGCATGGAAGAAGTATAGGCCAAGTTTAGGAAGGATTGAGAAGGATGGGGGTGAGTCTGAGTGCAGCAGATCCCAAAGGCCCCAGAACTTCAGAGTCTAGATTATGTATGTCCTCTTAGATAACATTGCTCCTTCATTTTTAGGTAGTTGAAAGAGGGAAACTGTAGGTAGAGACTGAACTTATGATTTTTGGATGCCCAGACCTTAATAATCACGCAGAAACTGTTGTAGGAGGAGTGGGGGCCCTTTGTTCTTCCTGGCCACCCAGCTAGCTTACCTCCCAAAATAATCATAAAGAAACTGTATTCATTTAAACATTGCCTGGCCCGTTATTTCTAGCCTCTTATTGGCTAACTCTCACATATTAGTTTAACCCATCTCCATTAATGTGTATCACCACTTGACTGTGGCTTACCGGAATGAGTCTAACCAGCGTCCATCTCTGGCAGGAGAACCATGGCATCTGCCACTCTGTACTTCTTCCCAGCATTCAGTTTTGTCTACTCCGCCTACCTAAGTGCTGCCCTATCAAAAGGCCAAGGCAGTTTCTTTATTCAACCAATGAAAGCAACAAATAGACAGAAGAACCTCCTACTCCAAGAAACTATATTAATTACAACACTGTTTGGCCAACACCTTAGGTGTATTCCTACCTATCTCTTACATCTTAAATAAACACATTTTCATTAATCTGTGTATCATCATGAGGTTGTGATTTATGGGAAAGATTCCAGCAGCAGTGTCTTTGTCCTTTGGAAGCTACAAGGTATCTCCCTGACTTTACCTACTCTCTATATATCTCTTTCAGCCTGGCTATCTTCTGCCCTGCTATAGGCCAAAGCAGCTTCTTTATGAATGGTAATAAAGCATCTTCACAGCATACAGAGGGGAATCCCACATCAGTAAACTCTCGATCAATCTGTAAAGCCAGCTTTGTGATGGCAAAATTAGATGAGGTATGTAACACAAATGACTTTCCCATGTTTCCATTAGTGGAGAGTGCCTTCCTCCCAGGCCCATTGGATTGGATGAATTCACTGAATCTGTCATCCAGGAAAAATTGGTTCCTAAAGTATTGTGTCTTGGCTGAGCATAAAAATTATTTTAAAAAATTCAAAAGCAGGGAGAATAAATAGAATAAATAGAAAATTTCCCATGTGAAATGTTGACATTTTTAAGAATGTATTTTAAAGATAGATGATGAGTTCAGGCGATTTTATTGTTTCTTGAATTTTTAAGCAATTCTTCACATGGCACACCTATTTTTATGCTTTGCTCATTTTTCTATTCATTTGTTTGCCTTTTTTATTTGTAGGAATTTATATTGTAGATATCAGGCCCTTTCCTGTAATATATATGTTTCAAATATTTTCTCCCAATCTCTTCCTTGGCATTTAAGCCTTTAATCCATTTTGAAATTTATTATGGTGTTTGGTACAGGACTGGAATCTAATAGGATTTTTTTTCTAGCTGGAAGCCAGACAATTTCACATCTTTTATTGAATAATCCATTGGTCTCCATTAATCTGTATTGCTTTTTGGTGAGGCTCACATGTAGAAGGGTCCATCTCAAGACCATCTGTTGTGTTTTTATCAATTGCTCTGAAAATTCTTGCAAATGGGCTTAGTCATTAACTGCATTATTATAAGTGTGGAGGGGAGTGCTATTTTAAAATGGCCTCTTATTATTTTTAGTATTATATCTGGGGTTTAGCATGATTTTGTCCAGTTAGGCTATAAATATTGGTGTGAGAGTCCACGATGATTATCACCTTGAGAGAATCTAGAATTGCCCTTTGGCACAAATCTATGCATATGCCTGTGAGAGGGGCTGTAGATGGTGATAACTGAGGTTATAGAACACACCTGACATGGCAGGCATCACTGGTGTGCATGCTGGGGTATTGGACTGTACACAAGGAATAAATGATCCACCTGCTGCTGTTCCTCTCCCTCCCTCTTCCTGTGTGCAGACACAGTATGACCAGCTTGCTTCAAACTCTTGTCACCATGCCTTCTGTACCCTGATACATTGTATCCTCAATCTGTTCACCCAAATAAGCCTTTCCTCCTCAGGTTGCTTTTCTTGTCAAGTATTTTATCCCAGCAGCCAGAAAAGTGACCAACACAATTGGCACATAGGAAGTTTTCTCGGGTGAACACAGTGTAAGTGGTATGGGTCGTGGGCTGCATGTATCCTTGGTGTCATGGTGGGACAGGGCAGCTCATCGTGTCTGCAATACTATCACCATTTTCTTTTGGTCCCTTTCAGCCACAAGTCTCCAAGTAATATGTCATTTACTCATGCTACACGTTAGTTATTCTCTTCCTTGTTAAGCAAGCTACTGTGCACAATCTCTCAGACCATTATCTCTCTCTGCCTGATTTTCGCCAGGTTGTTTTGGTGTGTACCATCTTGTTCTACACTGTCTACTACCTGTCACTGAGCATGTGCTGTCTAACACTCAAGTAAGTGGCATGTTGTCTTCAAACATGATTTAAAAGTGGACATGGAAGAAAAGGAGCTTCTACTTAACACTTAATATGGCTTGAAGGATTATAGCTTGTGGCTTCTTAATGGCATTTAATATTTTGTTTTGAAAGTAAATATAAATTAACATTCCATTTTAAGAATGAGCAGAGTCCACTGCCATGACCAAAGCTGGAACCAGGCAGAAATATTCATACTTCCAGGAAAAGTAAAGTCATGTTTTTAGGGAGGGTATTGAGTCAGAGAGAGTTTGCACTAGACAACACCTGAGAGATAGCCCACATTCATGTAAAAGTTTTCTTAAAAAATGTTGGCCATAAGTTTGGATTGTAAGGCAGGCATGTAATTTCTGTCCCAGCTTCTTAATAATTTCCCTGTTCATTTTTCAGATCAGCTGATTGATTTTTTTGTAATTATGTGTGTGTGTGTGTGCACATGTGAGTTTATGTGCACTATGCCTAAGCAGGTACTTGCAGAACACAGAAGATGCCCTGAACTGGAGTTACAGGGAGTTGTGAGTCACCTGACATGGGTACTGGAAACTGAACCAAACTTGGGTTTCAACAAAAGTAGTGAGCACATTTAAATGCTGAGCCATCTCTCCGGTCCTATTATTGATTCGTTTTTAATTAGCCATAGAAATTCTCTTATTTCAGTGTCTACTTGTCTAGGGGAAGTCATAATACACACAAAAGGTTATTATGAGTACAAAATGAGATGACCCATGTGCTTTTAAAATGCATCTGTTTATTTATTTCATGTGTGTATGTTTGTGGCTGTGGGTGCACACCCAAGTGGAAGGTTTCTCCTTCTGCCATGTGGATTCCAAGAATTCAAATAATCAGGGTTAGGGACAAGTCAATTTACCTACTGAGCTGTCTCTCCAGCCTAACCCATGGAATTTAATGATCTAATTTGTCAGTTTGAAGCATTTTTGCTGCATCATTTTTATCTTACTCTAGTTGAAATTTTTCTCTACAAATTCAAGCTGCTAACACAATTTCCTTAAAATAAATTATATATACTTACAATTAACTTCCTATAAATTGAGTATTTATGTAATTCAATTTCACTATGAAAGCACAGAATTTCATTTCACTATGCAAATTAATTCCAAAAATAAATCAACTGACGTTCGCAATGGAAAGAATGTTGTTCAGCATGCTTGCTGACAAACCCACAGAGGAATGTCCAGTGGATACACATAATCTCAACTATGGCCTTGGGCTAGAGATAGGAAGAACTACATCTACTCTTCCTGGCTCTCTGCTCACAGGAGTTCAAGATTTTGAGTTCACGTGAGTCCATGTGAGGAATTTTTGTTTGTTTCTTTGTTTTTGGTGGGGGAAATTTGGAATAGAATGTCTTTGTAGTCCAGACCAGCTCCAAACCTCCCTGTGCCTCCTGCCTCTACTTTCTTATTTCTGGGATTACAAATGTGTACCATCACTGGGTTTGGTGGCACAAGCTTTTAATCCCAGCACTCAGGAGGCAGAAGCAGACAGATTTCTTTAATGCCAGCCTGATCTACAAAGGGAGTTCCAGGACAACCAGCCAGAGCTGTTATACAGAGAAACCCTATCTCAAAAAAACAAATGGACAAACAACAAATAAAAAATTTGTGCCATTACACTTAGTTTTTGCTGTTGTTGTTATTGCTTTAAAGTAAATACAACTCAAATTATGTGCAGAATTAATGTTATATTAGGTTGATTGTTTGCTATTGTTTGTTTCAAGATGGAGTCGGGCTACATAACCCAGCATGGCCGCAAACACTCAGTCTTCCAGTCTTAACTTTTCAAGAGTGCTACTATTCCCAGCAAGGGATGAAGAATTTGGGATAACTGGACCTTAAGCTGTTGGCAGCAGCAAACTGATTGACCAGCTGCCCATGATTTCAATCCTTATCACAGTCCAGTCCAGGCATATAACTTCTTGACTCAACTTTAAGCATAGGAAGGAATCTCACATATTAATCTCTTTACTTTATGGTTAAGAAATGAAGCCCAGAGTTCTTAAGTGATTTGTCCAAATTCACAGTTGTAACATAGACTTAGCTTTCTGTCTTTCGGTTTTTAAGACCCCATTCTCTCCATATTTTAGTTCTTCTTACATACTGGGCAAAAATACCAAGTTTATAGCTGAGACCTAAAATATAATTAAGATTGCTTAAGTATAAAAGTAGATTTAAATTTTATTTACTTATTTTTATTACTAATAGGTGTGTGTATTTGCATGAGTTCATGATGTGGGATGCCCCTAAGTATGCTTTGAATGTGTTTTATTACCATTGGTTAATAAAGCTTTGGCCTTTGGCAGAGCAGAATATAGCTAGGAGGGAAAACTAAACTGAATGCAGGGAGAAAGAAGGCAGAGTCAGACAGACACTATGTAGCTGCCGAAAGATAAAGATGTCAGAACCTTATCGGTAAGCCATAGCCTTGTGGCAATACACAGATTAATAGAAATGGGTTAATTTAAGATGTAAGTGCTAGCTAAGAATACTCCTAAGCCATTGACTAAACAGTGTTGTAACTAATATAGTTTCTTTGTTATTATTTGGGTCTGAACAGCTTGGAAACAAACACACATTCTCCATTTACAAATTTACATGCATGTTTGTGCAGGAGCCTACTGAGGCAGAGGGAAGCCTCTGGGATGGAAGTTAAAGATGGTTATGAGCTGCCAGGTGAATGCTAGGAACTGAACCTAGGTCCTCTACCAGAGCAATAAGCAATCTTTCTGGCCCTGACAAAGTAGATATTAACTGAGCAGAGAAAGCAATATGGACAAGATGCTCATTGGTGTCCATCCTGCCAGGAAGCTTAAAAATGTGCTCAAGATTAAGTGAACCAAATGACCTGTCCTCGGATGTGAAGAGTTAGGCGCATAGCTTCGATGTACACTACAGAATGATCAGAGCAAACATTTATTTGTAACCACGCAGGGTGTGGGAACTGGATGTCCTGGCACGATTTGACTTCAAAACATATCCTTCATGGCTCAAAATAAATTACAAAGGTAATATTTAAAATCTTTTTAATCCTTATCAGTAAGTGGACAGAATGCAAGCAAAAATAAAATATTTTGTTAACTAGAAAGTGGGACAACACCAAGCTTTTTATTATCTGTTTATTAAATCTAACATCATTTGAAAAAGTGTCATTAAAATTTTTAATGTGGAGTTGTTGACGTGACCCAGTGAAGCCTGAAAACCTGAGGTGGAACCATGGAACTCATGTGGTACAAAGGAAAAGACCAGCTCCTGCCAGCTGTCCTCTCTCTTTCACATGCACGCAACACACAATAAATCACACAAAAACATTTAAGTGAATATTCTTAGGAAGTGGGTAAGAATGACATAGATATAGGCAGGAGTTAGGATTCTCACATTCCTATGTAAATTTTATTTCAGTTTATTATTGATGAACACAATACAAACACACACACACACACACGCGTGTGTAGCATTGTGGCATTTTCATATGCACCTGTCATTATACTTATACTATACTCGTATTCATTTGCCTCTCCCCAGCTCTCATAGTCTCCTGCTTTCCCTTCGCTGGTGTGCTTCTCCTTCATCTACCTTGCTTCTATGCTGCATGGATCCCACCGGAGTAAATATATTTTAAAGAAAAGGAAGAGAAATGACAATGTAGTGATATATAAAGCCATTGTGAGATATGAAACAGGGTGAAGAGGACTTTGTACCGTGTCATTTCATTTTTGAGGAATAGACTCCACGGTGTCCATGGAAAGAAGCCTAGAGAACTCTGCAGCGAGCAGTGCTTGCTCAGCGGTGGTGACAGCAAACCTCATTTGCTGCTTTGCACATTCCTGCTTTGTTTTATTTTTTCTTCTCCAAACAATGCAGACTTTGCTGCAAAGGAAATGTTCTATAGCACAGAAGGGCGACTCGTTGGTGACAATTAACTGCATATTCCAAAATAGCTAGTGGGGGGGACACTGGAATGCTCCTAACACAAAGAAACACTAATATATGTCTGAGACGACAGAAAGGCCGGTTAGCCTGAACTACCCGTTACGTGTCACATACAAGCATCAAAACGCCACATGTACTCCATAAATAGACATAATTACCGTGTTTCAATTAAAAATTAAAAAAATACATTTTACTGAGGGGGAAACATTAAGAAAGAATATACTTAGGAAAAAGTTATATCTTTTAAATTTGGTATTTTTGCACAATCAATAACTTGTATCTCATGAATTCTAAAGCCTGGAGTGTTAATAGTTGAACCCCTTTGTTCTGATTATATACAAAGCACTCTTGTTTTGGAGCCTTCATGATAAATTTACTTCATTTTTAAAAAACTCAAGTCTAACATCATTTTTCTTTGGAAAATAAAACACATAAATCAGGAGAGCTTAAAACACCTAGATATTGAAAAGAGAAAAGAAATGTTATAAATATACTCTCTCATTGCAGTTATTCCTAATAATATGCCTCTTCATCCTTTTTTTAAAAAATGTATTGTTGATTCTTTAAACATTAAAATTCACTAGGAAACCACAGGATGATCTTTTCTGGGGAAAACTATGGAAATGTACAAACTTGCCTGAAGCTAGAAAAAAACAGATTTCAAATAAATGTGATTTGTATAGAAAACTTGGTCAGCTAGAATTACTGAATTCTAATAAAAAGTTTAGAATGCCTTCTTCCAATGGATAATTTTGTTTGGGGGCCATTATTGATTCAATTTGGGGTAGCAAAGAATCCGTCAGAACAAGAGATGTTTATTGTAACAAGGTAGAAGATGTCAAGCATGCTATTAACGTTCTCTTCCTGCACTTCCCTATTGAATTGGGTTTGTTTTTGCACCAAGACTCTGCAAAAAGGATAAAGAGTTAGTTACAAAAAAAGTCAACTATAGACCATCCATGTGTTTGGAGTAGGGAAAAGACTAGAAACTTATTTGTTCATATTTATTCTTACCTTTGGGTCAGTCAGTGAAGATGGAATGCCACAGGCTTAGTGGAGGAGGTTGTTTACATACAGAAGAGACCAGTGAAGGTCCTGGAGTGTCTAACTCAGTTTGCAGTGTTAGTTTCTGTTAGGAAACATGAATATTTGTGCAAAGATATCAGTGAGGCCTTAACCTATTAAATATTTAATGTGGGGACTTTGGAGGATAAAGGTTAGACCTCTTTAGTTCCGTTGCTTGGAGAATCTAGGCTTGTCCCATCGGGAGGTAGGCCTTGTTGACAATCTCAAAGCTTTGACCTTGGATTTCAGGTCAAGTGTCTGGTCTGTTTCAATAATTCTGTTCCCCAAAAGCTCAGATTTAGCAATGGCATTGGGAAATGTTTATCTGGCAAGACTATTTAATTACTAATATCTTTCTGATGTATTGCACAGGTTAGTCTAGATAAAACAGTATTCTCTTTCCATCTCTGTTCAATGTTCTTGAACTCTTCATCTGTAAAGTTGATACTGAATTGCTTTACCCTGACCCAAGTTTTGTACTTTAAGTTGTGTTTGCTTTCAAATCATAAATGGATGACCTGATGGACAGTTGATCTGATGGATGATTAACCTGATGGACAGCTGGCCTGATGGACAGTTGACCTCATGGATGGCTGACCTGATGGATGACTGACCTGATGGACAGATGACCTGGTGGACAGATGACCTGATGGACAGATGATGACCTGATGGACAGCCAGCCTGATGGATTGCTGACTGATGGCCAAGCTGACCTGATTTACATTAATCAAAGGAATTTCCAGGCTATAGGAAAAGGAGATGATGTGAATTCTCCATTCACTTTCCAAAACCTATTAAGTAAAATGAAATAGGACTGAAGGGAAATATGAGGGAAGCCTTCAGAAGACATCGCCTGGAACTCACTTGCTAGATGTCTTTCATATTATCTTCTGCAATTTTGGTTTGCTAGTTAATAAATTACCTCCACACAGTAGGAAAGAGGGTGATTATTTTACTTTCTGCTCTGCAAAATATCACATTTGCCTGCCTACATTTATTGATTCTGGAATTATATGAACACACCAATCATTTGATAGGTTTTAAAATGAAGGAAAGGGAATTTTTATGGGACTGGTATTATTTATAAAGGGACTTCGGTGGTTTATCAAATACATTTGTTAAAACTGGATGGATCTCTTCCTTGAGACTATTGTCATCTTTTGCCAAGAAGGCAAAAGGCTGTCCCTTCACATGTCCAAGGCACCAAGATTTGTGGTCCTGATCTGTAAATAACTATCTTTTTATATTCATTCAGGGAAGCCCCTATGTGACAACCAGTGAATCTGAAAGCGTTTCCAACCTGTCATCGATGTGGCTTTATTTTACCTATTGTGATAAATCTTGTTTCTCAGATGACTACCTGAACATACCAAATAATTTCACAAGGAACTTATTTCTAACTTAAGCACTGTGTGTACAAAAAAGAAAAGGAAATTACCATTGAATAAACTCATTCATCTTTTTATTTCTAAAACCTCAGAACTGAATTCTTTCATTAGTTTCATTAATATATAATACTTTTTAAGATTAGATTTACAATTCAATAGCATGCCTGAATGCATGGACCATGTTGTAACTTAATTTCAATGTTAACTACAAAAACTGTGAAGCAAAATTATATTTTATTATTTTTTAAAATGTAAGGACAATGAAGATATAAAATGCAAGAAATTCTTAACCATGTTCGAAGTTGAGTAAGAGAACATTTGCAAAATTTCTGCCAAAAATTCTTTGCACATATGTATATGTGTTTAGGAGTGACCATGTGAGTTTGGCTAACCTATCAGGCAGCTCTCCCCTGAGGAAAACTGATACCCTTTTTCTCGGGAGCCACTAATTACCTGTAGCTCTTCATCCATGTAAAGTGATCAACTGATCATGTCCTACTGCAAGTCTTGTTTAGGGATCATGCCCTGAGGCTTTATTTAGGTGATCATATAAATAACAGAAAATGAACTCTACAGGATGTGTGTGTGTGTGTGTGTGTGTATGCATATATATGTAATGAAAGCAATTAAAGAAAGAGAGGTCATTTCTTTCAGGAAATGGGGAGAGACAACGTAGAAGGTGTGAAAAGGAGGAGTGAAAATAGTAATATAAAAACAGTATTCAAGTATAAAATTCTCAAGTTAAAAAATATTACATTTAAAATAATTCTTTGCAGATTAAGATTTCATGGTCTTTTGTTAATTTCATTTCCAGCAGAGTTAACTGTTCTAAACACAATCACCCTCTTTCTTCTGTTTGCAGTTCTTTTAGTCTCAACAGAAGTTACCTACTTT
Organism: Arvicola amphibius; assembly: GCF_903992535.2. Classification (NCBI taxonomy): domain Eukaryota; kingdom Metazoa; phylum Chordata; class Mammalia; order Rodentia; family Cricetidae; genus Arvicola; species Arvicola amphibius. The sequence goes on from NC_052054.1 coordinate 34,400,349, forward strand.
GTTTGTGGATTACTTTTGCTTTGATTGTAGAAAACTGGGTTTGGAATTATATTGTGACTGTACTTCACATAATCATCACATCAGCTGGTAAGTAAGATAAAGTAGTATAAACAAGAAAAGTGTATTACATCTAATGTATGAAAACAACTCTTAAGAGTTGAACTTGTGCTTCATGCAGGAAAAGGTTCTGACCCATCCATCCAATCCAGGGTTTTTCTCATGTGCAGATGTTCCTCCTCTTTTCACATTCAACTACCATCAGCATACATAGGCTTTGCTTCCATAATAATTATTTTCTGTTGGGCATGGTGGCTCACGCCATTAATCCTAGCACTTGGGAGGCAGAGGAAAGCAGATGGATCTCTGCGAGTTTGAAACCAGCCTGATCTACAAAGTGAGTTCCAGAATAGCTAGGGCTGTTACACAGAGAAACCGTTTGTCATAAAAACAAAATAATAATAATAATAATAATAATAATAATAATAATAATAATTTTTATTTTTCTTCCAAAACTTTTCCATGAGACCAAAGATGGGGGAACAAAGAAATTCTAGTGTATTTACAAGTCAATGGTTATTTTTAATAGTTCCAATTCTGGCCCTGCAAGATGGCTCAGCAGGTAAAGCTGCTGGTCACCAAGTCTGAAGTCCTGAGTTCATTGCCTGGGACCCACATAGTGGAAAGGAGAGAATTAACTCCAGCAAGTCATCTTTAGACCTCCACATGTGTGCTGTGGCATGTGCATAGGTGTGTTTAAAATATGCTTGCACACATGCATGCACACACACAGACACGGGAGGAATAAACCTTAAAAAGGAATATCATTTCTAAAATGTCTTTGTTTTTACTGGTGATCTTGGGAGTCAAAATTAAAACCCATTCGCTTTGCAGTTCTACCTTTTACTAAGAGGGTAGTTATGAGTAAGTCACACTTCCACAGATTTCCTTCTGTGCAACAGTGGGCAGACCTGGGGAACTTTCAATGAGATCCCGAGAAGCTGTCTGAACAGCAGTTAGCACATGGCATTTACTCAGCGGATGATAAATGGCCCCATCCACCCATTTGTCCATTTAGTCAACATTTACTCTTCTCTAATCCTTTCTCCTTTTCTATTCTCCGTTACTATTTTTATTTTTTTGAATATCATACTAGTCAAAGTGTGGATCATTTTTAAGCATGCTCTATCTCAATGTTAACTGTTGTTTATCAGCCACTTAAACAAGTCTTGTATTTCTAGTGCCCTGATATGTGGATAGAATGAGCTGCCACCAGTTCAATAGCACACATGGCCAAATGAATTGTTACTTGCCATTAGTGAGTCCCAGTCCACTTATCTTCTAGCCTCTGTATCATCAGGTACAAGTGCTCCAGCTCTCCATCAGTTCCTCAGAGAATCACTGGACAGTTCCCCCGTCCCCGCTGCCCTCTCAGATTCTCTATATTACCTCAAGAATCTAAGTTTTCTATAAGATAGTTGGTTGTCAAGAAGAGAAACACTTGGGGGCATCATTTGGCCCATTTCTTAAGTCTGAGATGAGCTGTTAACTTTGGAACCAGAAGAACTGCTGTCACATTGTCTGACCCATGACCTGTAGACACTATTTAACACGTGCTTGATGGAGTGCATCTAGATCGAAGCCAGCATTGCGCTGGTACACACCTGTAATCCCAGCACTCGGGAGGCAAAGACTGGATGATCATGATTTCTGAACCAGCCTGGGGTGTAGTGATGAGGCGAGCAGGCCTGCTTTTCATCCCGCCCGGATCCCACACGGCTAGCTTTATACCCGAAATAACAACACACAAATTGTATTCATTTAAACACTGCCTTCCCCATTATTTTCAGCCTCTTATTAGCTAATTCTCACATCTTGCTTTAACCCATATTTAGTAATGTGTGTAGTACCACAAGGTGGTGGCTTACCAGGAAAGATTCAGCATGTATGACCTGGAGGCTGGCTCCATGGCGTCTGTCTCAGAGAAAGGAGAGGCATGGCGATTGCCTCACTTCCCTTCTTCCCAGCATTCTGTTCTGTCTACTCCACCTACCTAATTTTCTGTCCTATCAGGCCAAGCAGTTTTCTTTATTAATTAACCAATAAAACAGCAGAGAGAAACACTCCTACATCACTGGGGTACATAGTAAGACTCTCAAAAATAATTAAAAGAAAAGAGAAGGGGTTCAAAATCCCTAGAATGCAAGGCACTGGGTGTTTAGGACAGTCTTGGAATCACCACCATTGCTTATCCCTCCAGATGACTTCTGTGACAATTCAGGATACCTGTCCTATGGGAGGTGTCGCAAGTATTTACATTAATAAATAAACGACTTTCTACAGCAGTGGTTTTCAACCTTCCTAATGTTGTGAGTTCCTCATATTGTGGTGACCCCAAACCATAAAATTATTTTAATTTCTACTTCATAACTGTAATTTTGCTACTGTTATGAATCATGATATAAATATCTTTCTTTTCCTATGGTCATAGGTGACGCACGTGAAAGGGTCATTTGACCCCCAAAGGGGTCATGACCCACAGGTTGAGAACTGCTGCTCTACAGCATAACAAATTTGGGCTACCGAACTTCATGAATTCAGATAAAAAAAAATGTTGATCTGTGGATATATTTGATCAAACATAAATATATCTTGATAAGTTAATAAAAAATGCATGCTTTGTAAATGAATTTCAGCATGTATTATTTTTTCTATTGCAGTTATGCTGGAACTCCTCTTGACGTCACATTGGTGGGCTGCTTTAGGTACATGAATGGCCCAAGTTTATATACTCTAATGCACAAAAATAATGTTAAGTAGACTAAATGTTGGAAATAGACTTTAGGCTTTATCTCGGGCATCGATTTTATTACATTATTCCAAGATAATAATGATGATGTCTAAATAATAAGAAACACACAACTTTTAAAGATAGAATTTACTGGTTGTCTCTTCTGGCACATACATACTCCCAGGACAGCCCACATATAATCCACACCAGCCATGCTACATTTTTAGCACGTGTTTGTTTCTGAAAATAGATCAGTAAACACACGCATACACACTACACCCTGCTTCTCCTTTTGATATAATTTGAATCTATGAAGGACGACATAAATTTCCCTTTGTGTACTGAGCAACGTATAAGTGCTATGAGAGGAGGTGAAAGCGAAACAGCCTAGCCTAGGCTAGACCTCATTCCTTGAGATCCTGACAGCCTAGCCTAGGCTAGACCTCATTCCTTGAGATCCTGAGGACCTACGAGAGGCACGGCTGGCCCAGGTAGGGATCAGGCCAGGCAGCATGGGCATTGCTGGCTCGCAGAGATTCAAATCCGGAATGTTCTGAGCCTTTTAAATTTTATGCAACACCTAACTTAAGACCAAAGCTACCCACATTTATCTCCTCCTTAGTTCTAAACAAGCGAATCTAAGAACTGTGTGTCTTGGACTCGGATCCCGTAGAAATCTTAAGTAGGAAAATCAAGTTAGGCAGCAAACGCGCAGGAAATGAGACAGTTGGTGTCAGTTTTCTTTCTTAATTATATTATGTAATGATCAGGAAGTCAGGAAGGAGAAGTGGGGTCGCGGCTCCACCATTTGTTTATATTAATAAACGACCATATAAAGCGAAGCCAGGCATCTCTAAACAGATTTCAGCGTTTGTCAAGTATGGAAACTATTTACTTATAAATCTGTTGTATTTGGCTTCCAAATACAAAGATTATGTAATTTGTAAGAAATATTATTCTTCTTGATTTGGCAATAATCTTGTCTAATATTTTCAATCTGTTTTGCAAACGGCAGGCAAACCCAAACATTTTCTGGTATTGCTACTCAGTATTAATGGCCCACACAGAATTAAAATATTTAGCTTTATTGATTACTTAATATGAACCAGGGCCTTTGTAAATATCTCACTAACCTCTACTACAATTCTGTGGGATATTATATTCTAATTTTTCCAATGTGGCACACGAAGCTTATAGAATCAGATGAGTTGAGTTTCTGTATCCACACAGTGGGTCCTATAAGTAGCACATTTTTTGCACACTGCCGACCACCAGCAAAGGCACCTTTGCATAGATGCCTTGGGATATGCTGCAGAGAACTCTCTGAGAACGCACAAGAGAGACAGGAGAGAGAGAGAGAGAGAGAGAGAGAGAGAGAGAGAGAGAGAGAGAGAGAGAGAGAGAGAGAGAGAGAGAGAGAGAGAGAGAGAGAGAGAGAGAGGAGAACTTACAGAAACGCACAAAGGCAGCTACTCCAGGCAGTGCCAAGCGCTCAAGAAAGCAAAAAAGAAGCTAGGATGGTCACTGGAGCCAACAGTTCTGGGAGGCTGACCCTATCTCTAGAACTGTTCCTCCTCATCTAAGTCACACAATAGAAACATCCAAGACAGGACCTGGGAAATAAGACTTGGCTGAAAAATAACAGATTTCTACTTCCCACTTCTGACAAGAAAATTACAGGATGCCATTAATTATTTATTCTCAAGTATTTGAAACAACTTTTAAGGGCTATTTATAGCAGATTCAGGCTCCAACCCCCCAGCATAATACCTGACCCATAATTGTGTTAATACATATTTGTTGTGGAAATATGGAAAGAATTAATGAGATGACAAGAAGTATCAGGGAGTCTCCTTCAGTGTGGTAAGCACATTCGTGTTTCATATAGGAAACATATTTCAGTGGATTATAAGGGAGGCCATTGAATCTTTACCCCGAGAGGGATAAAAAAGAAAACAGATCATTATTTTTGAGGACTACTATAAATATTAAATGTATTACACAACATTTCACTTTCATACACACACACACACACACACACACATATATATATGTACATATATATATATATTTCTTATATAATTATATACTTGCTGTGGTCCAGAGGACTGTTCAGTGACTGTCATCCCAAGACTATACAGAACCAAACCCTGGACATGTATTTGTGTCACACTTTGCCCTCTTCAAGCATGACATTATCATTTCTACAACAGCACAGGAAGCAATGGAACCATCATGACTATTTTTGCTGCTCACACAGGAAACTAAATTCATGGATCATGTATGTAGAAGGAAGCTAACCAATGGGCCGGCAAGATGGCCACTGAATATGTCGAATGCCAGCATCATCTGTGTTCCCTACTTACCTTCACATCAGTGTTAAGAGCGCCGGCTGCTCTTGCAGAGGACCTGAGTCCAGTTCCCAGCACACACACACACGGCAGCTAGTAAACATCTGTAAGTAACTCCAGTTCCAGATGCTCTCATATCTTCCTCTAGCCTCTGGGCACTGTCCAGACATCTATGCAGGCCAAATACCCATGCACATAAAATTAAAAATGAATGAATCTTTAAAAACTAAGAGAGAAAATGAATCAAGCCTTTTCCTCACTTCAGCTGGCTGTTGTCCGCAGTGAATCTCTAGTGCCAGTATTATCTCTATCCACTACTACTTTCATATCCGTAAGGCTGAAATCTTAAAAAAAAAAATACTTTTTTGCAGTATTGTTTGGCATATTCAGATAACACACATAGAAATACTGAGGTTTTATCTGGCGTAATCCTTTTAAAGATCCAGATTTTAGTAAGTTTCAAAATGAGGCACTAAAATGAAAAAAAAATAGTTGGGGGTGGGGGAACCATACACAGATGTCAGGGGTGTGGCCAAGTTGTGGAGTGCCTGCCTGGCCTGTGTGTTATCCTGGTACAGGAAAGTCATGCTATGAAAACAATGATTTCCTACCAACTGCATCTACAACACACAGCCTACTGCACCTGAGTCCTGGCCATGTCCCAAACACAACACAGAGAATGCCAACTCAGTGCCAGAGACAGTTGCCTTTTGGACATAATAAACTGGTTAAAGGGATCTCAGTGTTAATAGCTGGGGCTGTTCTAATAAGTGGGGTGCTACAGTATGACACCTGACCCTGTTGTCTTTGTTTTCCCTTAAGTAAAAATGTAGAGAGCCTACAAAAATGACTTGGTATCTTGGGAAGGCTGTTGCTGAGTCTGTCTTTGGAAACGTGTCCGCGTGTGAGGAAACCAGTAATCCTCAGGGCTTCTGCCTCAGGGCGGCTTACCTGTCACGGGCACTGTGCTGTTACTGGCATAAAGGGAGCAGCGGATTTATGAGAACTCTGTAATTGGATCAATAGCAGTTGGATCTATATTTTAAAGCAAACAAGAATCACCGGGCAAATGAAACAAGAACTAAAACTGTTTTCATTAAACCAAATAGCACAGACAGGTTGAATTCTAGCTTTAAAGACTCTTCTTATACTTAATGTTCACGTAGATGATTTGCTACTATAATTTAAAAAGTTATAAACGTGTGTGTGCATGTAGGCGTGTGTGTTGTGTAGTAGCAATATATAGATAGTAACAGTAATATCACAAAACAAAAGCAACAGTCAGGCCTGGTCAAACACATCTGAAATGTCGCACCCCTGAGACAGAGGAATGGGGCTGTTGAGTCTATCCTCGGCTACATAGCATGACTGTCTAAAACAACAAGAAAACAGGAACAACACAAGCACACGGCAGGCAGAAAAGCTGAAAGAATTAAGAATTGTGAGTTATATGGCAAGAGCTCTGACATCACGTCTATGAACCACTGAGTCCTGGGGCTCCGTACTATTGATCTGTGCCTATTCCCCGAAGAAAGTTCTAAATTTCAATGATTTCCCAGCCACAGAATGTATGCTACCTTTCTCTTCACTGATTCTGTAAATTACTTCATTGCAAATGCTATGTCAGTTTCAGGAACATTATTTTAGTGATGGCAATTGTTCTTATTCATAATCTTACCGATGAATTATTCATTACTGGCAGTTAACCAGAACTTCTCTTTATTTACTTGCAGTTTCCGGCTTAATTTCAATGATATGTGGAGGCCAGATTTTAGCATACTGTTTGTTCAAAGACAAACTTTATCTACCCAGATCTGGATAATTTTTAACAGTACAACTGGATTCATTTACCTTGGAATTGCTATGCTATAAATATTGTGTCAGAGCTGTAGCCCAGAATGAATCACTCAGTATACCTTAGAACTATAAAAAGCACAGAAGTTAATGGAGAACGGAGTAGGCTTAGCAAAGAATTCATGAGCAAAATTCTGCCAAACTTCTAAAATGTGATGTTTCTGAAAAATGTGTTTCATAGACTATTAGTTCTGAAGACTACTAATGTTAAAGGAAAAATGTTTAATATTTAAGAATATCTGTAGTGTCTTGGGGCTGGAGAGATGGCTCAGTGGTTAAGAGCATTTGTTGTTCTTGAAGAGGACCCAGGTTCAATTCCCAGCACGCATATGAAGCAGATGACAACTGGAATTGTATTTCCAGGGGAGCTGATCTCCTCCTCCAGGCTCCATGAGAGCCTGCGGACATGTGGTACCCAACACACATTCAGGCACATGTGTATACAGATAAAATAAGTAAAACTTTTTTTTTTTTTAAAAAAGGAACTATTTGACTCTAGGACTCAAGCAGAACATATTTATTTCAGTGCTTCATAGTTTTTGGCTCGCAGTTATGAACAAGTCAACATTTTGCCCCACAGATGTTGCTATGCTATGCTAATTTCATGGATTCCAAGTAACCTTCCCAAATCTCCGCTGTACTAATCTGATACTGGTGGAGAAAATTTCAACTGTAATATACACTGCGCACTGTTTCTCTAGCATATTTAGGTGGAAAGCAATTATAGCAGAGGGGAGACTGGAGATTGCTGCAGTTCTCTACACCAAAATAGATTCCATTATTGCAGCACAGGATTTATTCTGGGCTAGAGCATGTCTTATGAAATTATTGCTTTTTTTAAACATCAGTTTCTATTTCTGTCACCAGACTGTGGTCTTATAACATAGTACTTCTACAAATGAACGTACATTTAATTTACCTGGGGGATTTTGTTACACGGCAGATTTTTGTCTCAGAAGGGATGGACAGGAGCCCGATGTTCTGTATCTGTAAAAATCCTCGTAAAAATTTGGTGCTGTGGATCCGTGGGCCACATTCCGGGTAAGATGGGTCTCCATGGTTTGGGGCCTGTAGAGCACTGTATTATCAGCTCCACAATACTCAAGATATCACTGTCATTCAGTGCACTCTTAGTGAACTGGATTCAAGTTGAGATGAATTGATTTGTTTGGCTGTCTTAACATTTACCACGTTTTTATTGTTTTTGTTTTTTGAGACAGGATTTCTCTATGCAGTTCTGGGTGTTCCTAGAGTTTGATCTGGAGACCAGGCTGGCCTCGAACTCACAGCGATCCTCCAGCCTCTGCCTCTCACTCTCAAGGGCTGGGATTATAGGTGCACATCACCACCGCCTGTCACATGTACCACTTGATGTACAAGAAGTACACCGTGATGACAACTGAATCTTGAGCAGACGAAGAGAGACAGAGAAGGAATGCACACCCAACCCCACCTCAACACATGCATTTGGGGCAAAAAAAAAAAAAAATAGAAATAAAACCATCTTTTAGAATTCTCTCTGATGTCTTTTTTTTATTAAAATATTTTTTTTCACTAAGAAATGCAGCTCTAACCTTATATATTTCAGATGGTCTTCCAAAGCCCATCTTGTGGTGGCCAGTAACTAGTTTAGAAAATTAAACTCCCCTGTACCTGTGAACATGTCAATACGATTGTCTCTTCTGTTCCTTAGGGTTTTGTATTCCCATAAGTTTTTGACTTCTATTATTTTTTTGTTCCTCCTGCTAATTTTTTCTATTATGTTTGGTCATGGAGATAGCAAAATCTCTATGAGGGGTGGGTGGGGAGATGGATAAGAGCAGTGACTGCTCTTCCAGGGGACACGGGTTCAAAACCCAGCACCTACATGTCAGCTCACAACTGTTTTTTATCTCCAGTCCCAGGGACTTTGATCCCCTCCTCTGACCTCTACAGGCTCCAGGCATATAAGTGACACAGTTGCATGCAAACATAATATCCATACATATAGTAAAATTTTGTTTTGTGTTTTTGTTCGTTGAGACAGTTTCTCTGTATCAACACTAGCCATCATGGAATTTACTTTGTAGACCGAGATGGCTTTGAACTCACAAAGATCCACCTGCCTCTGCCAGCCCCCACCCTCTCAATGCTGAGATCAAAGGAGGGCACCACCACACTCAGCTGGTGCCTGAACAGGGACCTGAATCACATACAGTAATTTTAAAAAGAAGGTTGAGGAATGAAGCTCTTTAAATGACTTTTGAGACTGAGAGATCACTCAGCATTAAAGAGCCCTTGCAGGCTCTGACAGAATACTTACATGGTGGCTCACAACCTCTGTAATGCCAGTGCCAGTAGATCTGAACCTTTTTCTGACCACCCCAGGCATTATGCAATATATATGCAATATATATGTGTGTGTGTGTGTGTGTGTGTGTGTGTGTGTGTGTGTGTGCGCGCGCGCGCACATTATGCATATATATATATATATGCGCACACACACACTGATACAGGCAAAACACTCATGCAACATAAAATAAAATAAATAAATCTAAAAACAAATTAAAGTCTGAAATGAAGGATTTTTTACGTCCTTAATTATCACAGCATACGGTAGCCATGAAAGCCCTACAATGATGCTATTTGTCTCCTAATTAAAACTCTATTGGCAGTGCATAGGAAAGTGACTTGTCAGGGATCTAACAAAAGTCAGTCTTACTTTGGGAGAAATGTAGAGACCCAGCCACCCCTGAAGACACCAAGAGTGGAGCATGAACCTCCGAAATGCACACTTGTGTAGGAAATTTATAGAAACATTGCAAGTGCCTAAATAAATTTGTTAATTAAGAAAGATTTGGTTGATTAAGTACTTTTTAATATAATGAGAATTAAGTTCCACTACTAAATCAGAGCAGCAATCTCTCCAGACTCTGATCTTAATATCTCATCGTTGTGCAGTGAAGCTTAATTGCAATGTTTATTTCTAGGATTGGAGTTCTGCCTGCTCAGGTAATTACCATCGTGTTAATCTTGCTGATCCCGAGAATAATGGCTCTTTTTTCTTTCACTAAAATGATTCCATGACTTCCCTTGATGCACACAAAAAAATGAAAAAACAAACCAGAATGTAGGTTTTAATGCAAAAAAAGAGTATCTTTCAAATATACCAACTAAGAATCGTTCTTTAAAAACATAAAAATATTAGTCCTGAAATCACGCATCAAAACTCCAGGGAGGGTCCTGTTTAGTGATAACAATGGGATACTAAAGAAGCAATGAAATGATTATCCTTTGTGTATATTTTGTAATGTAAAATTTATAATGTAAACTATATATATATTTATAATGCAAATCAACACATATGGTCCTTTAATTACTTTTACTTAACAATTATTATTAAAGAATCTTGCTGATAATAACAGAATATACAGGAAGACCCTTTGTTCCTTTCCGATCTGTCCTGGAGTGCTGTCTCGAGCTTGGTGGGCTCTGTCTACTGATTTACCCCAGTGGCTGAGCTGAGCCTTTCTCATCCCACACTATAGAGACTACAGAAATTAGAGAGACAGTCCTTGTAAGAGTGACAGCAGGTGAGCTTAGGAGGTACTTTTGTTTTCGTCAAACATCTCACGAAAAAAAACAAATGAAGTTTGATACCCTATAAACTTTAGAACCTCAATAGCCGGGAACATAAAAACACAACAAAAACATGGGTAGATGTAACATACTGAAGAGTCGTCAGCAAAGGACCGATGCATTCACACAGACACTTTGGATTCTGCTCAAGAAAACACCTACTGCCAACAAAAAGGCCTCAGAAAACATGGTAAACGTTTGAGAATGCTACACATTTCTAATAGAAGACAATCAACTTGTGATTTTTCTTATTTATTATTTCTTTCTTACTCGCCTGATATTTCTTATATGTGTACTTTTATTCTATGTGAATATTCCCAAGTTGTTCAACAAGAATAAAGCCGAAGGCATCTTAAAAGGCAGGGTTAGTCACCACATACGGTTTTTCATCTAAAACAGAAACAGGTGGTCAGGAAACCCAAAGATGATCATCAGGGCAGTGGAGCATCACCGCTACATCCAGTAATACGCAATATTGGGGTGACTTCTGCGTGGGGTCAGTAATTGAAAGCTGGATTTTTTTTTCTTTTATGAGTATCTAGCATTACTGGATCTTCATGTCAAGAAGTGTTGACCCCTGATTTTCAAAACAGAAAATAATAATCAGTTCTCAGTGAGCTTAACCTTGAAAAGGATTTCTGTAACCTTGAACTCTAAGTCCTCTTTCTTTACCGTTTATCACGTCTTGCTCACCCCTCTCTCCCGGATCAACTGACAGAGCATTCCCAGCCTCGAAGGATTCTGCACTGCAAACCCTCGACACTCAGGGATCAAGGTCAAGGGAACAGCATGAGGGCGAAAGGAAGCAGCGCTTTCCTGAGCAAGTGCAGCTCCCCTAGACCTAGGGCCTCAGTGACTTTCTGCACTGAATTTTACTCTGTGGTGTCAATGCAGTGAGGACCGCCTTCTGTGCACGTCTCCTCCCAGCCGCGCACCCCCAGGGCACAGCATCCTGGGGAGTTCTTTTTCAGAAACCACTCAGGTGAAGCAGTGTGTGATGCTAGTTTTAATTGTCAATTTGACACAACCTAAAATTATGTGGGAAGAGAGCCCCACTGAGAGACTGTCTACATCAGGCTGGCCTGTGGGCATGTCTGAGGGGATTGTCTAAAGTTGAAGTGCCTTAATCGATGTGGGTGATGTGGGTGATGCTTTCTGTTACTGGCCCAGATAAAAGGAAACAGAAGAAGAAATCCTTTCTAGTTTTTTTTTTTGGGGGGGGGGCGGCTTGTTTGGGCTTCATTCTCACTGGTGAGTTCCTCTGTCTTCTTGCTGCTACTGCTGACTCCATTTCTGGCTTTAGAGCCAGCTCTTATGGTTTCCAACCCAGACTGAACACCAGCAGCTCCCCAGGAACCCTTTAGGCCTTTGGTGTTGGATGGGACTGGTGAAGCACACAGCTTCATCGACCATTGGACAATCGACTACCAGGTTCTGAGAGCGTCCACTGTGAGACAGCCAATGTTGGGCTACCTTGACAGTGCTGTGTAATAAAGGTATCCTTTTATTTTCGCTACATTCTCTTGATTCTGTTTCTCTATCAAACTCTAAGACATTGAGATTTGTGACTTATGTGGAAAGGAATTTCAGGACACGCCAGTATGGAGCAGAGCTGGAATTTATTCAGAGACTTTGTGGTGGTTTGAAAGAAAGCCGGGTGGTAGTGGCACACGCCTTTAGTTCTAGCACTTGGGTGCAGAGGCAGGCAGATCTCTGTGTGTTCGAGGTCAGCCTGGTCTAAAAGAGCTAGGTCCAGGACAGGCTCCAAAGCTACATAGAAACCCTGTCTCGAAAAACAAAAAACAAAATACGAAAGAAAGGAAGGAAGGAAGGAAGGAAGGCAGGCAGGCAGGCAGGCAGGCAGGCAGGCAGACAGACAGACAGACAGACAGACAGACAGACAGACAGACAGACAGACAGACAGAAAGAAAGAAAGAAAGAAAGAAAGAAAGAAAGAAAGAAAGAAAGAAAGAAAGAAAATGGCCCCAAAGGGAGTGGCACTATTAGGGTCTTGTTGGAGGAAGTACGTCACTGTGGGGGTAGGCTTTGAGATATTTTTCTCAAGTTTCACACAGTGTAATTGTCAGTTGACTTCCTGTTGGTCTATAAGATGTAGTACTCTCAGCTCTAGTACGGCATTTGCCTGCGCACCCTGCCATACTACCCTTCATAGTGATAATAGACTGAACCTCTGAAACTGTAATGAACCATCCTGATTAAATCTTTTCTTTATAGGAGTTGCTGTGGTCATGGTGTCTCTTCACAGCAATAAAAGCCCAGACTAAGAAAAACTTTCACGCATATTTAAGCATGGGAGTTTATAGAAAGAGAGGCCATTGGGAGTTTGACCATGTACCAGTAAATATATGAGCATCACAAACTGGAATTGGAAGTTTGGGTTTTGTTTGTTTGTTTGTTTTGTGGTGGTGGTGTGGTTTACAAGGATGGAAGGGTGGACCTGGGAGGAATGGGAATCAAGTGTGACGTGTGCATTGTACAAAATTCCAAATAATTATTAAACATATTATATTGGGGGAAAACAAAAGAGAGAGAAGCATCCAGAGAAAGAATAAGTCACATCCGAGAGTTTGACTGTGGCTTCTCAAAGGGCTGTTGTGCCTAAGTGTCTTAGCAGTAACCACATAGACAGTTTTGGTGACTCTAACAACTCAAAAAATTCCTAAGAAATGCTTTTTTTCCTTTCCTTTTTTCCTTCCTTTCTTCCTTCCCTCTTCCTCCTTCTCCTCCTCCTCCTTCTCTTCTTCCTTCTCTTCCTCCTCCTCCTCCTTCTTCATCTTCCTCTTCTTCCTTTTGATAAAATATTATAAGGTGACTTTAGACATACCTTGGATAGGATTGCAATGCAATCTGAGAAAACTATGATGGGCTACGAAAGGCTAAAACTTTTTAAAACTGTAAATGGGGTTCCTTCTGAGAGTCCTAGATAATTTATGTTTACAACTAGAGAAGGAGAAAAGGCCTCTACACTTAGACCATAACTGTGACTAGTTGTGATTTTAACATTGTCATTTGAAACATGTCTATGTAAAAGGAATATTGTCTTTGTGTAGTCATGTTCATAGCAAATTCTGACTGTGTTACAATTCTTGACTCTCAGCTAGATAAAGACTTTTACCAGATTCCTGCGTGAGGGATGCCTTTCCTTCCCTGGATGCTCTTAATTTTTCCTGTCTGTCCTGCCTCAATTCTCAGTAAGGTATGAAATGAATTAGGTTTCATTAATTCACTCATCCATTCATTGGTACTGAAGATGAACTCAGGACTCAAGTACTTTAAGTAAGTGTCCCTCCTCTAGCCTGAATTAGGTTTTAATTTGTCTTTTCTCAAAAATACTGTAAAAAAAACTTTGAATTCTATCTTAAGAGGAATCCCACTTGTTATTTCCTAAAATGCTTCAGAATTGTTTCCTAATTTGCTGGGCTTTTAAATTATCAGAACAGTTTAGGTTTTTAGTCTTTTACTTGACATTAGTACAACTTCAGCAAACTAAAGTTTATACTGGATTTATCGAGTTGGACTTTGTAGCTTATTTTCTAGCATGTTCCGCATGGTTACCACACCTTTTAACAAGTGCATCAGTGGTACTGGAGTGTGAATTACAGCATCTCCATCTAGGAAACTGTCATAAGATCACGTAGATGCTAATACAATGATGCCTTATATTTGGTAGAAAAGTTTCTATTTGGTTCCCTCTGCAAACCTCATAGCTTTTTTTCTTCTAGTAGCCATGTGTGATATGTCATTGTACAATTGTACCAGACATAAGTATTTGTTTGTAGTCAGGTTCGAAGGACCATGGTAGATCCCTGCCCTACACTTAGTATCCTTTCACCAATCTCTGATTCCTGACCTTTCTCTTTTTTCCCCTCCATCCCTGGTGCCTAGCCTTTGAACAAGGTAATTCCTTTGAAAGTTTGATCCTACTTTGAGAGTGAAAAAATATTTTGTGCCGAAGCCAGCAACAGATCTCAATCACCATGAAAGTTCCCACAAACAAAAGAGACTAGAAACAGAGCTCGAGATAAGATGTTTTGAGACGTGTCTAGGTTGGCAAAAGTCACAGGAGTATTTGATACAAACTCTCTTGCTTCCACTTCAACAGACTCACTTTCCCTAAATGTGTTGATTTCCTAGGTGTTTCTGTAGGCAGTGTCTCCTGATAGCCTTGACCTGCTTTTCTGACTCTACCCCACGGGTAGTAGAAGAAAACTTTCCCTTCCCATTATCCATGTCCCAGAGATAGGTGATATTGGGATCTCCTTGACGTTTCTCCTTGCATTGCTCAGGAAATCCACAACTACAGAAGTAGTGAGAGCACAGCTCTAGCTCCTTGTGAAAGGAGTTTTTAATGGACATGTCCCTGCTTGAACCAACACCAACACCAACACATCCCCTTGTAGAGTTTTTTCTGCAACATAATAATCCAAATCTTACCAAATCAAACCAAATTAGAAAAAGTCCAGGTTTAATGGATGCCAGCACTCCTGGTTGGCCAGGGAAGGGAGACTGGAAAACCACAGAGAGGGGAAAGGAGAACCAGGAAGACTATGTGTTTGGTCTCTGAGGGGTAGTTAAAACAGCCCGTGGGAGTGGTCTTAACCCTCTCTGGGTTTGGCAGGCTTTCTTGGAGGTGGAGTCCATACTGAGACAACTCCCAGGGGAGGAGCCTGGGACAGAAAGTTCCTCCCAAACATTCCAGACTCCCTGGACACATGGATGCCAGGGGCTGGAGTGAAGGCTGGACCCAAACAGCCCTCCCAACACAGAACTTCTCTAGAACAGTGGGACAGGCAGCTCTAGGGAGGATAATGCCATAGGTCAGAGTCCAGTGTGGGAGAAAAGGACATTTAAAAATAAGAAACAATTTCAACCTCGGGGGAAAACGTAGTCAACACCTTCCTTCGAACAGGAAATATTAATATTTGCAATGAGAGCAATTGGTAATCATATAAAAGCAGCTGTGTGTGTGTGCATGTGGAGAGAGAGAGAGCAAGAGAGAGACAGACAGAGAGACAGAGACAGAGTATTTATACATACATAAATTTAGAAATCATGGAAGTGAAAATTTCAGTCATTGCTATAAAAAGATAAGTACACAAGATAATTAGTGGTATAAATATGACTGAAGAGAAAAATTAATGACATGAAAAAAGCATTGAGAAGTGCACTCAAAATTCATTACAGGGAAAGGGATGGAAAATATGGATGGTATTTTGAGCTATGGAAGATGTCTTGGGAAACGTCAACAAGCACTTAACTAGGGCCTATAAGTAAAAAATGTAGGAGAAAAAAATGTGTAACCACCACGGCTAAAAGAGTTTTGGAAATGCGAGCCTATGTGTTTCTAGATTTAACTAACTGGCAAGTACAATGATGTCACTTTGAGGTGGAGAGAGCATAAGAGATTACAAAAGGGAATGTGATGAACATAAAATCATTGGAAACAGTGCAAGAGGCTTTTCAGAATGATGGCCACCTGAGTCACAGAGCCTACCATAAACATGTGGTTCTGCTTCCTTCAGCCCACTGCATCCCAACTTCCACATGATCAGATAAGGATTCAGCCTTGCTGATTCCAAACTACAATCCCTAAACAACAAAGAGGAAACTGATCATCCCAGATCTGATATTTCCACTGTCTTGTATTGTAAAGTCAAGGAATCGAGAAAGCCTACAAACTTACGGAGCTTAAATAACACACCAATGAACGATGGGGGAATCAGAGAAGAAATTAATACAGTCCTAGAATTCAGTGAAAATGAGAACAAAACACAGTAAAACCTCTGGGGTGGATATAATAAAGGCTATCCTGAAAAGGAAATTTGTATCTCTAAGAATGCATATTTAAAAACAAAGACAAACAAAAGCAACAAGAAAAACAAGCGAAGACAATATAAAGGTAACAAATAAATGGCTTAATAATGCAACTCAAGAATTTGGATAAACAAGAATAAACAAAACCCAAAAACAACTGACAGGAAGAAACAATAATCAGAACAGAAATCAATGAAATAAAGATAAAGAAAAGAATCAGTGAATCTATGAGCTGGTGAAAAGATAAGCAAGATCAGTGGATCCTTAGCGCATGCACGAGAGAGAGAGAGAGAGAGAGAGAGAGAGAGAGAGAGAGAGAGAGAGAGAGAGAGAGGGAGGGAGGGAGGGAGGGAGGGAGGGAGGGAGAGAACTCAAATTAACAGAATCAGACATAAATAGAAAAACATTGCAACAGACACCAAAGAAACTCATAGCACTACACAGCAATACTTTCAAAACATAGTCTGAACTCTATGAAGATAGGAAACCCAAAAGAAGTAGAATTTCCAGCTTCCTCAAAACCACCAAAGTAAAAGCTAAGAAGAGATTAGCAACTGAAAAGGTGTATTGAAACAGTAATAATTAAAAAAAAAACATTCTAAATAAGAAAAATGCAGGCCAGATGAGTCACAGAAGAATTCTACCAAACCAATACTTTTCAATTTATTTTTAAAAATACAGAAAGAGAATTTTTAAGCTCCATCAATGAATCCAGCATTACCCAGACCAGGAAAAGATACAACAATGAAAAGAGAAAACAATGGGTCAATATCACTGATGAACAGAATTAAAAATTCTCATGAAATGAATACAACACACAAGGAAAAGATCATCCACCATATCCAAGTTGGCTTTATCCTAGAGATAAGAGAAGGTTTTACATATGCAAGTCAATAAATGCAATGTATCACACAAACGGACTTAAAGTCAAAATTTACATGATTATCTAAACTGATGCAGAAAAGGCCTTTGACAAGGTTGGACATGCTCATCATATAAGTCCCAGAGAGAGTAAGACTGGAGGGAACATACCTCCATATAATAAAGGCTATGTGTGGCAAACCCACAATCAATATCTGCTGTGGTACAATATTTGTACACTGTAAATATGTTTTATTCTCATTGGCTAATAAAGAGCTGAGTGGTCTACAGCGGGGCTGTAGATATTGGAGGGGAGAGTCAGATTAGGAAGACAATGGTAAGGAGAAGGGTGCAGTCTCAGGAGTCACCAGTCAGACCTGGAAGAAGCAGTATGGAAAGTACATAGATGAGGTAAATGAGCCTCAGATTGGTTAATTTAAGTTATGAGATACTTACAAAACAAGTCTAAGCTATCAGACAAGCTTTCATAATTAATAAGAAGTCTCTATGTGATTATTTGGGAGCAGCTGGTGGGACAGAGCTGACCAGTGGTCCTGACGAGAAACTTTGCCTAAAAATACCTTCCTAAATGAAGAAAAATTTGATGCAATCTCATTAAAATCAGAAACGAGACAGGACTGTCTATTAGCTCTACTCCTATCGGTGTATTTCTTGAAGCACAATTAAGCTGAATTAAGGGAATACAAAGAAGAAAAGAAGCCAAATATCCCTGTTTGTAGATGACATGATTTTATAGATAATGAATTTCCATAATACCACCAGAAGTGATCAACAATTTAAGACAAGTAGCAGGATACAAAACCAATTTTCGGAAATCAGCTTTTCTACATGCTGAAAAAGAGGTCATGGAAATACTCCCATTCACAATCATCTTCAAAGAATTAAATACCTAGGAATAATCCTAAGCAAGAATGTGAATAATCTCTACAATGAAAACTTTAACTCTCAGGGGGAAGAAAAGAGGTTAAGAAAGAAACTAAATAATGGGAAGACCTCCCATGCTCATCGATAGAATTAATATTGTGAAGATGACCATCCTAGGAAAAAACTATTTGCAGATTGAATGCAATACCAATCAAAATCCCCATGCCGTTCTTCACAGAAATAGAAAAATCTATTCTGAAATTCATATAGAAGTGCAAGGGACCCTGATCGTCAAAGCAATCCTGTGCAAAATTAATTGAGTTGAAGGGATTATCATTCCAGAGATAAAGTTATATTATAGAGCTACCAAAATAAAAGCAGCATGGTACTGGCACAAAAACAGACAGGAGACTTAAAGATGAGGTGCACCTCAGTCATCTCGTCTTTGAAAAAGATTCCAAAAATTACATACTGGAAGAAGGACAACATCTTTTACAAATGGGGCCAAAAAATTGAATGTTCACATGTAAAAGAATAAAATTAGACCCTTACTTCTAACCCTATCCAGAAAATCACCTCCAAATGGATCAAAGCCTTCAACCTCAACGTGAAACTGAGACCACTAGAAGAAAGCATAGACAGTGCCCTGTGAGACTTAGAAATAGGAAAGGATTTTCTAAACAGGATTCCTTTCATTCCCTTAGTAGTTAAGTGTCACTCAGGAATTGACAAACTGAACTCCATAAAACTAAAAAAACTCGTATTGCAAGGAATCACTTAACTGAGTAAAGAGGAAGCCCACTGAGAATCATCTGATAAAGGATACATCAGCAAAACATACAAAGAACTCAAAACCCAAAGTATCAAGAAAATAAATGACCCAACTTAAAAAACGAACTATAGATTGGAACAGAGAGTTTTCAAGAAGAAGAAATAAAAATGATTAAGAAATATCTCAAAAATCATTGAAAATCCTTAGTAATCAGGGAAAAGCAAATTAAAAAAAATTTTGAGGTTTTATTTTACCCCAATCAAAAGGGCCAAGATCAACAAAACAAACAACAGATGCTGGAGGAGACTTGGGGAGAAGGGAACTTTCATTCACTGTTGGTGGGACTGCAAAGTGCTGCAGCCACTGGGAATATCAGTTCAAGGATTCTCTATTAGTGAAAATAATATCTACCACATGATCCAGCAGTTCCTCTCCTTGACATCTGCCCAAAGGAGTCACCATCCTACTACAGAGATACCTGCTCAGCTGTGCTCATGGACTCCCTCTCTATTCACAGCAGCTGGAAGTTGGAAACAACTTAGATGCCTTTCAGTTAATGACTGGGAAATGCAAATGCGGTCTACATGTACAATGAAATTCCATTCAGCTGTAAAGAAAAACTGAATCTACAAATAAAGAGATGCAATTGGGAAATATGTTATACTGTGTGTAGTCACCAAGGTCTAGAAAGACATACACTACATTCTCTCTCTTATGGATCCTAGGTCTGAACCTTTGGATCTGAGCCTATAACCTGGAGTAACTGCAGAAGCCAGGAAAGAGTAAAGGGCCCATGGGGTGGGGGAGGGAGAAAGGACCTAGAGAAAGGAATAGCAGGACATCGGTGCTCTGAAAGGTGAAAGGTGAACATGGTGAATATGGAGGGAGAAACAAGGAACACTAAGGATATCTGAAAAAGTCACAGGGAATCATATTACTTTAAAGTTTACTTTACGTGTGTGTGTGTGTGTGTGTGTGTGTGTGTGTGTGTGTGTGGTGTAAAACAATGATAATTACAGAAGTAGAGGTCATGAAGCTGAGAGGGAATGAGGGCCGCTAAAGAAGCTGGTGGGAGAGGTGCAGATAGGTGGAGGTAGGAGTGGGAATAATGTAAATGTGTAAATGTGGTATTTGTGTACGAAATTCTCAAAAAAATACAAAAAGGGTAAAAGCAGTCTAGTTTGTTTTCAAGTTTCACAAAGCATCAATACAAAAATTGCAGTTATAAAAGAGAAAAATAGTAAATTGATCTCACTTCTGAAAAGATATTCAAAATCAAGGTAAAAATTGGGTCAGTTCTCACTAAGTCCAAAAAGACAATATTTAATAACAAATGGCTTTTGTACTCATCAAAAGAAGGTATAGTTTGGCTGTAGGAGAAACGTAACTGAAATAACGAATAGGCAACGTGGCATTGTGTAAAACCCCGCCAGTAATGCTTTTTTTAAATAACCAAATGCATGATTGCTGACTCTTTGGAACCTATTCCCTGTGGTGGGATGCCTTGCCCAGCCTTGTGTAGAGGGGAGGAGCTTGGTCCTGATTCTGAATGGAAGATGGAGGAGGTGTGGATGGGAAGGGAGGGAGGTGGGGGAGGTGGCTGGAGGAGAGGAGGTAAAAGAAACTGGTTGGTATGTAAAATAAATTAAAAAAAATAACCTAATGCATGAAAGTAATGGGATCAGAGAACATGCTGATCATTAGGTTTTTTTTATCATCAGAATGTTCTCCAAGTATTTATCATGCACATACTCCTGCCAGGAACTGAGTTAGGCTCTGCCAGTTCTGAAGCTACTGCCCTCTCTGACCTTCAGATGGGAATATACCCTAGCTTTCTCAAAGACTTGCAGAAACCAGGCTAAGTCCAAATGTCAACAGTGCAGCATTCTGTGAACATACCAAATCCTGCAGTCAAAAGCGTCAATATTCTTTTTTTTTTTTGTTTTTTTTTTTGTTTTTTTTTGTTTGTTTGTTTTTCGAGACAGGGTTTCTCTGCAGCTTTTTTTTAGCCTGTCCTGGACTTAGCTCTTGTAGACCAGGCTGGCCTCGAACTCACAGAGATCCGCCTGCCTCTGCCTCCCGAGTGCTGGGATTAAAGGCGTGCGCCACCACCGCCCGGCAATATTCTTATACTCTTTCCCTTCCACAGAATATTTGTTTCATGGTTTAGTTAAACCTTAATACTTATTGAAACTGAACTATAAGATAACTTCCATGAAATAGTTACTGTTAAGTATTTTCTTTTAGACAAACCTTTTGGCCAATGCAAATAATCCCTATCAAACCAATTTAAAAGATGTCCATGTTTAATGGAGTGCTCCCGGGTGGCCCCGGGAAAACATGGACAGGAGAAGAGAGAGAAGCGGAGACCACACAAAACCAGAAGACCATGTATTCATTCTCTGGGGCGCAGTTTAAATAGCCTGTGGAAGTGGTCTTGACCTTTCTTGGGGAGGGGTTACCATTTGGTGGGCTTTCTTGGAGGTAGAGTTTGGACTGAGGCAACTCCCAGGGAAGGGAGCTTATGCCAGAAGCTGGGGTGAAGCTCCCAGCCAAACAATCTGGACTTTTTGGATAAAGGGGTGCCAGTGAGCTGAGGTGACTTCGAACCAAACAGTTACAAGTGTCTATTTCTTTCTCAACAGAGGTAGCTTTAATTACCCATGCTGTGGCTCACTTTGCTCTTAGCTCTGTTATAATGTTTAATTAGTAAGTGCTTCCTGTCCCTGTCTGTAAAGCACTTCCAAGTCTACCCACCCAGTTGATCTGACACCTCTGGTGCTGGGAGTGTCATAACTGCTCCCATTTTGTACAGGAGAAGCTGTAAACCACCATCAAAACTTCGGAGGTCAGAAATCATGTGACCTTACAGTTAAAGAAAAAAAAACAAATATAACAGAGATACCAACAAAAATTTTAAATAAGCAGAAGAAACGTAACTCTGCATTAAAGAAATAAATACAGTATGACCAAGTAGGATTATCTCAGAAGGGCAAGTTTATTTCAAAAGTGGAAAATTAATTGATGATTCCACATAGATCTTTTCTTCTTTTTTTTTTAAATATTTATCTATTTGTTTGATTTGTTGGTTTTTGGAGACAGGGATTCTTGGTATATCTCTGGCTGTCCTGGAACTCACTTAGTAGACCAGTTGGCCTTGAATTCTCAGAGATTCACCTGACTCTGCCTTCATGTGACTCATATAAGCATATATATATCCAGAGTGCTGGGATTAAAGATGTGTGCCACCACCACCCTGCATAAAAAATTTTAATGAAAAAAAAATAAAACTATCTCCACATTTTCTGGTGTGTGGGGAAGCCCTTGAGAAAAAATAATACCTCTTTCTTATCAAAGCACTGAAAAAAATCTGAATTGATAAAGACTTTCTTGTCCTGGTAAAATATGTATTCCTATGTTTTGAAGCTGCAATCATCATTGGAAAATGCTGACCAAGAGGAACAAAGCATTTTGCCCAGACTTGCTGTTAGCCTGGAAGAGTGGCATGTCATACCAGTGAAGAGATGAGCTGAAATTCACAAATCAAATCAGAGGATTTGTTCTTGGAGGATTGGGAAATTATGCTTCTTTTGAACATGAGGCAAAAGACCTCTAAATATTAAAATTAAATCAGTAACACTCTCATAAAATGTAGGTCAGTCATCCTTAATTATCTTTTTTATATATCCTAAGCAATTGGACAAATATATATATATATATATATATATATATACACGTAATTAATAATGGGAGAATGATATCCTGTGGTTGGAAAAGATAGTGGGAAATATGTAATGAGTCTGGAATTAGAGATATCACTGTGAACCATTGAGACAAAGAGAGTCACGTAGTTATAAGTGGATATAGATACATCTGTCTGTTTCTCTATGTATGTACATGTCCTGCCTATAACTCCATTGTTTGTATAGGTAGTGGTTAAGTGTGGATCTCTCTTTCTCTTTCCCTTTCTCCCACCTTTCTTTCTTCTGTTTCTCTCACTCCCTGAGTCCTGTCTTTCAAGGGGACCTAGATGCCCTTATATCCCAGTAGGAGCAATGACACTTGCGCTCGTAACATGAAGCCTTATTTTCCAAATGCCGTTTTCTTCCCTAAATGGAGCCTGGCATCTTTAGGAAAATAGTAGACTAGATCTGGGAAAGGAAAAGAACAAGACAGATTGGGAAAAATTTGTGGTACTTAAAATTAAATTAGCAACAAAAAGGTGATGGGGCGTATCAGAGCAACACAGGAGCTAGCTGGAAGGAGCTCCCGTTTGGCAAAGCCTGGCACAATCTGAGTATCCAAATAAAGACAATAAACTAAAGAACTATGAAGCCGGGCGGTGGTGGAGCACGCCTTTAATCCCAGCACTCGGGAGGCAGAGGCAGGCGGATCTCTGAGTTCGAGGCCAGCCTGGTCTACAAGAGCTAGTTCCAGGACAGGCTCTAGAAACTACAGGGAAACCCTGTCTCGAAAAAACAAAAAACAAAAACAAAAACAAAAAAAACAAAACAAACAAACAAACAAAAAAAAACAACAACAACAACAAAAAAGAACTATGAACTATTGTTAAAGCACTGAGGATCTACAGGACAACAGACAAATTGGGAAAGGTAAGCTCCGCCTTAAAAAAGAGTGCCAGCTCACAAACGGGGATAGAATGACAGAACCACAGACATCAACTCTGGGTAAGCGTCGTGATAATTGACAGAACTTAGCGAGTCACACCCCAGATCTGTGTTGAAAACAAAGGGTAAAATACTGTGTAGCAGAAAAACTTATAGAAGGAAGAAGCCACATCAGACAGTGGTTCAGATGGGCACTGCTGGGATCTGGCTCCCTGGCAGCTGGCTTCCTTGCTATCACTCAGGAGGAGCTGGACTTTGCCCTGTGGCCATCTAGTCTCATGTGGGTGATCTGTGCCTGACACCTGCAAGTCACCACAACAGCCCCAACACTAGGGATGTTTCTACTCAACAGCTGTTCTGTACCTTACAAAGCTTCCAAGACTGGAGAAAATATCTGAAATTCTAAAAGATCGAAGAAGTCAAAAGAAAACACCCTCTCTCCCCAAAATCTAACCCCTAAGCCTCAAATACCGGTTAGCACACGGGAGGTTGAGAGAGGAGGATTGCCATAGTTGAGTCTAATATGAGTAGCAGAGTGAACGCCAGGAAAGCCCGGGATACGAAGTGAGACTGTTTCGAACAAAAGCAATAAATAAAATAAAATTTGAAAATAAAATAAATACCTTAACTGGAGATGATGGTACATGCCTGTAATCCTACCACGCATGTTCTTTAATCCAGAAATCTCACTGCTAGAACTTTCCCCTTCAGTTACAGTTACAAAAAAAGTAAAAGCTGCAAAGGAAATGTTTGTATGATGTATCCTATGACACGGCTATAAATTATCCTATGACACATTCATGAATAATGAGAGTGATGTTTATATAATAAATGATAAACATGATCATACATCTGTTTGGTGACTATGTGACACAGCTATAATACAGAATGAGTGGCATGTGTACAACAAAAATTCAAGTCAATGCATGTGTTGTGGGTGTTTTGTGGTTTGGATACAAATTGTCACCTGAAGAATCATGTGACTCATGTAAGGGGCCTTAATACTCAATGCAGCAATGTTCCGAGACGCAGCCACAAGATGGGATGGGATCGCAAGGGCTCAAAACTCATCAATGGATCAATCCATGCATGAATTCAGAATCGAATGAACTAGGAGGGGTTCGGTCCAAGTTGTAGTAAGTAGGTCACTGAGCTTGCTTGCCCTTGAAGAAGGTGTCTTGTTTATGGTTTATCTTCCTTCTCCCTCCTGTCTCCTCTCTCCTCTCCTCCCCCACCTCTCCTTTGGTCCCCTTCTTTCTTCCCCTCTCTTTTCCTCCGTGTCCCCCTCCCTCCTTCCCCCCTCTCTCCCTTCTAGTTGCCAGGGGGTGAGCAATCTCCTCTCCACTGTGATGCTCTGTATAGTGGCAGAAACAACAGACCCCAGTGGAAATTTTCAAGCCATGAGCCAAACTTAGTCCTTCATCCTTTAGATTATTTCCTCCAGCATTTCACAGCAAGGAGAAGCTAATACAGAAGGCTGAAGGCGGTCAATATGAGCAGCTAAGAGACACAAACGCAACGCAGACAGTGGCGAGGCTTCACCTCTGGGAACGTTCAGGAAGGATGGCGTACATGCTGGTTTCTTCTAAAACAGTTTGGAGCAAGTGCAGAAGAAACCATTTATGGAGAGGGGGGAGCAAACGTGGAGAAAGAAAATGCTTTCTGTATTTTAGGTCTTCCTATGATCTGTATCATCTATGTGGGACTTTATCATGTTACTTTATAAGGTCAGGGGCATTTTAAGTAATAAATACTCACAATAAAAACAACGGGATGATAGTGCTCATCAGCCATCCGTGTGCTTCAGATAAGCCGCAGCACCTCACCCCGACTAGCTCATTTCATTTTCACACCTCTATAGATAGTAACTACCATTATCCCCACTTGGCACATCAGGAAATTCAAATGCAGAAAGTTAAGCTAGCCAGGCATGGAGAAGCACACCTGTAATTGTAGCATGTGGGAGATCTTGGATTCAAACACAGAAGAGGGGGAAAATAGAAAAGGAGAAATAAAAGTGCGCTACGTCACACACTGAGGAAGGGAGACCAAATTGAGAGCCTCAATTGAAACCCCTATTTTCACCCATTGCTCTTACTGTGAGTTTTTTTTTCTGATTTTTTTTCTTTAAATAGCAAAATAAAAAGCCACGCCAAATGTGTTGGCTCACAGCGGTTATCTCAGCACACGGGAGGTTGAGCGAGGAGGATTGCCACAGTTTGAGGCCAATCTGGGCAGCAGAGTGAGCTCCAGGAAAGCCCTGGTTACGAAGTGAGACTGTTCCAAATAAAAACAATAAATAAAATAAAATTTGAAAATAAAATAAAAACCTTAACCGAACATGGTAGCACATTAACTGTAATCCAAGCACTTGGAGGTAGAGCCTGGTGGATGAGGAGTTCAAGCTTAACTAACCTTGGCTACATAATGAGTTTAAAGCCAGTCTGAGCTACATAAGACCCCGTCTCTAATTAATCAAATAATTAAATGATTGATTAATTAAAACCATAATGAAAGGGCTGACGAGATGGCTCAGCAGTCAAGGATGCTTGCTGCTATTCCAAAGGACCTGAGTTTGGATCTTAGCACCAGCATGAGGCGGTTAAGCACTGTCTGTCCACCTCTAACATACCAGACCTCTTCTTTGACCTCTGTGATCACTGGCAGATGTGTAGTATGCATTTGTGCACACGCACGCACGCACGCGCGCACACACACACAACACAGAGAGAGAGAGAGAGAGAGAGAGAGAGAGGGAGGGAGAGAGAGAGAGAGAGAGGGAGAGAGAGAGAGAGAGAGAGAGAGAGAGAGAGAGAGAGGAGGTCACCATAAATTTAAAAGTTAAAAGGCAACAAAAACTTTTGATGACTATGATTCCCTGTGCTAACATTGTACTGATTAAAGCATCCAAACCGAGGTATCTTCTCTTGCAGTGGTTCTCAACCTTCCCAACGCTGCCCCGCCCCCACCTTAATACAATTTCTCATGCTATGGTGGCGCCTAACCATAAAACTACTTTGATGCTACTTTATAACTGTAATTTTGCTACTGTTATGAATTGTAATGTAAGTACCCGATATGTGAACCCTGTGAAGGGTTGTTGTATCTCACACCTTACAGAGGGGTCATGACCCACAGGTTGAGAGCCCATATTATAGCGACAGCAACCCCAACCCTAGCCCTGTCTGACTAATCAGTGTGTAACCATTAGGTCTTCACACTCTCCCTCTGCTGAGTCCCCATGTTGTTAAGTGACTAGGTCTGGTTTTGGTAATTCCTTTCTAGTAAAGCAAATGACATCATACATTCCTCCAAACAGTTCCTTACCTGCATTCCATAAATGTTGATGTACCATACTAGTTTTGACTGTTTAATTTTTTCCTAATATTCCTTGTGATTTTTTCATTGTATCATTAATACATTTTAGATATGTGTTTTAAATTTTTACTGACATCTTCCAGTTATTCATTTCTATGATAATACTCTTATGGTCAAATGTGACTGACAAATTTACGGTTTTAACCTTTTAAAGTCCATTTTAACTTATCTCTGTGACTTGACACAGGGCTCTGTGATCTGGTATGGTGAATGTTTCTTAGGCCCTTGAAAAGAATTTTCATTTTCCTATTTGTTTGGTGAACTGTTCTGTGAACAACAATGAGATCAAGTTGGCTGATGGTATCTACCTATACATTTAAAAGGCATTGATGGGCCAGGCGGTGGTGGCGCACGCCTTTAATCCCAGCACTCAGGAGGCAGAGGCAGGCGGATCTCTGTGAGTTCGAGACCAGCCTGGTCTACAAGAGCTAGCGCCACAACATGCTCTAAAGCTGCAGAGAAACCCTGTCTCAAAAAAAAAAAAAAAAAAAAGGCATAGATGGTTGAAAGTAGGTGCGGTTTTTAAATGTTTGTTTCTTTCCATTTGTATATGAAAACCATTTTTAGATGAGTATGTCTTATCATTGTTAGATTTTCTTGATGAACATTTAAGTATTTAACTTTTTTATTGGGAAATTTATATTCCCTGGTAATAATTTGTCTTCTGAAATCTACCTTGTCTATTTTTAACTGTAAAAAAATATTTATTTATTTATTTATTATACAATATTCCTCCTGCATGAGCACCTCAATGCTAGAAGCGGGCACCAGATCTTACTACAAATGGCTTTGAGCCACCACATGGTTGCAAGGAATTGAACTCATGACCTCTGGAAGAGCAGCCAGTGCTCTTAACCTCTGAACCATCTCTCTAGCCCCTATCTTTGCCTAACTTTTAAAGATCAAATATTTCAGGTTGATGGTGGTGGCACTCAGGGGGCAGAGGCAGGCATATCACTGTGTGTTTGAGGCCAGGACAGCCAGAATTGCTGCACAGAGAAACCTTATCTCCAAAACTCAAGCAAACAAACAAACAAACAATAAATAAAAATCATTTTTGAACAGTATTAGCACATGTCTTTTTCATGATAGTTTTCACTTATCTGTTGAAAGTATCTTTTGTGTTTGTATTTAAAGAAAAACTTCAGTGTTTCTTTTCTATTTTTCTGTCTTTTAAGACAAATCTCCCTGTGTACCTGGGCTGCCTAGAACTTACTATATCACCCAGGTTGGCCTCAAACTTATGCCAATCCTCCTGCCTCAGTCTCTTGAGTCATAAATCACCATGCCTTGAAAAAAACATATTTTTCTTATAGAGAGCATACCATTATACCTGTTTTCATTCCAACTATCTCTGCTTTTTTTTTCATTTTTCTTTTCTTGTTTTTATTATGCTATACAGTTTTCTCTGCTCTCCTTCCTTTCTCCCCTCTCCCTTTCTACCCTCTCTATCTCTGCTTTTTGATGTAGCGTTACGCCATTTACACTTAATGAAATCAATAGACTGGCATATAACCCCTACATTTTCATCTCTTTCTACTTGTCTTCTGTAATCTTTGTCCCTTTTACCTCTTTATCTGCCTTCCTGAGTTAATTGAGTAATTTTTAATATTCTACTTTATCTCCTCTATTGTCTTAGTAAGCACAAAGTATTTTATGTCATTGTATGGAGTTTATGATGTAAATATTTAACTTATCTGGTCTACTTTCACATATTATATTCTATTCTGCACTTCAATTTCTCTTGTCTTTTTGTTGTATATTTTCCTTCTACATAAAATAATAAACATGCACACATTAAGTCACAATATATTTTTTTTGCTTTAGATCATTATTAGTCTGTAACACGGATTTTAATGGGAAAACTTTATTTTCTTTGTATTTACCTATATTATTTTTACAAGTCTTAGTGTTCTTCATACCTTTGAATAAGTTCAAATCTTTCTCAGATATCATGTTCCTTCTATCTAGTGAATATATCTTCATGTTTCTTGTAGTCATAGTGTAGTGGCAAAAACTCACTCTGCTTTTGTCAGTAGACATGGTAGTGCCAAATAGAGTTCCCTATGTCCATTGTGTGTGCTAGTCTTGGGCTCTGTAACTGTTTGCCTCATTGCCTGGATCTGAAGCTCATAGACTGGCTATCTAGCAAGATATCAGAATCCACCTATCTCTACCCTCTCAATGTTGTGGTGCAGGCATGTACAACTGTGCCTGACTTTTTATATGTGTGTTGGAGATTTGAACTCAAATCCTCATATTTGCTGAACAAGCATTGCCAACCCACTGAGAAATCTTCCTAGTCCAGATACAATCTAATTTAAAGATTATATTACGTACTGACTGCCCGTATGCTCTTTAGAAAATAACCCTGCTTTTTAGGGCATTTGGCCATCAATGCATTTGTTCCTTTATTTGTCCCTTTGTGCTAAACATCTTTGTTTCTCAAAGAATTGATGAAGAGCAAACACCCAGAGCCATTGATTTGCTTACGAGATCTTCAGATTTCCAAGCCAATTTTCTTGCTGGAATTAGGACCCTCTATTGAAAGACCGCAGGGAGAGCTCTTTACACAGCTGTTAACTCTCCCAACCTTCTCTGCATTGATTGTTTTCTTCAAAAGAAGCCAAAACAAAATCCTAGATCACTGCATTATAATGCATGATTAGCTTTTTAGTCTTTCCACACAAACCATTTATTGGCCATGTTGTATAATTTTGTCTTGATCTGCAGTTATTAAAAATGCCTTCAGAATTAACATCAGAATAATTTAATGGGTTCATATAAATGTACTGAAATTAATATGTTCTGATACCATGAAAAACACTGAAGGTTTTCTGAAATTATGGTAGTCCACCTAAACTGAAAATTTGTCACATTCAAATAGATAGAAATCATGGTTTAAAGAAAATGGGATTTTAAATATATAGCTTATGCTCAGAAAACAGTGAAGGAAGTCTCCAAGAGGAAACGGGACGCAATAAGAATAAGGACAATTGATACATCAGCTTTCTAATAGGTCTTAGACAAACTAGAGAAAGTTGGTGAATTAAGACTTGGAATTAACAGTGATTTGGCAGTTAACTGAGCATGAGTCCATAGTTTATAAAAGGAAGTCTGTCTATTTGGATAAAGAGGGAGGAAGGGAGGGAAGGAGAAAGGAAGGAAGGGAAGGAGGGAGGGAGGGAGGGAGGGAGGGAAAGAGAGAGAAAGAGAGAGAGAGAGAGAGAGAGAGAGAGAGAGAGAGAGAGAGAGAGAGAGAGAGAGAGAGAGAGATTATCTGTTCCCAGTGCGGAGAGGTTAGTTAACAGGAAAAAGTACACATCTCAGCCAAGGCTCTGTCTGAAGGGGTAAAAGTAAAGAGAGCAAAAAAAAAAAAATCTAGTCCATTTGTCAGTATTAGCCTTTCTCATACAGTGCCCCAGCAAACATTACAAGTATGTTTATTTTTGGTGTCTTTTAAGTAAGGTCTCACTCTTTTGCCTTGTCTGGCATCAAACTCATGACAATCCCCTCATCAGCCTCCCAAGTGCTGGGACTTGATGCCCAGTGCAGTAGTTTGAAAGTAACTGGCCCCCATAAGCTCACAGGGACTGGCACTATTAGGAGACATAGGTGTGGCCTTTTTGGAGGAAGTGTCACTGTTGGGGTGGGCTTTAAGGTCTCATATATGCTCAAGCCGTAGCCAGTGTCTCAGTTCATTTCCTGTTGCCTGCAGATGAAAGATGTAGAATTCTCAGCTCCCCCTCCAATACCATGTCTGCCTGCACACTGCCATGTCCAACCATGATGACAATGAACTGACCCTTTGAATTGGAAGTCACCCAATTAAATATTTGCCTCTAAAAGAGTTGCCATGATCATGGTGCCTCTTTACAGCAGTAGAAGCACTAAGATACCCAGCATAAGAACAAATCTTGAGAACACAAAATAGAACGTATCATATGAAGAAAAATTATCTCTCCTGCCTAAGAAGTAAAGTGCATTATAAACTTAACAGCCAATTTCACACCTATTGTACTCACGTTGGGGATTAGGTTTGTAACAGTAGGACATCAGTTGGCAAATGCCCCATTTCTCCATCTTACTGACACTGGGATTCGAAACCAAATTACCATGTACAGGCACATTATCCTGTAGAAGTTTAATAGTCTGGTGAGCCAGATGACTCTTTTAAGAAATGTTAATCATGGAATGGCATCTTCTATCGTGTAGAGGCAGGCTCGTTCCATGGGCTTTTCGGCCTGAGGCAAGGTTTCCAGAGTTCAGTTTAGTATCAGGCAATAATGTGCTGGAATCTTCTCTGTGAAACACGTGGATATGGAAGAGAAATCCAGCTCCTTCCCTTAAAGAGGTTAAGATCCATGTAGCTTATTTATGTGACCGGCAAAATTTAGGTCAGAGTGAATGTTTGGTAACGAGTAAGGCAGCTGAGCAAGCATCATCCAACCCCAGGCTGCAGGAAATGCCACACACAAAGGGCCTCTGCTAACAGCCAACCCTGCAGAGGCCAAGTTGAAGCCACAGTCCCAGCCTAGGGCAGAGTAAGCCAGTTCCCGGGGCAGCACAGTCCTGGAAAAATTCATATGCTTCAGATGGAGGATGACTAGCTTAAGGATTCGCCGCAAGCCTTCATGAACTCTTCTGAGATTTTACTGCACACAATTTTTCCTCCCTCCCTCCACACTTCCCTCTGCTCCTCCCTCCCTCTTTCCCTCCTTCCCTCCCTCTCTCACTCTCTTTTGTCCCTCCTTCTCCTTTTCTCTTATTTCCTCTTTTGCTTCTTCTGTTCCTCCTCTTCCCTGCCCCCAGGTCATGCTTCCATCAGAATCTGATGGCTCTTCTGCCTTTCCTGGCTCCTTCTTCATTTTTTGTCTTGAATATTTTCTCACACTAACCTATACCAGTTTAATCCCATCTTGGATGCTTGGCTTCTTTGAGAACTTACGTATACACATGGGTACACAATATATGAAATGCAGAGATATTAATTTGGGGGCTGAGAAGATATTTTAGTTAGAAGGATAGTCTGGCATCCATGAAGCTTTTCCTTCTACCCTTAGCAACGTGTAAACTGGGAGTAGAGGCACACCTCTAATCCCAGCACTTGGGGAAGTAGGAGCTAGAGAATCAGAAGGTCAGTGTTATCCTTGACTACAGAGCTAATTCAAGGCCAGCCTATAGGAAATCCTGTCTTAACAAACAAACAATAGGGCTGGAGAGATAGCTCAGTGGTTAAGAGCACTGGCTATTTTTCTATAGGTCCAGTTCCCAGTAGCGACAACAGTCTGTAACTTCAATTCCAATGTATTCAACACTCTCTGCTGACTTCCTTGGATACCAGGCGTGTCAGCATGTGGTATACATGCAAGCAAAACAACCATGCACATCAAATTAAAATTGAAAAACAAAGAGAAATAAAAAGAAATATTAATTTTGAAAACATATCTTACAAAAACGAATCTTGATTTTAAGAGCTGGGTTAGATAGAGGATGCGGGACAAGCAGCTGGCAGACAGGCCAGCAAATGGGAAGACTAGAGCATATCTCAAGCACAGCTAGAATGGAAAGACTAGAGCATATCTCAAGCACAGCTAGAATGGGAAGACTAGAGCATATCTCAGGCACAGCTAGAAGGGGAAGAATGTGACCAAGTTTAATGGGAGTTGATGGTGACAAGTTAGAAGGGGTTATGGAAAAGCTCTCAAATGTTATGCTATCCCACTCCGGAACTGGAGACTGAAATCCTTAAAGCCTGGTGCATGTAAAGCAAGCAGCCTCCACTGAACTGCCCCCCAAGTTCAGACATTTAATATTATTTTAAAGAATTTCAGCACTTTGGTTAGGAAAATATGGAAAGTTTAGCTCAGACAAAAGGCTTTTTGTCTGTGAGTAGAAAACCTAGTTTATTGGCTTTAAACAGACTTTATTAGTCCAAGGCAGTTTCTTAATCTGTCAGTTATGATGTTTTGGGGGCAGTCAAATGACCCTTTCACATGGATTACATGTCAGATATCCTGCATATCAGATTTTTATATTACTATTCATAACAATAGCAAGAGTACGGTTATGAAGGAATAATGATAATTTTATGGTTGAGCATCACTACAACATGAGGAACCATATTAAAGGGTCACAGCATTAGGGAGGTAGAGAACCACTGGTGCAAGAGGTAAGGTGGGCACCTGAGCATGTCAATCAAGTCAGAGATATCATCAGAGATCCAAGGTTCTCACCTTGAACTTCATTTTGTTCAATGTTAGCTCCTTGTTAAGACTAAACTTTTCAAGAATAAAGATGGTTCCCATAGTATTCAGGCTGCTGTGCTCCCTAGTTTACATATGTCACACCAGCTGTAAGGATTCTGTCAAAGCAAGAATCAAATTTTGTTGTAATGATAAAGAAATTTTGATGGAAGTGACTCTTGGGGACTGTGATTATTGGTTGTCAGATTGACTATCTAGAATTAAATAAAATTCTGGGTTTAGCCCTCAACCCTACACAAACTAGATGAGGTGTACATATCTATAATCCTAGCAATTGGGAGAAGAAGGCAGAAGGATCAAAAGTTAAAGAACATTATCAGCTATATCAAGTAAGAAGGAAAGCTGGGTTATATTAAGAACCACACTAGAAAGGAAAGAGAGAGAGAGAGAGAGAGAGAGAGAGAGAGAGAGAGAGAGAGAGAGAGAGAGGAAAAAGAAAGAAAGAAAGAAAGAAAGAAAGAAAGAAAGAAAGAAAGAAAGGAGGAAGGGAGTGAGGGAGGGAGGGAGGGAGGGAGGGACGGAGGGACGGAGGGAAAAGGAAAAAATAAAAGAGAGAGAAAACAATAGCAGGCTTAAAGATTTCAAAGAGGAAAGGGTTTTACAGAGGAGTGAGACTGTGTAACAGCACTAAAGCCCAGGATTGGCATCAAGTCAACTTGGAATTGTCCTTATTTTTAGCTTTAAGTTCTACTTCCTTAAGGGAAAGTATTTGAAGAATGGGAATGTAATTTAGACTAAGCCTAAAATTCATACCCACCTTGCTCTACTTGCTAGTTGTATCATCTTGTGCTCTTTAATCCTCAGATTGCAGCAACTGCAGCAGGTAATAACATTCTTTGACCTTTCATTGCTGACTATTGTTTATTTATGGTTTGTTTCCAATATTGCCAAGCATGCTACTTCATACTGATAATTTTAAATATGAAATTTAAAGAGATGATCTTGTAGAAACTAAATGTGATGCTTATAAAGAATTAAACTGTGTCCTGGAGGATAATGAGGAACAAGTTAGTGATAGCTATGACTTTGGCAGTAAAACTGAGTAAGTTTTGGCTTTGGTAATGAGGATGCCATACATTGTTGTAGGAGGCTGTTTATTCATTCCTGGCTGCTCAGCCCCCAAATAATCACACAGAAACCATATTATTTAAATCACTGCTTGCCCAATCACTTAAATGTAGTGCTAGCTAGATCTTATATCTTTGGTTAACCCATTTCTATTAATCTGTGTACCGCCATGTGGCTGTGGCTTACCAGCAAGGTTCCAGCCTGTCTTTCTCTGGCAGTGGCTACATGGCTTCTCACAACTCCACCTTCTTTCTTCCAGTATTCAGTTCAGTTTTCCCCACCTAGCTCTAATCTGCTCTATCACAGGCCAAGGTAGCTTCTTTATTTATTAACCAATAAAAGCAACACATAAACAGAAGGACTTTCCACTCCAATACATAATGTTTAAGAAGCAAGTTCCTGCTATATAAAGAACATAAAAAAAGCCGGGCAGTGGCACAAGCCTTTAATACTAGCACTTGGGAGGCAGAGACAGGCATATCTCTGTGAGTTCAAGGCCAGCCTGGTCTACAAAGAGAGTTCCAGGACAGTCAGAACTGTTTCACAGAGAAACTCTGTATCAAACAACAACAACAATACAACAACGAAAGAGAAACTCTGTCTCAAAGGAGAAGCTTGCCATTTTTCTTTTTCTGTTTTCTCTTCCTTCCTTCCTTCCTTCCTTTCTTTCTTTCTTTCTTTCTTTCTTTCTTTCTTTCTTTCTTTCTTTCTTTCTTTCTTTCTTCCTCTTTTGTTCAGATGGGGTTTCTCTGTAGCTTTGGAGCCTGTCCTGCAACTAGCTCTTGTAGACCAGGCTGGCCTTGAACTCACAGAGATCCACCTGCCTCTGCCAAGTGCTGGGATTAAAGGTGTGTGCCACCACCACCCAGCCAAGAAGCTTGCCATTTTTTAATGCTGGTCTCTGGTTTCCAAATGCCAAAGTGCACACGTCTGTGTGTGTGTGTGTGTGTGTGTGTGTGTGTGTGTGTGCAAACACACGAGGATGGAAGAGATTGATTAAAAGAAGGTGATAGAATACAAGTGCCTGGCTAAGACCAATAACATTGTCCTCTGTCACATGCTCACACGATAGAAAAACACACACAAAAACCACAGAACGTCTCTACCCTAGTCATCTAGTCTTGTCGAGGATGCACAAACTGGCCCATACCCTCCCTTCCAGCTATGGGATTTTTGCTTTGGTTGATTCTGAAAATTTTTTTTCTTCTTCTAACATCACTTCTTCTAGGAAATGTGTCTAGATGAATGAACTCCATCAGCTTCCCATGTGGCCATCCCGTAGGAGGATTTCTTCCTGGGCCACCATCTCTTCTGAAAGTCCATGATAACAATAGGGCAGATGTTTCCAATCGTAGACAGAAATACCCAGCCTGCTCTGCACCAGTTAGGAATACTTGATGGCTGGTGTTCAGACAGAATTCAACTAGAGACAACTCAAAAGTTGTGGTAATCAAGTGAACACTGGGGAGTCAGGGTGAGTAGCCAGATGGGGCTCTGATCTTAGGAGATACTCAGATTCCTAGGGGGAGATAAATGGATGCTGAGAAAGAAGCAGTAGGTTGGAGAGGGGGTTTAGGAGGGGTAGGAGGGAGAGGAGAGGAAGAGGGGAGGCAGGAGAAAAGGGGGTTTTCCTGCCCCTTGGGACTGGATTAGTGAGACCTGTAAGGATCCTGGAACTTTCTGATTCCCAGCTAACTTCCGGGTTTCATAATGAAAATAATTATTATGTGTGAGGTGGGGTGGGGGGGGCGTAGATGTTTGACACACATGCCATGGTAGGTATATGGAGGTTAGAAGATAGCTTTGCTCAATGGATTCTCTCCATCTGGGGATCAAACCAGGTCTTCAGGACTGCCCAGCAAGTGTATCTGCCTGCCAAGCCATTTCAGAAGCTCTTTCCTGTGGACTTTTAACAGACTGGGCTGTCAGGCTATTTCAGGCTCTTTGAGCCATGAAAGCCTTTTAGATTCACCCTCTGTGGACTTGACGGTGTAACAGTGCAGCAGCTTTACCAAGTGAAATAATTTCTTTATCTACAATCCACGGAGAGTCCCTGTTGCTTTCAATAGTGGCAAAGCACAGGCTCTGAACTTGGTTTAGCTCCAGCAAGGAAAAGAAATAAACAATTAAAACATCAAAATACAAACAGTGTCAACAAGCCAATTTGCTTATTATGGAAATGTACAGTATATTCTACATTAAATACTGAACTAGCCCCACTGGGAAGACAGAGGTCGAGTCGGGATCTCTGTTCATATGAAATTCAAGAGCACTGGCTCTCCAGTTAAAGCGATGAGCAGATTACCTACCAATCCCAGGGTTCATCTTCTCACAAACATTAATAGAGTTCTTGCTGTTTACCAAGCATGGAGCAAAGATTTTTTTGTTTATAGTCTGGAATTAGCAGATGTTCTCTGCTGACCCTGAGGGTGAGACTGAAGTTTCAACATGTATGTTATTAGAATAGATAGAATAATCTATATGTCATTGTAATATATAGATTAACATTTCCATCTCGTTTGTTGCAAATCGCTTTATACCGCTTTAAGAAATCAGTCTAGGCAGCAGATTATACACTATCAATAATTTTGTGGCTCGTTGCTTAAACTTTCAAACACAGGCAATTCTCTACCTAAGCCATCAATGATAGTAATGGATTTCACTGCTTATGCCAGTGGCGCTTGACCCCAGTAGCGGTTTAATTGCACAGGGACAGTTAAGATTAAAAGCTATTGATAGCTTCCAAACCGGTCCTGTCATCCTGTCAAAAGAATTGCTAAATCCACAGCAGTGCGTCTTTGTTTTGCTTTTACAGCGGAAGGGTGAGGGAGGAGGTCATGCCCAACTTTAAAATGACCTCCTCCGAATCTCATCTTGCACCACTCCCTCCGTATCCCTTTTTCATATTTAGAGATGTCAACAGTTGACAGGCCCCGGAGAGACAGCTGGAGCCTGAGCATGCTCAGTAGACACCCGCTTTCTGTGCTTGCAGAGAGCTTCCCTTGGCACAGCAGCTAGCACTAGACCTGAAGGCAGCCGGCTTGTGCGCAGCTGCTGCTCCTTGCTGGAAAGCTGATCGCCGCCCAGCGCCCGGCTTTGGATCCTCAGCAGCAGCTGAGCAGCTACGGGGGTCCCGAGTATGCACCAGCTGAAGCTTGTGCAGGCTCCGTGCTTGCGGGTCCTCTTCAGTCTCCTCTGGTGCCCACGTGCCCGCAGTCCTTAAAACAGCTGCTGGGATGATGGAGCAGAAATGACAGGTTCCGGATCCCGCATAGCCAAACGGGTCAGGGAACGGCACAGAGAAGGGGTGTCGCGCCCGGAGTAAAGCGGCTCTCGTGGAGCACTCATGGTCATGTTTTCTCATGTCCACATTTCCTCACTTCTTGGGACTCTGGGGTCCCCTGCTCAGGACCTGCGGAAGACGGTTACAACATTGGCTAGGCTGGTGCACTGCTTCCACGGCCGGTAAGGAGAGTGAGCTTCTGCACGTTTTTGTTAACTTAGAGGGTCGGCAGATCTCAGAGGGATAGTTAAAGAGCTTTTAACTACTGATGGTATTCCCACAGCAGCGTTAATAGTTTGTTCCTAACGGAGACTGGGGGAGCGATCTTTCCAAGATTAAATATATACATATATTTAATCTGATGGAGATTAATCCCAGCATTCTTGTTCTTTGTAACATTGATCTCTTTGGATTCCACACTTGGTAGAATTTTACCTTGAACCTACCATTTAACTTTTTATTTGTAAAATCAGGTTAAATATAATTTATTATTTTAAAAAATTAAGATTCCTGCCCTTTTAAGGAAAGGAATTTCATGCAATACAGGTAAACTGGTTAAAACAAAGCTAAACAAAAACCAAAAAGCTCCAAATAATTGCCACTGCAGCCAAAAGGGGAACAGCTGATATTGAGATTCAACATTCACTTGCTCAGCACTGAACTAAAGCCGACTGTGTGCACACTGCGCTCATCTGATGTTTTTATTGTCAGAAAGTGTCCAGGATTTATTTCTAAGAAATAAGCACATAACTTTGTGTTAAATTATCACTCATTCTGTGAATAGTGTGCAAAAGTCTCTGCAGAGACATTAGCTGAAAAGCAGCGGGCCATTTTCCAAATGCAATTAGGTGTGTGTGTGTGTGTGTGTGTGGTGTGTGTGTTGGAAACTGTGGAATCAGATTTCCAGATGGCTCTTCATGTAAAGAAAGCCAGAGAATGGTGGGCTTTTAGAAACTTAAACCAAAAGCCTTTGAATAAAATTAAATACACATTTCCAAAGGAAAAATGCACCTAAATGGCCATTTAATTGCAGCTACAACTTCCATTGCTATCAATTCGCCTGGATGTTTTAAAAGAAGGAAGCACTCTGCAAGCAAACGAAGTGGGAAGGGCTTTGTGAGTGGGTACCTGATCTCCAGCAACCTGATCGTTGGGCAGGAGATACCTTCTTCCTGCTTGACATTAGATGTCCCTCGCTCTTACTTACATGATAAGCATCGATAACTTACACAAAATAGTAGTTTATTTGTTAGATATCAAAGAATTGGTTTTTTTTTTTTCTGTCAAGCCTAAAACAAAAAAGAAAAACTTTGGAAGATAAAGAGGAAGGAAGCATCACGGTTGCATGGGATGCTCAGTGGGTATTAGTTCGGGAAAAGTTGCACTTTGTGGGCAACATTTTTAATGTCGATGAAAATGCCAGCTGGGACTTAGGATGCATTCCTTTGTGGGCACACTCAACTGTAAACAAGTGACACTGTCACTCCTGACACCATCAGCTGTTGCTTTAACACCTGCTTTATTATAGAATTAACGCTTCCCTCCTACCCCCTAACACCACCACCCGTCTTCACCCCCCCCACCCCGTAAGCACTTGCTGTTCTCCGCAACAGATCTATACAAGCTGTGAACATGGACCTGACACATGAAATTAAGGCAGGGAGGCAAGGCCAGGAAGGTGAGTCTCAGCCTTGAAGAAGGCCAATTAAGGATAATGATTGCAGCCAGTCAACACCTTGTAACAAAGCCAGATAAATAAAAAGGGACAAAAAGCACATATGAGCACATTGCCTCTAGGGAGGGGGCTGAAACTCCCTGTTTCTAGTTTGTTCTGAAGTACAGGACCCTAACTACACTGAATTAAATAGTTTTATTGCACAAAAGAAAGCTCTTTTTAGCTTGCTTTCCTTGGAGGGGATTTATGCTGCCCCCTCCTTTTCTTCTTCTTCTTCTTCTTCTTCTTCTTCTTCTTCTTCTTCTTCTTCTTCTTCTTCTTATTATTATTATTATTATTATTATTATTATTATTATTATTATTATTATTACTATACACAGGTAATACCATTAACAAAAGTCCCACTATGAGCCCTCTGCTTATCTGCAAGCCTACAAAAGTCACTGGGAATCCCCTCTGAAACCTGGCCTCTGACCTGCTCACACCATAGCTCTCCAAGGTGTACTACATTCACAAATCTCTCTGTGCATTTCACATAAAAAGCCATGCCCTTTTCAGAAGGTCCCAATGACCTGATAACCTTACTTGAGGAAATAACAACCACAAAATAAAAGGCCATCTCCCACACCCTTGCCTTGACTAGTTCTTGTCCTCTCTATGGGGCAATGGCTTTTGGAACGTGTGTCTCTAAGTTCTTACTTAGCAGTAACTGTCATGAGTGTTGTTTGACATGCAGTGTCCTGTTAAACTCTCTTGTAAGCAATCCCTTCATCAGTATCTTGAATATCTTCAATATCATAGAATATCTTTATAAAGAGGAAGAGGAAAACAATGGTTATTTGCATATTAGGATGTGTGGGATTGGCAGTGATTCTGGCTCACCCTCTCCTCTTTCACCATCTTCTAATTATGACGCCGGAGGCAGAGACAAACTGCAATGCAAGTCCCAGTGCTTCCCATTTTATTGATTGTGAGACTGGTCAGGGGTGGGGACATCTCCTCTTTTTCTGAGTTCCAGCCTCACTAGGCACTGTAAGTTTATCTCCAAAACCACACAGGAGGGGGATGAGGTTTCCTACAGAGAGTTAAGCTGTGAAGCAAAAGATAGAAATGGTGTGGATTTCATTTTCTCTTAGCAATTTACTAGGGTGAGATGGATCTCCAGTCCTGACACACCTAAGAGCATGCTTTCCTTGCCCTTCATTGGAGTAGAGTTAAAATCAGGGAGCATAGTACCGGTAGGTTTTGTTTGCTTTGTCTTTGTTATAGAGATGGTTTTGCTACATAGAGTGGAGTTCATTGGAGGAGGTCGTGTGGCTATAATAGAGTCAATGCGTGTGTCTGAAATAGGGAATGCTAGTAATGTGTGTAAGCAGGGTGAAGAGGTTAGGCCCACAGTGTACCTGACACAAAGATGTAGGATATCAGGCCAAACAGGGGCTAAAAAAACTGAATTCTATTTTGTTTTAAATTTAAAAAGAAATTGAAAATTTCATACCTGATTCCTGTATTTATATTTTCCATTCTCCTCCTCCCCACTGCAACTCCTCATTGGACCCTCCCACTCCCTTTCAAATTGGTTATCTTCTTTAATTATAGTATTACATGTGTGCTTACACACACAGACACACACACACACACACACACATACACACATACACTACAGCATCCATTTAGTGTTACTTGTATGAAGTGTATGTACTTGGGATTGGATAACCTATCAGGGAGCTTGTCCCTGGGAAAAACAATTGACACTCCCTCACTCAGCAGCCATTGATTGCCTGTAGCTCATCAACTATAAGAAGGACCTTGTGAATCTTCCCCCATTTATGCTAGCATGTCAATCAGTGACACCATAATACGGGTCTTATTTAGACCACATAGTTGAGATTTCATGGATGAGGCTTCCTCTTCATGTTGAGAAGAATAAATAAAATTTGCAGGGAAATGTATAGGTTTGGAAGATGTTATACTGAGTGAGGTAACCCAGACCCATGGGTTTTAGTTCCATGTCTTTAGGTATGTAACGTGAAATAACCGAAGACGCCAGGGAAGCAGGAAGGGATCATGGGGAATGGGGAATGGGGAGGAGACTGGAGTTTGGAAGCACAGCAGAGTTCACTAGAGTATTTCATATTTGATGTGTGGCTGCTGCATGAATGAATCATCCATGGTAGGGGCGGGAAGGACGTTATGCCATCAAATCAATGCACGGTGGGTATGCCGTGTCTGGATTGCTGTTTAAGAATATCCGCAGCTTGTGTTGTCAAGCTAGAGTTACTTTTCATGTAACTTATTTTATGAAATAAGGCTGCATTTGGTTTGTCTCCAGATTTCTAAAATTCAGTGTCCATGACAGAGCACAGTTTGCATTGGTAACCCAAGCTATTCCTCATATTGTATTCCCTGCTTCAATTAGGAGGTTTAACCTTTTATGTTTTGTTTTTGAGAATGGCTTTGAATTTGTGACCTTTGGCTTCCAAGTGTTGAAATTCTGCACATACACCCGTCTACTTAGCCAGGATTCTTAATTTCCTTTTCTTTTTCCCTTTTCTTTATCTTTTTCTTTTCAACTTCTTTTTTTTTTTACATTTTTCTCTGCTCCCCTCCCTGCCTTTTCCCTCCCCCCTTCAATCCTCCCCCAAGGTCCCCATGCTCCCAATTTACGCAGAAGATCTTGTCTTTGTCTTTTTCTATTTTCCACTTCCCTTGTAGATTAGATCTATGTAATTATCTCTTTGTTTCCTCATTGTTGTCTAAGTTCTCTGGGATTGTGGTTTGTAGGCTGGCTTTCTTTGTTTTATGTTTAAAAACCACCTATGAGTGAGTACATGTGATAATTGTCTTTCTGTGTCTGGGTTACCTCACTCAAAATAATGTTTTATAGCTCCATCTATTTTCCTGCAAAATTCAAGCTGTCATATATTTTCTGTTGTATAGTACTCCATTGTGTAAATGTACCACATTTTTCTTATCCAGTCTTTGATAGAAGGGCAATTAGGTTGTTTCCAGGTTCTGGTTATGACAAACAAATCTGCTATGAACACAGTTGAGCACATGTCCTTGTGGCACGATTGAACATCCTTTGGATATATACCCAAAAGTGGTATTAATGGGTCTTGAGGAAGGTTGTTTCCTAATTTTCTGAGAAATCGCCACACTGACATCCAGAGGGACTGTACCAGTTTGCATTCCCACCAGCAATGCAGAAGTGTTTCCTTTTCCCCACAACCTCTCTAACATAAGTTGTCACCAGTGTTTTTGATCTTGGCCATTCTTAACAGGTGTAAGATGGAATCTCAGAGTTGTTTTGATTTGCATTTCTCTGATGACTAAGGATGTTAACCATTTCTTTAAGTGCCTTTCAGCCATTTTAGTTTCTTCTGTTGAGAGTTTTCTGTTTAAGTCTGTACTCCAATTTTTTATTGGATTATGTGATCTTTTGATGTCCAATTTCTTGAGTTCTTTGTATATTAGACTTCTGTCTAATGTGGGGTTAGTGAAGATCTTTTCCCATTCTGTAGGCTGTTATTTTGTCTTGTTGACAGTGTCCTTTGCTTTACAGAGCTTTTCAATTTCAAAAGGTCCCATTTATTAATTGTTTCTCTCAATGTCTGTGCTACTGGGGTTATATTTAGGAAGTGGTTCCCTGTGCCAATGTGTTCAAGTGTACTTCCCACTTCTCTTCTATAAGGTTCAGTGTGGCTGGCTTTAATTGAGGCCTTTGATCCATTTGGACTTGAGTTTTGTGCATGGTGATAGGTCTATTTTCATTTTTCTACATGATGATATCCAGTTATGCCCGCACCACTTGTTAAATATGCTTTCTTTTTTCCATTTGATATTTTTTGCTTCTTTATTAAAGATCAGGTGTTTGAAGATGTGTGGATTGATATCTGGGTCTTCTATTCAGTTCCATTGATCCTCCTGTCTGTTCTTATGCCAATACCTTTTCTTCTTTTTATTTTATTTTTTTTAAAATTTTCAAGGCAGGATTTCTCTGTGTAGTCCTAGTTGTCCTGATAAAAGCTCTGTAGCCCAGGCTGATTCGGAACTCACAAAGATCCACCTGCCTCTACCTCCTGGGTACTGGGATTAAAGGCCCCCTACCATGTTCCAAATGGAAGGAAAGAGGATACATTCAGAAGAAAAAGTATCTATGCAAATTCAGAATGGCCACACATAAATATTTCTCCCTTTTATTCTATAAGTCTTTGCTTTGGTTCAATCAACACTTGATTGTTTGCTCTGTTAAACACTACTCTGTAGAGTCCCTGTTGACATTTGGATATAAACATTCCCCCACAGGCTTAGGTGTGTGAGTACCTGTTCCTTAGTGGGTGGCACTGTTCTGAGAGGCGTCTTAACATCTAGGATTTGAAACCTTGAAACCTAGCTGGAGGAATAAGTTGCTTAAGTGTAACCTTTAGAGTACAATCTCCATATCTGGCCCTGTCTGTTTC
Source organism: Arvicola amphibius (assembly GCF_903992535.2). Classification (NCBI taxonomy): domain Eukaryota; kingdom Metazoa; phylum Chordata; class Mammalia; order Rodentia; family Cricetidae; genus Arvicola; species Arvicola amphibius. The sequence continues at coordinate 34,444,074 of NC_052054.1, forward strand.
CTAATCTGCATGATCTGTAGAGTCAAAGCCACACACTCCTGTGGTCATTGACCATACCACTGTGTAGCCTCAGAAACGACCAGCCAAGCCAGTTCTTTCTCCCTTAAGTTGCTTCTGTTCAGGCTTTTGATCACAGTGGCAAAAAAAGTAACTGAGCCAATCCCCCATTGTGTACTCTGTGTTTGAGGACAGTCTGTTTTCTTTCCTTTCCTTGTCTTTCTTTTTTTTTAAAGATTGGTGTTAGCAGTTTTAGCCTATTTAATACTACATATCAGTTCTAAACTTCTCAGATATACATGGTCTGTCTTCATTTGCCCTAATTTTCTGTCGTCTTCCCTTTCTTGTTATTTTGTGAGCTCTTTCTTGACTTTCTCATCATTGAACTTTAAGGCACTGTGTCTGCTATTTCCTCAAGCTAGAGGTTTTTTTTTTTTTTTCTTTTCCTTTTCACTTTCATCTACAAGTAGCATAATCCTGCCCACTGATTTTGACCCAGGCCTAATGTCATCTGTTTTGTGACAACAAAGCTTGGTGCCATGTGCTTGACATGGGATTTCCCTCTGTGTGCTGTGATTACCATTGATTAATAAAGAAAACTGCCTTGGACCTATAGCAGGGCAGGACTTAGTTAGGCATGGAGAGCTAAGCTGAATGCTGGGAGGAAGAAGGGTGGAGTCAGATGGAACTTTAGTGGGTAAACCACAGCCACATGGCGATACACAGATTAATAGAAATGGGCTAAATTAAGATGTAAGTGTTAGTCAGTAAGAAGCTAGAGCTAACAGGCCAAACAGTGATTTAATTAATACAGTTTCTGGGTGATTATTTCGGGGCTAAGTGACCAGGAACCAACAAGCAGCCCCTCTTTACAACATGTGTCACTTGTAGAATAGTGTGATCAGCGTCAGAGCATTGTTTCTAAGCACTTACTTAAAGGATTGTCCTCTCCTGGACTCCAACCCATGTGACTTCAGCTTTGATGTTTGGTTCTATGCATGTGGATGCACTTAACTGATGGTTATTCATGGAAAAGTGACAAACAACATTAAGTACGTTTTTCTTTAGAGTCTATCCTTAAGCAGCTCCCAGACTGGAGAAATTTTTGCTTACAGGAGAGTGCTCATTTCTTGGTGATAGCCGATAGTCTTCGCTTTGATTTTGTATCTCTTCCCAGGCTGTTCTGCATCCTTTACTTACACTTAGGAGTTGGATGAATTCTAGCCCTGGGGCCAAATCTGCCCTGATATCTGTTTTAGTAACTGAAAGGGTTATCAGAACAAATGGCATCCATTCACTTCTGAATTTTACAGGATACATTTGAGTGTTTGTGACATATGACCTGCACAGGAGAAATGCTGAGTTGTAGTTGAAGTTCGTTGACCTTTGCTGAGACCTGAGGAAGGAGCTGCAAGCTACAGTCAGGGTAGCAACTGTGATGACTGTGAGGACATTGTCAAAGTGGCAGCTGTTAGTCCATTTATGGAGTAATAAATGCTAATGTTGATGCTGATTATGAATACAGAAAAAAAGCAGTAACAAGGTTCGATAGCTTTGTTTTAGTTATTATAATCACCTAAGGGCTTGTAGCATCACCCCCGTCCCCTAGAGCCCCAGGGGTCCCTAATTTACCACACCTGAGTGATCTACTTTGCTTTAGAAGTCAGTTGTCTGCTGGCTCTAGTCTTAGGTGCCATTTTCCAAAGCATTAGTTTAGAACAGTGGTTCGGAGCCCTAAACTGTATTCCAGAATCACCGAGGGAGTTGAAAAGTTGTTTTCTAAAATGATCTTAGGCCTCACCTCAGACTTTACAAATCTGAAGCTCAATGGGTGTCCTACATTTTAAAGAGAATGATCCAAAGGCAGTGGTTCACAACTTTCCTAATTCTGTGGCTGTTTTATACAGTTCCTCATGCTGCAGTGACCCCCAACCATAAAATTAGTTTTGTTCCTACTTCTGTGATTTTCTGCTTTTATGAATTGCCATGTAACTATTTTTGGAAATAGAGGTTTGCCAAAGGGTCTCAACCTGCAGGTTGAGAACTGCTACTCTGAAGTGCGATAGGCTTGCTTTTTGAACTATCTTTTATGTAGGTTTTGACTCAGGTGTATTTGAGATGTTTGAGTGCAGGTTTGAAGCAACGGTTTGGTAGGGATTTCATTGCGTTATTTAAGAAACACTTTAAACTGGGGTTCTGTTTGTAGTGTTGCTGCTGGGTTTGTCAGCAGACTGCAATATAATCATATTCTGAAAAATATACCATGCTCAGCAACACAAAAGTCTTTTCATTCCTCTTAGTGAATTTGAAAACCTATGTCTCAACACGTAAACCTGGCTGCAGTTCTATGTGCAAAACTCCTTTTCCCCCTTCGTGGAAAGGGATTGAGACCTTCTCTTGAAGAGAGCATGAGTGGTTCACATTTGCTACTCTTACACAGGGTTCACAATGCCAAATGGCTTCTAGAAGAGGAAACGGCATCAGAGAAGTCTCTCTTGGTTCTTCCTACACCGCTAATGGGAGAAACCACCTGCTCTCTACGCTCTAGAGGCCCTGTGATCTGAGTGCGCTCTTGTTCAGAGATTAGTTTCTGGCCTCCATGAGATTCACATACTCTATCACTCGCTGTTTGTTTCTTTATTAAACTGATACTTTAAAAAGTGCCTTTGTCTTTATGCATACGTATATGGGGTTCACATGTGTATGGGTGTATAGGTATACCTGTGCAAGCCAGAAGTGGATGCCATGTTTTCTCCTTTCTAGGAATTTATCTTATTTTTTTTAAATATTTATTTATTTATTATGTATACAATATTCTGTCTGTGTGTATGTCTGCAGGCCAGAAGAGGGCACCAGACCCCATTACAGATGGTTGTGAGCCACTATGTGGTTGCTGGGACTATGTGGTTGCTGGGAATTGAACTCAGGACCTTTGGAAGAGGATTTATCTTATTTTTGAAACAGCATCTTTTGGTGAGCCTGGAGCTCACTGTTTTGGCTAAGTGGGCTGGTAGATAATCCCCTAGAATCTGCCTTTCCCCTCCCCTACCCCCAAAGATGCCCAGTCTCTCACAGTCTGTACATAGTTGCTGTGAATCCAAATTCAGGTACTCAATGACTGAGAAACACTTTACCCACTGAGTTACCCTTCCGGCCTCCAATCTAATGTTTTGTTGTTGCCATTTGTAATTCTTTGAAACTGAGTCATACATCAGAATACAAATAAGGAAAAGCAACAGTGAAATATGTAGAAATACCAGTTTCTTGGTGCTTTAGCAGCCAGCATAGTAACCAACAGGTGCGAAACACACACAAAGCTCCCACGGTCTGTGAATGAAGGGCCGGCTCTTCTGACATGCTGAGGCCTGTGTACTTTTTAAAAAAAATATTTGCTCTTAAAAGTCTAGGAATAATTACTGAAACTTTGATTTATAGATCACTGAATCCATACAATTAAATAGCTACCAACTCCCTGAGGTATGCAATTCTATACTGTGCATCATGATAGTTGATGTTTGGTATAGGAATATAAGCTTGACAAATGGCTGAACAAGAATAATTATCTATAGATTGAAAGGGCTCAAGTATTAAGTGTATTTGGATTACTCCAATTTTGACCTGGATGGTTTCAGTGAAAATTTACATGTTCTCTTGGGCACTTTATTAAGATTAAAAAGAATGTTTGGAAACTGTTGTTAAGAGAAGGCCTGTAATTCTTTTCTAGGGCATGGATGCCACTCATAGCTGCCTCCTTCTGCTCTACAAAGGGGGCTGTTGTAATAAGGCTACTTGTTCATTTCCCAGCCACTCAGACTTCTGAAATAATCACGCAGAAACTATATTATTTGATAGATTGGCCTATTAGCTCTGGCTTCTTATTGGCTAGCACTTATATCTTAATTTAACCCATTTCTAATAATCTGTGTATTGCCATGTGTCTCTGGCTTACTGGGTAAAGTTCTGTCCAGTATCTGTCTCCAGCAGGGCTACATGGCTTATCTCCTCCTCCTTCTTCTCACAGCATTCAGTTTAGTTTTCCCCACCTACCTATGTTCTCCCCTGCTCTGCTATAGGCTCAAAGCAGTTCTTTATTAACCAGTGGTATTTACAGCATACAGAGGGGACTCCCACATCAGGGTTTTTTTTCCCCTAAGGTCTTTCTTAGGGGAGGGGACTTAGAACATATGTGCTTTCAGTTAGTCTCATTCTCATGAATTATAGAAATCCACCTGCCTCAGCCCATCTAGCTGGGACTTAGAGACACGCTGATGCATTTACTTCTTCGGCTCAAGGCTTCTAGGAAGCTGTAGTCCCCAGAGCAATCACAGAGCAAGAGAGAATGTTAGCTCACTATTGTTACTCTTAATGTGGCTGCAGGGTTTTGTTGTTGTTACTGTTCTTGTTTGTGTGGGCTTTGGTTATGTTCTGTTTTTGTTTCCGGACATAGTAGCACTATGTAGCCTTGGCTGGCCAGGAACTAGTTATGTAGATCAAGCTGTACTTATAGAGATCCACCTACCATTGCCTCTCAAGTGCCAAGATTAAAGGTGTGTACCCCCATGAGCAGCTATGTTGGTACAATCTTAAGAACACTCATCTAGAAGTACAAGATACAGTGAATTATTCAACTGGAAGAACTGATTAAAATGTTTCCTAGGATTAATACGAGATCATTAGTATATTGTGATTAAATTATCACTATTTTCCTGTTATAATAGTCAAGTTTCTGACTGAAGAAATTATAGATCCCTTCTATAGGCTAGGCCAATGCCACAGGTGCAGATCTGAGGACCCCTTTGGTTTAGAGAACAACACTGTGACTTTCGTTTTTTGCTCTACTCATAGCGGGTATTTTAGGTCATTGAGCTTCTTTGTGAATGGACTTTTACATAGGCATAGGTGCAGTCGGTCCTCCCTTTAATGCTTTGCTCTTGCTTTCCTAAATTTCCTAATATGTTCATAACCAGGAACTCTGCATTTTTATTTTGAATAGTGCCCATAAGTTCATGCAGTTCTTTTTGCCCATATTCACTGTTTTTGTTTATTTTTAGTTACCTGTAGAGTTTCAGCTTGACGTTTATTGAACAAATAAATGAACCTTTCTCTTACTGAGAGCCAAATAAAGTTATCTACCATTGGTTTTGCATTGTTATATGCCTACAGCTTAGATCACTGTATTCCCAAGATGAATTTAGATGAATCCTGACATGAGGGAAACAGTTGAATTGTGGTTTGGAAGAAGTGCAGGGACTGAATAAAATTTAAGAAATATAACTGTGTTGCCTAGATATTAAATAGACAGGTAGATAAAATATCTGTCTATCATCTATCTGAATCAGGATTTCTTGAAACTGTACCCACCAATCTATATTGAAAACTCATTAGTTTGGTTATGACTGTTTGAGTTTCCATCTTCCATTGATAAATCTGCAAAGGCCGTCAGTGTGTGTCCAGCCAATTTTGATTAAGCAAGAGATTTGTCTATGTTGTTGGTGGGGGAAGCTTATTATGATGCCAAGAGACATGTAGGAAAAAGTAGAAAAAGTCCATGGTAAGAGTGAATACAGTTCACTGAAGCATGATTAATAAAAACTCAGAGAAAGAAATTGGAGTTCAACCTGAAGATCCAAAAAGCAAATCAGCCAGTCACTGGCTCTTATCTTGACCTCAGTCCAAAATGGCCATCCTGCCTCCAGGAATCTCAGAATGAGACTGTGTCTGAGAGCTGTTTCCTCCCATCATAGAATCCTCTCTAGAACTGGAATTAAAGGCGTGCACCACTGGGATGAAAGGCATTCACTACCCGGTTTCTAAGGCAAACTAGTGTGGCTATTGGGACAAAAGATGCGTGTTATTGCAACCTGGTCTGTAAGGCTGGCCAGTTTAGCTGTTTTACTCTCTAAGCTTGAGGCAAGCTTTACTTATTAAAATAAAAATGGAATGCCACTACAGTTCACTTATGTATGGAGTGGTTCTGTGTGAAGCTATCAGCAAGTCTGCCTTTGTCTAACAGCTGTTGCTGTTGTTAGTGAGAGGCCTATGATGCTCTGCAGAGCTTGTGCCTGTAGATAGACTCAGAAATGGTTGGTTTTAAAAACCAGGTCATGGCTTATTGCCAACTACTGTTCCCTTCATATTCCCCAGCTGAGATAGCTAGTGACTGCAAACTATGTGATGCCCCTGGTGCTCAGCCTCATGCCTTTTTGGTACAATCTTGGCACGGATCTGACCAGAACAGACATTGTATGAGGGGGTGCACTGAAATGAGTTGAGGCTGTGGGTTGGTCTGTCTTGCACAGTATATAACGATGGGCACATTGTCCTTCAGAAGGTCACATTGTCTTTCAGGAAGCAAGGGTTCTTGCCGAGTAGATGATTTGCATCTCTTGATAGCAGGTTGCTTAGGAGATAGAAAGTGACAGTGCAGAATGAGAACTGCCACCCTGGGAATGATGGAAATATGCGGAACTCACATTCGAAGTGAGAGTGTCTCACCTATGAGAAGACACACGAGAAAGAAATTTCAAAAGATACAGAACCTTCCTGAAACATGCCTTATCTAGAGGGAAGGTCACACCCTCAGAGGTGTGCCTCTGCAGAGTTCACAAGCAAGGCATGAACAGATAATATCAAATCATCATCATCTACCGTCATGAAGACTTTTCAGATTGCTGCACAAGGAGAATGGCCATAGTGAGCAGAGAGACAGAAAGGACAATGACTAGCAGCAAAGGGTAAGGGTCAAAAGTTACCCAGAAAGATATTACCATGTTCTGAGTACCCACCCAATACATATTAGGTAGTTATACAGTCTAGGTATCAGTGATACAGAGGTTAGAAGAGTAGTTTCTAATTTAACGGAACCTGAATTTTGACGGATCAAGAGAAAGATATACAATATAGTATTAATACATCATGATAGTAATGTAATTTAGTGCAGCCATTATGCAAAATATTCAGAGGTTGCTTGACTTAAAAATAAACTATCATATGGTCCAGCAGTTTCATCACTGGGAATATATCAAAAGATTATACAGCCAGGATGCAAAAAGATGTCTATAGTCTCATGTTCATGGTAGAATTATTCATGCTAGTCAAGAAAGGGAGTCAGCCAATGTGCTCACCAGTAGGACAAAGACCGTGTAGTGTAAATGCACAGTGTGTTATTACTCAACCTTAAGTGAGAAAACTTTGTTATTGGGCAATAACATGGAGGAGGCCGGTCAGTGCTTGTCTTTAATCCCAGCATGCGGGAGGCAGAGGCAGACAGATCTCTCTGAGTCTGAGGCCAGTCTGGTATACAGAGTGAGTTCCAGGACAGGCTCCAAAAGCTACAGGCTTGTTTCTCAAGCCCTGTCTTGAAAAAACAAACAAACAAGAACAACAACAAAAATGGAGGAACCTAAAAGGACAGTAAAGTAAGTAAGATAAGCCAGGCATAGAAGAACAAAGGCCGTATAATCTTTAATAAGGGGATTGAAAAAAGCCAGTCCCCGAGAAGCAGAGTCTGAATGGTAGTTCAGAGTGGGCAAAGGTTGGAAAAGAGAATGGGTTGGTAAGATTGCAGCTGAAGAATTCAGAATTTCCTTTAGTTAGAATAAGCTTAAGAGATCTGTTTTACATGATGATGACTGTTGTAAGTATAATGTATTATATTGGAATTGCCAATAGTAGTTTTAAGTATTCTCATTACAAGATACATATGAGATGATGCATATATCAATGAACTTAGGTAGATATTCTACAATGTATACATATCTTGAAATGAGCTATAAATGAAAATATATCCAATCTGGTCAATTAAAAGTTAGAAAATGGGGGTTGGCTAAATGGTTCAGTGGGTAAAAACACTGGCTGCCAAACCTGACAGCCTGTTAATCCCTGAGGCTTACATGGTGGGAGGAGAGAACTGACCCCTTAATGTTGTTCTCTGACCTCCACATTCATGCTATGGCATATTCATTCCTGTATCTACTCACACCTATAATATCTAAATAAAGTATAAAAATTAAAATTTTAGAGAATGTGGCTGAGGGGATGCCTGTATGGCAAAGTGCTTGTACAAGTGTGGGGACCTGAGTTCAAATCCTCAGAACCCATATGAGTTGGATATATGCATCTGGCACCTTAGTGCTTATATGGAGAGATAAAGACAGAAATGGGAGACTGTGCAGAAACTCTTGGGTCAGGTAGTCTGCCTTCTGCAGTGGCAAACAATGAGGAGACCTAAACAAGGTGGAAGTCAAAGACCAACTCCTAAGGTGACTGCCCTCTGACCCTGTGTGCTGTGCCATGCACATACTCACAGTTATGCCCAAGAATGTATGTATATACATATACATTGCCACATGTCACATTTATGTCACACACACACACACACACACACACACACACACACACAGAGCGAGAAAATGAATAAGGAACATATTAGGATTGCAAGTACTGCACAGATAATGCAAATATGAAAGATTATGGATCCTCCAGAGGTTCCCAGGACTATAGAAGTTTTCCATTTCTTCTTTTCTCCAAATCTAGATACTACACAACGTGTTTATTTGTTAAGATGTGTTCATTTCTCTTATGTCATAAACTGCTCTTGATTAAGTCATTGCAGAGCTGAGCAGTGTGACTTATGGGGCTTACATTGAGTTCAGCGATGTCTATCATGCCAGGACTATAGTATCACACAGTCCACTTCCAAATGTCAAAGGTATATACAGTAAGTGATATGGTGGTTAGCTGTAATTGCCAACTAGAAATACTTTAGAATCAACTGAAAAGAGGACCTCATTGACGGATTGTCTAGATCAGGTTAGTCAGAGGGCATGTCTGTGCAATATTGTTTTGATTCTATTGGAGATGGGAGGACGGTCCACTGTGGGTAGCACTATTCCTTAGGTAGGAGCTTTGGAACTGTATGAGTGTATGAAGAGATTAGCTGCCTCAAACTCCTGCCTGCTTAGCCTCCCCTCCATGATGAACTGTAACCTGGAATTGTGGGCTAAAATAAACACTTTCTTTTCTAAGTTGTTTTTGTCAGGGTATTTTATTTAAATCACAGAAACAAGAAATAAAGCTAAGACAAATGCTAAAGCATGGAAGGTTATAGTCTTACTATCTTCATATTTCCTATGACTGTTTACCCTATAAGAAAAATAAAAACAAAGTATCAGAAGTTGATTACTGCTAATATTTAAGTCACTTGTGACAAGTTTCTCTCTAGTTTACATCAATTAATATAAATTAATAGGATGACTGGTAAGGATATAATTTAATTTTCAATATGTAGATATTATGGTATAAGAAAGTATGTGGAATCTAGCAAGTGGCATTATATTGAGTAATTGAAAGGATTATACCTTTTATATTTGACACTTTATTTAGGTAAGAATGGTCATCTTAAACATTTGAGTTCTGAATTAGTATTAAATCTTTGCTCTTACATAGATGACATTATTTAAAATACCACTTAGAGAGTCTAACAGAAAAATCCTGCTATGCCCTGTAAGCTGGTGTCTTGCCCAAATGCAGAGATTGATATCTTCAACCCCATGGGGGTGATATTAGGAGTAAGAATTTTGGAAGAAACTGGGCCTTGAGATTAGGATCCATGCCTCTCCTGGCTTGAGTGTGAACATTTGCCACATGCTCACGTTTTGAGGCCTTGAGCCGGTAGCTATTTGGGGGTTTATTTTATTTATTTATTTATTTATTTATTTATTTATTTATTTTTTGGTTTTTCGAGACAGGGTTTCTCTGTGGCTTTGGAGCCTGTCCTGGAACTAGCTCTTGTAGACCAGGCTGGTCTCGAACTCACAGAGATCCGCCCGCCTCTGCCTCCCGAGTGCTGGGATTAAAGGCGTGCGCCACCATCGCCCGGCTATTTGGGGGTTTATATTCGTTACTTTCCTTGTTGCTTTGATAAAATAGCTGAGGAGGAACTGTCATTTCGGCTCGCAGAAGGCACATTCCACCATGGAAGGGAAGGATGCTGGCAGGGGTTGAAGGCTGATTGGTCCTAGACCGCCTGCACTTAGGAAGCAGAGCACAAACAGTAAGTGAAGCCAGGCCCTAAAACCTCAAGGCCTGCTTGTAGTGACCCACTTCTTCTGGCAGGGTTCCACCTCCTACAGCTGTTAATAATCTTCCCAAAGCCGCCTCGAGCTGGGGAACAAGTGTTCAAATGCACAAGCTTATATTTTGAAATCATAACAGATTCTATGGGACCTTTAGAAGATGAGGTCTAGGTGACAGATGTGGGTAACTGGCTATAAAGCTTCAGCCCCACTGTCTCTTTCTGCCTGCTGCTATGTGAACAGCGACAACCTCATCCTCCCACTTTTACCTTTCCAGACAAAGCCAAGTGGCAGTGACAGACTGAAGCTGTGAGCCCAAATAAATCTGTCCTCACTTAAGTCCTTTCTGCCAGGTATTTTATCATAATGACATAAAATAACTATTATAGTGAATGCCCTCCTAAGAGGCCACAGAGAACTTCCTGGACAACCCCGTGTGAAGATGCAGAACAAGAGTGTACTTTGAACTAGAAAGTGGACCCTCAAAAAACAAAAGAACAAAACCAAAAAACCACCTACCCAGTCTGCCTTGATCTTGAACAATGAGAATTTTGTTTTACTATCCATCTAGTTGATGACAGTTTTGTAATAGTCAGTTCAAACATATTGAAGCAAGCCCATAGCAAATTTTTAGATATCCCATTTATATCATAGGGTAATAACACTAAACTTACATCTTGGACCATCTGATACCATCACTATTGTTTGCATCTAAGGGAAATTGATGAGAGCAGTTAAACAGCTTGCTTTAGAAGGTACAGATTGACAGATTGTCTGCCTTGCATGTGGGATCCCACTTCAATGGCTTATAGGAAGAGCTGTAGTTATATAATCATCATCATCATCATCATCATCGTCGTCGTCGTCGTCGTCATCATCATCATCATAGCATTCTTGAGTTTTTGTCTACATGGGGTCAGTTTTTTGTGTGCCTGCTGGGCCGGTGTTCTACAGAGCTATTTCTCCTGCCTTGTGCACATTAGCTCTGTGAATTTACTCTTCTAAGACTTCAGTAATATGTAGAAGTTCTACATTGTATGGAGAAGTTTACATTGCAGTGTATGTAGAAGTCTACCTTGCAATTTATATAGACAGCTACTTTGTATTGTATGTAGACTACTATATTATAAGACAGTTACATTGTAGTATATGTAGACTGCTACATTGTATTAATATATAGGTGGCTACTTTGTAGTGTGAGTAGATGGATACATTGTATTGTATTTAGAAGTCTACATTGTATTCTATGTAGACAGCTACATTGTATTGTATATAGACAACTACAGTTCATTGTGCACAAACTGTAGAAAGGTCATGCTCTCCTGTCTTCTGTTTTATGGTGGAAATAATAGTAAGTGCAAGCATGGTAGGGAGTAGAGGAAAATGATGATTAGATTACTGTTAAAGCCAAATATTTATTCCATAAAGATTTTTCAAGAAGATAATATTTTATCGGGGCGTGGCTCCTGTAACCCCACATCTTAGGTAGGTGAGGCAGGAGGATTTCAAATCTTAGATTGGCATAAGCTACATGATAAAATCTTGTCTCAAAAGAAAAAAAATCTCTTTGAAGAATATGATAGAAACACCCTAACACATTTTCCTAGTTATTTGAGAGTAAGGAACTCAACCTTTATACTGTAGCAGACTTTTATTGAACTTAGAATTTGTTAAATATTGGTTCTTGAACAGTTTTATTAGTGCATGTGCTGAATAAATTACTTTTTGCTGTTTGGTGTAAGATTAGAGCAAATACAAAGGAAGTTAGCTGTATATATGGTGACTGAGATATTTCTTATGGCAGGTGAGGCACATGTACCTCATACACTAAAAACTCACATGATAAAAACCATGATAGGTATTAATGTAGGTATTAGTGGTCTATTGCACAGATGTTGAAACGTCCCCATAGAGAGTTGAATGGAAAGCCTGAGGTCACTCAGCCGGCACACATGAAGAAGGATAGGGCTGAGTTCCCACTTGCTTAAGTGGCCATTGCTCTTGCCCATGATGCTGCACTGCATTAACCCAGAAAAGAGCTGTCAGAGGACAAAGCAACTACAGTGAATTAACAGTCGGTGTTTGACTTGTCCATGAGGGTCACAATATTCCTTCAGCGTTAAAGATGGCTGTTGCTAGTTGACACTGTCATAGATTATGGGCTCTATTAGGCACTTTGGTATTCTTGCAAAAAAAAAAAAAAAAAATCCATGACAGCTCTGTGATGTAACCATGGCAGATAGCTGGTGACTATAATATCCATTCTGTAGATGATGAACTGCATCTGAAAAAAAAAGTATATACATTACCCAAATGCTCAGCTATTAGTCTAATTTCAATACCACTGTATTACTTAATTCTTTTTGTGTATGCATATGATGGAGGGGGGTGGAGAATGGCGTATGTATATCTGTATATGTAAGCGAACATACAGGTGCTATGCTATTTTAGATTAAACATTACATTTCCTGCTCTATCTTATTCCCCGAGACAGGGCCCCATGCTGCTAGGCTGGCAGAAAGCAAGTCCTAGCCAGCCTCCTGTCTCTGGCCTCTACAGTGCTGGGGATCTAGGCATGTGCCACCAGGCCTGGCTTTTGAATGGGTGCTGGGATCTGAACTCAGGTCTTCATTCTTGAACACCAAGTTCTCTTACCCACTGGGCCATTTCTCTAGCCCACTGTTGCTTAAATATTTTTAGTGGACATGGTGCGGTTCTTGATTTTGTTTTGCTGAAAGTATTCGGTTGATAATGATGAATAATAAAAGTCAAAGACTGTTCTTCAAAAATCTCAGAATAAAGTCAGATCCCTGATTTATTAGTAATTACCTGTGTTTCCCAGCACCAGAAAGTAGCGACTTAGCTTCGTGGGAAAAAACAAAGGTAGTTCATTGAACTAGATAAGGTCTTTGTTGAATCGGGTTTTCTTTTTTTTTTTTTTTTTCCTAGCCAGGATCCAGCATGAAAATTCAGTGAACTATTCCCCAATGGCCACTAGATGGCGCGTGAGAACAAAAGAGACTGTGATATTTATAGGCCACATGCAACCCTTCTTTAAAACAGTTGTCAAATTTATTTTCTAAGTGTCTCATTGAATGCAGACTAATAACCAATGTCAGGCACACCTGACCTTTTATTTCTACAATATGAAACTCTGTGCTATTTCTAATTTGGGATGGAACTTTGATAATCTAAACAGAGAGCCAATTATTTATTTATTTTTTTTTCGGCAGAAGATTACCAAAATGGGTTCCTTGGCACCATGTCTATTCAACAACTATGGCCTTAGCTGTAGCAAAATTATAGTAAATTGGAGGTATGAAAAAGATGATAGAGTCCAGGATTGTTCCTGCGAACTCTAGGAAATGAATTTCAATGCTATTTTGGATGACAATATGTTTGTTATCATGAATACAGGCTTCCGACATTACACAAGGAACAGGGCCAAAAATCTTCCACGCTCCGTCTGCAGAGGTGAAACAGAAGGCTGGAGGACTCTGTTTTTAGACTGTGAAACTTACAAAGAGTGTGGGCTCTATAACTCAATTGATTTCTATTTCAACCATTATAATTTCAACCATTATTATGTGTGCTGTGGCTTATATGTGGGAGCATGGGCATGTGTGTGAGTCATGGAACATATGTGGAGCTCAGAGGGCTTCTTGGGGAAGTTGGTTGTCTTTGTCCAACATGTAGGACCCGGGAATGAAACTCAGGTCCTCAGGATTGGTGGCAAGTACCCCTATACATGGAACCACCATATTGACATGTAATTGTAATTTCTTTACTCCATTATCCCTATAGTGTTTGATGCATAGACCCTAGGAAGGCAAATGGAGTAAGAACGAACAACTGCACAGGGGCTTTTTGGTGTCACTATGGCGTCAATTAACAGTTGATGGCAATAGACAGTGGGGATCAGGTTTCTTCTGCACTGGGGTCCATGGTAGGGGCCTGTGCTCCAGTGGGTGGTGATCCCCACCTGAGATTATGGGCATCACTAGCTAATATAGTTAGCACTAACTAACTCAGCAGGCTCTAAAAGAAGAAGGGAGTGGGGTAAGGAGAAGATATACAAAGTGGGGAGAGTGATGGAGGTGGCGCTGGGAGAAATTGGAGGGAAAGAAAATGGGGACATACATACGGTCTGAATACTTTGTACTGTGTGTGAAACTGCCGAAGAATTAAAACAAATTTTAAAATGTAGATGGGGAAAAAAAAAGAAAAGAAACAATTTGACTTGTTTTCCCCCACCTTTTACAAATAAGAAATTGTTGGAACCAAATTCTAATGTTAGTCAAGTTGACTTTTCTTTTTAAAAATTTTATTTTTATTTTATCTCTTACTTTATGGGTGTTCTGCCTATATGTCTGTGCATCACATGTGTACCTGGTGCCCTTGGAGACCAGAAGAGGGCACCAGAGCCTCTGGAACTGGAGTTGCAGACAGTTCTAAGCAATCATGTGGGTGCTGGGAATTGGATGTAAGTCCTCTGGAAAAAGCAGCCAGTGCTTTTAACCATTGAGCCACCTCTCCAGTTTCTAAGTATCTCTAAGAACTTTTGAGTATTAATTATGATATGATCTTGAATTTTTTTTTTTATTTTCAGTGCTTAAGGTAAACTTTCTTGGGTTTAACCAGTTTGTTTCTTTCATCTCCAAAACTGTATGCCATTGATTGTAACTTAAGATGATCCTTTCTTTATTATTCTGACTTCCAGTGGGGAACATAAATATAACATAAAACAAACTCAAGGAGGGAACTTGCCTTGTCTAAGCCCCCAGATGCGGTATTAAAAGGTAACAGGCATTGCTAGCTACCTTCCAGCTTTGTCTAAGAAAACTCTTCAGATGCTACCCTTTACAATAACTTAGGGGGAAGCAGGTAAAAGAGGGAAAACCTCTTGGCACAAGTGTGGGGAAGGCCTTGGGGGATGCCAGGGCCTTGTTCCCCGCAACTGTGATTCTTGCATAGCAGGTAAAATTGGATGCCCCTAATTACACAGGCGCAGAAATTTCATCTTTAGAATGTGAGGGAGGGGCCTCATGTACTTCAGAACCTAACCTTCTGGGCTTCAGGCCCCACACCCGAGGAAAGCAACTGAAAGGAGAGCAAAGATTTTTAATCAAAGCTAAAAAATTATTTCAAGATCATATTATAATTAATACTCAAAAGTTCTTAGAGATGCTTAGATGAAAGCTCCAAAGGAACGATGGTCCTGGCTTAGAACACTGCATGAGTAATTAATTGCGGATGACTAATGCTCTTTTGCCTGCAGCCCTCCCTCTCCGGAGCACAGAAGTAGAATAAGCAATGTGACTGACTCAAATGTTCACGCAGACAGAAAAAAAAAATCAGCTGAGTGATTTCAGATGTGATTCAGTAGACGCTTTTTTTTCTTTTTCTTCGATCGGTTTTTAAAGTATATTTCATTGTATGTGTGTGTGGGTGCACACACGTGTATGCTCTGTAGCACACATGTGGATGTCAGAGGACACCTTGTGAGGTTCTATCCTCTTTTGAGTTTCCAATCCATGTGGGCAGGCTTGATGCCAAGGTTCAGGTCAGACATGCTATATCACCTGTCTTTATTATAGTCACTGACTGGCAGAAAAGGAAAATGGAAAAGCAGATAATTTCATCCTGTCAATCAAATTAGTTGATCTCCCACCCCCATTTGTTTGTCTTCTACATTTGCCATGAGTCATAGGAGGAGTTCTGAACATTATGGTGTTTACAACCTCTGATCTATCTATCGCTTTCAAGAGAAAAGATGTATCGAATTAACTACCTTAAAAATGCGTTCTAACATTAATGTTAAAGATAATAATGACAGTAATAGCGACTAGTGATCCGGTTGGAATGCTGGATGTGTTTGTGGGGAGCTGAAAATAAAACGAGAGTATTATTAAGGTGGGCTGAGAAGAGCCGTTAAGAGCAACAGGCCAGATACGTTTCTGTCGGAACTCTTGCAAAAGATGAAGGCAGCCTCACTGAGGGCACAACCATGCCTGCTGCCAGGAGCCCTTCTGTGGACTGACTCCATCCAGTCCAGTGTGAGCAAATGTCAGTGCTACCCTGGGAATGGCTCTTCCCAGCGCTGGTACTGTTATCTCACACTGAATGCGTATGGCTTTGCAGCTGCCAGTCTGTAGTAGCGCTAGAATTTTCTACTTCCACTCTTTCCCTCAGAAGTATGAGCACACCAACTCTAGATCATAGGACTCCTAAAACATAGACCTAACATTTTTAAATTGAAATGGTTTCTGTATGTATTTGTTTTTCTACACTGTCCTCTTGAACTAGGTGGTTCCAGATCAGGACAGATTATTAGCTCCCCACCCCTTTCTCTCTCTTTCTCTCTTCATCTCTCCCTTCCTCTCCAGCTTTCATCATTTCCTTTCTCCCTCCCTCTTCCTCTCCCTCTCTCTGAGGGTTTGAATGAAGAGTCTCACTATGTTTGTAGCCTTGCCTTGCCTGAAACACACTGTGTAGACCAGGTTGGCCTCCAACTCCTTGTGATCCTCCTGCCTCTGCTTCCTCAGTGCTAGGATGACACACATGCATTGCCTTGCCTTGCTTTCATCTTCTTCTTTAAGTAAATGAAGTCTATTCCCAAGACTTTGACCACTGGAGCTAACAGCAGACGCAGAGGGCCGAGGCTATATGCCCTTGTCATGTGTCATGTCCTTGAGCATATTGTGCCTGCTTTTGTCTGGAATTATGGAATTCGAGAAGTGTCTAGAAGTTTCTTCCATTTTCCACATAGATGGCAATATAAACAAGTTTGGGTGACTCCGGTGAGCTTACATCTTCCCCTCTTTGCAAACCAATCTTTAGGTACAGTACCTAATGCACAGTGAATGACAAATATGTAAATAGTGGCTGCTATTTTAGCTTGTCTAATAAATAATTCAATCATCAGAGAAGAAAGATTAGACTAGGACTTGTTTGTTTTATTTGCTTAAGCTTTACTAAAGTATAAGATTTATAGGAAAGGGGAAAATATTAAGCTCTCAAAAGAATCGCTATAATATCACGAAAAGATGTAGTCTCAACTCTGCATGCAGATTTTGTAGAATTGGTAGTTTACATCGTGGTAAAGCTAGAATTTTTCTTTCATATTTCTCTCCCATTGCATTTTTTTCTTTCTTAGCTAAACTCTTTAAAAAGTACAAGAAGAAGATAGCCTTAGGATATTTTCCTCTTATATACTTGGCAATGTATGCTCATGCTTAATAAATGCTCTGTCCCTTATAATCAATAGACAGTAAAGAGTCTCTGGTTTGGTGTTAGGAAGTTGAGTGGTGGCACTGGGTTCTTGCTGTTGAATGATAACGAATGCTTGACTGAAGAGCCAGCCTGGGGCCAAACATTGACAATCACCAGAAGGCCAGTGACTGGGAATGATAGGTGGATCTATGGGCCATTGATATCAGAACACAAACTCAACTTTCTGTTAAAATACTACAGGTAGGGCTGACAAGATAGCTCAGTAAAGACTCCCACCAGTGAATCTGATGGCAAGATGGTCTGATTCTGAGCCCCGGAACCCACGCTGTGGAAGGAAAAGCTGACTTCTGTAAATTGTCCTCTGACCTCCACATGTACACTGTGTTATGCACACACAAATGCACACATGGGTAAATAAATGATAAGCATTAAAAATATTACAGGTAAAGCTGGACCAAAAGCAAAACAAGAACTGTGCTACTAGGAGTAAGAGCCTAGAGACTTCCAGTGACTGATGTTTTAACTCCTGAAAACTGGGTCTTAGATTCTGGAAGTTGAGTGGCAGGGGTAGTTCACTAAAGTCACTAGCCTTTTTTGAGCACTCTGTCAGAGGGGATCAAAAGTAATTTTCCTGAAATGTTTAGGTATTGATCTTGTTTTCTGTTTGGAGACAAGGTCTTAATATGTAGCTCACAGTAGTCAGGAACTTGTGATACAATGCAGACTGGCCTAGACTTCACTGTGATCCTCCTGCCTCAGTTCTTCTGACTGCAATGATTACATGCATGCCTCACCATACCTGGCTTAGGCATTGATTGTTTTTTCTCTGAATCTAATTGATTTTATAACCTTTCTTCTTCTTCTTCTTTTTCTTTTTCTTCTTCTTCTTCTTCTTCTTCTTCTTCTTCTTCTTCTTCTTCTTCTTCTTCTTCTTCTTCTTCTCCTTCTTTTTCTTCTTCTTCTTCTCCTTCTCCTCCTCCTCCTCTTCCTCCTCCTCTTCCTCCTCCGCCTCCTCCCTCTCCTTCTTCTCCTCCTCCTCTTCTTCCTCCTCCTTCTCCTCCTCCTTCTCCTTCTTCTCCTCCTCCTTTTCCTCCTCCTCTTTCTTCTTCTCTTCACAGTTAATTAAATGTTGTGGTTATTGAAAATGTTGTGGTTATTGAAAATATTGTGGTTATGTAAAATGTTCATTAAAATGAAATAATTCATGGAAGTTAAAATGTTTGACAGATGTGGGGGTATGCGTGTGGGGTATGCTTTCGAGTATTGCACGCATATGAGCAGACTAGTGTGTACACACCCTTATGGATACATGTGCACACACCCCTGTATATACATGTGCACACACACCCTTATGTATCCATGAACACACATACCCCTGTATCTAAATAGGTACTCATACCCTTTTGTATACATGGGCACACACACACTTGTGTATCTATAGGCATATACACCCTTATGTATACATGGGCAACATACTCTTGTGTATACATATGGACACATACCCTCATGTAAACTTTGGCACACACACCCTTGTGTATAAATATGGACACACACCCTTGTGTATCCATGTGAACACACCCTTGTGAATCCATGGGCACACACACCCTTGTGAATCCATGGGCACACACACCCTTGTATATCCATGTGAACACACACCCTTGTGAATCCATGAGCACACACACCCTTGTGAATCCATGGGCACACACACCCTTGTGTATCCATGAGCAACACATATCCTTGTGTATAAATATGGACACATACACCCTTGTATATCTATGTGTGCTAACACCCTTGTGTATTCATGTGCACACACACCTTTGTGTATACATGTGTACATACACCCTGTGTATTCATGGGCACATATCCTTGGGTATATATGCAAGGCCAGAGCAGGGTGAAAGGTATGTTCTTCTGTTGGTGTTCACCTTATTGCCTCAAGAAATGGTCTTTCACTAAACTAGAAGCTTACCATTTTGAGCTGGGCTAGCTGGCAAGAAAGCTCTTGAGATCTACCCATCCCTGCCCTCTAATTCTAGGGTTCCAGGTACAGCAGCCATGCCTGGGGCTGGGGATTAGAACTCAAGTCCCTTATGTTTGCAGAGTAAGGGTTTTTTTTTTTTCTGTTTGTTTGTTTGGTCCCACCAAACCATCGCACCAGTCCCAGGGTTGGCAATCTTTTAATGCTCATCCTCTCTTGAGTCTCTGTCCTATGTATGATTCTCTGTGCTATGTATGGTATAACTTTGCTCTGGGACTCCGTCTCTTTGTCCTTCCCTTTGGTCCACAATCACTTTCTAAACTGTATTGTATACAAGAAGAAACTCATTTCTAGATTGCTATGCACATCTTCCCATTGACTTACACTCATACAGCACACAAAGAAACATGGACAAGCACATAGCTTGAAGTGTATTGTTCTATAAATAAAAATGTTGTGCTAGAGCTTAAAGCCTCCTCAGATGTGGTTGTTGAATTTTTGATTTGCTTTCCCCTTTCTTTGTATGTCAAACTTTTTTCTATGTTTGGCAGCAATTTCTCTTGGTACTTTGCTTTTCTGAAGAACCCTCATGGCATTCAACTTAGTTTTCACAGAAATATTTTTCTAACTCACATTCTTTCAGTGTGAATGATAGTATGTACTTTCTCCACTTAGAATAATAGGGTTAAGTAGTTCGAATAGCTGCCTCACTCCTGGTAAAACACAGCTCAAATGATGAGGGGAAAGCTTTACTAGCCCAGAGAAAATCCCTGTGTGCTGCCTTTTCAGAGGTCATCCTCTCATCTACATACTTGTCCTTGCCTCTTCCCCTGCTGGGAGGGATAAAGCATGCTATTCTGCATCTCTGTCACCAATAACAGCTTGACATCATCTAGAGATGCTTTCAAACTTTTGAAGAAAACCAAAGGACACATTGAACACATCAAAACTTCCTTTCTCCCAGCTCTGAACGTGCTATGTTTCACAAGACATTCCGGTTTCTCCTTCCTTGTGCCTTGATGATAAGTCTTATCTGATGTGACGCTGTTCTAGGGAATCTCTCATGTATTTCTTGGTTAGCTAATGGGATTTAGCCTTCACTTCATATCCTTATATCTTGAATCACGGGCCTTCTCACACATCTTTAGCTCTGCAGATGTATCTCTTCCTCCCTCCTTGAATAGTTTGGTATTGCTTCAAAATAACCTTATACTCTGATTTATGTGGATTATTTAGTCTAGAAATTGTAATAGAAGTAGCAGGCCAACATCTGGACTTTGGCCAGGTTGGTATCATGAATCGGGGTGTCTAAAGTCAGGGCTAGGATTTGTCTGTGGCATTCTGTGGGTCATTGTCTGCTCAGTGGAGAGATCAGAAAGAAGCTGATATTTGGTTGGCCATGGTAGTTATATATAAACTGTTATACAGCTGTTTTTCACTCTATATTATCCAACTCAACAAAGTAGCAGACAAATCAGTTTGTTACTTTAGTGTAGCCATTAACAGATTGTAGTACATCTGTTTTCTGTTGCAATTACCAAATACCTGAGGCTGGATAATTTCTTTTTTAAAAAAAGAAGTTTAGCTCATAATCTAGAAATTTGAAAGTCAAACATCATGGCACCAAATGTCTGCTGAAGTCTGTTTTATGCTGGGCATTGTACAGCTTCCTGTCATGGTGGAGGGGACTTCTGGGCAGTGGGGGACGGGTGAGCAAGTACAGCTCTGCTTTTCTTCCTCATCTAAAGTCACTAATGGTGTCCAGGCTCTCCTCCTTCATGACCTTATCCAATCCTAGTTATCTCCGAAGTGACTCACTCCCAAATATCATTGATACAAGAACTTGGGGATTAAGTTTCCAGTAGTAGCTATGGTGGAAGACTAACTATAGCACGCTTCAAAAAGCTATAAAAAAAGTCGGGTGGTGGTGGCACATGCCTTTAATCCTAGCACTCGGGAGGCAGAGTCAGGCGGATCTCTGTGTGTTCAAGGCCAGTCTGGTCTACAAGAGCTAGTTCTAGGACAGGCTCCAAAGCTACAGAGAAATCCTGTCTCGAAAAACAAAACAACAACAACAAAAAGCTATAAAAGACCAGGGTCCCTGCCTCAATCTCAGTAACAAACCAGTTCTACCAAACCACGAAACAGACAATACTTTGCTTGGTTTTCTTTTTCTTTTTTTCTTTTTTGCATTTGATTAATAAAAAGTAACAGATATAAAGGTAAGCAGAGAAAATTCCAGAAGTTTCCCTTTTGTTACAAAGTTATTCCTGATGCATCTCTTACCCAGAAAGCACTTTTCCTGTTGCTAGGTGACACATTTTATGCCATTACTTGATTTGGATGGGGATTGGCCAGATCTCACTATATAGCCCAGGCTAGCCTAAAGTATGAAGACACTTCTGCTAGAACAACAGGGATGCACCCGGATACCTGCTCTACCTGTAATTTCCCACATTGGTCTGCCCGTTTCAGTTTGCGTAGCTTAGAAGAAAGTTCTGGGAAGTTATAGTTGCCCCAGTTGGAAAGCATACTTTATTTAAAAGAAGATAATGACAAAACAATGATTCAGAATGTGTTGAATCTGTCTCCCTAGCAGTTCTCTGGATGTCAGGCAAAGGGGAAGTGGACCAGGTTTTCCCACCTTTGTCACAAACGCTAGTGCACTCAGCTCTAGGCTAGCTGCTCCTTCCTTCTAGAACGGAGTTGCTGCAATGCTGATAAACCCAAACGGAGAAATGTCCCCGTGGAAGAAAATTTATGAAGAGTAAATGGCTTCGGGATCTGTTTTGACAACTGTGTCTCAGCTGTCAAACTGCTTGAAAGCCACAGGACTGGGATAGCTCCTGGAAGAGGCTTATGAGCCACACTTAAACAATCTCTTCCATAAACAACATTTATAGGGTTTTTTGAATGTTTTCTATTGTAAAACCAGTTAATTAACTTGATAATCAACCACAAGCTATAAGTTACCCCTTGCAATAGAAACGACACTAATGGAGATACCATTTACAGCAACACAGCTCTTATTCTCTCTAGTTAAGGGGCTGTTTTAATCTCATAATAAAATTATGTATCTTTGCTTTTATTGTTTTTTTCCAATGGCTTTGCTTTTGTCCTTAGTTTGGTTTCAATTTCATATCAACATATTTAAAAACTGTTAGTTTGCCCAAGGACAGTGACACACATCTCTAAACTGGCATGTGAGACATAGAAGCAGGGTGATCAGAAGTTCAAAGTTCAAGGTCAACCTCAACAGTACACTATATAACACAGTAGTGTTATATAGGAACCTGTCTCATACAACAGCAGCAGCAACAATAGCAAAATTATTGACCTTCTCAATGTGTTTCAAATAATTGTAGGCGTTAATGTTATCTGACTTCTCTTTCATGCAATGCTCAGATAAACACTCATTGGCTTTATTATTGTGATGAAATATTAAACAACATAAAATTGATCATTTTAACTGTTTTTGAATGTAGAATCCAGTGGCACGTGAGCTGCTTTTTATTTTAATATTTTTTCTTTACCAATAATGTTTTTCATTATTTGAACATTCATATCCTTACATAATGTATATTGATCATATCCTCTCATTGCTACCTCCCTTCAGTCCCCACTGTTGAATGACAGTGAGTCTAACATCACTGCCTCTGTTCCCAGATGCTGCAGGAGGAAGCTTCCCGACTGATGACTGAGAAGTCACTCATCTATGATACAGCAGGCTATCATTAGGAGTCACTTTATTATTATCTCCTAGATCAGTAGTGTTTGGTCTTACAGTAGATATTCGGGATATTCAGTCTCTGGTTCATGGTCACCCATGCAGTGTCAGGTATGGCTTATATCTCAGGTATGGGCCTTAAGTCAACCCAGACATTAACTGGTTATTCCCATAAGTTCTGTGCCACCATTGGCCTAGCTTATCTTACAGGCAGGACAGATTGTAGGGCAAAGGCTTTTGTGGCTGGGATGGTATTTACATTTCTCTTTTGGTAGCCTGCAGAGTATCTTCCCACACCAAAGATATTAAAACATAGGGATGAAGGTTCCACAAAAGCAGCAGCTCGATTTCTCCTTGTTCATTGAATTGTGTGGGAGTTGTCCTTGGCAATGAGGCTCTGCCCTCAGTTTGCAGAGAACAAACTATTGTCTTGGCAACAGCCTGGGTAGTTTGAAGATTTCTGTGGGCCACCTTAGCCAGCAACTCAAGTGAGTGCTACCTAGTCCCACTACTGTAAGCCTTGTTTGGTGACAAGTGATAGTCAGTTGGGATTCTGTATCTCCCGACCCCCCCCCCCCAACACACACACACACACTTAGGAAACATCATTAGGATCACCTTCATATTATTTTAGGAAGCTTCCACTGCACTGGGTCACCATACTATCCCTCAAATGCCCCTCATTTCCAACTGTATCTCTCTGCATTCTTTCACTCAACACAAACTCTCTTCTGCCTCCTGAACTGATTCTTATTCTTGTCCCATCCCACCCCATTCCACCCATAAAATTTATTCTATTTCCCCTTCCCAGGGATATTCATGAGCTCCCCTAACCCCTTATTCAATACCTACCCTCTGGGGGTCTACACATTGTTGTTTGGTTGTAGTTGGAGATTGTTCGTTTGTTTCCTGCCCGCTCAGATACGAAATAATCACACAGAGACAGTTTTAATTACAATACTGTTTTCCAATAACTTAAATGTATTTCTAGCTGGCTCTTACATTTTAAATTAACCTACTTCTATTATTCTGTGTATTATCATGAGGCTCATGGTTTACCAGTAAGGTTCTGAGGCATTTGTCTCCTTTGATGGCTACATGGTGTCTCTTTGGCTCTGTCTACTCTCTCTATACATCTCTGTTCAGATCTTCAGCCTGGCTTTCCTCTGTTAAGCCATTGGCCAAAAGCAGCTTCTTTATCTCCAATGGCAATATAACATATTCACAGCATACAAAGGGGAGTCCCACATCACCTCCCCTTTTTTGTCTAATTAAACAGGAAGGTTTAACTTTAAGATAGCAAGATTACATACAACAAAACAGTTATCAAGCAAGAATTATAGTTACAATATTTACTCCATTTAAATTTGGCAAATTAAGGAAAATACTCTGTCATCTATCCTATCTTTGTAAGTATAATGTTTTATATCTAATCTATCTTTTATAATTATAACTATCTTTCTTCAACTCCATCAAAGATGCCAGATGGTATATTATATAATATATACATATACATACATATATATATATATATATATATATATATATATATATATCTCACATGCGTGCACACACACACACACACATATATATAAACAGGAGGTGCATTGAAAGCCACTTCCAAAACTCTAGAATTGACAGAGACATCTTTCTACCTGGACAATCACCCAAAGTTCTTCTATAACATTGGGGCATCCATTTTCAGCCTATTGGCCCATAGTATCTAACAAACTTTTCCATGAAGCAGGAAATTTCAAAGATGGTTGTGTCTATTTTGGCAGTTTGTCTGTCACTTTCTTCTATGTCCTGCAGAATGTCTGGCAGACTCTTTCATGAAGCAGGAATCCTGAAGGACTGTCTCACCTTCTTTAGACAACTTCAGAAGTCATTTTTCTGTGGGTCCTGCATGTCCAGTTTATACAGCATACCATCAAGCAATCCAGGGAAGAACAGTTTCTTGCCCAGATGGCTAACAAGCTCCAAAAGGAGCCTCTTCAATGTGTCCATTCTCTTGAAGTAGATTGGTGCTGTCAGGAGCAGATGTGTCTCATTGTCATGAAAAGTCCTAAGTTCTTAAAACATATTAAATGCCATATTCTATACATCTTTGAAAATTTTGAATAATACCTATCCATCTGAAATATATCTCTGTACATCTAGAAAACCTAACTAACATTACTACAAGCTTGACTATTATAGATGATTTCCTATTAACCTACATTTTAATTATATATTACATTTTTAAATGAGCAGAACAAACACAATACCTTAATCAAGAGCAGAAATATATATAAAACAAAATTGAACTTAAATTTGTATCAATAAACCAAGAACCATACCAATCAAAGTATTCATCTCTATAGCATATTTCCCTTTAAATGTAAATAAATATTTATAAACAATATTTGGGAATTTGGGCATAGTTCTCTCCAAACTACTTCCTGCTTTTTGTTGGACAGAGTATTTTGGGGATTCGTGGAAACCTTTCAGGGGGTCTTGTTCCATCAAACCACATTAGTCTGGAAGGAATCCACATGTTCTTATCCTCTGTGAACAAAAGCAAAACCTCTTTTCCAAAGCAGCATATCCTTGGACCCAAATTTTGAAGTCAAGATACCTTTAAAGTATATATGTTGGTTTAACTTAGCAGCTCATACAATGAAATGTCTCTCTGTACTTAGTTTATTCACAGTCAAAAAGTTCAAAGAAAACACAATAATATACATAATCCAGACTCTCTGTGTATATTCCATCTTTACATGGCTCCTTTTCAGTATGACTATCTCTACCCTGTCTCTTTAAAGACTGTTTTATTTTTAAAGCTATTTACTTCCTTTTAAAACTGTCTATATTTTTTTGTTTTTGTTTTTCGAGACAGGGTTTCTTTGTAGTTTCTAGACACTGTCCTGGAACTAGCTCTTGTAGACCAGGCTGGCCTCGAACTCAGAGATCCACCTGCGTCTGCCTCCCGAGTGCTGGGATTAAAGGCATGCACCACTACCGCCCAGCAATTGTCTATATTTTTCTACTTTTTCCTCAGCCTACATACATTTATCCAACACCGTAATCCATTCAGAGGTCTTTTTCATCTGAATCTGTCTTTACTGCATATCTGTAATCATGCTTTTTAACATTCTAAGCATCATGGCTAGGACTAAGGCTGCTTTGCCTTTTTGCTCCACCCAGTCCAACATGGCAGAGGTCTTTTCAGTGCCAGCTCTGCGAGTCATGCTCACAGCCCCAGCTCCAGGCATACAGTGTGTCTATGTTGCCATTAAGCAAGTTATAGCACTCTGCTCACAAACCACATTCAAACACTCAGTCTCTTGAAAGAACCAGAGCTGTTTGGGCATCTCAAACAAACCAGGAAGCCATTATAAAAAAAAGCCATACAGTTTTTGCTGTTATCACTGAGTCAGGTAGCCTTCTCTTAAAGAAATTGTGCCTCTGCTTGCTTCCAGCAAACAGAGTAAATCTGAAAAAAATTATGGCTACCAAGAAGTCACACTTGGCTCCCATTTTTGTGAGTCTAGAAGCCTGATGTGCGATTCCCCTCTGTTTTCTGTGAATACCAAAGAAACTTCTTTGGACCTATAGCAGGGAAGAACAGAGGTAGGCAGGGGAAACTAAACTGAATGCTGGGAGAAAGAAGACGGAGTTGCAGAGATGCCATGTAGCCATCAGAGGGGAAAGAGGCAAGCAGCCAGCTGGAACCTTACTGGTAGGCCACAAGCCTCATGGTAATATATAAAATAATGAAAATGGTTAATTGTAGATGTAAGAGCTAGATAGCAATAAGGTAAAGTGATTGGCCAAGCAGTGATTTAATTAATACAGTTTCTGTATGGTTATTTCATGGTCTGGGCAGCTGGGAACAAACAGGCTGCTTCCAACTACAGAAGCTCTCTTTTTTATTCCTTAAGCATTTTTAGATCTTATATGGATCCATGTCCCAGATGGTGGGTGCCAATTTGTAGTCGGGGACTGCTTGTTCATTTCCCAGCTGCCCAGACCTGAAATAATCACACAGAAACTATATAATTATAATACTGTTTGGCCAATAGCTTAAGCGTATATTTAGCTAGCTCTTTTTTCTTTTTCTTTTTCCTCTCTTTCTTTCTTTCTTTCTTTCTTTCTTTCTTTCTTTCTTTCTTTCTTTCGGTTTTTCAAGACATGGTTTCTCTGTAGCTTTGCGAGCCTGTCCTGGAACTAGCTCACAGGCTGGTCTTGAACTCACAGAGATCTGCCTGCCTCTGCCTCCTGAGTGCATGTTCCACCACCCCCAGCAGCTAGCTCTTACTTCTTAAATTAACCCATTTCTATTATTCTGTGTATTAACCATGTGGCTCATGGTTTACCAGTAAGGTTCTGGGGCATCTGTCTCCTTCAGCAGCTATGTGGCATCTCTTTGACTCTGTCTACTTTCTCTCTCTA
Source organism: Arvicola amphibius (assembly GCF_903992535.2). NCBI lineage: Eukaryota > Metazoa > Chordata > Mammalia > Rodentia > Cricetidae > Arvicola > Arvicola amphibius. Next base: position 34,471,519 of record NC_052054.1, read on the forward strand.
CATCTCTGTTTAGATTTTCTGCCTGACTTTACTCTGTTAAGTCATTGACTGAAAGCAGCTTCTTTATTAACCAATGGCAATATAACATATTTACAACATACAGAGGGGAATCTCATATCAGTTGGTTATTATTTATTTAAAGGTTAATATCCACATATAAGTAAATATATACCATATTCATCTTTTTGGGTCTGCATTACCTCACTCAGAATGAATTTTTTTCCTATTTGCCTACAAATTTCATGATATCATTTGTTTTTAACAATAAGTAATCCTCCATTGTATAAATGTACCACATTTTCTTTATCCATTCTTTGTTTGAGGGACATCTGGGTTGCTTCCAGTTTCTGGCTATCATGACTAAGGCATCAATGAACATGGTTGAGTGTCCTTTCCATAGGATGCACCTCCCTTTGGTTATATGCCCAGGAGTCATACATCTGAATCTTGAGGTAGATCAATTCCCTACTTTCAAATGCCATAATGATTTCCATAGTAGCTGTATAAGTTTGCACTCCTACAAGCAAAAGATGAGTGTTACCCTTATTCCACAACCTTGCCAGCATGAGCTGCCACATGTATTATTGATCTTAGACATTCTGATGTGTGTAAGGTAGAATCCCAAGGTTGTTTTGATTTTCATTCCCCTGATGGCTAAGAATGATGGATATTCTTTAAGTGTTTCTCAGCCCTTTGAGTTTCCTCTACTGAGAATTCTGCATTTACGCCTGTACCCATTTTTTTGTGGATTATTTGTGCTATTTTTATAACTTGTTTCTTGATTTTTTTTATTTCTTTTGGATATTACTCATTTATCAGATGTGAAGTTGGCAAAAGTCTTTTCTCATTCTGTAGGCTGCTGTTTTGTTCAAATGGTAGTGTCCCTTGCGTTATAGAAGCTTTTCATTTCCTGAGGTTCCATTTGCTAATTGTTGATCTTAGAGCCTGCACTGTTGGTGTTCTTTTCAGGAAGTTGTCTCCTGTGCCAATGCATTTAAAGCCATTCACCACTTCCTCTTCTATCAGGTCTAGTATTTCTGGTTTTATTTTAAGGTCTTTGATCCACTTCAATTTGAGTTTTGTGCAGGGTTATAAATATGGATCTATTTTTATTCTTCTACATGCAGACATCCAGTTTGACCACCACCATTTGTTGAAGATGCTCTCTTATTTCCAGTTTATATTTCTGGCTTCTTTATAAAAATAAGGTAGGTATCCAATTGTAGAAAGAAGCGACGGGGCTGCATCCCACCACCCGGCCGCCAGCTAGCTTTACCCAAAATAATTACACGGAAACTGTATTCTTTTAAACACTGCCTGGCCCATTATCTGTAGCCTCTTATTGGTTAATTTTCACATCTTCCTTTAACCCATATTTAGTTATCCATGTAGCACCACGAGGTGTGGCTTACCAGGAGAGATCTTAACCTGTGTCCATCTCGGAGAGGAGAAGCATGGAGACTCACTATGGCAACTGCCTGAAGCGTCTCCCCACTCCTGCTACCCAGCATTCTGTTCTGTCTACTCCGCCTACCTAATTTTCTGTTCTCTTAAAGGGCCAAGGCAGTTTTCTTTATTAATTAACCAATGAAAGTAACACAGACAGATAACTCTCCTCCATCATTTCCCCTTTTTCTGTTTAAACAAAAAAGAAAGGCTTTAACTTTAGCAAAGCAAAATTACATATAAAAAAACAGTTATCAAGCAAGTATTATAGTTACAATATTTAGATTTATTTTATCTTTTATCATAACTAAGGAAAGCTATAACTATAGATATCTGGATTTATGTCTGTGTCTTCAGTTCCATTCCATTGATCAACATGTCTGTTTTTATGCCAATACCATATTCTGTATTACTATAACTCTGCAGTACAACTTAAAATCCAGAATGATGGGTCTTCCAACAGTTTTTTTTAATTATTCAGGAATGTTTTAGCTATCCTGGGTTTTTATTTTTTCTACATGAAGTTGGGAATTGTCCTTTCAAAGTCTATGAATAATTCCGTTAGAATTTTGATAGTGATTGTACTGAATCTGTAGATTCCTTTTGATAGGATGAACATTTTTACCATGTTAATTCCACTGATCTATGAAGCATGGGAGATCTTTCCATCTTCTAATATCGTCTTCAATTTCTTTCTTCAAAGTCTTGAAGTTTCACTTACTTGGTTAGGGTCACCCCAAAGAAGTTGCTTCCCTGATTCCTTTCTCAGTCCATTTGTTATTTGTATATAGGAGGGCCACTAATTTTTGTGAGTTAACTTTATATTCAGCTACTTTGCTGAAAGTGTTTATCAGCCATAGGTATAATTTTTAGGGTCATTCATACACACTATTATATCATCTTCAAATAAAGATATGTTGACTTCTTCCTTTTCAAATTATATCGCCTTGATCTCTTTCAGTTATATTATTGCTCTAGTTAACCCATTAAGTACTATATTGAATAGGTAAGGAGAGAGTAGACAACCTTATCTTTATCCTGATGTTCTCATCAAACATATCACTTTGAGTTTCTTTCCATTTTAGTTGATGTTGACTATGAATTTGCTTTAAACTGTCTTTATTATGTTGAGGTAAGTCCCTCGTATCCTTAATCTCTCCAAGAATTTTATCATGAAAAAGGTATTGGGTTTTGCCAAAGGACTTTTCTGCATCTAATGAAATAACCACATGATTTTTGCCATTAAGGTTGCTCATACGATAGATTAGAGTTCTTGGTTTTTATGTATTGAACTATCCCTGCATCTATAAGTTAAAGTCTACCTGATCATGGTAGATGATCGTTTTATTAAATTGTTTTTATTGAGCTATATACTTTTCTCTGCTCCCCTCTTTTCTTCCCCTCCCCTTCTACCTGCCTCCATAGTCTCCAGTGCTCCCAATTTACTCAGGAGATCTTGTCTTTTCTACTTCCCATTGTCTTTCTTAGTGTCCTCTTTGCTGTATGGGTACTCTGGGATTATGAATTGTAGGCTGGATTTTCTTTGCATTATGTCTAAAATCCACTTATGAGTGAGTAATTATGATATTTGTCTTTCTGGGTCTGGGTTACCTCACTCAATATAATGTTTTCTAGATCCACCCATTTGTCCTCAAATTTCAAGGTATCTTTTTTTCTGCTGTGTAGTAATCCATTGTGTAAATGTATCACATTTTCCTTATTCATTCTTGGTCCAAGGGCATTTAGGTTGTTTCCAGGTTCTGACTATGACAAACAATGCTGATATAAACATAGATGAGAATATGTCCTTGTGGTATGATTGAGCATCCTTTGGGTATATACCCAAAAGTGGTATTGCTGGTTCTTGAGGTAGGCTGTTTATTAATTTTCTGAGAAATCACCATACTGAAATCCAAAGTAGCTGAACCAGTTTACACTCCCACCAGCAATGCAGGAGTGTTCCCTTTATCCCATGTCCTCTCCAGCATAAGTTGTTATCTGTGTTTTTGATATTGGTCATTGTTACAGGTGTAAATTGGAATCTCAGAGTTGTTTTGATTTGCATTTCTCTGATGGCTAAAGGTGTTGAGCATTTCCTTAAGTGTCCTTCAGCCATTTTAGATTCCTTTGTTGAGAATTTTCTGTTCAGGCCTATACCCCATTTTTTTATTGAATTATTTGTTCTTTTGATAACCAATTTCTTGAGTTCTTTGTGTATTTTTTGAGATAAGTTCTCTGTCTGATATGAGGTTGGTGAAGATCTTTTCCCATTTTGTAGGCTGCCATTTTGTGTTGTTGCCCATTGTTCTTTGCTTTACAGAAGCTTCCAAGTTTCAGGAGGTCCCATTTATTAACTGCTTCTCTCAGTGTCTGTGCTACTGGGGTTATATTAGGATGTGGTCTCCTGTGCCAACGTGTTCAAGTGTACTACCCCATTTCTCTTCTATGAGGTTCAGTGTAGTTGGTTTTATGCTGAGATCTTTGATCCATTTGGACTTGAGTTTTGTGTATGGTGATACAGATGGATCTATTTTCATTCTTCTACATGTTGGTTGAATATGCTTTTTTCATATATATATGAAACAAATATTTTCATAAATATATATATATATATATTTGTTTCTTTGTCAAAAATCAAGTGTTTGTAGGTGCATGGATTGATATCTCAGTCTTCAAATCATGTCCAGTGGTCCTCCTGTCTGTTTTTATGCCAATACCAGGCTTTTTTCAGCACTGTAGCTCTCTGTAGGAGAGTTTGAAGTCAGGGATTGTGATGCATGAAGTTGAGTATTGTTCTTTTGAAGTCTGTGAAGAATTTTGCTGGGTTTTTGATGGGCATTGCATTGAATCTGTAGATTGTTTTTGGTATGATTGCCATTTTTCTATGTTAATTCTACCTACCCAACAGCATGGAAGATCTTTCCATTTTATGGTGTTTTTTTCAATTTCTTTCTGCAAAGATTTAAAGTTCTTATCATACAGGTTTTCCACTTATTTGATTAGAGTTACTCCAAGATATTTTATGTTATTTGTGGTTATTGTAAAGGGTGATGTTTCTCTGATTTCTTTCTCAGCCCATTTATCATCTGTGTAAAGAAGGGCTACTGATTAATTTTTAAGTTAATCTTGATCCTGCTACATTACTGAAGGTGTTTATTAGTTATAGAAGTTCCTTGGTAGAATTTTTGGGGTCACTTATGTAAACTATACTATCATCAGCAAATAGTGATAGTCTGACTTCTTTTCTGATTTGTATCCCTTTGATCTCCTTTTGTTGTCTTATTGTTCTAGTAAGAACCTCAGGAATTATATTGAATAGATATGGGGAGAGTGGACATCTTTGTCTTGTTTCTGATTTCAGTGGGATTGCTTTGAGTTTCTCTCCATTTAGTTTGATTTGGCTCTTGGCTTGCTGTATATTGCCTTTATTATGTTTAGTTATGTTCCTTGTATCCCTGCTCTCTCCAAGACTTTTATTATGAAGGAATGGTGTACTTTGTCAAAGACTTTTTCAGCATCTAATGAGATGATCATGTGTTTTGCTTTTAATTTGTTTATATGGTAGATTAACAGATTGTCATATGTTGAACCATCCCTGCATCTCTGGGATGAGCTAAATTGATCACGGTAAGTAATTTTTCTGATGTGTTCTTGGATTTGATTTGCCAGTATTTTATTGAGTATTTTTGCATCAATGTTCATGAGTGCAATTGGTCTGTAATTCTTTCTTAGTATTGTATTTCTGTGGTTGGGTATCAGGGTAATTGTTGCTTCATAAAAACAGTTTGGCAATGTTCCTTCTGTTTCTATTATGTGGAACAGTTTGAGGAATATTGGTATTAGTTCTTTTTTGAAAATCTTGTAGAATTCTGCCCTGAAACCATCTGGCCTTTTTTGGGTGGGAGACTTTTGATGACTATTTCTATTTCTTTAACAGTTATAAGTCTATTTAATTTGCTTATCTGGTCTTGATTTAATTTTGGTATGGGATATTTTTGAATGATCTTTTTCATTAATGGTATTAGATTCAGTTTGCAAGTATTTTATCATTTTTTGCATCTATGTTCATAAAGGAAATTAGTTTGTAATTATCTTTCCTTGTTGCGTTTTTATGTCACTTGGATAACTAGCCTCACAAAACGAATTTAACAATGTTTCTTTATTTCTATTTTGTAGAATAATTTGAGGAGTATTGACATTAACTCTTCTTTGAAAGTGTGTTAGAATTCTGAGCAAAATCATTTAGCTCTTGATTTTTTGTTTGTTTAGGAGATTTTAATAAGTGTTTCTATTTCAGTAGGAATTATAAGTATGTTTAAATTATTTTTATGTCTTGATTTAACTTTGGTAAGTGATACCTATTGGGAAAATTACTCATTGCTTTAAAATTTCCCAATCTGATGGAGTATATCTTTTTCTATGGATTTTCTATGTGTCTGTTGTTATGTCACCCTTTTCCTTTGTGATTTTATTAATTTGGATATTTTCTATATGCCTTTTAGTTAGTTTGGCTAAGGGTTTGTCTATCTGTTTATATTCTCAAAGAACCAAGTCTTTGTTTCACTGTTTCCTTGTTTTGTTTTCCTTGTTTCTATTTTATTGATTTCAGCCTTGAGTTTGATTATTTCTTGCCATCTCTGTCTATTCCTCTTAGTTGTGATTACTTATTTTTGTTCTAGAGCTTCCAGGTGTGCTGTTAAGTTGCTAATTTGAGATCTTCAGATGAGGTTGTTTGTTTGTTTTATGTAGGCACTTAGTGCTTTGAACTTCCCTCCTAGAACTGCTTTCACTGTGTCCCATAAATTGGGGTATGTTGTGTATTAATTTTCATTGAATTATAGAAGTTCTTTAATTTCTTTCTTTATTTTTGTCTTGACCCTTCAGTTTCCATGACTTCAAAAACTTTCTGTTGTTGATATCCAGCTTTAATCTATAGTGATCTGATAGAATGCGGGAGTTATTTCAGTCTTCTTGCGGCTGATGAGACTTGCTTTGTATCTGAGTATGTGGTTTTAGAAAGTTCCGAGCAGTGAAGAGGAGAAGGTATATTGTTTGTGTATAGGTAAAATGTCTTGTAGATATCTGTTAGGTTCTTTGCTTTATAACATCTGTCAGCCTCAGCATTCTCTATTGGTGAGCTGTCTATTGGTGAGAATGAGGTATTAACATCTTCCACTATCAGTGTGTGAGGATCAATACGTGATTTAAGCTATAGTAGTGCTTCTATTTCTTTTACAAATTTGGGTGCCCTAGTGTTTGGGGCAAAGCCCTTAGCTAAAATGTCATCTTGGTAGATTTTTTCCTTTGATTATGTAGTGTCCTAACTCTTTTGAATAGTTTTGGTTTGAAGTTTATTTTCTTAGATATTAAAATGGTTACACCAGCTTACTTCTTGGGTCCATTTACTTGGAAAATCTTTTTCCAGTCCTTTACCCTGAGATAATGTCAACCCTTGAGATTGAACTGCTTCTTGGATGCAGCGGTAGTATGGATCTTGTTTTCACATCCTTTCTGTTAGTCTTTGTCTTTTTTATTGGGAGAATTAGTCCCTGTGCTTTTACGGGTACAATTAACCTCCTCCTAGTACGTTCTGTAGGACTGGATTTGTAGATAGAGATTGTTTAGATTTGGCTTTCTCATGGAATATCTTCTTTATCTGTGGTGATTGAGAGTTTTGCTGGTTATAGTAGTCTGGGCTGATATCTGTGGTCTCTTAGGGTCTGCAGTCCATCTGTGCAGGCTTTTAGAGTCTCCTTTGAGAAGCTGGGTGTAATTCTACTAGGTCTGTCTTTTTTTCTTACTTGATCTTTTTCCCTGGCAGCTTTTACTTTTTTCTTTCTGTTTTTTTCTTTTTTTCTTTTTTCTTTTCTCTTTTTTTCTCTGAACATTTAGTTGTTTGATTATTATGTACCGACGTGACTTTCTTTTCTGGTCCAATCTATTTAGTGTTCTACATGCTTCTTGTACCCTTAGAGGCATCTCCTTCTTTAGGTTATGAAATTTCCTTCTATCATTTTGTTAAAAATATTTTCTGGACTTTTGAGATGAGATTCCTCTCTTTTCCCTATTCCTAATATTCCAATGTTTGGTCTTTTTATAGTGTCCCAGATTCCTGGAGGTTTTGTGTGAGGATTTTTAGATTTAACATCTTCTCTGACCATTGTATATGTATTTTCTATTGTAACTTCAATGCCTGAGATTCTTCTTTCCATTTTTGTATTATTATGTTGATGAAACTTACCCATGTAGTTCATGTTTAATTTTCTAATTTTTTTCATTTCTACAATTCCATCACTTTGTGCTTTCTTTATTGATTCTATTTCCATTTTCAGGTATTGAATTTTTATTCATTTCCTTCTACTGTTTATTTGTGCTTCCCTGGATTTCTTTAAGGAATTTATCCATTTCCTATACTGTTTGTGTTTTCTTGGATTCTTAAAAAAGGGACTTATTAATTTCATCTTTAAGGACCTCCATCATCACCACACAGGTGATTTTCGGGTCTTTTTCTTGTGCTTCAGCCTTGTTGGAATATTCAGGGCCTGATGTGGTAGGATAGTTAGTCTCTAATGGAGACATATTGCCCTGGTTCTTACTGATTGTACTCTTATGCTGGTGTCTAGGCATCTGGGATTAGGATGGTTATAGGTCTAGGTGCTGATTTCTGGGTTTGTCTTTGTGGGGTAGATGTTTTATTCATAAGTTTCTGTTTCCTCTGGATTTTCAGAGAGCATGATGGCTGTGTGTTGCCTGGTAGGAATTTTTCTTTGGACCCGATAGTTGTGGACACTGGGAGTTCCAGGTAAAATGTGTTTCTGCATATTTTGAGGTAAGACTTATGAATGGAGGTTGGCTAGGGGTCTTAAGGGGTTCCAAGGAAGGAGAAGATTTGACAGTTCAATGAGGATCTGCTTACATTGTCTCCTTAGAATTGTGGGGAGCCAGGGGTGAGAGGTCACCCAAAGGTCTGCTATAGTACTAGGGATGAGGCTAGGGGATTGGAGCTCAGGGAACAGAGGGAGATGAACCTTTCTTGAACTTGCAGGAATTAAGGGCATTTACTACCATAGTGTCCACCAGGAGTGGCAGTGAAGCCACCATCATGTCTGTCCACCAGGAGTGGCAGTGAGCTAGCTGTGGTGGCACTCTGTGTGCCTCTGAAAGGCTGTAGCTTTGAAGTCACAGTGAGTATGCACCCATAATTTGGCATTTCAGAGGTTACAGCCTTGCTTTGAGATGTCCTCAGCTTTCACTTGGGAGGACTTGGGAGGACTCAGCTGTTGCTTGAGAGAAAGTGAGGTACCCAAATACACGTGGGGAGTATCCCATAGAAGCATTGTTTTCTGTTGTAGGATCTTTGAGCGGTAACTTTAGCATGGGAATTCTGATTTCCCTCAGGTAAAAAAGACAAAATTTTTCATTATGTGCACTGAACACTCTCCTCCCCTGCCTGGAATAGTGCTGCCTGGGGCCCTGACTCCTGCTCATGCACTTGACTCTCAAGACTCTCAACTTGTGGGGCCCTTATGTGTTCAAAATCTGCAAAGTCTGCAATCGTATTCTCTACAAACGAGCTGGCACAAGCCCAAACTAGTCTCAGCAGACTCGGTAGGTTTTCAAATGTGATTGGAACTGACTATAAATGTCACAAAGACCCCAATCCCTTTGTTTATTGTAGAAAACTTTAAGTAGAACATATCCTAGCTGTTTCTTGGTCTGTTTTTTTTTTCTTTTTAATAAAAAGTAAACCAACTAGAATTGGATTTTTTAATGTTGGAAAGGATCCTTAAATTTATGGTTAAAAATACCCTATTAACTTGGGTATATTCCAGTAACAGAGTAAATAATTTATTTTGCCAACATGAGAAGAAAATATTCTCTGTGGTGGGGCTAAAAACAACTTTCTCCATGCTTATTTGGGTTTTGTGTGTATGTGTGTTTCTTTTTACTATGTATACTTAACTGCTATACATTCAAAAAGTTTATTAAGAAGCATATTAAACTTTAATATAATTAAATATGATAAAATAGGACGCCAATAAGAAGTGAATCTAGAATGTCAAAATTACTGTCATTTTTCTAGTTATATATTTTACTCTGGTTAGAAGATGCTTGTAATCACTATGTATGATTCAGTTTTCTTCTTTTAATATAAGATCTGCTTATTGCTTGATATTCAATGTTTACAGTCATTCCCTGGTGGTAGAGAAGATTTTTTTCTATAGGTGGACACTCTTTTTTCCTTCAGCATCAGACTTTAGGCTTGGTTTGTGGGTGCACAGAGCGGGTGAGCTAAGTGCTCAGCTTGATGAACATCTAGAAGCATGTATGGAGTATAGTCAGCATCCGAGGTCAGGATGAAAAGCATGCCCACCACAGTAGCTGTCTCTCTGTGTGCCTTTCAGTCAAACCTAGTTCTAAATCCATCATTCTGATTTTTCTGTCACTATTGACTATCATTATCTTGCTGGATTTTATTTCAAATAAGATCCACAAATTGGTGATCAGCATTTTTGTATGCATTTTTCTCATGAGTTTCTTTTTAGATATGTCCATATTCTTGTTTTAAAAGATACTAGTTTTTAACCTTTGAAAGTTGATTTCTTTTATCTTTGATATTATAACTAAATCATTTCCCCATTTCTTTTCTTCCCCCCAAACCCTTTAATGTGCATCCCTGCCTTGCTCTCTTTCAGAATTTTTGTGTGTGCACTTTGATGGGAAAGACTGTTTCTCCCCCTTTCAGCATTCCTTAGTTGCCTGTATTCTCTGTGTGGACTTGCAGCCTCCTGGTCCTTTCCTCATCCCCTTTGGCATATCTATTGTTGCTGTCCTTGTTCAGCTCGTGTTTAGTCAGTCATGTTGGTGAGACTTTACAGGTGTAGCTTCTGACAGTATTAGGAGAAAAACCCTCTTCCTCAGTGTCCCCCGAGTCTCAGGTATGGGGGTTATTTTGTACATGTATACATTGATATTTGGCTCAGTAATTCTGTGTTTCGATTGGTGGCAGGTTTGTGCAATGGTCTCCATCTGTTGCAAAGAGAAGTTTCCTTTATGAGGGGTGAGGGATACGCTTATTTGTGAAGATCAGGACAAATATTTAGAATGTAGTTAGGATTGCGCTGGCTGAATAAAGTGGTGGTTCTGTGTTCTCCTTTAACATTCTTGACTTCACAAGCCTTGGAAAGTTGGCTGGATTTCCAGTGCTAGGCATGCTTTTCCTCTTGTTGAGTGAGTCTTATGTTCACTTAGAGAACACCAACGTATGAATGCACTACTATACGCTTCAAGTTATTGTGCCATGCTGGTCATTGTGAACCATAGGCATCATAGCTGGGTAAGACTGTTGGTTGTCTTTGGAAGCTTACAGGATGCCTTCTGGCACCATGAAAGCTAGTGTCATGGAGGAGACAGTCAGTTCCAGTCCAGGCACCACTGGGTCCTGTGTCTAAAGTGCATGGTGCAATAGGGGCTTACCTTCCTCTGGGAGGGGGAACATCCAAGGGCAATAACTACAGTCTGTAATGTTTGAGGAGTCTGTTGAACAACCCTGAATAACACTCAAAAGAAGGATTCTCAGCCTGGTTGGGGTTTTGTTAGATGGTCTTTGTCTCTTTGAGAAAGTATTCCCTTTCCAGATGAGAAAATTTCTTTTTAACGATGTGTGTATATTAGTAGACAGGCTTATGTGCTTTATGAGCTTATTTTTTTAGATAGTTAATAGTTGATTCTTTATGACTTTCAGACAACTTTATTTTTATTTTAACATCTTCCCTCCTTCTGTATTATCTCTCTTCCCCTCCCTAATGAGAGCTTCCCTTTTCACAAGTTCCATGATTAGATTACTTGCACCTGCCATTCCCTATGTCAATGAGTAATTAGGGATTAAACGCACAAAACAGAAATGATTATTTGATGTGCAGTAATCCTTATATTTATTTAATCTAGAATAAGAAAATAGCTTACGGTTTCCTGCAAGCGATATCATGACATCATACATCATTAAGCCCCGTTGGTAAGGAAGTATAAAGCCATGTAAGAAGAAGATCTAAATATGTCAATCACTTGGTGACAGACACTGGGAAAATACAGTGACGTTTAGCGTGAAATGTAGATCAAGATGGCTGGGTCGAGAAAGGCACTTGTTGTCAAAGCCTGTGGCCCTCAGTTCAATCCCTGCGTCCTGCATGGTAGGAGGAAAGAACTGATTCCCATAGGTTGTTCTTTGACCCCCACATATGTGCCATGGCAGGTGTACCCCGTATATACAAATACGTAGCCACACAAGCAATACATTTAAAAAGATATATATATATATATATATATATATATATATATATATATATATTTAAAAGGCAAACTTTCAACGACAGGTTAAATAAAAATAAAATTTAAAACAATTATATTCCCTAAATCTGATTTTTTTGAAAGGCCTAATAAAATAACAAAGCTCATCTTAGGTGAAGAAAAGAAGCTACCACAGTAATAATGAGAAAAACAAAACAAACTATGGTATCACTGTGCTTAAGGGACTTCTTTCAGCAATTTTGTACTCATACATTTGAAAAAAATTACTGAAATTTATACATTCCAAGTAAGTATAACACTAAAGAAAAAAAAAGAAATTACAAAGAAAACCCAGGAATTGCCATATAGGTTGGATTTGTAATTAAAGCCACTCACAGAGTTCTCTCAGCCCAGCTGGCTTCACGGATGAACTCCACAGACCACTTAAGATGAATGTTTTTGAAGAAAATAAGCCAGACTCAGACAGACAAATATACCATGTGTTTTCTCCCCTATGTGGAATGAACACTTAACATGGTGTATACATAAATATATGTGCGTTTGAATATGGATGTGTATGTGTGCACACACGTGCATGCACGCATATACGTCATGAAACTAGGAAGTGGATCGTGAGAGGGGAGGAAGAGACCTTGTGGGAGAAGAAGAGATGGGGAAAGGAATGGACTGCGTGCATCAAGGCAGAAGGGAGGGCTGACTGAAGGATGCAAGGGAAACTGGTGGCTGTCGGAAGGGGGCCTGGGGAAGACCCTGGGGGAGGGGACAAATGAGAACCAAACATAATGAAACATAGTCCAAAGAGGCCATAATGAAGCTACTTACTTTGTATGCTAACCTGAAAAATAATGATGTTTATCATATTTTAAAAATAAGTGCATATGGTTTTTTAAATGAGTATATTTTTGACATAAGGCAGCAAAAAGGGGAACACGGAACATTTATCATGAGACCAGAATAACCATGATATCAAACACTCAGACAATTATGACGGACAGTTAGTCTGGCCATTCCTTGGATGTCTTTGTGGAGCACACACATTACTTTTCTGCTGACACTGTAAACAAATGATATTTTATGTAGTATCTGAAGTGTTCTGAATTCGTTATCTTATGGTTATGTGTGCTACAAATGGAGCTGAAGTTGTGTAGCCTGTGTGCCTGCTGCAGGCTCTGGTGGAGAACCCTGACCCCTTGTACAGCCACCTTTTCTAAAAGGCAAGCACACCAATCTAGTCCTTACTGTGTGGTATCATTCAGACCTCTTCTGCTTCCTCTCACATTTAAGGATTTTTTAAGCTTATTTCTGATTCATATGGATAATCCAGGCCAGTTTCCTATTTTTGGATCAGCTGATTGACAAACCCAGTTTCTCATTTTTGTATAAGTATGACCTTCATAGGTTCTAGGGATCAGGACATTTTACGGAGAAGGGAATTATTTTGCTTCCTATGACTTTATTTATAAACCTAAATGCACATAAATTCTAATAAAGTACAAAAAGGCTACCATCTAGCCACTAGGTAGGCTTACTCCAGAAATCTAACACTGATTTAACACAAAAGGACCCATATAATTTATCACATTAACAAAGATAAATGATTGTCATGAGTTTCTGATTAAATGTATGCAATGTTTGATAAAATTCAACTCTATGGTTTTAAATCCCACCCCCCAGACTAGGTGGTGATGCAGACTTGTAATCTCAGTATTAGGGAAACTGAGGTAGGGACATGAGTTAAGGACTACCTTGGGCTACACAACATGGTCCTGTCAAATATGAGAAAATTCTCACTTAATAAATTGGCTACTGGCCAGGTGGTCCGTAGCATACACCTTTAATCCCAGCACTTAGGGGCCAGAGACAGGCATATCTCTGTGAGTTCAAGGCCAGAGTGAGTTCCAGGACAGACACCAAAGCTACACAGAGAAACCCTGTCTCGGAAAATCAAAAATCAAACAAACAAATAAATAAATACACTGGCTACATTTCAAAAGGCTGACAGTGTCAAGGGATGACAATGTTACGGTGTCAAACTCTCTGGTTTAGTATTTTCTGATAAAGTTGATGGTATGTGTGCCAATGACCCAGCAAGGTGGATACTCAACTGAAATGTGTTTGTGGATGGGCTAATACACAAAGAAGAATAGTCATCATGGCAGCTTCTTTATATGGATCTAAAAGATGGAAATAGGGCCAATTTCTATCTATGACAGAGTGGATAAATGGTGTTATACCTGTAATGGAGTACTATGAGGCCATCAAAAGAATAACCACCATTTAAATAAATTCATACATTGTAAGCATAATTCTAAGAGAAAAAGAAACATTATGGAATAGATACTATATTTTTGTAACTGTAGCAATTTCAGAAAACAACTAATTCCAATCCAACATTTTATGAATGTGTGTTTAGGCAATAAGTTTATTTTTAAAGAGCCATAAGTACTGATCATAGAGACTGGTTACTGAGAAATAAGAGATGGAGGTTTCTAGGACTGGCAATTGCCTATTTCTTTGCTATGGTAGAGTTATTTGAATATTGTGAGGCAATAAACAATGCACTACACAGTTTACACAGTTCTGGATGCATTTGGCTTGTTACAAGGGTTAAAGTATTTAGGGAGGTGTAGTCAACTCGCATTCATATATATATGTATCTGTGTAAGTGTAGACACATGTGTGTCCCTGCATGACACCAGCCAGCCAGAAGAGGGCATCAGAAGTCCTCTATTCCTCCCCACATAGTCTTCTTCTTTTTTTTTCGTGACAGGGTTTCTCTGTGGCTTTGGAGCCTGTCCAGGAACTAGCTCTGTAGACCAGGCTGGTCTCGAACTCACAGAGATCTGCTGGGATTAAAGGCATGTGCCACCATCACCCGGCCCCACATAGTCTTCTGAGGCAGAGTCTCTCCGTGAATATAAGACTAGAAGCCAGCAAGTCTCAGTGACCTTCCTGCCTCTGCCCTCCTTGGAGTTCACGGGTGTATGTGTGCTACTTTGCTTGTTACAGGAGTCCTGAGGTTTGAACTTGAGTTCTTATGATTGCGCAGTGAGTACTCTTAACTAGTAAGTCATGTTTCTTCTATCAAGTATATTAGAAGCCATTATATTTACACAGTATGAAGACCTTATGACAGAGATGAGAGATGAGCATGGTTTCTACTGCTAGGCTCACCTGAAGCCATATAATTTTTTCTTTAAAAAAGTCAACAAAATCAAGAGTTTCTAATCATACAAGTCTTAGGATGATCCCCTGAGTGACAAAATCTAGCTACCTCGTGTCTAGCTGGCATGGCTCTTGGCCTCTTGGTCTTTATCATATACATCTGTCTGCGTTTACCTCCCTTGTCCTATCAACTCAACGCATTGTAGACTAGTCCCCCCCTCCTGCTCTCCTAATTGTTACTCTGTCCTTCAGGTCAACTGTGAGTCAGTCCTAACGCATTTGAAATGGGACATCTGTGTATAATTTTCACATATAGGATGAGCAAAGAATTGAGATGCTGAAAGGATTTCCATAGGGCATATCTACAAGGTAATCTAAAGTGCAGAAACTGGCATTAAAGTGGAAAAATTCAGCGGGGGGGGGGGGGTGCTAATGGGCCCTGTGAGCCTCTCTCTAGTCCACGAATGACTATTGGCAGTCCCAGTCTTGTGCTGACCCAGTGTAGACAACCTCAGTTGCTGTGGAGTCATGACTGCAATGGCGGCATCATGTCCAGAAGGCAGCATTCCAAAGCCCCTTTTCGTATTTTCTGCCTCTTAGTTTCTTTTGGTGGATCCGGGGGGGGGGGGGGGGGGGGGGGGAGGCAGTCTTTTTCTTGAGTTGAGTAGTCATAGGTAAGCTCAGCAGGCTCTGCTGGCCAGTTCCAAGCTCAAGGCGACACAGACAGACCTGCTTAAACTCAGTGGATTGCAGAACAAAAGACAGGAATTTGAGAAAAGGATTTGTAGGAAGAGTGGGGCTTGACAGGGGTGAGACGGAGATGGGAAGGGTGAAGGACAAGAATGTGTTATCGACGTATATGAAACAGTTAACATGTTTAATAAAAAATATAACAGAGTAGGGAGAAATTAAGAATAGAAATGACAGTTTTAATTTGTAGAGCATAATGGGGTTTCCATCAATATCTATTTTTAACCACAACCTTGTTTTGATAGAAAAATAATGAGTATTATCATCAAAAAGTTCAAATTTGAGAAAGCATTGTTCAATGCAGGCTGTCAACATGAAAGGTTTTTGCTGATTGTGGATGTTTTAAAACATTTATCTGTAATGCTAAATTATATTTCAACTGCTTAAAATTACTACTGTAATCTCAGCAGTGGAGGAACTCCAAATTTGATTTGTTTGAAAGACATTGCTTCAAAGATAGAAAAATAATAACAATTAGAATTAAATTTAGAATATTATTAGAAAATTTGAACCCAGACGTGGCTTTCGGTGCAATGCACTGTTAAGAACCACATCAAATAGATTGCTAAAATGTCAAGAATAGTCAACACTCACTGAGATTAGGACCTGGTCTCACTCATTAATCCTTATTCTGCATGTTTTTCTGTTCCATTTTACACAAAGGGGTACCAGAAAAGCGCATGCATCCTAGACTGTTTCTGTGTGATTTCATTTCTTCTAATAGTACCATCTCCAGCAAAAACAGAACAAAACAGCAAGAAACAAACAAAAATCCAACTTCTTCCAGTTGGATGTATCCCACCACAGTCATATAAGTCCTTGTTTGTGCAGGGAGGTCACAGCCGACTTAAATCTGTATTCCCAGGCTGGAGGCAACAGTACCAATGAGCACCATCTTTGCAGCTGAGCTGGGCCCTTGTCCATGGAGGACACCGTTCGTAAGTGGCTTGAAAGGCTGGGATGTGAGACAGAGCACAGATGTGTCACCAGTCCCTCTTGTCAGCCTAGGATTTTGGATAACTCTGGAGTGTTGAGTATCCCAGTCCTCAGGCTGGAGAAATGGCTCAGCTGTTAAAGGCTAGTCTCACAACCAAAAATATAGGACTATTCCAGTCCTCAATTTTTTCATCGGTAAATCTGAGTCGTATCTGATGCTGTCGCAATAACTAAACAACATATGTAAATTATTTAACACACTATCTGATACACCACACATCATCAGACACATTCAGTAAACATTTGTTGCTATTCATCTTTTTTTTTTTTTTTTTTTAATAGCGAGTTAAAAAAACATTGTGTGTGTGCATGGTAAATATGTGTATAGTCTTGGGTGTGGAGACCAGATGACAGTTTTCATGAGTTGCTTCTCTTGTTCCACCTTCTGTGGGTTTCTGGGACTGAGCTCAGAGCACTGGGTTGGATTAGCAATGCTTTTAACTGCTGAGTCATCTCACTGGCTTGGCTTCTCTTTCTTGAAGGTTCATGGCCCTACTTCCTTTTCCTTTTTCTTAATATGTTTGGGAATATGTTTTGGAAATTTCATACCACTATGATTATTCTCTCTAGATAAACATTTTTTCTTGAACTGTTATGTTAAATGTAAGTTATTTAGCGTTAGAATAGAGTACCAGGCCAGCATTTTCAGGAGGTTGGCAGTGACTAAGAAGTATTTTAGGACAATAGAAGTTGTAATGTTGCTATAAAATTTTTTCTAGGGTCCTTGGCATATCACATGGCAATTTTCTTTTTTAAGATTTATTTCTTTATTATGTATACAGTGTCCTGCCTGCACATATGCATGCAGTCCAGAAGAGGACACCAGATCTCATTAAAGATGGTTGGGAGTCACCATGTGGCTGCTGGGACTTGAACTCAGGACCTCAAGAAGAGCAGCCGGTGCTCTTAACCTCTGAGCCACCTCTCCAGTCCCACATGGTATTTTTCATTCTCCCAATCGCGCTTTCACATTGGCCTCCATCTAAAGGAGAAGGAATGGGTCTGTCTTACGATGTGGTGGGGGAAGAGTGTCTGGGGCGTGCCTTCTAATCACCAATTCCCTGAGAAGTTGAATAGGAAGAATATCAAAGAAGAAACGTCTGTCTTCTCAGTGGTGATCGCTAGCTGTGATTTTATGTCTATTTAGTTCTGGACAGGTTAATTTCCCCTGATTTGTCTTCCCCATTATGCACTGCCTTTGGTGTCATTATTTCGTTTGATTTGCATGCGGGTCCTAACCGCCGCTTTCAATCACAGCAGTCACAGATGAGCATGAGAAAGGGTTCCGAAACGAAAATCGCTATTCCTTCCAAAACTTCCAAAGGCAGTCTCATCTGGGATAATCCTGGAGTGTGGGGTGCCTCTCGGAAGGGTGCCGGGTGTGGGTTGTAATTCTTCCCTCTTTCCCACTGACCCTGGAATAGTAAGCTGACATTTGAGTTGGGCCCGTAAGTTGGCATCTGATTTGATTAATCTGATTTGATTAGACCGTGTTGATGACCATTCATATCTTCGATGCACATAGGAGGTGCTTTTTCATGTCGGGCTTTCCACGGAGGCTTCAAGATTAGAGAAGAGGAACTCGTGGCTTGGAGCAAGCCTCCTTTCTTTCAGCCCATCCATAGGTTCCTCTCTTCTCATCAACTTGGTTTTGAACTTCATTAGGCAATGATTAGGGCTATTTTTCCTGTTTGCAATGGCATCATTATTCATTCAGTTGATTATTACTAATGTATGGAGGGTGCATACGCCACGCATAGGTGGAAGTCAGAGGACAGCCTTTGGGAGTCAGCTCCAGGAATCCAGCTCACAACGCGAGGCTCTGGGCGGAGCACCTTTCCCTGCTGAGCCAGCTCATTGCCTGCCTGATAATCGTTGTTCTTGTTTTCAGGGGCAAAATGACAGTGACGGCAGGAAACAGGCTTCACTGGTCGTTTAAGGGTTAACTCTACCTCTGTCTTTGCAGGCTGCACACCTGCACAGCACCTGATCCCTGATCTGCCCTGATCTTTCTGTCTCTGTTCTTCTGAGCAGCAAGAGCCATCGCCTTCCTCTTAGAGGTTCAAGATGTGAACTGCGCAGGGTGCCTGGGGCTGCACACTGCTTCTATCACTTGAGAGATCTTTGTGGAATTACACAAGTTGCTGTCTTTAACATCCATTAAAGAAACGGTAAGATAGCACTTCTCAGAGAGAGAGAGAGAGAGAGAGAGAGAGAGAGAGAGAGAGAGAGAGGAGAGAGGGGGGAGTGAGGGAGAGAGAAAGAAAGAGAAGAAAGAAAGAAAGGAAGGAAGGAAGGAAGGAAGGAAGGAAGGAAGGAAGGAAGGAAGGAAGGAAGGAAGGAAAGAAGGAAGGAAGACGAACGAACCCACCAGGGCGTTCTTATCATTGTGTGAAGATTTACTTATAAGGTGATGAGACCATGCCTGACGAAGTTAATCCCTCAGCCATTAGCCATCCGTAATGCCTCTCAGACACAAGAGGAGATAGTAAGCCCAGTACTTATGTGCCTGTCCAGCCAGGCCGTGACTTGTCTGAGATCAGCCCTGAACCTTGTGTCTCTCAGGTAGCAGCACCAGTCAGTACAGGGAGTCACGGGGAAACAGGTGAGCACTAATAAAATAGACATTCGCTCTTCTTCTTAAACCATTTTAGCGAAAGACTGAATTCTTATCACGAATTTATATTTTAAAAAAATTCCCGATCCCTGCCCCCTTTACGGCCTCTTACAGCATTCTTACGCTATTGTATTTTGGCGAGTTGTCAGTGGCTCCCCCTGCAGGAGAGATGAAGTATTTTCCTGGTCTGCCTCTGCTTGGCTGGGAACTCCTGGGACTGCTTTGTGACTTGGCAGCCTGTTGCAGGCCTTCAGTAAGGCCTTCCAGTCAGCATTTTCTATGTGCTGTAAGATTACATGGGCATTCCAAGGTGGCAAAAACTCATGGGATGATGGAAAGAGGATATGTGTGGCATGGAGAAATGTTTTTGTCTGACTTGTTTTGGAATTCACCACCGCTCTTTGGTGGTGTCCTCTGATGCCCATTTGCTTATGACTTGCTTCTTCAAAAATGGTGGGCTGTCACATGACTTATGGCTGAGAAGACAAGGACAAGCAGCAACACGTCTGGAGAGCCAGTGTAGTGTCTGGCGTGCAACACGCGTTCAGCATCAGCTCCCCTCCAATTTACAAGGTAACCCAAACTCATCTGCTGTTACTCTGCTAAGGGTGAGGATTTCTTTTGTTTACGTGTTTCCTCCTCTGCTGGAGAATGAAGAAGGCTTTTTGTTGTTGCTTTCTGTTTTTTGTTTTGTTTTGTTTTGTTTTCTTTTTTGCCTTTCAGCCAGCAGGTGGCAACCAAATTAAAGCCAAAAGCTCACCTTATTTCAAGCCAGGTGCAAACATTGGCTTTTGCATAACGGAAGTGTCAAGGAATGGAGGGCTTTTGGAACTCAAGGGCAAACATGCCAGGTGTATGATCTCACCAGTCCACAGGTGGAAAAGCTGGGTGTCCTGCGCCTGCCTTTGATTTCCATTCCTGCAACGTCGCTGTCGGGGCACCTTCTTAGGGGATTGTTGGAGGAATCGCCCTGCTTTATGCAACACTGGGCTTAAAGTAATGACTCTTCCCTTGACCTGGCAGTTTAAAAAGCAGGTGCGTGAAGAGTGAAGTCATGAGCTGACGTGACAGACTGTTTATACAGATCCGATTTCACTGTACTTCCAGTCCTTCTCTGAGGCCGTGTGTTTTTGATTATCTGCTACTTGTGGGTTTGCATGTTTTGCTTTAGATTTTTTTATTTATAAAAATGATGAAAATGTCACCGCTATCCTGAGTATGAAGGTAGACCATGAGAAGGCATTTAATTAGTCCATGGTACACAGTGAGCATATGTTGCGAGCTGCACATTTTAAATCATTTGGGCTATGTTTATGGACACACCACTGATGGAAAGTGGGAGCCCATGTGGTCTGACTAGCCCTTCCCTTGTTGGCCGAGGCAGTGGAGACCTAGAAAGATTAATTTGTGTAAACTTATAGAGCCTATTAATTTTTTTGAAACACAAATTGTGGAAAGCATAACTCCCAAAGCCGGTCTTTTTTATACCAGTACCCCAGGGTTACTCATTACTGCTGACTGGAATCTGGTGGTCCTGTTTGGAGAGATCATGGTCAGATGGGGCAGACACCATGATAGCTACCTTCAGAAGAATCCCGAGTCACCATCACATGATAAATTCTGCTGATGTCCCTTACAATAAGGTCATTTCTGAACAGAAAAGATAATTCCACATACTAGCGTTCTCTTCCAAGGCAAGTCACCACTAGCTACCACTAGCTACCTTTCTCTCCATTAGAAGACTAGACCGACTTGCCATCATTCCTGATTACATGGCCAGGGCTGTGTGGTTGTCAGAATGGCTAGTGGATATTTCTACTGCTGTATTCCAGGGGAAAGAACCACTGACACTCATTGGCTCAGCAGCTGACCTATACATTTGCTTGGGACTAGTCAAGTCCTCTAAAAGACCAGCCAGGAAGGTAAATATTTCCCCCATTTAATTTGCTGCTGACCACCCTTGGCTATGTGATAGCTATAGAGGTAAGGAAGGGCTGGTCAATGTCTCTCTAGTGAGCTGGAGGCTGTCACCATCTTGTGCATATAGCTGACAATGTGTGATCCCTGGGTTACCAGACCGTCAGTGTCAATCAGCTCATCATGGACTCATCATATTGGACATGAAAGAAGTTCAGAGGTTCCTGAGTGCAACGTAGACCTCCTTTTTATTTAATGTCTAAGTTTTTGTCTGTCTTCTCCTTCCACTTCATGTGTGTGTGAATTCACTCATGTGGTTGTGTTTATGTTACTAGGCAAGGGCAGGTGCACACACAGAAGTTATAGAACATTAGACATTAGTCCTTACCTTACTTATGATATATTGTTGAGACAGGTTCCACCTTCTGCTGTTTGGCACTGCATATGTCAGGCTGACTTTCCCATCAACTTTCGAGCATCTACTGCTTCTTCCTGCCGTCCCGCCACAGCAGCATTGGGACTGCAGACAGCAATTACTCTGCCTGACATCACATGGGTTCTGGGTATTTGAACTCAGGACCTTGTGCTTTACCCAGTGAGACATTTCCCCAGCGCCACAGCCCTCCTTTTATACATGGAAAATCTCAGTGTGATTTCATTGGACCATCAGGTTTCAGGTGACCGGAATATTATTTTATACTCTGACTTATGGCAGAGATAGTACTTTTTAGTCATTTCAGTTCTGGTGAAATGCTCCAAACCCACCCAATAGAACATAATTGATGGTGTTTGGAAACTAGAAACAAGAGACTTGCCTCCTCTGCTATGAACTTGTGCATATTACTGTACAAATCTGTCTCTTCTTGAATCTTCCTTTCCAGTGTTAGGGCTCCCTCTGAGTCAGGCTTTCTCTCACAGGGCTTGGATTTACCACATACCCCATGATAAATATATCAGAAGATTGAAAAAGCAAAATCTGAAGCTCACGGGGATAAATTAAGTGTAAGCAAAAGTGAGAGCTGAGTGGGAAGCATTCAGATGCCCTCTTGGAGATTCCACTTCATGTCACTTGATAACCGCCCTTAGAGATAGAGGACCCTGATCATATGTCTGTTTCCAGGCCATACACAGGAGGCAAGAATACACAAAGGAAGCTTCCAGCCTTGGAATAATTTCAAATCACAAAGTTAATAATGTCTCTAATGTCTAGGATTTATAAAGCAAAGGTCTTCTAAAATTAGGTACTTGTAATTTATAATTAGACTTAATTATAGTTGTTGATTAGTTGGAAGTGGTAATTTAATGCTGTGCTGGAGAGGATTACGGACTTTGTGTTCTTGTGCATTTTTTTTTTTAAAAAAAAAGCTTGTATTCCAAAGCTTCAATAAGACAAAGACGGGTTGGGACTATTGACAAATTAGTCAGTTCTAAGTGGTAATGATTCTGGATTCTTTACAAGTAGGGAGATTTAAAAAAGAGAGAGAGGGAAGGGCAGGAGAGATGGCTCAGAAGTTAAGTAGACTTTCTGCTCTTGCAGAGGACCTGGGTTCAGTTCCCAGCACCTGCATGGTTCACAGCATCCTCAACACCAGTTGCAGGGTGGCTGATGCCCTCATCTATCCTTTGTAGGCACCTGTAAACAAAGACTGCTCTTTCGTTCCTGGTTACCCAAACCTGAATAATCACACAGAAACTATATTAATTACAACACTGCTTGGCCTGTTAGCTTAGGCTTCTTGTTAACTAACTCTTACTTCTTAAATTAACCCTTTTCTATTATTTTATATTGCCATGAAGCTGTGGCCTACCAGTAATGTTTTGTCTGACATCTGTCTCCTTTGGCAGCTACGTGGGATCTCTCTGACTCTGCTTATATATATATCTCTTCCAGCCTGGTTATATTCTGCCCTGCTATAGGCCAAAGCAGCTTCTTTATTAACCAAATGGTAATAAAACATATTCACAGCATACAGATGGGAATCCCACATCAGGCACCAGGCATGCCTGTGGTACACATAGATTCCTGCAGGCATAATACTCACACTCATAAAATAGATAGACCCAAGGAAAAAAAGTAGACACCTTCTTATTTCATAATGTGTAAGTGGGCACTGGATTTCCTTCTCAGGTGACAGAGGATTATATTAGCCATGACCAATTCAGTAATGGCTTATTCTTAACTTCAGGCTTCCAACATTTGTCTAAATGGGGCAGAATTGTCCTATTAGAAATCTTATTATACTCCATTTCTCCATTATGTCTTCAGGGTTATACTAATGTGCCTGCCTGCTCTCTGGGGAAGCAGGGCACCTGAAATCCTGTGTTATTGACCAAATCTGTGGCATTTGGATTAGCAGCAATATCAACAGGTAACTTTATCCGTGGTATTACTTTGAAGATGGGGAGACAATGGGAACTTTATGCCCTCAAAGAATGCAGAGTCCTATGTGGTCTGCTTATGTGGCAAGTGAGGAAGGCTTAAAAGATAAGTAAGTTCAATATGGCATCGTAGTGGTGGGACAGAGGAATAGTTATATTGAAAAAAATATAATTGAAACAAAATGATTATGTATTGAAATGTTGATCAGATTTCAGTGATTAGACCTTTCTAAAAGATGTGAGAGAGATCTAAGTTAATGCCTAGGTCTTCTTGTGAGAGGACAAAAAACAAAACAAAACAAAAGCATTCAGGGGGCTGGAGAGGTGGCTCAGTGGTTAAGAGCATTGCCTGCTCTTCCAAAGGTCCTGAGTTCAATTCCCAGCAACCACATGGTGGCTCACAACCATCTGTAATGAGGTCTGGTGCCCTCTTCTGGGCTGCAGACATACACACAGACAGAATATTGTATGCATAACAAATAAATAATAAATATTTAAAAAAAAAACAAAAGCATTAACTTTAAGAACTACTAGGCTCTGATAGTTTTAGCCACACTTATTTAAAACACCTAAAAGAACAGTCTCAAGCAACTGCTACATGGGACAAGGAAGTATGCACTTTGCTACAATGCTGACTTTGACCCAATGTGTTTGGAATATTGGACCTGGCATTTTCTCAGTGTAAAAATGGGTCACTTTGGGAAGAGTCCTACATTATAGAGTTGGAATTCATTATTAAAAAGGTCATACTGCTGTGAACAATGGGACACCTATAAATCCAGTACTCATCAGTTAGAGGCAGGTGGATTGTTCCAAGTTTGAAGCTCATCTGGCCTATGTATCAAGTTCTAGAGTGCTGTATCCTATATCCAGAAGACAACATCAGCTGCGTCCTGCCTGGCTTGTTTGTCCTTGCTAGGAGGAAGTGTGAGGATTAAGAAATGGCAGGAAGAGAAAGAAAAGATACAAACGAAAAGACAGAAACTTAGGATAGAGTTTGGAGGGCAACCCAGTGAACACAGAATCCACCCACATTTATTGTTCATTAGCTTTATATATCCATATCCAGACAAAAGGCCTTTTTACTAAAATGCAAGAAACAAAGTAATCACCTTCCCAAAGCATCAAGTATTCACACCCTAGGTCAAAACATCCTCTTAGTAACCATACACTGGGTCAAACTTTCTGTTAACAGCCTTGAAAGAACAAGTGGTGTAGGAGGTTCTTCTGTCTATGTGTTGTTTTCATTGGTTGAATAAAGAAACTGCCTTGGCCTTTTGATATGGCAGCACTTAGATAGGCAGAGGAGACAGAACTGAATGCTGGGAGGAAGAAAGCAGGGTCAGAGAAAGGCACCATGGAGACGCCAGGTTAGACATGCTAAATCTTTCCTGGTAAGCCATGACCTCGTGGTAAACACAGATTTAATAGAAATGGGTTGAATCAAGATGTGAGAGTTAGCCAATAAGAGGCTAGAACTAATGGACCAGGCAGTGTTTAAATGAATACAGCTTCTGTGTGATTATTTCACGGGTTAAGCTAGCTGGATGGGACAAAAAGCAGGCCCACGCTCATACAACAAGCAAGAATAAACCTTAACTCTCTGACCTTTGGTGAAGGCAGAATGAATCCACATCTGTGGGCTCCTACACTAGGGCAGCCTGAGCTCTATAGTGAGATCTTATTTATCCCATATCCTCCAACACACATAAAAGTATTCCAGAATAATCATAATACCTTTAAAAAGTAAGAAATTTAAGAAATGCTTATGTCTAACATTTCCTTGTTGGGAACACAGCACAAAGGTCTCTGAGCCCATAGATCTCCAAGGAAACCAGAAATATTAAGTGCTCAGGGCTGTCTTTCCAATGAGAAAGATGTAAAAACCGGTTCTTCCATCCAGAAAAGTGGGAATTGGAAGTGATTAATATCCTGGTGATCTGTGTTATCTGTTGGGTCAGGCCATATAAAGCTCCTATAACTGGGACAGGAGGTGACTAGTAATCTGAATGACCCTTAGAGCCAGGGTCCCTCAACTTTTACAACCAGGACCCAGAGATACCTAATAGTCTAAATGACCCTTCTATTATTTATATAGCTAGAGGCTGCTCCAAGCTTCCACATCCAGGACCAGGAATTGCTAATAGCCCAAATGACTTCTACACTATTTGTATGACTGAGACCAGGCCAGAGTCATAGACCCTTAGGCTAATACAGGTAGCCTATCTCTAGAAATCATCTTTTTGGAAGAAATGACTTGTACCCTGAGTCAAGTTTCAATGTAATTATGCTTCCTTGTACACAAGGGACTATTATACTAGGAAATATAGTCTAGTGTTTAAATTTGTTGGAAATAAACCACATGGCATCAGACTCCCCAAAGTTTTGAAACGAATTTTTTTTCTTACTTCTTTGTGATGTGTCCCTGCCTGCTATGAACCACCTGCAGGGTCCCCCTCATTTCATTACCAAAGGTAAGACTAATTTACTGCAGAGAAAATATATGTAGCCCTTGTATGATTGTCTTGGATCCGTGGTATTTCCTTTATCAGATGTAATAAGCACGCAGGCATCTTGGTTACCTATTTCTCCAAAAGCCCTTGGAGTGTTTGGAATGCTATAGCTGCTCTGGTTGCTTTTGTACTCCAAGGTTTCATTAGTTACACAAAAGAATGCTCAAATCTTGCCCTGTTGCAAGAACCTCTGGGTTACTCTGCAAGGCAACAAGTCTTTAATATGAAGAAGGATATATAAATAAATCTAGAATTGTGGTTGCTGGGCTGGGAAGATAGCTGTCTGTAAAGTGCTTGCTTTATGAAAACTAGGATTCAACGCCCAGAACCTAGGTTAAAGAAAACTAGATATGCTACTAGCATGTGCTTGGTAATCCCAGCACTGGTGAGGTGAAGACAGGTAAATTCCTGGGGCTCTCTGATCAACCTATTACATAGCCTAGTTAGTAAGTTCCAGTCCAATAAATGAGCCTGTTCTAATTTTTTAAAAAGTAGTGGTAGAGGTGAATCCTGAGGAATAACACCCAAGGCTGCCCTTTGACCTCATTAAGTAGACACGTGAGCATATGCACATGTACACACACATACCCACACACCACATGAGTAGGAGATGCCATTTTGAAATGAATACATTGCCCTGAGGCCAGTTACTAGTTGTTTGTATAAGACAAAAGGAGTAACTACCCGTATCTAACCTGCTCTTTGTGTTTCTCACACAAAGGTTGACAGCTTGTTCCACTCCTGGAGTGACCTTCATTGCGTGTGCCTTCATATCTTTTCTGTCATCTGTCTTCATAATCAGAACATTTAATTAGTATTTATCAGTAACATGCCTCTTTCCTTGAGCGTCAGAACAGTACACAGAATTTTAAAATATTTATACATTATTGACCAACTACACAAAAGTATTGGCAGTACTTATCTTTATTTGCATTTATAAAAAATGTAAAATACCTAGTAAAAGAATCAAATTTGGTGAAATTATTATGTAAGGTGGCTTACCTCTATAATGACAGTACCCAGGAGTCTGAGGTAGGAGGATCAGCAGGGGGGTCACCACCATGAATTTGAGGTCAACCTGGGAAAGAGCTTTTAAGCTAGTCTGAGCTATAATGTGAGATCTTGTCTCCACACCCCCAATGCCTGTGCCCCTAACGTTGGTTACATCTGGACGTTACATTTCTGTGTTTTAGCAATCCTGGGATGTTTCCTTTATTCACGTTAGCACTCCTCAAATTGGAAGGCAGGATGTTGTTAGGATCCATAATATTATTGCCCATGCCATTCATTTACCTGTGACATGCAAAGTCATAGGCCTAACAAAGGGGCCACCTTCAGATGGGGGAAGTTATCCCTACTAAACGCACCTTAAATGTCCCCATGATGCTTTGTAAGTAGGCTAGAGCAATGGAAAATCGAGATTTCTGGATCAAAGGAATTTCATTTCGGGTTCTAACCTTCTCTCTTTGTGCTTTCCTCCTTAAACCTGAGCCCCATCTTCGAGAGACAGTGGGTGGGAGGGGTGAAACACTGACGTGAAACAGCTGTCTTGTAGCAAGGGTCAAGGGTGAGAAGCCAGGGAGCACCTGTCCCTTTCTCCCCAGCTCATTTGCATCCCAGGACAGCCCTGCTCCTGTTCTTTGGGATCACAGCCTTCCCACAGGCTCCCAAGCAGAAGCTTAGTGGCATCAACCAGAGAAGACAGAGGCCTGCCAAGAGCCTTTGGCTTCAGACCCTCCCAGTCTGCTGCAGTTGAGCGCTCAACGACTCCTGTCCTGCTTGCCTGCTTGAGCAGCGAGTGTAAGGACTTTGCACAATAACTTCATAACCGGAACATGCAGGGTGTCCTTTGGGGGGAAGGATTTTACCTCTTGCCCTCATCCTGTAAACAAGGATGGCCTCTATTAAATGAGAGGAAAAGGAAGAGGATATTGTATCACCTGGCCCATTAGTTTTGGGCCCAGATGTTTTCCTCGCTTCATTGTTCACAGATAATGCTTTCAGAGAGTAGAAACCAAAGGCTCAAAAACGCCCGTAGTCTCTGAATTAGTTCACACTTTTCTTGAGTAAGAGAAGTCAAAACCTTGAGGATGGATTGGAAATCGAGGATAAGTACTAAACACTCAAAGCTTGCTGTGAAACACTAGACCCCAGACGGTAGAACTACAGAGTTTGAAACAAGTTAGACCCATGGACAGGGCCAGAGGTGTGGGAGGAGGTGGAAGACTATGAACTTTTTAAGACTTCTGAGTCTGAGTCTAGCCTGATCTTTTTGTTGTTGCTGTTAGTTTTTGTTTTTGTTTTTGTTTTGTTTTGTTTTCGAGACAGCATTTCTCTGTCCTGGAACCCCCTTGGTAGACTAGGCTGACCTCAAACTCACAGAGAGTCACCTGTCTCTGCCTCCCATGTGCTGGGATAAAAGGCATGTACCACCACTGCATGGCTTGTTGTTTTTAAAGGCACAGATTTGTTATGTAACTGTAGAGCTCCAACTGACCCCAGTACTCATGCATGCCTCGAACCTTCAAATGCAGATTACAGCCATGTGCCAGAATGCCTATCATTTTCAGTTAGGAGATTTTATTTCCCCTTAGTAGTTTCCAAGTAGGCTACAAAGTATCAAATAACAGAAAATAGATTTATTTCAGTAATAAAATATCAAACCCAAATGAAGAAGATATCGGTACATGTTCAAGTTAGGTTATATCACAGTTTGGCTCTGTTGATACGATTAGTCAGCATGGATGTGAATCAGGCAACACAGGAGAGAAGAGTTTGAAGGACTTTTTGGGAACTTCACAGCTGCTCAGTACGTCCCCAACTCTTTAGCCTCAAAGCACAAGACAAACACAAAGAGTTTGAAACTGAATGCCCAAGGAGACGTCCCTAACAGAAGTTAAGCATCCTTGAGAAATGAACAAATGAACAAATGCAACATGCGTGACACAGGAGCACACACACACACACACACACACACACTTTGGGCAAATAACCTTTATTCTCTTGGGCAAACTACTCCGCTGGGGACGAATGTCTAGAGATCTGAAACGTCAATCATCAACGTTTCAATGCATTTCCTTTACCTGTCACACAGGTCATGAGTAACCACATGTTTCCTGAGGCTTCCCCCATGGGGTCATATCTGAGCAGTTCCTCTCACTGTGTGTTAGATGTCTTCATTGATCTGGGCCTATAAGTTTGTATAACTGTGTACATTCTTCCAGGTCTTGAAGATTCTTTCGCCATGATGTCCCTCTGAATCATCCCTGCCTTGAGTAGCCCAGCTGGGAGGAGGAGACCAGGTTCCTGCAAGTCACTGCTGAAACAACGCCCTGATGACCCGACTTAACTACAGTGACCTTGTAGCTGATCTCTGCCTTTGTCTTCTATCCCTGTGATTCATAGCCAGGCCGCATTCCTTCTTTGCAGGGACCTGATTATGTTTCTACCCTGCTCGTTCATTTTGGATTGTTTCCCCCTGCTTCCAAAATATAAATACATAAGGCTCTAGAAGTCCCTAATGGTCTGGTACAAGTTTATTTATTTTTATATTGGCTCCTACAGTCCTGCCTCCCCCTCTCCGTGGTACACTCTTCCCAGAACATTTTAGAAATTGACATATGGTAATCATGCATATTTATGGTGTATAATATGATAATTTATACATGTATATAATGTGCAATGATTAAATCAATGTGATTAGCATGTCCATTCCTTAGCTTATCATTTCTTTATGTTGAGAAACTTTGGACGCTTTCCTGGATCTTTGTGACCTGTGTCACAAATTATTGTGTCACTGTACGACACCAGATCTAGAACATCAGAACTACACTCATGTACCCCACAGCATGTTGACCTTGCACATAAGCAGAGATCTGGATCTGGATCGAGGCTGCCAGTGGTTGTCACCCTCTTGAAGGAAGCTGTGCTCTTCCACCCTGATTCTGTTCCCTGTTGCCATGCTTTGTGTGTGTTTGCAAGCATTTCTCTGTGCATGAAGGCGTAAGTGGTTAAGGCAGAAAGCTGGGAGCAGCTGGGTCATGCGCAGTGTTTAGCTGTGGCCTCTTCCTTGGTATTTGAGTCCATCGTAAAATCATTTGCCTTTTACTTAACACATTCCCTCTCTTATTATTGAAATCTGCTTTTCGTTCTTCACATCTATCATCCAGTGCTCAATAGTATAAACTGTTACACTGTAGCCCACCCTCACTGACAATAAATGGCAGAGGGCTGGGTGGTATCTGGCTGATCAAGCCTCTCTGGAAGTGTTTGTTAGATGCCAACTAGTGTCTATGTAAGAGAAGGCAGCATGTGGCCTTAATGGAGACATGCACTGTACCTGGAATGATTTTTTTTTTTTTTAAGAGAGGCAGGCTTGCTCATTTCCTCAAAGCACTCTTCACAGGGGACATTGTTAGTGGGCAGGACTTGCTCTTGGATAGTGGGGGACTCTCAGATAGCTTCATTCTATGCCTCCCATTCACATTTGAGGGGGCAGAATTTTAGCTTCGGACTGAAACCTTTGAAAATGCCTTTTTT
This sequence comes from Arvicola amphibius, assembly GCF_903992535.2. Classification (NCBI taxonomy): domain Eukaryota; kingdom Metazoa; phylum Chordata; class Mammalia; order Rodentia; family Cricetidae; genus Arvicola; species Arvicola amphibius. Next base: position 34,502,149 of record NC_052054.1, read on the forward strand.
TTTTTTTTTTTTTTGGTTTTTCGAGACAGGGTTTCTCTGTAGCTTTGGAGCCTATCCTGGAGCTAGCTCTTGTAGACCAGGCTGGTCTCGAACTCACAGAGATCCGCCTGCCTCTGCCTCCCGAGTGCTGGGATTAAAGGCGTGCGCCACCGCCGTCCGGCGAAAATGCCTTTTAAAGAAAATGTTTGATGGTGGAGGACTCCACTGCTTTTCTTTTGATATTCCTGTAATACATGTACGTTCCTGACAGACTGTCAGGAATAGGCTAAGGACAGTCTCCCTCAACAGAAATCTGACTGTTCCTGTTGTTGGTTGCTTCACTGTGTGTGTGTATGTGTGTGTGTGTGTGTGTGTGTGTGTTTTATGCGCGTTTTGTGCGCGCGCGTGTGCACACGCACATGCTTCCGAGTGATGCATTTATTTCACCCACCATAGCTTTGTTTTGATGATCTTTGCAAGGTTAAGACAAATACTGCTCTAGCCAGGCTTACAGTAGGGAGGATTCTGGGATGTGACTCATCTTTCTGACCAAACGCGTGATTCTACTGTGTTGATTCAAGCCCTTGATAACTTAGAGTCGCGTCTCTCAGAACATCACAGCATGAAGTTTAAATTCAAAGCCTTGGAAGGTTATATTCACCTTCTGGAATGATTTTTAAAACTGTGTCTGTTTAAGCAGAAGCAATGTGTTGCCACACGTGCGTGTGAGGACTCCTGGAGGTTTCATCACACCAAGGCTTTCTAGTTTTCCACCGTTCACACCAGCTGTGATGGAAGCTGTGTTTTCTGATTGTCCCCTGTGGTCCAGACTATTCTATGTACATGTGAAAGGTATTGCCTCATGCTTGGAAGATAATGATCTCATGGGATTTTTTTATGTTTGCTACTGTTTATTAATTCTTACCTGCATTTAATATTATAGTTTATACTTTTATTGAGAAAGGAACTATATTTATTAGAGACTTTTAAAGAAAACTACAGAGATGAAATACTGGGGAAAGAGACTGATGGAAAATAGGTTTACGTTGTAGTGGAATTCACTTTTTTTTTCCTTGCTATTTGAATTATAGACAACCTTAGAGTTCTATGGAGATTTTCCCCCCTAGGAGTTAGGGGGTGAGATAGGAGTTTAAAGAATAAAGTTATTTAAAAGTGATTAGTTGGACTAGCAAGATGGCTCACCAAGTGGGGGAGTTGCCACCAAGCCTGATGACCTGTGGTTAATCCCTGGAGCCTATCTGGCAGGGGAGTTGTTCTCTGACTCTACACACATCCTGTGATCCATGCCCTTCCCCCTACACACACACAAAATAATTGTTTGAATATAGATTCACGAAGGCTGTCATAAATTCTTACAGTAGATTCTTTTGACTGTGCTGAGGCAGCTCCTGAACTCGAGCTATTGAGGGGAAGTATATTGGTAGTAGGAGGTGGAATTTTCCTGGACTCCCAACCCTGGCTCTATAACCATTTGACCTGCTTCCCCTCCCTCCCCACCCCCTCAGTAGTTGCTTCTATAAAAAGAGTAGCTTAGACTGGATGTAGATAAATTTTGGATAGCCTAAGCCCTATAATTTTGAGTCTCTCTTTAAAATTTCATAAGGCGTAGATCCTCTTGATTATAGCTGTGTTCTCAGAGCCTTGGCAACGACAAGAGGTCAGGAAATTATTAAACAGAATGATGGAAAATACGTTTCCAGGTATTTTCAAAGGATATTTAAGGGGCACAAGCTGTGTAGGTAGAAGGACATTTAAGGAGCTTTGTCTCCACTAGAGTGAGAGTAGGCTTTTGGGGGAAATCCTTTGTAGTAATAAATCTCAGAAATAGTGGTTCTTGAAGCACCGTGAGATCTGTGGAAACTTAGCAATCCCACTTCAAAACCAGGTCAATGGCCCATGTGTGTCCAACCAGGCCTCAGGTCTCCCACCCCAGGGTAACAATGAAGCCCAGCACAAAACTGTAAGGTGACTTAAAAGTAATTCACTAGTTTTTCTGAAAATTCTTTCATGGAGAAAGAATGCAGCCAATGACACAAAGACAGAAATTTAAGAAAGCAAGCAAATTATATCAAAATTTTGCAGAAAGATTTTTTCCCCCTGTGATTTTAGGTTACTATTGGTGGATGAGTCAACTTTAACAGATTCTTAGGAAATGAAAATCTTGCCACAATATCAAATTGTTTCAAGGACTTAAACATATCTACCATATTTAAAAAACAGCTGTTTTTCCGAGGATTCTGTCTACACACACACACACACACACACACACACACACACACACACACACACACACAGAGAGAGAGAGAGAGAGAGTCAAAACTGAGTCAGTTACCCCAAATTTTGAAAGAAAGCTTGTTTTTCATGTATAAATGATCACTTTCATTTCAGTAACACTGACTTCTGCACACCCTGACTCTCAGAGTGCTGTGTGAGCAGAGGAAGTTGCAAGTCACATGACTAGCTCTGCTGGACTCAGATAGGCCTGACTTCGCCTAGGCCTATCTGGGATCCTCCAAGAACCAGAGTGGAAGTCGTATCAGGAAGTCAAAAAAGAATTTCTGTGGAGCAGAACAAACCTGCAGAAGGACTCTCAGATGTTTGTTTGTGTAGACACAGAGAGGCTGTTTTCACCTATACCAGCCCCAAAATTACATCCTATAAATCATGGGCTTCATAAACTGGTTTAGTACTTCAGTTGCCCATCTTGGTTGATCTTGTAAAACAACACCACATATACTGTATCTTTTCTTTTTTAAAAAGATTATTGTTGTGCTGTGTTTTATTTTTGTTTGTTTTGTTTTGCTTTGTTTTTAGATTTTTGGTTTTCTGAGACAAGGTTTCTCTATATAACAGTCCTGGCTGTCCTGGAACTCACTCTGTAGACTAGGCTGGCCTTGAACTCACAGAGATCACCTGCCTCTGTTTCTTGAATACTAGGATTAATTTTAATTAGTGCCTGTGTGTGCCTCTTTGTAGGTATGTACGCCTGAGTGCAGGTGCCTACAGAGAGAGTCCAGAGGCACCAAAACTGGAGTCCTAGGCGGCTGTGCCCAGCCCAATGTGGGTGTTGGGAATTGAACTCAGTTCTTGTCTTCTTAACTACAGAGGCATCTCTCCAGCACCCATGTGCCATATCTGTAGAAATGAAAGGAGGTACTTAGTTAGCTGAGCAGAAAGAACTACTATTGAACAAGTTGAGCTCCTCCCAGTTAAGTTCCTCACTGAGATTACTGTCGAGGGTGAAATTTTCTTTTCTCTTGGAAACTGAGGCTTGCCCACAAAGCACAAATATTTTTATACACACTCTAGAGAATTACTCACTGTCACCAGAGAAGGGATACTAGGACGATCCTGTTATGTCTTTTGAAAAAATATTTATTTTATTCTTATTTATGTAGAAGTGTCTGTGTGCCACATGTGTGGGTAACTCCAGAGACCAGAAGAAGCATCGGATCCATTGCCTCTGGGCTTCCAGGTGGTAGTCAACCATCTGATGTGGGTGCTGGGAATGGTACTTGGGTCCTCTGGATGAGTAACAAGTGTTCTTCACTGCTGAGCCATCTCTCCAGCCCCTTCTTGTTGTTTCTGATGCCCTAATTTGAGAACTCAATGAGCAAGGCCCAAGCTGTGATAATGAGAATAATCACAGGGGCCCTGTGTTTACAGAGGGCAGTGAGACAGGACAGGACCGTGGGCTTATAATGCCTTCACTAGGGAAAGAAAGAGGGGTGTGGTATTGACGTTTGAGGTGCCCCAGTGGTAAGTATGGTATATAGGATGTTTTTAATTCTAGCAGATTACTCCTCCAGTTCTGAAGACCTTCCTTAAATTCTAAGCTTCCCGGAAGTCTCACAACACAACTTCCTTCTAATGGGGGAAGTCTGTGCAGTCGTAGCAAGTTTTCTAGTCGTGCAAACAGTGTGGTTATTCAAGACGTTACTCTTTAACATCAGAACTGGCTTCATTTGGAAAGGGATACCACCCATTCTAAAACAAAAACAACAAAACAAAACAGTAAATGGTTTTTATTCGTATTTTTTCTAAGGCACAAATCAGCCCATCTTTTATTCTTTTTCTCTTTAATTTATTTTTACGTTTTGGAGAGAAGGAAGGGGGTATGCACTTGGTGTATAGGTGAGAGAGTAGTTAGGGCAGTGTTAGGGTTATGGTTAGGATTAGGGTTATTGTTAGTTTTAGTAGTTGTAGGAGTTCCTTCTCTCCTTCCACCTTGTTAGGTCCCTGCCTTTACCGGCTGAGCCATCTTGTTGCTCATATATATATATATATATATATATATATATATATATATATATATATATGACTTCCCCAAGTTTCAGTATTTTTGTTGTCTGTCTGTCCCCTACCCTCCCCCACTTCTGTCTACAATGGAACCTAAAACCTACAGTGGTTTCTTCTGCGAGATAGAAGCACCCTTGGGACCTTTCTCATCGATTCCTAGCTAAGACTTTTGTATCTGAACACGTCTACAGATATAACTCCAGATCTTCCAAACTGTATCTCTTTGCATAAGCAAAACTTAGGTTTTTTAGTATGTTTAGCCCTAGAATGTTCCTCATTCATTCCTCATTCTTCGGTTGTATTTAAACCACAGCTCTCACTAAACTGAGAAAGAAAACCAAGGACAAAGTTAGCCATGCATTACACTTGGCATTGTTGGACAGTGTCTAGTTTCAACAGGACAAGTGGATTCACCTTGGAGCCCTACGACCTTGAACATGGCCAGTTCTGTTCTAAACCTAGGTTCTTTTCCAAGGCCCAGTACTTAGCAAATCCTAATTGCCTCTGGGCTTACAAACTTAATCCACCATTTCTGGACATTTTTTTTTCCAAGAACAATGAAACGGTGTTTCTAATGACCAGTGTATTTTGTTTCATTTCTATGGGCAGAAAACTTGTAGATAGGATTGTTTCTTAGAATGCCATACAACCCTAGTCTTTTGAAGGAAAAAGCAGTTTCAAAGTACAAGAAAATACACTTGTATGCTGACTAGGATGTAAATCTCCAGCACAGTGCATTTATTCTCTTTGCTTGAACACGGTAGCTTTGTCCTGTGCTCCTTTCCTTGCTAGTCATCTACATTTACAAAGGGTCAATACCGAGACTCAACAATCACACACATATACACTGGCTCATAGCCCTGCTTCTGCTACCTGCAAGCTCGATGTCACATTCCTCATGTCTAGAGTAGGTCTAATTCTAATATATCTTTTAGGGTTCCTATACAAGTAAATGAGAAACCATAGCATCCAGGTCTTAGCAAGCATAAGTACACAAATATTAGAAAATACTACTTTTTAGCAATAAATTCCTTAACTATAAGGAAGGTGATTTTTTTTCCCCTCTTAAATATTTGCAAGAATCCCTAAATTAGCCTCCAGCCGTAACAGTTGCATATTATTCTGGGGATGGCTTATACATATTTCCCCCTGGAGGGACAGTTAAAATAACTTTGATAATGAGGTAGAAATGCTTGAAACTGTCCAGATAAAGGCAGACTCATCCCTCACGGACCCAGAGAGAATTAGTAACAAGTGACATTTCCGAGAAAGTCCGTTTCAGCTCTGTAGACAGAATGCTTTTTAGCTGCAGTTCCCCTGCACAGAATTGACCAGAAGAGAAGCTTTCAAGAATTATTTACAATAAAGGCCTGAGGAAACCTCAGCAAGGCAGCACCGAGCCCTGCTTTCGTGTTAGTCTGTACTCCTCTAAATCTTAGTTTTATAACTGGTAAAAACAATAAAATAAAATTGTAATTGATTAATCTATTCAAGTTCTTGTTATAATGCATAACTATAAACTGGGTTCAGTGTGACCATTTGAGAGATCATCATTTTCCATATGACTTGGTATCTGCATAGGTTTTACATCATCTTACAGAAGTGGATAATTTTCCGTCACTGACTGATGTCTCCCTCACTTACTGATGGAGATTGATGGGGAGGAAAAATATTAATAAATGTGTTAATTCCAATGCAATTTTGGTGTCTTCCCAGGATAATTCTACATTACCAAATAGGAGCCTATGTCAAAGTATGAACAGTTAGGCAACCCTCCCATACTAGTAGCACGGAACCGAAGAAGTTTCAAAATGAGTCTCGAACATGCTTGTCAAATTGTCAAACACTTCAGTACTACTGCCAGCCTATTTTTAACAACGTCTCTGAGTGCATAAATTACAGCTTTCTTCCCCCTTTCTGTGACATGTAGTGCACCACATCTGAAGAGCAGAAGGAGATGCGTGGTTCAACTGTCTTGATGGTTTTAATTACTTTCTAAGATGACTCATAACAGGAAGAATTTGAAATGAGCACACTTGGAATATTAACGTTTTCAAGGACACGCAACGTTTGAAATAGGAGACGCTAAAAGTGTGTGTTTATTGTATTTTATTTTTTTGTGAAGATGATGTATATATAATGGCATTATCATAGTTTTTAAGAATGCTGATAGAGCACCAGAAATGAACGATGAATGTTGGTAGATTAAAGTTATGGAATAACATCCTTTCATTAGTTCATGTTGGTGGTTGGGTTTACTTCCGTGATGACATAGTAAAATTTGGAAACTATTTTCAACTCGCTTGAGCTTAAGTCTGAAGCTGTGTACATCAGTCCTACTCACTGTCTGTCTGTCTGTGACAGGCATATCCTCAGACCAGTAGCAATACAACTTGGAAGAAATACAGGGAAGCCTGAAGCATTTCCATATAATGAGTAGGATTCAAAATTTATGTATAATACTTTAGAATTCAATTCGAATCACAATCAATTTTTTTACCTGGACAGAAATATTATTTGACTTGTGAAATGGTTACATATTAACCTACACATTATGATTAATTTATTAAATAAATGAAGATGCTATAAATAGGTAGAGATATGACTTAATTATTGTTTTGGTTTTTTAGTGGACAAATATCTGTCATAATCAATTGACTCATAAGAGTTGTCAGTGTCCCCTGCATGACATCCAGAGACTGAGGAGTCAGTAAAGGAAGGCGGGCAGGATAGACGAGAAATGAGGACAATGTGGAGGACCAGGGAAGAGAAGGGAGGGAGGGGGAGGACCAGGGAAGAGAAGGGAGGGAGGGGGAGGACCAGGGAAGAGAAGGGAGGGAGGGGGAGGACCAGGGAAGAGAAGGGAGGGAGGGGGAGGACCAGGGAAGAGAAGGGAGGGAGGGGGTGAAGCAGAGTAGAGGAAAAAAGAAGAGAGTTTCCAAAACTCAGGGCAGCTACCTTTAAACAAGATGGTGTGATGTAGAAACCCTTTTCCATTTTCCATACAATGTCGTTTAAAACACAGAAGCACCCGCTCTGATATACTTACCCTCTCTTTGTCCCTTCCTTCCTTCCTTCCTTCCTTCCTTCCTTCCTTCCTTCCTTCCTTCCTTCCTTCCTTCGTTTCTTCCCTCCTTCCTTTCTTCTTCTTCTTCTTCTTCTTCTTCTTCTTCTTCTTCTTCTTCTTCTTCTTCTTCTTCTTCTTCTTCTTCTTCTTATCTATTTACTTTTTTAAATTTTACCTGACCTGAAAAACTCCTCAGTGGTGCTAGTATGGGCCCAGCAGCCATTTGTCTGACCAATTTTAATTCCAGATTAATACTGAAGAACTGTTCAGAGTCCCTTAATTCTTCCTCTATCTAGCATTGATTTTAAAGCCTGAGATATGGAAAAATGAGAGGTCAGATGCAGAGGGAAGAGAAAGGATCTGAGGGAAGAAGGGCGTGTGAGTGAGGTGAAAACCTCACTTAGGGTAGGAAGTGAGAATGGCTGCAGGTCAGAGAACTGTCTGCTTGGGCACTAGGGAGTCAAAGAAGGTCTATAAGTAGTGTGACATTATCTGAGTAGTGTTCGGGTGGGTTCAATAAGGACGTCCAGAGTTTAGAGTAGGCCACAAAAATTGGGCTAAAAGATCTGTTGTAAGCCTGAAGCCATCAGCCGATAGTTACTCACATGCTTAATCCTAGCGCTCAGAGGCAGAGGCAGGCAGATCTCTGAGTTCCAGGCCTACCTGGTCTACAGAGTGAGTTCCAGACAGCCAGGGCTACAAAGAGAAACCCTGTTTTAAAATAATAAATAAAATCAAACAAAGTAGAGTGGAGCTGCCACTAATTGTAAGTCCCAGCTTGAGGCAAGGAGGGTGGACAGGAGAGAGTACAGCAAAGAGCCCTCAGGAGGAGGGGTGGAAACATTGAGCAACTAATTGTGAAGGAAGAAGAAAGAATATAATAGGGTCTTTTTTTGTTTGTTTCTCTTTCTTTCTTTTTTGTTTTTGTTTTCTGAAACAAGGTTTCTCTGTGTAGCCTTGGAGCCTGTCCTGACACTGGTTCTGTATAGCAGGTTGGTCTCAAACTCACAGAGATCTGCCTGCCTCTACCTCCAGAGTGTTGGGATTAAAGGCGTTCGCCATCATGGTTTATAATTGGGTCTTTTAAATATAAAACATGTGTGAGTTCACTGCAGACATGACAGAAAAGGCATTTTTGGAAAAGGGAGATACTTCAGCAGTTAGGAGCACTGACTGTTCTTCCAGAGGACGTGGGTTCCACTCCCAGCACCAACATGGTGGTTCACAGCTGTCTGTAACTCATGTTCCAGGAACTTGCTCCATAGACCAGGCTGGCCTTGGTCCACCTGCCTCTGCCTCCCACTGCTGGGATTAAAGGTGTGTGCCACCATGCCCAGCTGACAATGGATTATTTAAATACGGTTAAACTAATTTTTCAGTTTTAAATAATGAAAAAAAATGCAAATCATATGTATATGGAATAAAAACATCAAAAGTGTCTGAGGGATTTAAGCTAAATTAACCAGGAGTGATCACAAAGATAACCAAGAATTTCAGTTTTGGCTGCAGATTTGGATCCTTTGAGAGCTTCCTTGCCATACATGCATGAAGTTCTGGATCCAATACCCCCACCTATCCCCCACCCACTGACTGCCATGGTGTCAACAGGCTGGCCTGCTGGTGTATGTCTGGCAAAAGATTCCCAAATTTAACATTGTTCTCAACTGTATAGTGAGTCCAAGTTCAAGGATACCCTGGCTCACATGAGATCTTGCCTCAAAAACAAAAATTAGGGCAGGAAGATAGATAGCCCGGTGGTGAAGAACACGTATGATTTTTTCCAGACCCAAGTTTGGCCCCAGTACCCATGTTGGGTAGCTTACAACTTCCTCCTAATTCCATCTCTGAGGAATCCAAAACTGCCTTCTAGCCTCTGGGGTATCAGAACACATGTGGCAGACATATAGACAGACATACAAACACACACATGAATACCCTGTTCCCCCGAAACAACAACAGTAACAACGATAAACCAAGGCGTGGTGGCCTGAACCGCACTTGGGAGGCAGAAGCAGGAGGATCTCGAATCTCTGAGTTTGAGGCCAACCTGGTTACCACAGCAAATGCCAGGCCAAGACAGGGTTACATAGTGAGCTCTCATCTAAGAGATATAATATATATGATAAAAAGTACATATCAAGCAAACATGTTCCAATTCAGATTGCTAAGCATGTCAGAGTAGAAATTTTTGTTTTTAATATTTTAGAATAGAGAACACAGAAAATTTTTTAAAAAAATATCACTTTTGACCTTGCTTTTAGATCAACCAAACAAAACAGAATCTAGATGGTCTCCAGCTGCCACTTAACTGCCTTATTTTAGTCAAGGTATTTTACCTGTCCCTTGGAGATAGTTTTTCTTACAATATTGATACTTTGTGTATGTGTGTGCACCCCTGCACATAGGGCACCCCTCAGCACACATACAGACTTATACATACACACACAGAGACAAACACATAAGCAGACATACACATGCACACACAGACATACACACAGACATATACATACACACACAGACATACACATACACACCCACAGAGCTGGAAAGCAATAGAATCTCAGCAAATGTTGGAACTTCTTTTTATTTTGAGCAATACCTCTTAACAGACAAGTCGTTAGATAGACTTTTTTTTTTCCAATTTCCTACAGAATGTTTTGATAAAACAAGAGGTTTGTTTGACATTCCAGGGTACACAGTAACACAATATTTTAAATGCGGTAGCAAAGCCTTTCTCGTGATGGCCAGATGGCACTTGGATGTTTGACTGTGCTCCTTGGTTTTGCGGTGGTGGTGAATGTTGACGCCTTGCCTGAAGGGGTTAAGGAATATCTTACTCGAGTTACATGAAGTAGCAGAAACTATCAGATGGAAACAGGAATGGGGAAGGGGAAAAAGGCTCTGCCCTAGTCCACGGTTTCCTAACTTGCTAGGCTTGTATTGTCAGCTAGCCGTTCTTCCTTTGGGGGCATGGACCACCACTCAGCACCCAGGCCCCCTCAACTGCTGCTGCGGACTGGGATAGCCGGGTTTAAACAAAGCTGTGAGTCACAAACAGCCTGTAGCTGCAGGGCCAGGAAGCCCTGCAGGAGAGGCCACGCCCCTCTCCCTGTGAATCGCTGGCCCGGACAGGGGAGGGGCTGGCCCTTTGCTAAAGAGCAAGTTGCCAAGGCGAGACAGGAACTTCTTTCCTCTCTGTGTCAGGATCCCAGAAATTATGCCCCTTCTCTCATCATGAACTGGCTCTCGAGTTCCTCGGGAGTTGTGCTAACTGCTTACCACCCCAGCGGCAAGGACCAGGTCGTCGGGGAGAGCCATGGGAAGGGAGGCGACGAAGCCACCTCCAGGTAAGGAGACCAACAAAAAACCCCTACCTGTCCCAGGAACAAACTGACAGGGAAGTTGTCATGAGGCAAGAGAATCACCTCTGCACTGGAAGCCTGACCTCAGGCTGCACCGTAGACGTGTGGTTTCTTCCTTGTACCCGATTCACCCTGCGAAGGCAAGAGCCTTTCGATTACCAGTGGAGGATGGGGGAGGAGGGGGGTGGGATGTGGCTCTGTGGCTCTCTCCCAGTAGCTTAGCAGGTGCATGTGCAAACGCTAACTGATCAAATGACTGTATCGGAAACACTCTCTGTGAGAAGGAATTCTTGAATGGGCTCAAAAACTCCGCTGGAACTGTTAGCTGGGAAAGTCTGCCAAGAAGCAGGGAGGCTGGTCACTCTACGAGCTGTTTTGAGAGTGGCACCCTCCGCCCTGCGCTGAAAGCAGACCTCTTAGGCAAAATGCCCAGGCTGCTGGCCTGTGGCAGTGCTGTTCGCGTTCTTCGGTGTACGGAGTTTACTCCCGCAGCCCAACACACCCCTCCAGAAGGGATTTCAAAAGGGAGTTTTTGTCAGCAGGCAGCACTCACGCTGCTGCTAGAGGGAGTGTGGTTAATGTTAAATCACTTTATAGGCAGACAGGGCAAATGTTCTATAGACCATGGAGGCGCAGAGAGTCATCTTCTGTGTACTTTGTTCTGTTTTTCAAGGTTGGTTTCCCCCCTCTTCCTTTCTCTCTAGTGACCTTCTCCCTAGCTGAAACTTTCAATCTCCAATCTTAGATATACATTGCAAATATTGGCCTGGAAGATTGCCAGACAACAGCAACAAAAAATTAGTTGTTAGTAGGTCTAATTCCATCGTGATGCTAAAAGTGATAATGAAAACTTCATTGTTCTTGGGTGACTTAACGCCCGGGACTTACACTGAAAGAATACCTCCTTTCATTGGCTTTTCAAATCCCCAAACGTGGGGACGTGGGAAAATCAAAGGAAAGGCTGTAACATTCTGGGTGAGATCTTGGCTAAAGAACTCAGCTCCTCACGTGTTGCCCATTGTATCGAGGCCATTGAATGGACTCCTTTTCAAAGTTGGGAGGGAATGATAGCTTTTGTGCAACATGTGTTACTGTTTTGCTTTCTGTTGTCTTTGAGGATTATCAATCGTTTCCATCCATGCTTTTGAACAGCAGCAAAATACTCACCTTCTAGCTGTAAGCAGCCATGGACAGCAAACTGGTAGCTGCCCTAGTTTGTCTTCCACATGGCAGTCAAAATTACCAGAGCCAGGCAAGCTTGCCTGTTCTTCAGTTGTCATTGGCTTCAGGCTGGGTGGGCCTGAGGCCTGGAGGTGAGTCTTGGCTTGTGGTTGGGTTAGTTAATGAACCACTCCCCAGCCCCCCACCCCCCCACCCCTGAAGGGTGTGTCCAAACCGCTCATCCCATTGTTCAGACTCCAACCCGGGGAATTCCTTCAGTTGCAGCAAAGTTTGCTGCTCTAAACTTTTGCATGAGACTGCATATATTCCCTGGATACTCTTTCCTGATATCTGCAATTGTGTAGCTTGTTGTGGGTGGTTTAGACTTGAAAGGGTTGAAAAAATAAACAAGGAAGAATGGATTGTTTTCAGCTACCGTGGAAGCAGAACTAACGTGGGCCGAGGTGGACAGTAGCCCATGAAGTATGTGTTTGTGTGGGGGCCACGTCCCTAGGATGGCTCCAAGTGGCCTTTCTGCTGGCTGCCACACTGCTTACCCACCCTGTCCTGGGATTTGGTTTTCATGGAGGACAGTTACTGATGCTGGGGAGACAGGATGGAAAACTGGTTTGAGGCAGAAAGGGGAGGGAAGGGGGGGTCAGTCCTCATTAATTTTTACCTTTGAACATAGGGTAATTTCTCAGCTAAGTAGAATGTAACTTTGGGAGGTACCTTGTTTAGCCTCGAAGGGGTTAAGACATTAGAATTGGCATGGAGTAAGGTTTGGTAGAAGGGGAGGAACTTGAAGGGTGAAATGGGTCAGTAATGACTACCTAAGGGTGGTGATAATGGTCAGGGCTGACTAGGATGTTGGCTATGGATGGGTTGGTTGACTGGTAGTGTAAGCATTAGGAAGGTGCTCCAAGGTTTCAGTGATGGTTGATGCCTCTTTTGTAAATAAAGCCAAAGTAAAACTCATATACAGAGGCATATACAGATCCTACATGTCCTCATATCTGTTTAAAAGGAGTTGGAGGTAGCTCAAAATTCTGACCATGCTCATCAAAAGACTCCATTGTCTAAATAATGTCTACGTTGAAGAGCTTTTTAGTCAAAATGGTTCGATATGATTAGCTTACATACACAAATAATATATGCATAATACAACTAAAAACATAAAGGGTTATGTTTATGATTTCTTTTTTTGTGTGTGGTTTTTTTTTTTTTTTTTTTTTTTTTTTTTTTGGTTTTTCAAGACATGGTTTCTCTGTGTAACAGTCCTGGCTGTCCTGAAACTCCTTCATAGACCATGCTGGCCTCAAACTCACTGAGATCCTGAGATCAGCCTGCATCTGCCTCCTATGTGCTGGGATTAAAGGCATATGCCAAATCTTTCTTTATTCCTGTTCTGGTTTTATGAAAATTTAGGGTGTTGAGAAATTAACATTTTTTTGTTTTTGTTTTTTATTTTATTTTGTTTTCAATACAGGGTTTCTCTGTAGCTTTGGAGCCTGTCCTTGAACTAGCTCTTGTAGACCAGGCTGACCTTGATCTCACAGAGATCTGCCTGCCTCGCCTCCCCACCAGAGTGCCGGGTCTAAAGGCGTGCACCACCACCGCCCAGCTTGATAAAGTAACATTTTTTAAGTAGTCTGATATCCCTAAATTCCTTGTTTTTCATTATCTCTCTTTATCAGAATGTACATCCAGATCCCAGATTGAAGGAATCCTCCTACTCCTGATTGGGGCTTCCTAATTATAGAATCTTTGTGTGTGTGTGTGTGTGTGTGTGTGTGTGTGTGTGTTGTTTGGTTGGTTTTGTTTGTGTGTGTGTTTGTTCTCTTTGGTTGTTTTTTGAGGCAGGGTTTCTTTCTTTGTGTAGGCCTGGCTCTTCTGGAACTCAGAGATCTCATTGCTTCTGCCTCCCAAGTTCTGGGATGAAAGGCGTGCACTACCATGTCCAGCTAGGATCCTGTTTTCTGTTTTCGTATTTTCTTTTTTGTAATGTTTTTTTCCTCAAGCTCCTGGGACTTGAAAGAGCATGTTAACATTAGTTTTCTGGCTGACTGTAGACAAATGTTTCCAAAGGAAACCACTTTTTATGGGCAGCTATATTTACAAGACTTTATTTACTTACTTGTTTTCCAGGTAGGCCTCTCAGTATTTGCTGTAGGAAAAGCAATTTTTCAACAAAACTGTTTCTCATGACGTTAGCATCATTTTCAGGGGGAAGAGAAAGCTGTTATGATTGCTTTATATGTTTCTGCTTTTGTTATTTTAATGTTAATGTCAAATGATATTTTCTGTCTTATTGGAAACTCTAATTCTTTCAAAAAATTAATAGTTTAAAATTGGTTGAAGAATGAGATCTTTGTCTGCCTTGAACAAGTGTGATGCTCTTTATATAAAGGATACCAAAAACCTGAAACCCAAGGCTGGGAGACCAACATGGCTGGATTCACACTCCAACTGACTCCCCTAGTCATTAACAGATTGTGCCACCAAGAGTTCATTAAGTCTCAGCTGCAAGCTGGATGTCACAATTGATCCTTGCTGTATCAATGACGTTAGATAGTTCACACAAAGCCATTGGGGCAGCGTCTGGCTCAAAGCCAGCCAGCTGCTTTCCTTAACACTCTAAGCCATGTATAATAGTCTTCCTCAGTTTAATATCGTGCTTGGGAATCTCATTTTGTCATGGGTTAAGCAATAGATGCATGGTCACCATGCTTAGCTAAGAACGACATTGGAAGCTAGGCGTGGTAGTGCAGATCTATGATCCTGGCATTTGGGAGTGAAGGAGAATCAGGAATTCAAGCTGGCCTTGCCTAGTTTAGAAAGTTCGAGATCAACCTGGGTCACATGATGCCATGACTCAAACTACCCACTACCACAACAACCATTAAAAAAATAAACAAACAAATAAAATGACTTATGGGAAACCGGCGTGGTTGGTGTGTACCTATAATATTGCAGCATACAGGAAGAACCAGGAAGATGCAGATTTCAAAGCCATTTTCAGCTATATAGCAAATTTAAGTCTAATCTATAAGACCATTTTTCTCACTCACACTCTTCCCATTCCAGGTAAAAGAAAAAAAAGCGTTGGAAAATGAAGAGAAGCATAAATCTTTTCAGTCTATTGAAATTTGAATGTCCTTGGAAATGTGTTTTTGTTCCGTAGCACTTTTGATTTGGCCGGGGGATAGCTGCACAGGCAGCTGGGCACTGAGGTGCATAAACATTGGTGGAATGTGGGTGGGTCCTTTTTTTGGCAGCCCCACTCTCTCCTGTCTTCATCCTGCCCTCCTCCACCTTAAGGACCTTTGCCCAGGAGCATGCCAAGCAGAAAGCGCTGTCACTTTTATGTCCCCATTGCAGCTCTAATCATGTTCAAGTCTCATCCGTTGCTTTGTTCTGTAAGCCCAGCCAGCCAGCCAGCCACTCAGTTACTCCAAATACCATCTGAGCTGTCACTGAGAGTCATATGAATTGTCCTTTTGCTGGTGTTTCATGGAGAATGTGAGTCCTTTCATCGCTTTCTCTCACTGTGCTAAGGACCTGAGAAAAGAGAGCAAGCACTGTCCTTGACTCCCAGTTAGAGACTTTAACCCATAAGCCCCGTGGATTTAGACAGCAAGGCACCATGAACATGTGTAGGAGGCAGCCAGGAAGCAGCGAGACAGACAGGGGTCTGGGTTGAGGTACACTTGCCAAAGACATACCCCAGGGGGTTTATTTCTTCCTATTAGTCCTCACTTGCAGAAGTACTTTATCACCTCCCCAAATAGTTGCCGCCAGTTGGGATCAGGGTTTCAACACTGAGCCCATGGAAGACATTTCCTATTCAAAGTTTCTCAAAAAGAATGTAGAGAGAGGTATCCGGATGTAGACAGTAATCCCCGAGCTTGATGGTCAAGATTAGCAGGTAT
Organism: Arvicola amphibius; assembly: GCF_903992535.2. Taxonomy (NCBI): domain Eukaryota; kingdom Metazoa; phylum Chordata; class Mammalia; order Rodentia; family Cricetidae; genus Arvicola; species Arvicola amphibius. Next base: position 34,517,970 of record NC_052054.1, read on the forward strand.
CTGAGAGCAAGGGCTGAAGGCAGAGGGGTTAGGACTCATAAGAGCCATAAGCCTAGAGGAAGCCCTGGAGCAGATGACGGAGGAGCAAGGAGCACTCCCTGGCTAGAGGGCTGGGGAGAGAAGGAAGCTACGGTAGATAATGGCTGCAGAGAACATTTGGGCACTTTGATTATACTTAAAAAAAGAGATGGCGCAACATGGAGGGGAGAGGGTTTTGAGGAGAGTAAGAACACAGAAAAGACTTCTACTTTAAAAGGTCCCTCTGGAATAGGAGGTTGATTACAAACCACAGAACCAGCAGCCACACAGAGGAGGGGAAGGTGACTGTGGCCTGGGCCAAGGTCTTAGTCATTGCAGGAATGGAGGGAGTGGGTCATGAACTCCCTGAGGAAGAGTCTGCAGGATTTCCTGATGCCTGGTGTGTGAGCAAAGGTGAACAAAGGATTTGGGTCACAGGGATTTGGGTCTAAATTCTTACAAGGATGGAGTTGCCCCTGCTTTAGATGGGGCAACTTCCCACAGTGTCCAAGGAGGAAACCAGCCTTGAATATAAGTTCAAACAAAAAAGACATGATTGCTTTTCTTGATGAGGTTAGCATTTGTTTGTCTCTCAGTGCTGGGGACTGAACTCAGGGACCTGTACATGTCAGGCAAGCAAGCGCTCTTCCACTGAGCGATGCATCCAGTCCAGGGCCATCATTTTTATGTGACTCCCCATGGTATTTAAAAATCTGATGTACTGTGCCATTAGTAATTCCTTCCAAATTTGTATGTCATCTAAAGCTTTCATTATTTTGTAAAAGGGAAACTTGCTAATAACTTTTTAGATTGAGCCTACTTTTGTTGAATTTAGTGATGGAATAGATTTTTTTTTTTGTTTTTTTGCTTTTGTTTTTTAAGACAGGGCAGCCCTAGCTGTCCTGAAACTAGCTCTGTAGACCAGGCTGACCTTGAACTCACAGAGATCCACCTGACTCTGCCTCCAGAGTGCTGGGATTAAAGGCGTGCACCACCACTGCCTGGCAAGGAAAGAAAATGCATTCTTTGTACCCATGTGGGTGATTGTTTTTTTAATCTTGCCCTCAATTTTGTGGCATAAGCACTTTAAGACTTGATGTCCTTCATCTGTAGTGCAGAAGCCCTCCCCATAATTCCATTTTGAGTTGTTAAGATGCACACACACTCTTTTTAAAAAAGTTTATGTATTTATTTTGTATACAGTGTCCTGTCTGCATGTATGCCTGCCCCTCTAGAAGAGGGCACCAGATTTCATTATAGTTGGTTGTGAGCTACCATGTGGTTGCTGGGAATTGAACTCAGGACCTTTGGAAGAGCAGCTAGTGCTCTTAACCTCTGAGCCACCCCACCAGCCCAAAATGCACACAGTCCTGACTGGGTTAGCTCTTACTCTCATTTAAGCAGCAAAACATTGATTCTTCATGGAACTTGCTATTAAGTTTCTGGTTTTCGAATATAAGGGTTCAATGATCACATGCTGTATCCCCAACCTCCTGATGAAACATCCCTTGTTATTCATATACTCTGCTTCCATCTCTTGCTACGTATGCTACAGCCCTGTCCTCTCCTGCCCCCTCTCAGTGGGGGCTCGCTCTTGCTCTCATGGACAGCCTTATTATTGTGATTTATTTAGTGTGTGGTGCATATGTATGAATATATGTGCTGGACTGTGTGTGGCGGTCAGAGGACATCTTGAGGGAGTGGTGCTCTCTCTTACCACAGAGATTCCTGGGATCAAGCTCAGGTGGTCAGGCTTGGTGGCATGGCTCTTACCTACTGAGCCATCTCACCAGCCCTTGTTAGTTTTTTTTTTTGTCAAGTTCTCTTACTGGTGGTTCTATTGTGCGCTGAAGCAAAATGGCCTCAACAGTTGCTTGTTTAGCATGATGCATAGGCCTGAGGATAGGCTGCATAGCGGCTGGACTTAAGTCGCTCTTTAGAACTGATTTTTATTTTATGTGCCTTAGTGTTTTGCCTGCACGCATGTCTGTATGAGGATGCCAGATCTTAGAGTTACAGACAGCTGTGAACTGCCATGTGCTGAGTGTGGGATTTGAACCTGGGTTCTCTGGAAGAGCAGTCAGGGCTCTTAACCACTGACTATCTATCTGTCCCGTTCCAATGTCACTTTTAATATCGATGGAACACCAGAGCAAATACTCTTTTTCTTTTAGTTTGTCTCATGTATATGAGCCAACCTCTGGCACATTAGAGACCAAGGCTACCCTGCTGGGAGTTCTTTTTCTATGCCCCCTACTCTTGCATGAATGAGATCTTGTTATATCTGATGCCTTCTCTCCACTTCATTTAGCTCTGCTTACGGGTCCTGGGAAAGCTCTCTCTGCCATCTTTGGGGCATCACTGTGTGTGCTCAGAACTGCGAAAACCCAGGCTGGCCGGTCTTCCCCTTGCTTGTTTGCAAAGAGGAAGGTGCGCTGAGATGGTGTGATGAAGACCTCACTTGAATTTCTGCATCCGTGTTTACTCTCATGGGCCAAACTTTTCATTTCAAACAAGTGCTTAGAGATGGGTTGTTTTGTTTTGTTGGATAGGTAATGAGCCTTTTCTTTTGCTGAGAGGTGGAACATAAGAAGCTCATTATTAGAGGAGAGAGGGGATGCATCAAAGTGTCTGGAGTGAATTCAGGCAGGAACCACAGAAAGCATGTCCAGATCTTTCTATAGACATATTCTTTTTGATGCTGCGCTTGTCACTTTGAACTGGCAAGATATTTATTTATGGAAGTAAACAGGAACCATGGAGACCTGTCTGGCCATGCGCCATATCTTGAGTCCTTTAAGTACCGAGTCCACCAAATTATCTTGTGCAAGTCTTGTGTCTTGCAGTTGTATTGGATAGCTGCCTTTTGGCTGAGAAGAACACATTTTTGTTTTTATTTTTGTTTTTCAAGATTCATGCTGAGAAGAATACATTTCTATAGAAGAAGTGGGGTTTATCATATACAAGGATCTGGTCACAGGGCAAGAATCCATCCTCTTTTCCGTCCAGTGACTGGTCTTGTGGTGTCACTTGTGACTGACTTGCTTTTTCTTTAAGACCGTTACCTATCCATTAGCTTTATAATCTGAACATAATCTGATCATTTCAGTTTGACCATGGTGGCTCTTTGTAGGTCTCCTTTTTCTACCTTCTTGTGTTTTAGAGCTAAATGGCTAAATGAATAATCTTTTTATTAAAATTTAAAATTGGGATTTTATTTGTCTAGTTTATATATATATACACACATACATACTATATATAGACACATACAATATACATACATACATACATACATACATACATACATTTCATACATACAGTCCTGGCTGTCCTGGAACTCACTTTGTCCACCAGGCTATCCTCAAACTCACTGAGATCTGCCTGCCTCTGCCTCTCAAGTGCTGGAATTAAAGGTGTGCGCCACCATTGCCCAGTTAGTTCATCTTATTTTGATGCATGTATGTTGGGCATGTGTACGTGTGTGTCTCTGTGTGTGTGTGTGTGAGAGAGGGGGGGGGGGGGAGGGAGGGGGGAGAGAGAGAGAGAGAGAGAGAGAGAGAGAGAGAGAGAGAGAGAGAGGAATGTGCAGTGTGTATATGGTGTGGTGTGATCATGGAAGCCAGAGGAAGTTATTAGGCACCCTGTTCTGTCACTCTCTGCCATATTCCTTTGGGACAGTCTCTTGCTGAAGCTGAACCTATGTTGGTGGCCAGAAAGCCTCAGTGACCTTTCTGTTTCTAGCTAGCACAGTGCTGGAATTTAAGGCATGTGTGGGTAGAAGTTAGAGGCATGTGAGTGGTTACGCCCAACTTTTTACGTAGTGTTTTCATGCTTACACAGCCAGGTCTCCTACCTCCCTGAGTTTAGTACTAAGAAGGCCATAACCTGTTTCCAGGTAGTGGACTGTTTAGTCATTCTGGGCCTTTCTAGAGGTAAGGCCTGTGGAGAGAGTAGAGTTCCCACAGGAAGGATGTATCCGTCATCTTTTCTAAGATGTTTAGGACGTAGTATTTCTATAGATTTCCTCATCTATGAACTCAATATGGCAATACTCCTATTCATTTCACCTGGTTAATTCTAAAATTTAAAAAAAATGTAGTTGCAAATTGCCAGAGACCATTTTCTGTAGTTTAGATTTTTCTCCAGACGTTTTACTTAGCCAGAGCCTTGGCATTTTGGTGTGATTTGCATTGTCCATACTAGGGTGTAAGTCCTTGGACTTAGGGATCTTAGTGGTTTCAGTGGACAGGTTGCTTAGTTGTCTTAGCAGAGGGCCTACTCCACTTTAGGCAGATAATGCAAGCTTGAATGAGCCAATAAATGAATTGAATGAGGTGTGAGAGGGAAAAGGTGTAGAGATGGTACACATGGAGTCAGACTGCCTGACTGGAGTGGTCTGAGTTCCAGCTGTTCCGGGCTGTAGCCACAGGCAATTTACTGATAGTCTGGGGCATCGGGTTTTTTCTTCCTTCCTTCCTTCCTTCCTTCCTTCCTTCCTTCCTTCCTTCCTTCCTTCCTTCCTTCCTTCCTTCCCTCCCTCCCTCCCTCCCTCCCTCCCTCCCTCCCTCCCTCCCTCTTTCTTTCTTTCTTTCTTTCTTTCTTTCTTTCTTTCTTTCTTTCTTTCTTTCTTTCTTTCTTTGTTTTTTTGTTTTCCTAGACAAGGTTTCTCTTGTGTAGCTTTGGAGCCCCCTCTTGGAACTTGCTCCATAGACCAGGCTGTCCTCAAACTCAAAGAGATTCTGCTGCTTCTGCCTCCTGAGTGCTGGGATTAAATGCATGCACCACCACCGCCTGGCTTTTTTCTTTTTCTATTCAAGAGGTGTTCTGTTGTTGACTGAATTAACATGGAGCATCCTAAGGAGAGTGTTTGTTTTAGGGGACAGCTTGTTTCCTGTGGTGATGAAGGGCAGTGAGGGCCTGCTGCCTGTCAGTGAACAAACTTGGGAAAGTATTGAAGAGCACTTTTTTTGTTTTGTTTGTTTTTGTTTTTTTGAGACATGGTTTCTCTGTAGCTTTGGATCCTGTTCTGGAACTAGCTCTTATAGGCTAGGCTGGCCTTGAACTCACAGAGATCTGCCTGCCTCTGCCTCTCAAGTGCTGGGATTAAAGGCGTGCGCCACCACCAGCAGCTTGAAAAGCACTTTTGAAGTGAATTTGTCAATAGTTTCTGAAATGAATGTTTGCTTTGACACACAGGAGAACATCGCTATCTTAAAAACCATTTTTAAGCCTGGTGGTGGAGGCATGTGCCTTTAATACCAGTGCTTGGGAGATGGAGGGAGGCAGATTTCTGTGAGTTCAAGGCTAGCCTGGTTTACAGAACAAGTTCCAGGACTGGCTTGAAAGTTACACAGAGAAGCCTTGTCTTGGGAAGAAAAAAGTTTTGGGAATAAGTTGTTTGTTTCAGATTATTTATCTTAAGCACTATAATGAAAATACAATGAGGTCTCTGTAGTATTGAAACGTTAATGGGGTGGCTACTTTGAACTGCTTTTGTTCCTTACTTTTGGAGCACGCAAACTCATAAATTGCTCATTACCTTCGATAAACTATGAAGTCATTCAGGTCAGCAAGAAAAGATGGCTGTGGACTGAGTATTTGCAGGTAAAATGTTTTTTAACTATTGTATTTATATTCCCCCTTTTGCCCTTAAATTGTAAATATATATTTAATGGGCAGCTGTTAATGTCATAAGCAGGAATCAATTAATGTTTCCTAGAGCAGATATCCCATTCTGATAAAAAGAAAAAGTTTGAGCACGTGGGTTGGAGAGATGGCTCAGGGGACAAAGGCAGTCACCATCATGCTAACTGACACCTACCTGATAGCTTGAGTTAAATTCCTGCCCACATGATGGAAAGAGAGAACAGACTCAAGCAAGTTGTCCTTCAACCTTTGAGTGTGGAAACTTTCAGAATGTTAGCGTTTCTCTCTGTGTGATCCGCAATGCCTGCCTTCAGGTGTCTGTTGTTGTGAACTGGGCAGTATATTTGGAAAGTGGCCTGCTAGCCTGCTCTCAGATCTCTCGCTGTACCTGCACTTGACACTATTGCAAGATCCTGCTCATAAAGCAGGAACAAGCTGCTGTGCATCCATCACAGAGATGGAAGTAACTAGAAGGAAGAAATGCAGGGGAGACAGATGGAGGTCAGCTCTGTGAACCTCTTAAAAATGCAAAAGCCATTTTCCGTAGGGGAGCAAGACTGCGTATGCGATGCTGAAGTTCTGTGGGTCCTCCACGCACCCCAGTTCTTCCCATTGTTGATTGGTTCCTTTTTTTAAATTTTTTTCTGTTATTGTATTTATATCTCAACCACAGTTTTCCCTCTTCCTCTCCCCCAGGTCCATGCCTCCTCCATTTCCCTTCAGAAAAGAGCAGTCATCCCAGTGATAGGTTTCTTCTTATTAGGAAAAATGCCTCTTATTTGTAGCGCTGCTGCTAGGAGAAACACCTTCTAATTTCCCATCAAATTTAAAAATAAACTTTATGAACCCCAATGAAACTTTCAATTCTACTGGGGATTACTATTCAGAGTATACTGTTTGCTCTCAGGCCCTTTGTGTAGCAAGAAATGAAAAAAAATTCTCTGTCTTTTTGTGTTTAGTTTTATTTTTCTATAATGTATCCTTTCCAAAGTATAAGGGCCCTTGGCATAACTCCAATAAATATGTCTTCCTGTGACCCCTGAGAAACTTATTTCTTTTTTAAAGACAGGGTCTCATTGTGTAGCCCTGTGGGCCTGGAACTCAATATATAGACCAGACAGGTCTTGAACTCACAGAGATCCTCCTGCTTCTGCTTCCCTAGTGCTGGAATTAAAAGTGTGTGGTTCCCTGTCCAGTCTACTTTGTCTTCTCTCCACCCTCTCTCATCTATCTGTGTGTGCTTGTGCATGTGTGCCATGGTGTTCCTATGGTGGGCAGAGGACATGTTGTCTAGGTAGGTTTTCTTCTTTCACCCCATGGGATGGGACTCGGGATGTCCTTGGTGGCAAGTTGAGTCATCTTGTTGGCCCTTGTCATTTGTTTTGGAAGATTCAGAAATGTGGGCATTGACATGTTCTTATGCTCCTAGTCAGATCAGATTTGACCTGGGACGGTATAGTTAATTTAGTGAAGTAATGCTTCACTAAACGCAAAATGCGTCACTAAGAATGCTTTGCCTCCAAGCTGCTGTACAGCTCTGATGGAAGCCTGGAAGAGGGCTCAGTGGTAAAGGTGAGTTTGAGTTCAGATCCTCAGAACCCATAGAAGCATGAGTGATAGCGTTCCCAGAAAGCCCAGGGACTTGCAGGGCAGCCGGTGTGATATACATAGCAGGAAACAGTAAGAGACCTACACATGAACTGGAACCTAACATATACCTACACTCACACAAACACAAAACAAATAACTCCCACCACACCCATACCAATCTGGAACTGTAGGATAATCATTGGATTTTGACTGAGAAGAATTTTGAATTCTGCATGGTTTAGCATTAGAAACCTGATGTGTCATCTCTGAAAGCCAATAATATCACATACCATAAATATTTGAGGAAAGTAATAGGCATTATATATTGCTGATGAAATGAATAGCATAAGCCGGGTGGTAGTGGCACACGCCTTTAATCCCTGCCCTTGAGAGGCAGAGGCAGGTGGATTTCTGTGAGTTTGAGATGAGCCTGGTCTACAGAGCGAATTCCAGGACAGCAAAAGCTATACAAAGAAACCCTGTCTTACAGAAAAAAGTGGAAGAAAGGAAGGAAGGAAGATTTTACTTGGGACAAAATGTAGACAACTCAAAATTTCTCTTAAGAATGTGTAACTATAGACTACTGTAAATATTATATAAGACATAAATTTATAAAACATATATATACAATTTCAAATATATGTTTTAGAAACTAAGCATCTCCAGAGGTCTTTCGTGTGTAAAGATGGTAGAATCTGGAAGAAAACAAATGTCAGAATTCCCACTTTTAACAAGGTTGCAAGGAAATCCAAAGACAGAAATTCTAGAAGCACGGTTTTAGAGCACCCCTTTCAAAGAAAAAAATTCCAAAACACTTTGGCTGAGTAATTGAGGTTCCCTTTGACTAAGAAAAGACAAGTTCGCTGCAGGAAGTTGAGCAGGTTATTTATAGGTGGTCTAGAAACATGTAACTTGATTAGCGTGTTTTATAATTAATGCTTCACTAGGGTTACTTGTGTGGAGCTGGTTATTTCTCTGTTCAAATAATACAGTCAAGGGTGTCATTGTCATCTGACAAAAATGATGAGTGTTTTACTTTTTTAAAACTCATTTTTTATTGATGACAGTTTTAGCTGTGAGGGCAGGGAGAGGTACACTTGTATCTCTAGATTAAATTTATTTGAATTATAACTTTCTGAAACACTCTGTATTATAGTGGAGTTGGATAGTTTTATATTTAGATGTGGTTGGGGAATTATATAAATCCCTTATTCCCGTCTTTTAGGTTTATTCTTATTTATAGAAGTGTGTGTGTGTGTGTGTGTGTGTGTGTGTGAGTGCGTGTATGATGCAAATATTGTGTGGATACCTATAGTGCCAGAAGAGGGTGTCCGGTATTCCGGAACTGGAGTTACAAATCATTTTGAGCCTTCTAATAGGGGTGTTGGGAACTGAACACGGGTCCTCTCAAACAGTAACGAGTACTCTTAACTATTGAACCATCTCTCTAGACCCTAAGTTCCTATTCTCTTCTTGAGTAAGTTTCTATCCTTAAGAATCAATAGAAGCCAGGTGGTGGTGGCACATACCTTGAATTCTAGCGCTCGGGAGGCAGAGGTAGGCAGATCTCTGTAAGTTCGAGGCCAGCCTGGTCTACAGAGTGAGTTCCAGGAAAGCCAGGGCTACACAAGAGAAACCCTGTCTCAAAAAAAGAATCAGATAACATAGTCTGTGAGTGACATGATATTCTGTAAAAAGCATGTTGATCTCAAGTTTGGATTTTAGTAAACTCTACAAAAGAAAAATATAAGAATCCAAATATAGGACTTGGATGTGAAATGTCATCCTCCATAGGCTCAAGCGTCTGACCACTCTGCCCGAGGCTGGTGATGCTGTTTTTGACTGTTATAAAGCCTCATATGGGTCCACAGGTGGAAAGCTAGGGGGTTGTGGGCTGATTTCATTTCTGGCCTGTATTCTCTACTCCTGAGCAACTGCGACACGTAGGGCCGTTTGATTGCATGTTCCCACCATCACGAACTGAATTAGTCTTATTTCCCAGATTGCAGGTGGAGCACTGTTACTAAGTGTTACATTAAGAAGAGTTTTGGGGCTCATTGTTTGGGTGCAAGCAACATGTGCAAGCTTTCTTGTCGCCTCTACTGTCCAGGTAGTATCTTAAGCCTCATACAGATAGAAGAAAAACTGTAGGAAATATCATATTCTGATGAAGTGTGACAAAAGAGCCCCTCCCTGTTTTGAGAAACATTTGATTCTAACATTCTGGGCAATGTCGCCTGTGAAAACTAAAAAGGATTGTTTTCTATTTAGGGAGAAAAATGTTAAATATTGTGTACTTGGGACCAGTCACTTTGGGTCTTGTTATACTGCAACATCAGCAGTTTTCAGCTTCCCTGCTGCTGGCCACCATGCATTTATAGCTCCAGAGCTGCTTCCCTGCTGCCGTCCACGATGCATTTATAGCTCCAGAGCTGCTTCCCTGCTGCCGTCCACGATGCATTTATACCTCCAGAGCTGGTTCTTGGTGAACCCGTTCTCACAGCAACAGAGTTTTCTCCCTGCTGCCCCCAACATGGGGGACAGTCTTACTATGCAGCTCTAGCTAGCCTGGAACTCCCTCTGTAGGCCAGGCTAGCCTCAAATTCACAGAGATCTGCTTGCCTCTGCCTCCTGAGTTCTGACACTGGAGAGGTGTGCCACCATGATAGGCTTTTTATTTTTAGATATTTAAGTTTCAGCTGGGCGTGGTACTGTACACTCACCAACTGAGCTCTGGCACGGTGCTAACAGTGGGGTTCAGAGTTCAACTCACGTAGGCAGTTTGGGATAGCAAGGGCTTTAGGAAAAAAAAGGAAAGGGAAAGGTTCATATATGTCTGTTTCAAAAGTATTTACTTAGTATATCTATAGTATATATAACTTGCATGTATATCCCCAAACCTAATATGATAGTGAGGTGTCGTTAGAGAGGAACTATCTTGTGGCAGTTTTAGTACTGATGCGGGGGAGACCCAGCGTCAGAGGAACTTGGCCTTGCCAAGCAAAGATGTAGCACCCGGCCTTAACTGATTGGCTTCCAGTTAGTGGAGTTTAAGGTGCTCTCGGTTCCAGTAAGGTGGTTTGTCTGTTGTGTCAGACATGGGTTGTATATTTTGGCTTAGGAAAACTCATTTGTATCTTGGGATACACGCTTTGATACTTAAGAAAATTGGACAATCTTAGTCGCCATCTTTCCCTCTAGAACATTGATCTTCAGGTAAGGATTACAGCTGGTTCACCTCATTGAATATGGCGAAGACCACAGCAGTCCAGAGAAGTCACCAAGCTGCCCGAGGCTGTCCTGTTGTGGCAGTGCTGGGAAACTAGCTATCAGGATCTTCAGCCGTGTACCATTCAAAAGGAATAGTTTTACTTCCACGTTTCGTAAACTGAGAGTGACGTTTTGGAAGCACATACAGCACAAGTTTACGAAGAGTGAAGTGTTTGAATTCTGGCTGATTTATGTTCATTTTCATAATAAAAGCTCTTCTGCTTGGAGTATTTAAAGGAAATATTGCCAATCTGGATCCGGGACAACTCCTTGATGGTAAAGTGGTCATTTGGGGGAAATCACTTCAGCAACTTTCACACACAACGATGTAATTTATCCCAACAAGTAGTGATTTTTACCAGTTCTGCCAGTTAATAAGCAATTTTATGTAATCTTAATGTGCTCCCTAGTATTTTGTGGTTGACTCTTCATGTAACTGGAGCAGACTGTATTGTAAAGGAAAAGCAAAACAAATATTTGTTGAGCATACTCTGTTCCTACGCACTTCAAAAGGTACTTTCCTGTAAGATGAAAATTGACACCTTGATTCAGATGAGGGAAAGAACTGGTGTTTATCAATGTTTATAAATGAGCTCTGGCTTAAAGTTCGGCCACATGGTCGTAGCGTAAGGGATGTTGGCATATTTGTGTCTGGGTGGCACCAGGACCTCGGTTTCTGGGGAAGTCATTATCTGTGGCAGGTGTCATGTGGGTTTTCCAGCAGTCTTGAGATGAAGGACGGTAGTGGGGGGCTGAAGAAACAGAAGAGGAAGTCTGGGCTTCTGTAGATAGAGCAGACGAGATAAGTCTAGGCAAGGACTTGAACCAGGAAATTACCAAGGTTAACGGGGACACGGTATTAAAATGGTTTTTTATCTCCACCATTGCCATCATTAATAGTTGCATATTTCTTTGAAGACGAATAAGCAGATTTTCCTTAGGCCTTAGGCAAAGGACAGTAAGACTGCACGGGGGCCACATTATCTCCAGGTTACCCCCAACAATTCAGCTCATTCCGGGGTCCACTCACTGTGTGAAAGTTTCCCAAAGCCCGTTGAGTTGGCCCTCTTCTTGAGCTGTGAATCCGGAGTTCTCACAGAGGCCCCTTTCAAACTGATTACGTCATCTGAATGCTTGGGATTGGGGCAGCATGGGGCTCTGAGGGCATGACAGCCATGGTCTCCCGCACATCCAGAGATCTCAAGATAAAATCATCTACGTGGTGGGTGCTTTTTGATTAAGTTATTGTAGGTGTTGTGAGTGAAGGCTGGCTAGCACATGGACTGCTATCTGTCACTCAGCCTTGGGTCATTCCTACCTGGTCCCTCATAGTATTTAGACTCTTGACTTATAAATGTTGACCGGGGGATGGACACACTGTACCTCTTTCAGGGGCATCTCCATTTTTAGGCTAAATAATTTGAGATTTGTCAGCAAGCAAGCTGAAGGTAAGTGAACTGGCTTATTCTTGTTCCTAAACCTAGACCTGTGTATAAACAGTTGATTTCCAGGCCAAGCTGTCCCTGTATGACATGCTCCAAAAATGTTCCTACTGCCACAAGTTGCAAATCTTAGCCATAATAGAGTTTTGTATCTGTCCAGACAGTTTCCGTCATAGGTCACCGTTGCCGGAGAGATTCTCTCGGAGGAAGGCAGCAAGCTTTCAAGTTGGTGCTAAAAATTTGACATGGCTTAGGCTCCTTGGCTTTATACCATCCCTCCATACTTAGGAAAAGCATTTATTTTGAAAGATTTCTTAAAACTGTAAAGTCTGTAGGTCCAGTGCAGGAAGGACAGGAAGAGGGCCAGAGAAAATGACCTATGGGTAACCCAAGTTTAGTGGAGTCATTTTGTAAAAGGGGTCTGCTCAGTTATGCCTCACTCCCCAGAGGGTCTTCCTTTCTGAGGGAAAAGAACGAAAGGAAGTGTGCATTTTGTAAACATTTCACAATGTAAAAATAACATCAACAGAAATGCCGTTGCTGCCAAGTCCTTTTCCTGGCCCATGGGGCCCAAGTCCTAATCCTGGTCCGGTGGGCCCAGAGATCTCAGTTTAAGGGATGATGGGATTTCTAGGCTTTGTGGTCAAGAATAAAACCATGGTTAGAGGATTGAGAGAAGATCAGCTGTGGGAGGGAGGGACAACTAATCTTGTCACCATTCAGAGACACTGACCTCATCAACACTAAGGAAACCCCAGGCCAGGCCAGGCCCAGGCAGCCACAGAGAGACTGCACCTGAGATGTAATTGGCAATGGATGTGGTATGTTGGCCCAGTCTAGGACACAGGAGAGTCCACCTTGAGCAGACAGCAAGTATGGACAGAGCCGTTACTAGGAAACATGGCTGCAGCATGGGTTATATGTTGCCCCTCAGCAGTCTTCTGGGAGCTTGCAAGCCAGCTGTGAGTACAAGGATACTCGGATGGATGGGTGAAGTACCAGCCAGATAGCTTCCAGATGTTGCTGTTGTGGACAGTTCACACCTGGGTCCACTGCACTCTCCAGATCTCTAGCCTGGGAAGCTTCTTTATGCTTTTTTTAAATAAAATAAAATAAAATAAAAAAACAATATGACTGATTTTAAAAGTGGCTTTTAAAAGTGACTTTTCCTTATGATTCTTTGACCATTAGGTTTTCGTGCTTGCGAGACCACCGCTTTTAGGATTTTCCCCTGAAATTGTTAGAAGCAATGCTTAATGAAATGATTGAAATAGTGAATTTCATTAAGAAAAGTCAGCTTTGAAAGCTCTCAACAGTAGCAGAATTCCTTTACAGTCAAGGTAGATCTTTCCACGGGGTGAGCAGCAACGCTGATCTGCATGGCTCAGTTTTGACCTACCACCATTTCCTAGATCCTTGATCCTGAAGCAGGAGTTTCCCTGGCTTCTGAGGGTCCCCAAGCTGGTAAGAGCTGGGACCAAAGTCTGTTTAGCTTTTGATCGAGGACCAGGGCTATGGAAAGTATACTCTGTGTTTATGTTAACGGTGAACCAGTTCTGGATCACCCACTTTCTTCCATCCTGCACAGCCTCGCCATCGCCAGACAAAATAAATGATTGAATAACTAGTTTGTTAGATTGTGATGTTCCTGTATGGTAGCGTAGCATGTATTGCATTACCAGCTAGACTCAAAGGACGCCTTCAACAAGCCCCATGTGTAAACGAGGCAGAAGGACAGCCATTGTTTCATGGTGTTTTTGCACATAACCAGACTTGTGAGAAAACAATAACTCGGAAGTTGTTTGCCTTGAATAAAATGTCAGTAGTGGTGAAGTGAATTTACAGTTTCAGAGATTTAAAGAGAAACTTGCAAATACTGTACAGGCATATGTAATTGATTTGCTCCTCCATGAATCTTCTAGATTGTGGCATGTGTTGTTAGGCTCATGAAATTGTAGTATCACACATATCACACATTCATCTTCTTTTTGAAAGGAATATGAAATGCCACAAATCTTCACAGCAGTGTGTTTTTGATATGTCCCCTCTGTGTATGAATATTTTCAAAGTGAATATTTATACCCCTGGATATTTGTATTATGTCTTTGGAAAATGTAAATCAGGAAAAAAATTATTGGTTTGAAAATGAGTCTTTTCTATGGATTCTAAAGCTGTGCTCATGAGTTACAAAGTCGGTGGCTTCTGTACTGTGTGGACCACATGTTCGATTGTGCTGGGAATGTCAGTCCCTTTGCATTTGGAGAGGTCACCCACCTGTAGTTTATAAAGCTCTGATCTGAGATGAGGTGAGATGTTTTAGTCCTGTTTCAACCATATCACTCATGAAGTGTTCCTCAAAGTATGACATGCGTGGGCATACACGTAGATAAACGTAGGTTTGGTTTTCATGTTTGAACCTCTTTATGCCTGGCATGTATGTCAGAATGTTAGCATTATGAATAAATAGCTGGGCATTTTTATAAATTCCACACCAGTCATGCATGTATGTTTACTTAGGCAGGATATTTATGTTGATTTTGTAATGAATACAATATTGTAAACGGCCTCGTTGTCCAAAGCACTTGCGTGTCTACTCATTATTGACATTAGACTCAAATTTAAATTCATGTGACTCGTTAAAACAGGAACAAATCTGCCCCCTTTTACAATTGGAAATGTTATCTTCTCTGTGGTTGTAAGATTCAGAAGGGGAATTTGAAAGCTGGGAAGCCAGGAGCTGGGGTGGTAGAGAAAGAATGTTTTTTTTTTCCCCTAGGTCTTTATGAAAAGCAAATGTGTGATTTTTCTGAATGAAGAAATGGAGGTGTTTCTGCTGAATCAGGTGTCCATATGTACAAACCTCACAACAGTGAATCATTTTTGAATTTGTGCCGGCAGAATATTTAGCGAGAAGCTGTAATGTGTAAGTGGATCTTAAGCCTGTAACCAAGGGAAGTACACTGCTGACGTTTTCAAAGGCAAACACAGCACGTGTCCGTATCTCCATCTTGAGCACTGTGCTCCTCTGGGAGGTCTGCCCTCACACCGGCTGCGGGCGAGGACTCAGGCACGATTATTAGTCTTAGCAGTCACGTATTCCTCAAAGAATTAAAGACTGACTGCCCTATTGGTTCAGCTTGTTCACCAAATTCCAAAGAGGATGCAGAACATTTGTACGTTAGTAACTCAGAGGGCTGGGGAGATGGCTCGGTGGGGAAGGTACTGGCTGTGTAAGCATAAAAACCTGAGTTTGGAATCACATACGAAAAGCCTGGCCTGATGTTGTGGGCCTATAACCCCAGTGCTGGGAGCAGATACAGGACGAGCCAGAGGCTCTCTAGCCTGCAAGGATAGCCTAGGGGGTGAGCTCCCCGTTCAGGGAGACAGCCTCTCTCAAAATATAAGGGGGAGAGTGATTGTGGAAGACATCTGATGTTAACTTTGCCCCCGCCCCACATACCTGCGAGTCATGTGCACATACACACACATGAAAGAATATTCATGTATTTTTGGTTTGAACCCTTCAACACTTTTTTGTCTATTCTTATTTGTCTATTTTTATTTTTCTATTAGGCAGTAGTATTTAGGATATGTGGCGAGTTTTTTCCCCCAGTCTCTGAAGTTCCAAAAGGCAGTGTTGTCTTCACTGGGGGCACCTTTGTTCAGTGTACGCTACCCAGGGAAGCAGCTGTCCGTGTGAGACATTTTCTTTTAAAGATTGTTCCACGTAAGTCCTTGGGGTTTGTTGAGTAGGAGCTTTGCTCGCTGTTCCATGCTAGGCACTCTGTGCTTTCCCCAGATAAGGTTCTGCAAGGAGTTTCTCAATTTCTACCAAGGGTGATAAACTTGGTCACCTCTCTGTGCTCCAGAAAGGGAGGTTCCAGCCACTGCAGCTGCGGTTCAGCTCAAGCATGCTCTCTTGCTGTTTACAGATAGAAGACATTGTCCATCAACTAAGGGCCAGAGAAGCTTGTATGCTTCATCTGTTACCTTGCCTGGTCGTGACTGAGCTTTAGGGGAGGTGGTAGATGCATTTTAAGTAGAACAAAGATGATTATGAGGATGTTAACTTAGATAAAGGGCCAGACCCTTGGAATAGGGAGAAGGCCAAGCTGGGAAGTTGAGGCCAACTTATTCCAGATCTGAAGAACTGGGATTTTTCTACACCTGCCCACTTTAGAACTACGCAAGTGCTGTATCGTAGACCCTTGAATCTTATAGAACTGGGATTTCTGTAGTGAACAGCAAACTGATGAAGGGGGAGAGCTCTGGATTATGAGGTGGCTGGGTGTTGTGGCTTTGATCTGTCCATTACTGGTTATCTGACCATGGCCAAGTCTTGAAACTTCTTTGTCCCATGGAGATCTGTGGAGACTAGTGAAGGGAGCAGTGGATGGCACAGAAGCCCACTGTAAACAAAAACCAAAGAACCACAAACAAAAACATGGTCCCTGATGAACTTGGGCTACCTGAAAGTCCTCTCTATGGTCCTGTCAGGAACGTAGTGGTGAATTCAAGGAGTGTCAGGACAAGGAGAAGGGGATGGCCAACACAGGTGAGCATGGAGATGAACTAGGAATATCTCCATTTGCTGGTCACAAGGCTTATTTTTCCAGAATAAGTGTGTTCATTGCTCTGGTAAGCAAGTGAAACAGTATCTCCACATTAGGCCTTCTGTGGTCTAAGTCTGAATTAAAGTATCTGGACATGTCCTATTTGGTATCTGATTAGAGAGAAGGGGGCAAAGGCCTTCTTCAGTGGTCTGATACAGACAGGAAACACTTTGAAATGCTGGTAGTCACATTTCAGTCCCAGGCTCTGTCAACAGGCCCTCCGCCCCTTGGTGTTTCCAGAGTTTGCAGGTGCAGTTTCTACTGTTTGTATTAACGTGGAAGGCAGCAATTTATAGCTGCTCTGGGACCTATGAACCAGAGTTAAAAGTCCTGAGGGTGTGGTGCAGAGAAGCTGGTTCCTGGCCTGTAAGCAGAATCCCTGACCACCATCTGCAGCTAATTGTGCTCAAGTGGAGAAACCGTACAGACGAAGAATGGCTTTTTAACGAAGGGGTGATGAGGTGGCTTCATTAACTACTGACTGAAAGACATAGAAATTTGAACAAAAGACCAAAATTCTGCATCAACGCTTCTGTGGTTACAAACCTGAAGAGTCTGGGAGTTGTCAGCCCATAATTCTCCCAACTGCACAGGGAAGTGGCAGAACGTTGAAAAAATTTGAGTCCTCTGGGAAGCCAAGGGGATTCTGGAAAAGCCTCTGACAGGTACCGTTTTAATTAAGGAGGTAACTTGAAGCCTGGCATTTTACTGGTGGTGTGGTTGTGTGGACGCTACACTTATATTTGATAGAGTTGAGGAGGGGAGGCATTTCTGCCCCCCTCTCATGATCAAATGGGTGTGCGCAGGAGCTTTGTGTAATGGCCGAGGCAAGCAGCTCACACAGGAGCGTACTGCCAAGGAAGATGAAGTAGGAGGCAGCCCTCGGTACAGTATCATCAGTACCGGTGAGTTTCGGTTCCTCTTACAGTGCTGGCTCTTGTCACACAGAAGATGACCATATTATCCAAGAGACGACCTAAGGACACATTCAGAGCTAGGATCAAAGAGGCTGTGTGGCATGGAAGGAAATCGTTGAGTTATTACAAGCGTCTGTAAGATAGAAATGTAGACGCATGTCCTCAGCACAGACTTCCTTTTACAATAGGGACAGCTTGCTTCTGGCTTTAAAATATTTTGTGGCACAACAGGAGTGTGAATAAAGAAAGGTCCTTCGGTTTCTCAGGGTAAGGAGAATGTGGCATGGTGGAGGAGAAAACAATCAGGCCTCTCTTGCTCCTGGGATGCTGTACATTTTGAGGAAGTCTAGAATTATCTGCTTTAATCTTCATCGGTCAAAGGGGAAAAAGAGAGGAAGTCGGAAAGGCACAAGTAGCCTCGACTGTGCTGAGTTCAGAAAAATTGTCAAATGATCTCTAACAGTGCATACAGTTCATGGTCACGTTTGGGCAGACTCTTCTAGAAGGCTGTGCTTACTCCATCTTTGATGGAAAATATCTAATAACCGACCTCCACTTAGTAACTTCTGTTTGCCTGCTGCTCTCCTGTCTTGTGTGCTTTGAAATGGTCTGTGTAGGTACACTTGTTGATGTGTGCTTCATAACGCCATAGGGGTAGATATAGTAGCAACTGGCATTTTATGACGTGGGAAACCAAGGTACAGGAGTTATGAAACTCGCTCAAGGTGACATGTCAGGATAGTGAAACTAGATTTCAAACTCTGGCTTGGTTTATCTTGTCACTTAATTACCATGCTGCATCCCCTGTCTGTAGCCTGAGCTGTGGAAGGACATGATTCTGTTCTGTACTCCAGTGACATTGCCTGCTAAGTTGTTTTGAATCTGAAGTCCCCCCCCCCCCAGGGGCTCATGTGTTTGAACACTTGATTATTGGCTGGTGGCACTGTTTTAGGAAGTTATAGACCCTTCAGGAGGTGGGGTAGGCTGGTGACTGTGGTCACTGGCCTCTAGTCTTTAAGAGTTACATCAAGGCCAGAGTGGTTATTGGATCCTTTGGAACTGGATGGTTGTTAGATGTATGTGCTGGGAGTTGATCCCCGGCCCTCTACATGAGCAGCCAGTGCTCTTAGCCATAAACCAACTCTTGAACATGAACCTGCTTTTTTCTGTTCTTTTTTCTTTTCTTTTTCTTTCCTTTCCTTTCCTTTTCTTTTCTTTTTGTCTGTCTCCTGGTGTGAACTGCTTATGCCTCTGGAGAGAGGTGCTCCAGCCCCGGATCTTCCCCACTGTGATACGCTGAAATCCCTGTGAAACCATGAGCCGAAACCAATCTTCCCTTCTCCTCCTCTACATTTGTTTTTTCCTGTCAGGTATTTAGTCATGGTGATGAACAAGGCACGTCATGCACCCAGGCAACCTTGTTCTGTTTTGCTATAAGAGTTTATTAATCTGCATTGGGCTTAAATTTTTGATCATTCTGGTTTCAGCCTCCCAAGTACGAGGGTCAAAGCCTGTGCAAACACATCCAACTCCCAGCTTGCTTGGTACACAATCCACATTTTTACAGCTGTGAAAAGCTATATTTAGTACTGTAATCACCTTAGATAGCTTCTGTAATTGGAGAGGCTTTGTCTCATATCATAGGGAGAGCTTTCTTAGGGAAGGGTGGTAGGGGGGACAAGCTGTAGGTTGTAACTTCTTTCTTCGTCTTCGTCTTCTTCTTCTTCTTCTTCTTCTTCTTCTTCTTCTTCTTCTTCTTCTTCTTCTTCTTCTTCTTCTTCTTCTTCTCCTCGTCCTCCTCCTCCTCCTCTCCTTCCTCCTCGTCCTCCTCGTCCTCCTCGTCCTCCTCCTCGTCCTCCTCGTCCTCCTCCTCCTCGTCCTCCTCCTCCTCCTCCTCCTCTTCTTCTTCTTCTTCTTCTTCTTGTGGGGGGGGGGGTGTTCAAGACAGGGTTTCTCTGTGGCTTTGGAGCCTGTCCTGGAACTAGCTCTTGTAGACCAGGCTGGCAGATCTCACAGAGATCTGCCTGCCTCTGCCTCCTGAATGCTGGGATTAAAGACCAATGCCCAGCTGAGCCAGAGCTTTTTGACCTTTGCGGTTGGGGTGCAATACAGTCAGCCTGTCTGTCTGACCTGTGGATAGTAAGTGCAGCTCATTGTGGCCAATAACTATGGTCCTCAATTACTTTGGTCAACACCCAGTGTGGTAAAGGCTGTGAACACTTAATGAACTCATATTCTCTCTCTCTCTCTCTCTCTCTCTCTCTCTCTCTCTCTCTCTCTCTCTCTCTCTCTCTCGCCTCTCTCTCTCTCTCTCTCTCTCTTCTGTCTCTCTCCCCACTCCGTGTGTGTGTGTGTGTGTGTGCATCTGTGAAGCTGGCAAGTGAATACCTGTCACTCTGACATTCTCAGCAATGACACTAGGTAGTATTCTCATTAAAAAAAAATCGAGAAAAGTCTAAAGAGGACATGTAGCTCTTTTAAAGCATGACTTCAGAGCTAGCCACTGGCGAATTTTACTTTCAGGGTTTTTTTTTTTTCCTGTCTTGTATTTTTTTTTTTTCAACTGCGCGTACATTCTTAGATAGGCGATCTCAGCCAGGTGGTTTGTATAGCTTGGCTATTGTTACCTTCCCAGTTAAATTTTAACCCAGCTGCAGAATGCAGAATGTCTCAGCAGGCCTTTTCTGCTGGGGAAACCACAGATATGTCAGCATGTGTATGTTGCTAAGCCACCACACACATCATTTCCTCTCCTACTTCCCCCTGTCCCTGGCAGTCCCTTTGCTGGCTCTCCACATGTGACAGCTGAGTCATCACTGACACCTCTCTCAGGCCTGCCCCAGGGGCCTGTCAGTGAGCTAGGTGGCTTTTCCTCTGCACAGCTTTCTGTAGCTGTCAAGTGCCACAACTTGGTTTGATCTGGACTCCAATCATTTCACGCTGCCGAGGTCTGTTTCTCGGCCCCTGGCTTCATCTCTTTCTCAAGCCTCACTCTAAAAAGTCATTTTCTTGGGCCAGGGCTGTGGCCCAGTGGTACAGTGAGTGCTTAGCATACACAGAGGCCTTAGCACACACAGAGAGAGACCCGGTTACCAGTAGGAAAGGAATCATTGTTCACGTTTTCTCGGTGTTCTTTCTTAGCCTGCGGTAACGCCCCTGCACTCCTCTCCAGCCTTCCTTCCTCCATTTATGATTCTTCGTGGGGTTCTCATTTACCTCACTCACCCTGTGCCAGGCAAAGGTACACTGTGCTTCTCCATAATCCTGCTGGTAAAGGTAAACCGAGCTGGCTCTAGGGAATGGTGACGTAAGGAAAATCTCTGACATTTCTAGCCTCTACCCTTCATGACTTTATGACCCATTAGGGCTTTCTCTCTTCCCACTTATTATCTTGCTTCGTAACTCACACTCCAATAAAAATATAAAAAACGTCATATTGCTTTATACTCTGGTGAGTTTGATGACAACTTCTCCTTCCTCCTTTTTCTTCAGACAGGGTCTCACCTCATACCCAGTTTAACCTCTAATTTGTCGTCTTCCAGCTTCTGATTTTAGAGTACTGGGATTACTGGCATATGCTATAGCACTGATCACAAATTATTTCCTGTGATTAGATATTTTAATGAAACAGGTCTAATGAAAATAGTGGATTTTTTTTCTTTTTAATTCCTTTCAGAAGGGGACCTTATTTGACCGATTAAATAGATTGCAATATTGTTTGTACTTTTGCCCCCAAATCTAACAACTAGAACTGTGGTGGGTTTAATGTTCTGATGTGTAAGGCCATGCATGTCTGAGAAAACTATTTCAAACTATAGCATCAAAAAGGAAAGAAGAACAGGAGAGAGAGAGAGAGAGAGAGAGAGAGAGAGAGAGAGAGAGAGAGAGAGACATAGGACCGTCAATATAAGATAATATTATCTAGGTATGTCTTCAATGAAAATGCATTTCTATGGGAATGTTATTCTTTGATAAAAATACATTATGTGTGAGTTTTAAAAAGCCATTATTTTCTTTGTGTTCTGTTCAGTTTCTTTATTTCTTCTCAGCTGCATGTGACCAGTTATTATAGCTGTCTTAGAATATAAACTCATAATATCTTTGGGCAGGTTGTTCCCTGAATTCCTGGACTCAACATCAATTTTGAATCAGCCCTTGTATGTGCAGATAATCAGTGTGTGCACATTGTCTGAAGATGCTTCGGAATAATTTTTCCTTGTGTTTTTAGAGTTTGGGTTGATTTTACTAATAGGACTTAAGGATCTGACCATCCATCCCCACTGCCAGCAATCCATGTTTCAACCACTCCAAACACTTGAACACACTAGTTATTGACAAGAGCAGCCACTTGCAGCCTTGTTTTCCTTCCCTTTGGAGCTGTGTAGCTCCTTGGGTCTGAGATTCATATTAGCCCGAGGCCACATGGAAATGAGGCAAGCTTGGTTCTGTGGTCAAGTCTGGATCCTAGCTTGGTAATGAGGAATGGTATGAGCCGTTTTAAATTCTGAAGCTACCATTGTCTCTCTGTGCTCCTGTTAGATACTTTTGTACTCACAGCTAATAGTACTCTTTCTTTAGTTTGGCCAAATCTCAAGGGTGGGAAGAGATGGGAAAAGTCTTTTGTTCAGAAACAGTGTTGGAAAGTTTTTTGATGTCAGTTCCAGCACTGTGTATACCAACAATTCTTCATCTTAAAAGTTCTGTGATTCTAAGATTATGGCCTTTTATTTTTATTTGCATGTGGACTGTATACACATTTTAACATGTAAGGGCTTATTTGTGTATGTGAGCAGCATGCTTGCACCCATGGAGGTTGATAGTGATTGAATATATTGCTCTCAGGGCATTCTATATTGAAGCAGAGTTGCTCATTTGAACCCAGAACTCTGATTCAGCTTGTCTAAGTAGCCAGCTCCCTCCCTGGATTCTCTCTCTGGTCCTTCAAGCACTGGGGTTACAGGTGGCTCCGCCATTCACCTGGTATTTATATATGAGGGTGCTGGGGATCTGAATTCTGATTATGAAATTTAACTCTGATCACCTAAACTGAACTCTGAAAAGAATGTAGCTTTTTATTGGAATGGAAGGCTGTGGTGTGGTGAGATCTGGTTGTGTAATGGACTTTCATGTAGCTGCCAAGCAGTTCTGCTTCTTCAGGTGAGGCTCTAAGGAAGGAAGAGGAGACAATGGTTTCTCCTAACCATGAGTTTGCTTATTGTGCTTTTTGAGGATTCGTAGATTTTGATATTTGATGTCTTTGGTCTGTCACAAGGTGCTTGCCTTATATCAGGCATACTTAACTAATGTCCAGTGGCTTCTGATTATTTACTTAGAATTTGCCTCTTTGTTACGTGTGTGTATGTGTGTGTGTGAAGCCCACACAAAAGTGAAATAAGTTATTTTGCCCATTCATTTTGCTTTTAAAAGGAAAAGGACATGAATGGCCCTGGTGAAGTAGAAATCCTTTTGCACTGCAGTCTTACAGTTGTGATTTCATTTAAGAGACCAATGATGGAAGCAATAAATGAGTGATAGCACAGACCCAGAATGGGAGGAAGCAGACATTTGTATGTACTAGGAACTGTGGAATTGCCCTTTCTTCTTCAACTTCCTATATCAGGGTATTCCCCATTTTGGAGAATACCTTTAAGTATTAACACTATTAAGAAATCATTTAAAATAAGAATCCTTCTGATGTATTCTGTTTTCGTATCCAATCTGCTAGCCTATGTCTTTTTATAGGTGAGTTGAGTCCATTTATATTAAGGGATATTAATGACCAGTGATTGCTATCTCCTGTTAATTTAGTTTTTATTAGTGGTGATGTTGTGTGTGTTTTTTTCTTCTTTGGGATTTGCAGCTGTGAGATCATCTATTGTCTGTGTTTTTGTGGATGTAGCCACTTCCTTGGGTTGGAGTTTTCCTTCTAGTACTTTGTGCAGGACTGGATTTGTGGCTAGGTATTGTTTACATCTGGTTCTGTTGTGAAATATTTTTTTTTTCTCGGTCTATGGTGACTGAAAGTTTTGCTGGGTATAGTTGTTTGGAGTGACATCTGTAGTCTCTTAATGTTTGCAAATGTTTGACCAAAACCTTCTAGCTTAAAAAAAAAAAAAAAAAAAAAACAAATAAAACAATAAATACATTCCCAAAGAGCAGCGAATGTACAAGAATGACTCAAATACTATTGTATCTTTGCTCTTGAGAATCATGTTTGAAAACAAAAGTTATAAATTTAAAAGACATTAAGATCAGAAGAAAAACAAAAGTATCTTATTTGTTAGGTTTTCCTGTCTTTCACTGGAATGCACAGGAAGATTTTACTGTTTGTCAGAAAAAAATACTTGATTCTGAAAAAAAATGATGAAACATAAGATTCCTACTTCATGAAGCTTGCAGTCTGGAAAAAATAGATGCTATTATATTATAATCTCAAATGATAAAAGAATAATTATAGAAAATAGAAATAGTGAATTAGCAGGTTAAAATTCAGAAAAGATTTCTATGTTAAACCTTTTAAGAAAAAAAAAACTTAAGAAAACAAAAAGCAAACAAACAGACAAAGAAAAAGAAAATTCTTCTTAGGGCCTCTAGTCACCTGCAGCACAATGCGGGCTTAATATTTTTTTTTTCGAGACAGAGTTTCTTTGCAGCTTTAGAGCCTGTCCTGGAGCTAGCTCTTGTAGACCAGGCTGGTCTCGAACTCACAGAGATCCGCCTGCCTCTGCCTCCCGAGTGCTGGGATTAAAGGCGTGCGCCACCACCGCCCGGCTGCGGGCTTAATATTTAAAGATGAAGTAGGAACCACCTGTAGCGACCTGTGTACGAGCCACACTGGTTGACGGACTCTAGAATGGCAGCAGTTCCCTATCCAGCCTGCTGGGGCAGGAGGTGAGTCGGGCTGACATCATTATACTAAAACTTTTGGGCTGAGCCTCCACTATACAATTTCTGAAGTGTAAGTAGCGTATTTGCATCTAGGTGTTTTGTTTTTAAATACTGTTAAGGTTTTATATAATCCAGGCCTCAGACTTTCTGTGTAACTGAGGATAGCCTCCTGCCACCGGGGATGACCTCCTGTCTTCAATGTGCTAGTACTACAGGCTAATCGGCATGCTCCATGACTTGAGCATTCAGGTTTGGACTAGAATCTCAAAGTTTCTCCCTCCTACTCTATATGTATGATTATGGTCTTGGACTTCATAGCCAAGACTGACTTTTGTGGTTGGTGGGAAATGATTGCTTATGGGGTCCCTGAATGGATGCCATTCCCCCTTCCAGTTCTGGAGACTAGAAGACCCCCAGCTCCAAGGTTCCACCAAGCCGGGCTTTGTCTGTGCCCTGGTTCTTTCCTTTTGTCCTAAGGGCTCCTGAGAACTGGCACTTCCTTGGAATTCCTGGCCATGGTTTTGGGGCTCTTTCTCTCAGTGTTCATCAATTGAGGTCATAGGCTAGTATCAGAAAAGGGATGAACGACTTAGTTAGACTCCTTTTTATTGCTGTGAAGAGACACCATGATCATGGTAACTCTAATAAATGAAAACATTTAATTGAGGGGGCTCACTTACAGTTTCAGAGATTCAGTCCATTATCATCAGGATGAAGAACATGGCAGTGTGCAGGCAGATGTGCTGGAGCTAGGACTTCTATATCATCTTGACTCAGAGGCAGCAGAAAGTTGACTGATTGTCACACTGAGGGAAGCTTAAGAAAAGGCCTCAAAGCTTGCTCCCACAGTGACACACTTCCTCCAACAAGGCCACAGCTCTTAATAGGGACACTCCCTTCTGGGGCCACTTTCTTTCAAGCTACCACATGAGTAAAACTCATAGGCTGTGACTGAGGAGAAGACAGAGGAAAACAAGGTAATATCAGTTTTAATTGTATGGTGCTTTCTAAGTCTCATCTAATTAAATTATCCACATATCTTAAGAATGGACGGAGGTGTAAACATTTCTGTCTTTCAAAGGTAGACAAACTCTTTAAATACATTTTACAAATATTTCCATAAATGCCCTGTCTAGTCAGCTTGGATTTTCTCCCTATTATACTTTCCATGCCTAGTTTTCTTTTCTCAGTAGGTATGGTGGTAAATCAGATAATGGCTATTAAAAAAATTCTTAACACCAGAATCTATGACTAATGGGTCATTTGGAAAAATGGTTTTTTTTGTGGATGTGATAAAGAATCTTTCGGGGAGGAATTGTCCTGGATTATCTATTTGTACTCTAAGTGGAATTACACAAGCCCCATGTGAGGCACGGGGAAACTGGGCTCCCATGGAGGAGAAGGGTTGGAGGCTGGAGGCGGAGGTTGGAGGACACATGGATGTAAAGGAATGCCAGCATCGTCCATACCGTGAGACATGGAGCTCCTGGGCTGGAGGAGCCCAGCACTGCTCCTATTTTCATCTCAGCTCTATGATCTTGTCTTGGAGTTCGTATTTCCCAACAGATGACGAGTTCCTGTTGACTTCAGCCCCCATGTTTGGGGTCACCACTTGGAGCACTATGTGTAACTTATGCAGGAAGAAAAGTAAAGTTGAAATGAAAAGGAATTTGCTCAGTGGCACCAAGCTCTGATACAAGAATCCTATTTATTTGCTTCTGTCACTGTGTGTCCCTGAAGGAAAGGGAAGCCTAGTTCAGGGTCATTTTTATTATCAGATTAATTTCCCCCAAACAGCCCTCTAACTGGGTCATGAGTAATTGTCTGAAGTCCCAGTTTGACTATAAATTTGAGATTCTGTTTGGCCTGTTTATAATTATATCCATATTTTCTGGCACACAGTAGGTTCTCAGTAAATATTTTCCAAATGAAGTACATTTCTAAGTTGGAGCACTTTCGTAATTAGGGCTCCAATCTGCCATTCCAGCTATTTTATCCCTCACCATTTTTTTTCCATGTTCTTGCCAGGGGGGAAATCGAGTTGGTAAGATAGAAATAATGAATAGCAACTACAATTTCTCTTTTGAATAATAACTGTCCAGATGACAGATGGCACCAGAATAGGCTGATTGGGTAATAAATATTAATTGAAACATTTTTGTTACATCTCTTAGGAAAGAGAGGCAAATTAGGACAAATCAAATGTGTATTAAAGATTTAGGGAAAACCGTACTTTAGAGTGTATTTTGAGAGTCGGTACAGCTAAAACTCAACTGCATCCTACACCTGCAGTAGTCTGCATGATTGTGCTATTCTGCTGTCAGGAAGGCTCTGAACCACAGGTTTTAAAAACATACTAGAAAATATTGAAAGTGAAATTGTTTGAGTAGAGGAAATTTTAGCTAGTTGGTGACTTCTTAGCAGTTCGTACCACCTGACAGTAATGAGATGCTGACCTCCAGGCTGGGGCCATTATCTTGCCTAGGACAGCTGGTGGAGAAGGACTTCCTCAACTTTCTTGTGAAAAATTCAAGCACTTGGAAACGTTTTCATTTAATGGATACAGATACATTTTATATCTGAATTCAAAGTTTTCAGCTGAAGAAAATTAAAAATTCAGAAGCTCTAGCTCCATTCAAGACAAATGAATCTCAGTCCCCGGGTGTCAGTTCTTTTTTTTGGCTCCTTTGTTCAGGTGACACCCAGAGTGTCTGGTGGGAATACAGACACATTTGACAACCGTGAGTTTATTCTACTACTCAGTCAAGAGTAGGGCTCCCAGACCTTTCTTTTGAGACAGGATCTCATGGGATCTAGCAGGGCTTGAACTCATACTTGAAGTGTGCCACGGAATGACCTTGAACGCTTGACCTTTCTACCATGACCTTTCTGATTCCTGGGCTAACAGGCATGATTCTGGGGATCAAGTTTTTTGAATACCACACAAGTCCTCTACCAACTGACCTATGTCCCCAGCCTGGTCTAATTTTTGTTGGAAACTTACAATATTTTGTTGCTGCATTCCCAGATTTTTCGGTTCTGCATTCACTGTTGTGTTCTAGTGTGTAATCAAGAGACCACTCCAGAGTGAATGGATTACTGTGATTTTGTGAATTTATTCAGTGGCGTTGGCATCTTGCCAAACATCTGTTCACTAATCTTCCACTGACCAATTGCGGGAGACATAAAGAGCAGCCATACAGTTTTGCTTGAGCCAGGAGTTTGTATCACTTGAGGACTTCAAAAGAGAGATCACTGGAGAATGCAACTCTGTGATCAATTATGCATTTAGGTCCAGATATATATGCAGAGATGTAAGGTGGAATTTCATTTCATGTTTTGTTTAAACATTGCTCGAAGACTCAAGGAGGCCCTTGTATGTGGATCCCTAGGGTTCAATGGGGCCCATTTCAAAAGAAACCCAGCTAGAAGGCTGTTCCTCCTCCCGAGAGGGCTAGTCGTCCTGCCAAATTGTCATTTTTCATCTTGCAACATCAGGTTGTATCATACCTTGGCAGAAATGAAAGGCATAATTATGTTTCCTTAATCTTGAATGAAATTTACCCATGTTTTATTTATTAACTTATTTTTAAAATATTTTTGAGATAGGTATTTGTAGCCTAGGCTATACTGGACTTTGTTAGTGTCATTTCTAGTGATCCTCCTGCCTCAGCCTCCCAAGTGCTGGAATTACAGGAGTGAGCTGCCATGATAGACATTTGTTACTCTTTAAATTGTTGCTATTTTGCATCCTCTTTCCACATACACATTAAACTAGTAGATTCAAGAGCAGTAATATATTCTGTGTAGAAATTCAAATGCCAGGGG
This sequence comes from Arvicola amphibius, assembly GCF_903992535.2. NCBI lineage: Eukaryota > Metazoa > Chordata > Mammalia > Rodentia > Cricetidae > Arvicola > Arvicola amphibius. The sequence goes on from NC_052054.1 coordinate 34,546,182, forward strand.
CTGGAGAGATGGCTTGGTGGTTAAGAGCACTGATTACTCTTCCAGGGACCCCGGGTTCAATTCCCAGTACCCACATGGTAGCTCACAACTGTCTGTAAATCCAGTTCCAGAGAATCTGAGACTTCACACCAATGCACATAAAAGAAAGATAAATAAATCATAAATCCGTTAAAATAAAAAAAAAATTCAAATGCCGGCTGGTGGTGGGATTATTGAATTTTGGGAGCACAGGTATCTGCACAGCTATGGATTAATGATGATAGAAAGGGGTGGCTTTGGGGATGGTGTCAAAGAACAGGTATAGAGAGGTGTGTCCAGAGAAAGAGCTGGAGAACCTTTCAAAGTACTCCTCGAGATGACAAAGTCCTGATAAAGAGTTCACTCATCGTTACTGTGTGTACATTATGTAAGCACCAAGACTGCCTTTTCGAAGAGCTTCAGTGACTTTCCAATAGCCCACCCAAATCTAAGAGCGAGACGGAATCTTTTAGAAGTGGAACCGTTAAATTGGTGTGCATAGCAAAAGCAAGCCCTAGTGACATTGGTTAGCTGGGTGCCCATCCGCACAAACGTGTGATTTTCATGGCAATTAGATGAGTCTTTGGTACAGGACTCTAAGAAGCTCTGAATTTAATCCTGGCCTTGCGGTTTATTTTAATCTAGGCTTAGTGATGTGAAAATGCCGTGTTGTTGCTGAATGTTGGTTGCTATTCTATTTTCCTTCCTCTAAAAATGCACAAACATGTTCACCTGTTTTCATACAAGTCACTGATTCTTCGTTCTCAAGAATATGGCCTTTCCCCTCATATACTCGTTTGCATTTAAAAGACTTTTGACTGTCATTAACTTTACTCTTTTTATCCATTTATTTATGCATGCATGGGCATGTATATGATGTGTATGTGTATGCATGTATGGGGTGCCTGAGCTTGCATGCATACCTGTGGAGGTCAGGTTAGGTGTCCTATTCTCTCACCCTGTTTTATTCCCTTGAGACAGAGTCTCTTACTTAACCTGGAGATCATTGGTTTTCAACTGTGCTGGTGGTTAGAGAGTTGAGGATCCATCTGTTTTTGCCCCCATCAGCCTTGGTGTTGCATGTGTGTGTGACTTTTTCACATGGGAGCTGGACATTCAAACTCAGGTGCTCATGCCTGCACACTCTTATTTCCCCTTTGGGTGTAACAAAACAGGGGCCCTTTACACTAAAATAACTGGCAAGGTGACTCACATCCATGTGGCAATGGAAGGAACAGAAGCTGGTATGGCCTGTGAGTGGAACCCCAAGAAGTACTGGCTGAATGCTGTTTGCCTTCCAAGAGTTTTAAAGAGCATACATAGTTCTACTTAACTTCTGGGTTAAGGTAGAAGGGGGATACTTTTTTTTTTTTTTTTAGCAAGTGTTGGGGACATGCTAAATGGCTTAGAAACCAACCATAGCATCATGGCATATAAGACATAGGGTGAGCATGGCTGCCTTGGGGGTCCATGTTTGAGTTTGGATGGTTTGATGCTTCATCTAAGATGTTTATGACCATTCAATGACTAAGCACCTTTAGTGCTATTACTGGATCACCTTATGCCACAGGTATGAGAAGTGTCTGCCCTTTGCCCCTCTATAGTTCATGGGTTCATTCATCTTTATGACGGGCATGAAGCAGAAGACACAGTTCGTGCTTTCACTTTTAATGGACACTGACCTCTCCAATCAAAAGAGCCCCAACCACATGTGTAAGAGGAGCTCCCCCTTTACATCTCTTCCAGCAACCTTTCTGGAATATAGGGCCAAAGAATCAAGAGTCTGACAGTAGATATGATAAATCAAGTGCCTCATCAGTGATGGCTGCCATGGAGAAGAAGGGGGTTACTGCAAGTTCAAGACCAGCCTGGTCTGTACATTGAGTTCTAGGTCAGCAAAGGCTATAGGGGAAGACATTGTTTTAACATGCTCTTCTCTTCCAGCCCTGCCATATGCTGGTCCCCTGGCTCCTGATTATTCAATTCTTGCATATGATTCATTGTTCCTTCAGTTGTGGAGCAGAGTTTGGGAGAGTCATGGAGTGAGAAGGTTGTTTGCAAACCTGGGGTGGGATGTGATCTGGAGTTGTCTGATGGGCAGCACAGGTAGGCACAGGAGAAGGAAAAAAACCAGGTCCCAAGAAATACATGGTGAAGAAAATCCAGTCTGCACTTTCTTCATTTATTTAGATTTAAATTTTATTTTTTGACTAGGGGGCAGTTTATTTCTCCATCCGCCTATTGGAGTTTTAGTACTTGGTTTTCCCCTAGGGCTGTGGTTCTCAACCTTCCAAGTGCTGTGACCCTTTTCTGCAGTTCCTCATGTTATGGTCATGCCCCCAATCATAAAATTATTTTCATTGCTACTTCATAACTGTGATTTTGTTACCATTATGAATCATAATGTAAATCTCTGATATGCAGGATATCTGATAAATGACCCACATGAAAGGGCCGCTTGACTCCGATCAGGTCATGATCCACTGGTTGAAAGACACCACCCTAGGCTCTATGATCTAGCCAGCTACACAGGGCTGGCTCAGTTAACAGCCCCAGGAATGAGTTTGTCTTGTGGAGTGGGCTTTACTTTCAATCAAAGAATTGGTAGTTGCTTCCACTAACACCCATGGCACTATCATGTGGGGGTATATCTTTAATGCCAGCTATTGTTGTAGCTGAGAGGATTGACAGCTGGATTAGACTGTTGATGACTTTTCTCCCCTGGTAGTACAGAGAACCTTGCAGCACTAGGAGAACTGAACAGTGGTAATGAATCTTCCAGGACAATGACAGCTTCATTTCTCCATGCTCTGTGACTCCACTTTCTTCAGTAATAGACTCTTATCATTATTCTGGAGAATAACCAAGAACAATGGCAATGAACTATAGTGTCAACTTCTGTTTCAAATAGGGTGAAGGAGATGGCTTGCTATCAAACCTGATGGCCTGAGTTTGGTCCCTGGAACCCTCACGGTAGAAGGAAAAAAACAAAATTGCCCTCTAACTTCCACGTGCATACCATGGCCTCAGTTCCTGCTTTACGCACAAAATCAATAAATGTAAAACAATTTCTTGAGTGACTATGAAAATAAAAGTTGTGAATTACCATTAGACTCAGCTACATTTAATATGTGTGTTGAGTTGCTGTTACAAACATCAGTAACTTATAGTTACTTCAAGAAATTTGTCAAGGGACTTTAGTCATTTTATGACAAAATGGTTCAGTACATTTATTATAATTTCCTAGAGCCACAGAATGCTGATGCTCGAGCAGATAGCAGTGTTCACATTCTCTACACTTGATCTGTAAGGAAGGAAGTAGGCCAGAGAAGTTAAGTGACATTTCCAAAATTAAGCAGTTAATGATAGAGCCAGGCACGCAGCCCAGGGCCTCTTCCTTTACCTTATAGGCACACGCTGTAAATCTTCATGTGAATCTCCTGTCTGGCCAGCATCATACAGTAGTTTGCCTCACTGTTAAGTGGTTGTAATAATGAGAATTTCAGCAAATAGTTTTCATGTAGATAAAATATTGAAAATTTTAGGCAGGTTATAAACCGCTGATATGAAATATATTTCCTTAATGATAGACTAAAAGCTGGCACAGCTGGGAGGAAGACCAAAACAGAGTGGTTTGTCTCCTTGCAAAGAGAAGGGTGTGGGTGTGAGGAGGGGGAGGGAGGGAAGGAGGAATAGAGGGAGAGGGACCAAGTAAAGAGGGTGAGGAAGGGAGGAACAGAGAGGGGGGAGTGGGAGAAAGAAGAGAGAGAGAGGAGGGAGGAAGGGAGAGAGAGGATCTGGGAGAGAGGAAGGGAGAGAGAGAGAGAGAGAGAGAGAGAGAGAGAGAGAGAGAGAGAGGAGAGAGAGAGAGAGAGAGAGAGGGAGAGCAAGAGATGTCTTCACAGTTAGAGCAAGTACTGCTTTTCTAGATGACCCAACTCAGTTCCCAGCACCCAAGTCAGATGGTTCACACCCATCTGTTAACTCTATATTTAAGGGATGTGGTGCCCTCTTCTGGCCTCTGCAATCAATTGCACAGAAATAATCAGCACTCACTTAGCAGGCTAAAGCAGGAATGTCACTTGAGTTCATGCATTCAAGGTGGATTTTGACATTATAGTAAGACTTCATCTATAAGAAATTGTGGAATATTAAGGATTTCTTTTCAGAAGACAGAACTATTTTGCCTGGAGGCAACCTGGAGATGATTTGGACTAGTGGTGGTGGGGATATCAGATTTAGCAAGGAAAATAGGAACCACATATTTGCATCAAATTTCCATGTAGTATGAAAATAATGTAATGAAACCATTTCCACTTTAAAATACTCATGAATGGTAATTTCTAAGCACAGTAATATGAGCTTTCTAAAATTTATGCAGAAGCATAGTTTTTTTTTTTTTTTTTTTTCCTCATGGTTTATTTTTTTTTATATTTAAAAATTTCCATCTCCTTCCCTCCTCCTCCCCCCTCCCTCCCCTCCTTCTCCCCTTTCTCTCCCCTCCTTCTCCCCCTTCCCTCTCCTCCCCTCCACCCATACCTCCCCTCCCTCCCTCTCAAGGCCAAGGAGCCATCAGGGTTCCCCACTCTATGCTAAGACCAAGGTCCTCCCAACTCCCCCCAGGTCCAGGAAGGTGATCGACCAAGCTGAGAAGGCTCCCACAGAGCCCGTCCATGAAGAAGAATCAGAGCCCAGAGCCATTGTCCTTTGCTTCTCAGTCAGCCCCCGCTGTTGGCCACACTCAGAGAGACGGGTTTGGTCGCATGATCCATCAGTCCCATTCCAACTGGAGTTGGTGATCTCCCATTAGTTCTGTCCCAAGAAGCATAGTTTTTAAGGAAAAGTGTTCTGATGTTTTTCAAGGCATATAAATAAATATTTTGGAAAGTGACTCTCCCGTGTGTTTGAAAGGGACTGACCAGGGAGTGAAGAGTTCCATCTTGCAGACTTTCTACAGATAGCCAGTCATATCACCGGATACTACCTGTTCACTTCTGAGAGCCCTTGGACCATCCTGGATCATTAAAATCAAATGACTAGACCAGGTGATCTGAAGGTCCTTTTTATCTCTGCAATTCTATTTTTAATAATTAGAGAAATCAGAGATCAGCTTCAGTCAAGAGCCTGAAAGCTTCGTTGAGGATGTTAATAGGTGCCAGGTTTTGAATGAAATATAACTCGTTATTTTATGAATAGCACATTTTACTTGGACGTAGGGCATGAGCAACACAGGTCTAAAGGGGGGGCATTTCACTATTTATAGCACTGTTGTCTCATATTATAAAAGGAAAATTGTTCATTATTGGTGATTTAGTAGAGGATTCGTTTACATCGGAAGATATATATTTTAGCTAACTTTAGAAGCAGCCCGGATGAAGCAAGGGTTAAGGAAAAGCTAACAGTGGGGCACTAGCCAAGACTCAGGATGTATGCCATGCTCATTAGTTACCCTGCATGCCATTTGTGTTGGTATGAATGGAGGAACTGATAGAATGGGCTCTTTGGAAACTGGATGATGTCAAAGACAGGAGGAAGGTCAGTCGATGTTCAGAAAGGGAAAGACTGAACTAGATGTCTTCACGTGTGTTGGTACGTGTGTTGGTACCACAGTGTGCATGTGGAGGTCAGTGGACAACATTTGGGACTTGGTTTTTTTTCCTTCCATCGTGTGCATGGGTTCCTGTGATCAAACTCTGTGCCATCAAACTCACCAGCCCCTAAATTAGATGTCATTGTGATTACAGGAGAGGCTCCAAAAGCTACAGAGAAACCCTGTCTCGAAAACCAAAACCAACCAACCAACCAACCAACCAACCAAACAAACAAAAAATAACCCTAAGCTAAACATAAACCTAGAAAGACACCAATGAACTTGCCAATCAGGACTAGGAAAAGCCTACAAGGAGTCCTCAATCCTACACAAAAGACTATAGGTAACTAAGGAAAGCTGAGATCAGGAGAGGTGGTCATCCCCAGGGATGAGCACAGCAAATGGTTATCCAGTCAGTCCTAAAATCATACATGAATGTAACATTATACAGACTGAAGAGGTTATATTTAGACATATACATATATGTATACACACAAACAAATATATGTAATATATATATTTTAACAGCAAAGAGGCCTTGAATTGTGGGGAGAGTATGGAAGGGCTTGAAGGGAAGAAAGGGAAAAGAGAAATGTTGCTACTAAATTAAAATTTCAAAAAGATAAAAATTTATTTTTATAAAATAAATTTAATAAAATATTACTGCTTGAGTTGTTAATTTGAGTTTTATCAAATGATTGAATAAATTTTATCCTGGGATTAGGATATAATTTCGAACAATTTCTGCAATAGTCGTCAGCATACTTGTGCTATTTGCTATGTATATGAAGTGACTATTTCAATAATGATTATAAAATCAAAATATCCATGAACACTCATGCTGTGCATTTCCCAGTGTCAAATGTTCAGCCAATATTTAATTCCATCTCTGAAACTGAGCCAGCATATCATCCCAGTAGTGTGCAAATTCTATTTCTTTAATAACTGCAAAGGATTGTTTGAAAATCAGCTTCATTTTTATTATTAAATGTTGATTTTTCATACCTATTTTATATACCTATATATAGAGTGGCATAAAACTACCTCAGGTGGAAAGGGGTGGTAGGGGAAAGAGTGTAGAAGCCTTCTCTATTTTGACACCCTACAGAATAGAGGTGAGCCAATGGGGGCCTTGGTGATGAGGGGGAGCTCAAAGGAGGATGCTCAGTTTATGACTTCAACACAGTTCTTTAGTGGAATTTGGATGATATTTTTTTAATGTGAAGTAGGTAGTATAAAAGACTTTTGAAGTAACTGAGGTGTCCATAAATACATACGTCTCTTCTGCGGTTGTTCTTAGCCAGAAGGCAGAGGAGAAGCAAAGTCCCTCTCCAGGTAGCTTGCCTCACTTTTAACTATAAAATGTTGCTAGCACAAAATTAAGGAAAGCAGTTTTCCCATGGTATGAGATCATCCCCTTAATTGTCGTAGGTGCACTGTGGTCACTTCAACTCTGAGTTAGAGGATTTGTTGCCCATCTGTAAGCTTATATAATATTAAAAAATTCTTTAATATATACTAAGAATGCAAGAAACTGTCAACACCTGTCTGGTGAAAATAGGAATGTCAAAATAATGAGACATTCATAGAGCTCTGATGTAGAATTTTTAACTTTTATTTTATTTGTATAAGGTTCATTTTAGACCAAGAAAAAGAATCACTTTAAATCTGATATTCAAATCTGAACTCATTATGGTCACAAGTAAAACTGTTAGGGCAGATTCAAGCAAATTTCAATTCAAATTGTTCTTAACTTCAGTCTAGAAAAAGGTTGAAGGAAAAACATCTGAGGAGAAAATGGAGAGAAATTACCAAAGAAATAAGTAGACATAAAAAAAAGGGAAACTAAACAAGACCGACTAAACAAATAAAAAAAATAATTTCATTTGCAGTGTATAACAAGGACCCAAAACTATTGATTATATTTAGCCTAACTTTGATAATATTTGTCCATTGTAGAAAACTGAGATAGATACAGTTGTTCACACTATTAAATTGCCTTTAAAGCTGGCTTCATAAACATCTTGGTGTAAATAATTTTAGTTATTTTTTTCTGTTTGCTCTGTAAAGCACCTGTTCAGTGTTAAGCATGGAGATTAAAATAACAAACCTCGAGGAGAATTGGGAAGGGTCTGCCCTGGAGCCCAGTATGTGGCTCATTCCTCTTTCCTTGAACTGTGTGTGTGGAGCACTCACACAGACTTTGGCTTTGACTTTGCTTTTGTTTTGTTTCTCATTTTTGAATCAGGATCTTCATTTTATTTTTATTTTTTGATTTTTTTTGATTTTTTTAAAGACAGAGTCCCACTATGTGGCTAGCTCTGATTATCCTGGAACTCCCTATGTAGACCAGGCTGGACTTGGACTCACAGAGATCCACATGCATCTGTCTACCAAGAGTTTGGATTATGCCTGGTTTAATTTATTGGGTATTACAAGATAATCCAGGTTGCTATCCCTTATCTGAGATTCTTGAGATGAAATGTGTTGTAGCTTTGATGGTGGGAGTGGGGTGACTTTGCTTTTGAGAATAGTTGACTAGGACTTACAGGTCTATCATCACTAATCTAAACTATAGAAAGCTCCAAATGTGAAACTTTGGGAACACATGCCTTTCAGATTTAGGGTATTTGATTTAGGTGTGTCCACCCTGTTCTTTTGGCCTATTATGTAGATTGTTTCTAATTCTCTTAACAACATTCAAGATAGGTACTGTTTCATTTCCCAAAGGAGGAACTGGTGGATATTCAAAGAGTTCAGATGGTTCGCTTTTAAGTCCTGCATCTAGAAAACTGTGGAGTTACTGGGCTTTAGTAACTCTTTCCCTTTCTATCCACTCACTAAAGGGAGCTCATTCCCCTTTGGGGTTGTACTGAGTGAACATGGATGAAGGTGTTCTGCTGTGGTAGAAGCCTGGATGTTGGATGGAGGGCATTCTTGTGGTGTGGGGGTTAGGGAAAGTTGTTAGTGGAGAGAAGAATTGTACATACAGAGCTCCGGAGGTCCATGGGTTGCCCAGTTCTCTTGAGCTAGAGTGGGGTGTATATGAGCAAAGAGGGAGATATACCTGAGCCAATGGGTAAGGGAAGTTGGGCCAGAGCTCATGGGGTCTGGAAGATCCAGGAACCAGGCTGCTCCTATACTGCTGTTATGGTGTAGAGACTTAAAAAAGACTGTGAAGACAGCAAAATAGACTGAGTTCACAGCCTGGTTCATCTGCTGAATTTTGTACTGAATTTGTGGATAAGCTGAACTGATGGCTGAAACACTGCGCTTGTACTGAATGTGTTGCTCATGTAGTGACAATCTTTGTTAGCAAAAAGTCACTCTGAAGTGGATTACAGCAAAAGGAGACGGCAGTCTTGCAACATGGTTCGGCTTGGGAAATAGGCCTTTCTGTGTCTTCAGAATGGGAGCATTGGCTATAAACACAAACAGATTAACCTGTTGCATGACAATTCTAGGGAGTGTAGGCAGTGGCCAGTGAGCCTTAAGTGTCTGTGGTATCTTTAGTTTGTACACTGACTTGCATTGCCAAGGGTGTTTATGATACGGAGGGAGAAGATATCTGAGGACTATTGTCAGTCTTTCTGCATTCTCCATTTTTACTGTGTATGTATGTATCGCCTATCTATCTGTCTGTCTATCTATCTGTCTATCTATCTATCTATCTATCTATCTATCTATCTATCTAGAGACAGGGTCTCTCAGTATAGTCCAAGCTGTCTAGCCCAGTCTCAATCACTGTGTTTTTTTTCAGCCTCCCAGATGCTGGGATTGCAGTCTATTTTATTTTATTTTATTTTATTTTATTTTATTTTATTATTTTATTTTATTTTTTGTTTTGGTAGGTGATGAACAAGGTATCACCACTGCTGCTTCCTCTTTCTTTCTCATTGTCCCATGGTTTTACCACTGTTTCCTTCCTTCTTCCTTTCAGTTCTTTTGTCGCGGCATGTATTTGAATGCCTATTACCCTTCCATTTCTTGGCTAAGAGCCCAGTGGACATTACTAGACTCTAACAGTGCCAGGAGCCTGCTGGGAACCCCTGAAGTTCTTGTCAGTTTCTTTTGCCTTCCTTGTACCTACTGCCATTGCTTGGCAGATCTTGAGCTGACCATAGCCAGGATCCCCACAAGACAACTGGGGTCTTGGTAAATGTTTCCTTTAGGAACTCAATATGAGGGCGTGAATCCCTTCATAAAGGACTTCCCCGCCGAGTACCTGGAAATCAAACATATTATTTTTCCTTTCCTATAATCTGATTAATACTTGCCTTAATATTACATATCTTAATTTATTTTTAAAAAAATCTAAGTGTTTTGTGCAAAAAAGCATCTATTGAAGACTAAGTAGTAGATTTTCATGCGTATCTATAATCCCAGCACTTGGGAAGGTAAGTCAGAGGGATGGCTGTAAGTTTGGGGGTGGACAATACTGCACAATGAGGAGCAGGCCAATCAGGAATAAACAGCAAAACCACACTTCAAGAAAACAGACAACAACCCCAGGAAACTTTTGATGTAGGGGGCAAACACTGGTTATAATTCGGTTCTGTCAGCTCGCGGGAAATGTGAAGACCTGTCATTGCTTTGAGTCTTCTCTCGTTTTTGGAAACGTTGAGTAGCTGTTCTTTTAGGGGATGGGTGCTTCTTTTTGTCTTAAGAAAGGGTGGGAAGATGATGTTTTTAATGAGAAAATAAAAAGGAAATATTAGATTTATGGCTAGTGAGTTGACTCAGGAGGTAGGTGCTTACTGCCAACTCTGACAACCCATGTTGAATCCCAAGAACCTGCAAGGCGGAAAGGGTTACCAGTCTACAGCATGTTGTCCTCTGACTTCCATATGTGTGCCATGCCATCTATGTCCTCTCCTACAAAATAAATAAAAAAAATAAAATTGAAAATAAGTTGTATATACCTCCATATTGGGAGGTTTAGATGCTAATTGGTTTCTCCGTTCTATGCAAAAGTTTGGATTTATTTTTGCTCAGAAGGACTTTTTGTTGAACAACTATTTGATGCCCAATAAACCTTTAAACTGGACTTAAAAGGAGGAGGGGAAAATATTTACAAAGAGTAGAAAATGGACTTCCGAGAGGCAGAGGAACAAATTGTGGTCCCTGTCAGCAAGATGGATGATCTCATTTAGAGGATGAGGTCCACACACATGAAATTAGTGAGCATGGCGGGCTTATGTAGAACCGCATCATCTGTTTGCCATCTCCGGTCTGTATTCTCAAATGAGTTGGTGTCTGTCTACGTAGGGGCATATATAGTCAGGGTCGAAGTCAGCTATCATAGGGTGCACTGTAAGAGGATCAGCTAGGAAAGTGGGGAAGGAGGCCCTGGAGTTGGCCTGGAAGGATTTCGAGCATGGTGGTTCAGGGTGGAACTCAACAGTAATGGGAAGGCCCGAGACATTGGTGGGGCGGGAACTCGTGGATGCTCCATCATGGGGTCTAGTGAGGAATTTTTTTTTATTGTCTTAGTGGCATGCTCTGACATTTAGCCTTTCCTTGGTATGTCCTCTGAGTACCCATTCCTGGTTAGGAAAATTGTCCCTTCAGAGCTGTGCTGAGAGGGAACACTTCTTCCTTTGACAGAGAAGATAATGACTACTGAGTGCTACAGGCCTCAGTGCCATGAGCCGAGTCATCTGCCCATCCTCCTCTCCTCTGGGCTCCCGAACCATCCTTGGGTATGCCTCGGAGCGGGACAATCTGGGAGCCACCTGGTAAGCTGGTAGAAAAATTGTCTTCCGTTTGAACAGAATTAAGTTTCCGGAACTCACTCAGAACCTGACAGAAATAGCCAGATAGCGTTGTTTGTGCACTGACCTCGGTGGCCAGGAGCAGGATGCTTGTCTACATGATCTTACTCAAGCTCCATCTCATCATTGAAAGGGGGTGCCATTGCTGGTCCCAGCTAGCAGAGAGGTTGTACCACTTGGTCAAGGCCCCATAGATAGCAGACAGCTCAGAAGTGGCCCAGGTGTTTCTGCCGCAGAGACTGACCCGCATCTCATAGGCTTGGCCTTTCCTGCTGAGGAAAGTGGGCCAGAATTGTTGGCACCCTGCCTGTAGGTTGATGTGTTTTATGAGGCAAAGGTTCTTCTGAAAATACGGGCTGAGTTAAGATTTGGATCTGACAAGAGTAGCTCATCATTGTTTGGGAGGTGAAACTCAAGGGCAGGTTTTCTGACTCTTTGCTAATTTTGCTTTGGTGCCTTTGGTGCCGACTGGAAAACGAAGACCATAGACGGGGTTCCCAACCCAGACGACGGGATGATGAGAAACTATAAAAGTGGAGAGTGATGAACTCACATTCCAAACACTTGCCAATGGCTCTGCCAGGAGTTCTGCGCGCCACGCCATCATTTCAAGATGTCAGACATCTACTGAAAGAGCCTGCACTGGGGATAGCTGCACAGCTAACCTTGCCCCTCCCACCTCTATTCAGATTCACCCATGTATCATCTTGCCTGCTCAGGAGGCCTTCAGCTCTGTGGAAATTCCACCCCAATCTCGTAGCCAACGTCGTTTGTTTTCAGGGCACTTCTTCCACCTGGCGAGTCATAAATCCTTCTGTTCTCTCTCTCTCCTTGCCACACTGTTACACCAGAGCAGAGACTGTTATTCACAGCCGAGTCCCAGCATTTTGGATGCATTTGTTCTTTGGTGAATGCCCAGCCAATCGTTTTGAATAGATGGAGGCTTGCGAGGAAACTGAGGCACACATGGTTTAGATAATTTGCCTGCGGCCTCATGAAAAAAAAAAAAAGATGAAATTAGGTTTTAGTTTTTCACTTTATATAATAGGTCTTATGATTACATCCTGTCTCCACTATTCTCCCCTTCACAAATGTTCCTCTGAGAAATGTCTATTTTCTATAGTTTTTGTAAGATGTGTATCTTGGGGTTTGGGGATAAAGGTAAAAATCCAAAATAAGCAGTCCATCTTTTCCCTTTTACAAATGAGAATCTCACCACAACCTATCCAGTGTAGATAACACCATTGAAGTCACACCATCGGTTATGATGGGGGAGGGGCCAGACTCGAGTCTCACTCCGTCTGCCTGGCAGCAGTCACCTCATTCTTGCCATCGCAAACCCTATTTTGCTGCAGAGCCTAGCTCACTGGTGAAGGCTTTGAAATAGAGGAGCTGTACTTTGAAATCATAGTATGACTCTGCTTGAACAGAGGCTGCCATTCAGCTCCCCAGAGGGCCTGATAGATAGCACAGAATGAAACGGGTCAGGGACAAGCTGGCCAGTGCATCCCCTGTGTAAAGAGACTAGTCCACCAGAACCTGCCATTGCTCCAAGAAGCAGGTTACAAGGGAAGAAGATGGGACAAACTATTAAAAACAAACAAACAAAACCATTGTTTGTTCTTGCCAAATAAAACTCTCTGCCTGCCAGATCGCCATTTGCAGATTCGTCAAGTATGAGGTTTTCCTGTAAAGCCGCTTAGCCATCCTCCCTCCCTCCTCCCTCCCTCCTCCCTCCCCCCCTCCCTCCCTCCTTCCCTCCCTCCCTCTCTTCCTCTCCCTCCCTCCCCTCCCTCCTCTCCCTCCTCTTCTTCCTCCCTCCCTCCCTCCCTCCCTCCCTCTTTCTTTAAAGATGGTACTAAGTCAGTGGGGCTGGGTTGAAGAATAAATCAGTATCCTTGGCTAATTGTTCTTTGGACTCACCCAAGCTTCAGCAGGCTGGGTTGTCAAAGTTCACAAAGGGAAAATAATAAGCAATAAAAGAGTATTTATTGCCCATCTTTATGATGCTGGCGATGAGGACAAGGAATGATGTGCTTTCCCAGCCCTAATACCATCTCTCCTAATGCATTGCACTTGGTCATGCCACTTTCTCTCTGGGAGTCAGCATGAAGAGGTTTGGCATGGATATGAACCGCCTGGGTGCTCCTGAGAGCCTTCCCCAAGTTCTCTGCTGCCAACTGCACAATGGATTTGGGGCTCAGGGCTGTACTCTGAGGCCAAGGCAGGAAAGGATGCTGAGGATTTGATGGAGGATTCTAATCTGATTTGTTACCTTCATCTTTTTAAACAATTGCTGTCAGAGATGAGACCAGTTGCATACTTTGGACACATGGGTAACCGAAGTGTGTTTGCTGTGCACTTCCTAAAGCCAGCTCTAAAGTTGACATATTAGCAGACTGGTGACCTCTAGGGTCATTTTGCCTCTGATCTCGATCATAACTTGATGTCCTTTCTGAGGACTGATGCTAGAGCCCGTTATCCTATAGAGGTGAGAGGTGTGGGTCTGAGGCCCCTTGGCTTGGGTCTTAGTCTGCCTGTCCTAGTCAAGGGGACTTGTTTCTCTAAATTTCAGGTTCTCATTTTTTAAAATACAGGCCCAAATGAGAAGCACCTCTTAATATTATTGTCACCACTGTCCTTGGCAAATCACCAAGTGCTCCTTCTCTGATGTCAGAGCGAGCGACTGGGGGTGGAAATAACAAAAACTGAATTAATTAACATTTACATTTCAGATGCAAAAGGAGAGAAGGTTCCCCCTTTCCCTGAAGATTTTCGGTCATTAAGTTTCTCATTAATAACAGCGATGTGTTAGAATTAAAAACTGACAGACTTAAGCACAAGGTTGCTTACACATTCTGTTCAGCCTAGTGCGCTTCTGTGCATTGTCCATGTATTTGTCCTTTGAGGTAGGGTCTGACTATGTAGCACAAATTGGGTTCAAACTCACTATCTGAAGAAGGAAGTATTGGGGTGACAGGAGTCATGCCTGGCTCCATAATTGAATAGTTCCTGTTCACTAAGGTGCAGAGCCTCATGAATCTTATATCCTGATGTTAATGAAAGGGTTAACTATAATATGGCCTGGAAGTCTCATACAGTGATGTGGAAAGTAGGCATGCATGTGGAGATTTGATGTCACTTAAAGGAGACCGTCTGGTAGCAACTTTGCTAGATGGGGAAGTGTTTACTACACGGCAAAGACTCTTGTGGTTTTCATGGGCTAATGGCAAGGACTTCTGCTGAGGAAGAGCAAAATCTCCTCTTCAGATCTGTGCCAGACATCACTGAAGGCAAGAGTCTGAATGGACAAATTGCTTCCACTTCAGAAGGAGAGTGTGGGAGCACACTGGGTGTTTGTTCCAAAGGGCTCAGAAGTAGGCATCTTGCCCTGATGGGCCTTTCACACTGGGCCGCTGTCACTGCTGAAAGAGCAGCCTGTCCTTGCCTGCTCATTTTCATCTTCTGTCATATCTGTATGCATGTGCGTCAGTCCCCACATAAAAGAGCACAGCTTGCTATTCCTGTCTTTGCTTCTGTGACCTGTGGTAAAACCACTAAAAAACTATATTTTAAGGCTTTTACATGGAGTGGTAATTTATGCATGGTGGTTTTTAATCATTTGGCCTCAAGCAAGAAGCATTCAGAGGCTCTCACGCCTCAGGGAGCAGCAGTTTGCAGGGGCCTTGGGAGGGGCTGGGTTTCAAGGGCTTTCATTGCACTCTGTGTGTGTGTGTGTGTGTGTGTGTGTGTGTGTGTTGGCAACACCAAGCAACTGTAACAGTGTCACCTGGGAAACAGGACATAGTCAACTGCTTGGTGGACTTGAAACCTGCTTTAAACAGCTCCTGAATTCTGAAGAGGACGTCAAGCACATTCTTTACCCTGGTGAGCTGGGGGGGATGAGGAGTTTGGGGTGGTCTGAGAGTAGAGAATGGGGCAATTGCTGCAGACATTCTCAATGTTATCCTCGGAGGAGTGTTTGGAGTAGAATTGACTCCTACCTCACAGCCATCTTGGAGTGCAGGTGGCCACAGCTGGGAAAAGAGACTATTTTGTTCTCAAGGTTCTCATTGTTCAGTTGAGGGGACTCTGGGGTATAGAGTAGTGACCGCCTGCCTGAGCCCAGGCAGCACTTGGAGAAGCTAACCTGAAATCCAGCCCTTTGACTGTCTACCTTCTGTGGCAATGACCTTTTAAAAATTGTCGCATTTAAAGAAAAACAACACTATATATTAACAAAATCAGGAGGTGGGGTGGGGTAGACCGGTAGACAGAATAAGTAATGTCATGCATAAATATATAATCTTACCAAAGAACCACTCTTAATAATTTTATATTGATCATCTGGAATTTTTGTTTGTTTTCTAGCACCCTTAAGTAAGTTTAACTTAATCGTAAGTAAGGGTGTCGTTCAGTTGTTTTTGTGGTACTTAATATTGAATCCATGGCTTCCTACATGTTAAGTGAGCACTCCAATACTGATGAACCCATGGCTTCCTACATGCTAAGCGAGCACTCCAGCATGATGAACTCATGGCTTCCTACATGCTAAGCAAGCACTCCCGCATTGAGCTCTACCCCCTGCTACCCAAACTTCCTGCTGCCACTTCTTAATGCAAACGTTGCCCAGGTTGCACTTGCTCACTCTCCGGTGAACGCCAGACTCAAACATGCCAACTCCCTGCCTCAGCTTTCTGAGCAGCAGCCCTCACAGGCCGCTGGCAGCATGACTGGCTAGGAGACGCTCTCCACAACTTTAATGTCGACCCACTCCACTTTCCCTGCTTTTCTTCTTGTTTGTATTTATTTAGTGTACTTAGTGAGTGAGCCGCTGTTTAACTTGATGTTTTCTTTCCATTCCACACATGCAGCCTCTCCCACACCACGTAGATTCTTTTGTCCTGTATAAACTTGTTTTCTGTGGCTAAGCTTCTTTTCAGTCCCTTGGTTTTCACCCTCATGTATATGCTAATGATGCTAAAATTATCCTCCAGCCAGAAACTCTTTCCTCAGCCCCTCTGCTCCCTTGCTCCCTTTCCAAATGCCTGGAGTGATTGTTCTTGATTGTTTGGACTCTGGAGTTACTTGAGGGTGCTAAGTTGAAGGCCGAGATGGAGCAAGTGTGAGACCAAGTCTGAGATCCAGCTTTTCTTGGGGTCTTATGCCTGGTGCAGCTAGACTGTAGAGATGAGGGGAATTTCCCTCTTCGGAGGTTTATTAAATGCAGCTGAAATGACCAACAATGGACTGATTAACCGGAGAAAAGGCTTAATGATGTCTTTATGAACACAGTGCCCATAGGAAAGTGAGTCCCAACAGCCTAATGAGAGTAAAAGCTCATCAGCACCTTGTATGGTGGCGCATGCCTGTAGTCTCAGTACCCATGAAGCTGAGGCAAGACGTTTGTTTCAAGCTGGAGACCATTTATTGACATGACAAGAATATACCTCAAAACAAACAAACAGAAAACTAAGAAATATTAAACCAAACAACCCAAAGCAACAACAGCAACAAAAGGCAAACTTGTAGGCACTGTTGCTAGGTTAGAGGGAGATGAGGTTGTCCCTAGACATTTTAGAACGGGTCAGAATGGTTTGTCACACAGGTAAACGGGTCTATTAAGAAGAACACAGTAGCTTGGGAGGAAATCCCTTGATGTGTTAGGTGCTTTTCTTGTTGCTGTGGTCAAACCCCTGGTAAGAAGCAACTTCCTGGAGAAAGGGCTTCTCTTAGCTCACCGTTTCAGGGCAGACAGTCCACCATGGCAGGGGAGGCATGGTGAGCATAAAGAAGTTGGTCACAGTGCGTTTGCAGGTGAGGAACAGAGTGGGAGGGAAGCTGCAGTGCACACGCAGCAGTTACTTGTTGTTGAACACTTCCATCTGGAATGTGGGCTTTCTACACCAGCCAAAAATTTTATTCTTTTGACCAAAAGGAGGTGTTTTTCTGCTCTAACCTCACCACCCTCTGTCTTATTCTCTCAAGATAAAGTCTGTCATTGAACTCAAAGCTCACCGTTTGACTAGGCTATCTATGCTGGCTAGCCAACAGGTTCTTGGGACTCATTGATGATATATTTCCCTGAATGTTTTGGCCGTGCCTGCCTATTTTTTACATAGCTTCGGGAGACAACTAACTCAGTGGTTCTCAACCTGTGGGTCACAACCCTTTGGAAGGCCGGGGAGGGGTTGCCTAAAACCACCAGAAAACACAAATATTTACATTCCCACTCATAACAGCGCAAGATTACGGTTTTATGAATAACCATGAAAATAATTCTATGGTTGGGGGTCACCATAAGATGAGGAGCTGTTCTAAAGGGTCACAGCGTTAGGAAGGTAGAGAAACAGCTCTCACTCATGTCTTCCTGCCTGCAGAGCAAGCTCTTTTACCCACTGAGCCATCTCCCCAGCTCTCAGTAAAGTCCTTAACAAGTGTCCTTACCAGAAGGAGTGACTCCTGTGGCCTGTTTCCATAGCAGCCACTGCTTAGCATATTGTGTTGGAGTTGTGCATGCCTTGCTTACTGAATATCTGGCCTATTTTGTCTAAAGTGTTTCTTCATTTCATTGTTTAAGGTAATAGAGAGTATAATGTAGGTTTTCAGTAGATCTTGACTCAAAAGGCAGCCAAACGTTCTGTGGACAAACAGCAGCTGGTTTCATATGTTGGAGGTGGAAGACAATCTAGCAGTTGCACGCACTGGGCTGCCTGAGGAGAGCCGGTTCTCCGCCTCATTCTCTGTAGCTCTGTAGCTTCTTGTCAGTGTGGAAGTCACCATCTATGGTGACGGAACGCGTGACATGTGTTGTTCCAAACAGAATCGTGCTGAAAGTAAAAAATTACCAAAAAAAAGTCCTTAGAATGAAGTAATGGATTTTGTTAATTTGCATATTAATTATATGCTGCCATGATTGCATTTGGGGTGTATCGAGTTAAACTATATATATATACACATTTGACATGAATTTTGCCTGTTCCTACTTACTCTTTTTTTTTTTAAATGCAGCAACTGGAAAGTAATTTTAAGTTACTTTTGTGCTCCCCATTTATTTCTAGTAGCTGGCGCTGGTTTCGAACGTAATTACTCACCTACTCACAACACAGTCCCAAGTTTTCCTATCACTCCAGTTGTGCTTTCTAAGATTTTCTGGACCACTTACTTCTTAGCTGTTTGCAATCTTAGGAGTTGCTGACTTAAAATCAATATATGTGAGTAGACCAGCTGGGAGCCTCTTTCTTCAAGTTGGGTCTCTGAGATGATTTTTCTCATTACTGCATGTTAGATGTTGTTGTTACTTAGAAACCTGACACTCAATGCACGTCTTTATGCTATGACCGAAAGAGTGATAGGAATAAGAAAATGAAGCTGGAAGGAGGGATAAAGAATTAGGAAGCTAAGGCAGGGGGATAAAGAATTTAAGTGCAGCCTAGGCAGCACAGTGAAACCCCGTCCAGAAATAAAGACTAAGTAGAAAATAAGGAGCGTTATTTAAATTTAAAACTCATTTTTCATGTGTGTATGTGTCGTATGTGTGTGCGTACATATAATAGGCAGGCATATGTGTGCCTACACTTGGGTTTGCAGAGGCTGGAGGAGGACTTTTGCTGTCTTCTCTGTTTACTTTTGACCTCATTGTCTTGAGACAGAATCTCCCACTGATCTTGTAGCTAAATATTTTGGCCAGCAATACTCCACGAATACTGGGTTACTGATATAGGGGATCTTGCCTGGTTTATTTACAAAGAAGCTGGTGTTTTAACTCAGATCCTCACGATTGTAGGCCAAGTGCTCTAACCCACTGAGACATTTCTTCGGCCTGAGAAATTTTAGTGTAAGGTTACCTACCAGTCCATACCCCCAATCATATTGTCTAACACTGGTCTTGCTTGTTCAAAATTGCAAGACCTGGTATATTATCATGCATATTTCCCACTTCATCAGATTTTCAGTATTTAAAACTTAACGGATTTTTACAACTTTAGATCTCTCTCTGTCTTAAATTTACGATGTCTATGGCAGTTTTCTTTTCATTTCTATAGTTAGGTAGTCCTTTTCTAGTGTACCCTAAAATATGTCTTTAAATAGCAAACCAGTTAAGTGAAGTTGCTGGGTTGAGTGCTGGGGTTGGTGGAGACCCAGAGATACCTTTTTCTGGGGGGTGGGGGAGGGGCGGTGATGACATGGTAGACCGTTTTAAGGTGGGACACAGAAAGGCAGTGTTGACATTTTCGAGTGATACCTCTTTTAGAACTGGATGTGACTTGAGGTAGTGTCCTTGCGCTGGTAGGATAAATGTGTCTGTCAGGCCCACACAGAAAAATACAGCAGAGCTGGACACAGGACAAGTTTTCTCATCTCCCAGTTAGAATCTTCTTTCGCAATCTTCCCCGTGATGATAACATAAAAATAATAGACTGTCTTGGGCAATTAGTACGGGCTAAGAAAGATGAGGACACTTCAGGTGTGAGAATGTGCTGGAGATAAGATGTGGGTGCAGCCACTGTGATTCATGAAGCAGTGGCCCCAAGTAAGAATTAGGGGGATGCTCAGAAGGTAGCTAATAAATTTCTCTTCTCTCCGGCGCACTCCCTCGCTTACTGCAATGCACTGATTAGGGTTTAAAATGGCCCAATGAATTATGCAAAAACTGCATCTGCAGAAGGGGCCGTCTTGCAGCCTAATGCAGCGCAGATGGAAAGACCCCCTTTTAATCATTGTTCCCACAGTACTTGGAAGCGTTTTGAGGAATAAGCACTCAGAAGTAGAAGTGAATGGCCTCCACCAGCAAATGAGTTCCTTCTGCAGGGAGGAACCGAGAGGTATTTGTGATGCAGATGACGGCTCCGGGCTTGAATGTGCATCCTTATCATTCGAGATTTATAGAAGCAAAATGGAAATACTTGCTTTTAAGATGGTTTCACTAGAGAAATTGCTTCTGCCCGCCTGGCCCAACATGCATTATTATTATTATTTTCAAAAATGGTGACAATGAACGTTTAAATGCCAATTCACTCCAATCAAGAAAACATGCAAATTACCTCTCTCTCTCTCTGATCCTTAGTTACTACTGAAGAGATGGAATTAGTTAGCATGCCCTTACTTTTATTAGCATAATATTAATGCAAATGATCACTAGGGTTTTTTTCTTTAAAAAAAAGAACCACAGAAAGCAATTAATAACAGTGCTTATTTTCTCAATAAGGAACAAAAAAACATTTATGATTAGACCTTTAACTGTGTTATCTGTGCCAAAGACCCCCTAATTGGACATACACAGGTACCTGGTTCTAAAATGAGCATCAGCTTAGCTCTTCCTCTCAGAGAAGAGCAGACAGTGAAAAAGGAGGCATTTCAGAGCAAGAAAGGTCTGCTGCTACCTATGGCAGTTCTGTAGGGGACCACAGCACTGTGTGCCTGTCCCAGTGTTAGGGAGGCTGCTTCAGGAGGATGGAGCATTCAAGGCCAGCTGGGCTCCATCACAAGTCCGGGTCTTAGAACTGCAGCAACATCAACATCATCCAAACTGTACAGGTGTGTTCTGAAGACACTGCCACCTAGAGGAAAAGACTGAGGTGGCCAACTCCATCAAGGACTGAGCTCAAGGCGTCCCAGCAAAGGGGTGACTTTGAAGAGGACATTGACTAATTCTTTATTTGCTCGGAGGAAATGGGCTTAAGCTGAAGGGAAGTGAAGTTGAATTAAACAACAGGAAGGCCTTGTTGGCTGCGGAGAGTTTTATAAAATTAGTCAAGGTATAGGAAGAGGCTGGGGTTTCCTTCTCACCTCCCCACTGAGTTACCTTCTTTGTTTTTTTTTTTTTTTTCCCATACTTTCTGGCATCTGTCTTTGCCCAGCTGCAACACCTAGTGTCACCACAGTCAGCTAGAACACACTACAGCCCCTCCCCCATCCTGCCTTGCATTGTTCTTTTCCTGACCTCTTTAGACAATGCAGCCTCTGATCAGAGGTGAAATCCTGTGCCTCTTTGGACTTTGGACATTGGCGCGTAGAGTACTTTGCACCTGCACAGAGCCAGGATTTGTTGAATGACTGTCCGAGTGCCCCATTACAAGTCTGTCTATTATTAGCAAGCACGGCCCGGCTCTGTAGTGTCACTCCACCAAAGCACTGAAGCGTTGCCGTCATTAAATCTCAGTGCTCTTTGTCGTATTCTTTACTTAAAGAGGAAATATAGGATAGGGATTTAGCTCAGTGGTAGAGCATGTACTTAGCATACACAAGATCAGTGGTTCTCAACCTTCCTAATACTGCTGTCCCTTCATACAGTTCCTGGTATATGTTGTGACCCCCAACCATAAAATTTGTTTCATTGCTACTTCATAACTATGGTTGTGCTACTGTTATGAATTGTAATGTAAGTATCTGATATGCAGAAGGATATTTCATATGCAAATCCAAAGGGGTCAAGACCCACACGTTGAGACCTGCTACTCTAGATTCAATCCCCAGGAAACACCCATACCCACATACATACATAGGCTATATAAACACAAAATAAATAAATATTAATAACCCTTGAAATCCTAATCATGATTATTTTAAAATAGAGCTTAAATTGCAGTATTCATATTAATATTTATAAAGGCGGGGTCATGAATAAATGTAGTTGTTGCTGTTTAATGAAACTGGATTGATGAAGTGATTAGATTAAAAATGATCTTTCCTAGGTTAGCCAGATAGGTCAGTGAATAAAATACTTCCCACACAAGTGTGAGGACCTGAATTCAAGCGCCAAGACCCAGGTAGAGATGGTGGGCTTGGTGGTGCATGCATGTAATCCTAATGCAGAGAAGTCAGGGTTAGGCAGATCTCTGGGGATTGTGTTAGATGAGTTTGCATATGAAAGAATGTTTAGGGCTTGAATGACCAAAAGATGAGGAGGACATAACTTTTCCTAGGTATGGTGGAGGAGATGGTTAATTGTAGATATTAGGGAGCGCAAAGCCAGAGGCATCCAAAAGGGTCTAGAATGATCATGACTCTTGAGCTAGGCCTTATGATGGAGGGGAGGGGAGGAAAGAGTGGAGATCAGGGGCTAGGTGGCTAAAAGGCAAAATAGGGCAGACATAGCCAATTGACTTGAGTATATGGAGAAGAACAACTGGGGGAAGAGCTGCTCAGGCACCGGGCTGCAGAAGGTGGAGAGGAGGGAGTGGGGAGGGAGGTGTAATGGGTAGGAATTGAGCAATGCTGATGGCCAAGGTCTGCTCTGAGAGTTAAACAGGCACCTCAACCTTTTTTCAGGTTTGAGAACTAACAAGCTAACAGTATTTTTCATATGAAACTCATGCCTTTTACTGACTTGGGTCAGTGAACAACTAGATTCATTGATGAGGTGGGAACCCCTAATAGCCTGCACTCGAACATGTGATTAAAACAAACAAACAAAACAAAAAACCTGAAAGACATCGAAGTATTGGATTCATGCCTTAGCGCAGTGGTTCTCAACCTGTGAGTCACAACCCCTTTGGGCTTGAATGACCTTTCACAGAGATCCCATATCAGATAGTCTGCATATCAGATATTTATATTGCAATTCATAACAGTGGCAAGATTATAATAATGAAGTAACAATGAAATAATTTTCTAGTTGGGGTCACCATAACATAAAGAACTGGATTAAAGGGAGGGAGGGAAGGAAGAAGAGAGAGAAAGAGCACATCTGACACAGTAAGGGCTACATAATGAAGAACTGCAGTGTTTTTACCAAATAAAAAGCCTTCTGTTCTTATTAAACATGATGATTTAACTCTGGGAAACAGGGGTTTGCAGTATTTTTCTGCCACCACTTCTCAGCATGTAAGTAGCCAATTAGTGTGTATCTCTGTAATGGATTATTTTAGAGTGTTTTGATTTTTAAAGATGCCATTTGAGTTACTGCCTTGAGCTTTAAAAAAAATCCATTAAATGAACTGTGACTTAGGATTAGGACAGAATTTCCCACTCAAAGTTTTATATTTCGAGTCTTCTATATTCATCCCTATTCTCTATAATTGCTCCAGGCCCAGATTCCCTTCTTGCTAAATTTCTGCAAAGAAAATACAGTTTGACTAATATTTATTTTTTCTCAAAATGCCAACTCCCAGGCCAAGCTTCTTGAGGCCCCAATTTGACACTGGCCAAGGTTCCTGGGACTCATATTTCACCTGTGCCATCATCATCATCATCATCATCATCATCATTATTATTATTATTATATTATTAAATGATAAATAAGTCTTCACTCCCCCATATCTTCATTATATTTTTAATTAGAAATTGGCATTTTTTTCCCTGTGCCATTGTTTTATCCTTTATAGACCTTTTAGGCTGCCTGTGTTCTTATCTCTTGGATCAGCTCAGGATCCAAATCATGTTAAGAAAAATGGGCTTATGTAGTATTATGAAACCGAACTTTCCAGATGGAGGTATCCTTCAAATTAAAGGGTTTATTGAACAGTTAGATTCTAGCCCAAGGAAGGATCAGTTTCTGGGGTAAGATAGTTTGCTTTCAAGCAGCAAGGTTATGTAGAAGGTGAAAAAAATGTCCACTGGACTTAAAGCTAGGAGTATTTGCATGAGGGAAATTTAGAGACAAAACGTGTGTTTGAACCTACATTGGCTAGAGGTATGAGGGCCTGGATAAGGAAGTGGGGAAGCCTTGGGGTAAGAAGAGAGTTCATAAGCAGATGTAACCATTGCTTCTGGATTGGTTGAAGTTGCAAGCAGAATGTGGTGGTGCATGGGGTACCTGGGACTCAGTGGACTTGTGTGAGAGTTTTGCCATGGATTCATAAATGTGTAAGGCTCTCATTTCCAGCTATAGCTTTTCTATCATCTCCCCAATCACTCTTCCTTTCCATTCTCTAGTTTTCTGATTAAAGTTAGGACATCTGATTTTTTTCCTTATCATTCTCCATTTAAAAGGGAAAAATTGTCTTGAAGTAGTCACAACATGTACTTTGTGACTGACTGCTGAGCACACTTTGAAGGAAAGACAAGTGGATTATTTTTAAGGTTGTCTACTTTTCTTTTTTTTTTAAGCTGGAAGTTATTTCTCTACCCTCTCTACTTCTAGGTAGAGCTGATGTTAACACTTGCCCTATACACATGCCCTGCGCATCTGTGTCTTAAGATATTTGAAGGTCATTTGGAACCACCAATAAAATTATGGTTACAGCCCTCTGGATGCTGTCTGCTTTCTTCCTCATGTGCATTTGCCACAGTGTTGCTCATGTTCTGAACATATTGACTGGGGTTTCTTTCCCACCTGGTCTCGCAGCCCTTTAGCCCCAAAGGAACACACAGAGGTCTACATAATAAACTGATTGACCTATTAGCTCAGGCCTCTTATTAACTTATAGTAGCCCATAATACTTGTCTGTGTTAGCCACATGGCTTAGAACTTTTTTTTTGGCGAGGCAGTCACATCTTGCTCCTCTGTGTCTGGATGATGACTGCAAACTGACTTTTTTCCTCTCCCAGAATTCTCCTGTTCTCATTGCCCCGCCTCTGCTTCCTGCCTGGCTACTGGCCAATCAACATTTTATTAAAATACAGTTGACAGGGTGCAGACCATTGTTCCACAGCCCCCCCCCCCCCACACACACACACACTTTTTTTGTCTCATAGCATGAACTATCCAGTTTTACCACTGGGCAACATTACTCCATATACACTCTTCCTCTTTTTAGAGTCTACCAGTGCTTCTCAATCTTCCTAATGCTGTGATCCTTTAATACAGTTCCTCATGTTATGGTAACCCCCAACCATAAAATTATTTTTGTTTTTACTTCCTAACTGTAGTTTTGCTTGTTATGAATTATAATACAAATATCTGATATGCAGGATACCTGATATGTAACCCTGGTGAAAGGAATATTCAACCCCCAAAGGGGATTGGGACCCACAGGTTGAGAACCACTGGTCTAACACAGCTATAGATATCCTTTTACTTTTAATGTTTCTTTGTAACATTTGCCTAGCTACTGGAAGCTTTGTTTAATACGCTTATAGTTTCCCTAGGCACAGGATGGCTTTTCTACTTTAAATTTGAATACTTAGAAAGAACTAAGAAGGATAACTATTACCTTTGCCTTGTTTAGAACATGCCTATGTGTTTGATTATTATCAGAAGATTTTTTTCTTGTTTCTTAAAATTGGACTTATTTATATATTCATGTTTTAGAAGAGCATAAGACATTTGTTAGTGTACACATGCAACACCTACTGAAGGACAACACATTAAGACATTGTACGTAATTTAATATTGTCTTTAGTGCTATCTAATATTAAATTTTAAAATATTACTTGAAGTTTTGTGTTCTATAAACAAATATTTTGTTAGTATTTATTTAAGACATTTTAAGTCAATAGCAATGGTTTTTATAAACTTGTGAGATATCAGATCATTATAATTTAAAGCTGGCTTGGGCTAGCATGCAAGAAGTAGACTTTGATAACTGGAAGAAAGAGAGGGGGAGGGGGCAAGGGAGAGGAGACAGAGCGGGAGGGAGAGAGAAAAAACAGTAATGAGTATGATACTATGAATGAGAATATGAAAGAATGTATAGATCTGCTGTCATTCAGCACACACAAATTCCTGACCAACATCCAATGTATATTTTCTAGATCTCAGATCTTCAAGTTAATTATTAAGAATTATTAAGGATTTTTTTTTTCTTTGAGTCTTCTCTGAAAGTGCTTTTTTTGGATAGGGTTTCTTTGTAGCTTTGGAAAGTGTCCTGGAACTAACTCTTGTAGGCCACGCTAGCCTCAAACTCACAGAGATTCACCTATCTCTGCCTCCTGAGTGGTGGGATAAAAGGCATGTGCCACCACCACCTGGACCCTCTGAAAGTGTTTTTGGTAACTTGATAGTCTCCTCAGAGGGAAAGTTGGAACATAAATTCGAAAACTAGAGAGGAAAAAAATGTAATTTTAAAGTGCTGTGAAAATTAACGGATGAAAGATTGGTTAAAGCTTTGGATACCGATCACATCTTTAAAGCCATTGTACAGGTACGGAAGAGAGCAAACCTAGAGATTTGTGAGGAAGCCAGGCTCTGCCATGATGAAAGCTTTAATAATAAGTTTCAGACAAACTCTAGAAGGCTGGGAGAAAGAGACCCAGGGAGGAAAGGGTTCAGGAAGGGGGTCTCCATACATTGATATCATTAAACACCCTAACTGGATGGCTTATAAAAGACAGTCTTCTTACAGTTCGAAATGTTGATAAATCTAAGATCAGAATAATTTCAGGGTCAGGCATGGTGGCCTACACCTATGATCCCAGCACTCTGAGGCTGAGGCAGGAAGGGCCTGAGTTCTATGCCAGTCTAGACTATACAGCATGACCATGACATAAAAGGGGGTGAGTGTTGTGGGGGGGGGCACCTTCTCTTTGTGTCTTCAGTTGGTGGAAGAGGCTGTGCAGCTTCCTGTTACATCACCTTGACTAGCAGGAGCTTGGTGGATCTATGTGGAGGCAAACCATCTATTTAGAGCATAGGAAGGAGCTATGTAGGCATCCTCAAATAATCTGAATCTGGGTAATGTTTGAGTATGGATGGCATCAGCTGAGGATGAGTGTTCAGTGACAGTGACTTGAGAGAGGAAGTGAAATTCTTACTGTGGAAGGTGTGGTAGCTCCCACAGGGCTTGAATCTGTGTTAGGAGCTAACTACCACAGGGGTCATGACTTAGATGCTCACACTGGAGAGTTGTCAGACTGGTATTGTTCAGGAAGAGCTGGAATATTCTACCTACATCTGGTTGTGAGTGCCATTTATCATGTGCCTTGTGCTAAAGGATTGGAGAGCCTGACTAAATGGCCATCTCTGATAAAGGTGCTCAGCTCAGCAGAAGACACCCAAGGACTAGTTTTTATTATACAGATTGAGGAACCAGGGTAGGACTCTGGCATGCCTATTTTACAAACAACAGGCCAAGTCTTTCTTACAACTTAGCACTAGTTACAGTCTGGCATCATATCTGCTTCCCCTTGTGTATGCTTCTGTTCCCTTTAGGAAGCCTACTTTCAATTGAACATTGGGGAGAAGAAACACAGAGACAAAGGACAATACTTTTGTCAGTGTTAAAATTTCTCACTTCTCTTGCTTCTCCGCTGGCCGCTTTTCACGTCTCTAATTTCTGTGTAGTTTTATGCAACTAAATAAAAAAACTTAGGAAATTAAGTGGGAGCTGCTATCTCAGAAAGGCTGAATTCTATAATAAATGTTGGAAAGCTCTCAAGTGCCTGTGATGATGAATAGTCCTTCAGCCTAGGGAGGTGAAGACGAAGAGAAACATAGTTTTGTTCCAAGACCCACAGAGTTGAGAGGTAGAAACACAAGTTTGAGAAGGCCCCCAGAGTGCAGGATGTGGTGAGGGCTGAGGGAAGTCTGTACAGGCGAGATGATACCAGCTCCCACAGGGAAAAAAAAAAAAAGAAGTACCAAGAAATGCAGTTGAGTCATGACAGCTGGAGGACAGATCGCCCTGCAGAGTTTCGCACAGAATGCAAAGCAGCTGCTGGTGTTTATTTTCCAGGTGGCTGTACAGCTGCCAAAAACAAAAGAGGAAGGCATCCTGGAGAAAGGACTCGTGGATCCTGGTGTCAATGGATTGGAGTCCTGGTGACAAGATGAGTTGAGTAGATAGACAAACTCCACTTGATATTCTTTGAACCAATATCTCATGATCCTGGAATTTTTGTGTCCAGCCCTACTCTGCATATCTTCATTCTTGGAAGATAATTTTTTAAAAAAATTGGAACGCCTTGTTCCAATCTGGCTAGTTGTTATGTCTGTATGTTAGGAGGAACTGGTTGACCTGAGGAATAAATAGGAGCCAAGTCTACCAGGAGCCAATGCTCTAAAGAAGAGCTGTGTCTATGACCACTGTTTCATGGGTCCTGTGTCTATGCCTAGGAAGAGAGTGGATGCCTGCTACTTGCCACCCCCATCCCCCATCACTGCTCCCAAGTCATCTTTGTGCCTTCCCTAACTTCTTAGTAGACCTCATGGCGGCGTCTGCCTGTCTCTTTATTCTTGTAGTGATGTTGACATAGAATGAAGAACTTTTAAGGCAAAGCAAAAGCCACAACAATGACAAAATCCTAAAGAGGCAAGAGTTCAGCTCAGCCATCTATTTTTGGTGCAAGTGATACAGCCAAGTATTCAAAGCTACTTGTGAACTTTGCCAATATGGTTTTCTTCTGATTTTGTTCAGGTAAATATTGTGTAAATAAATGAAGTCTGTTCATTAGCTTACTGCTTTTCTGTGTAAATCCAGGTGTGGTTGAACATAGCTATAGTCCTAGTTGGCACTCAGAAAGCTGAGGTAGAATGATTCTGCATTCTAGGGTAGCCTAGGATATATATCAAGACCCCCTTCCCTCCTCTTCCACCCCCACCAACCTTCAATGCCTGTTGTTGCTTTGCTGTATGTCACGATCGATGCATTCACTAAACAATCAGAAAACAATACCTAATATGTTCGGGGACTTAATCTTTAAAGAAAAATCAGAAAGAAATGAATCAATTCTATTTTTCTCTTCTATGTAAATCATGAAGGATGGCAGTTTACATGAACAGTGAAAATTAAATCAGTAGCCCTTAAAAGGATGGCAATTAGGCTGGATACAGAGAGAGAGAGGTCTTTCTCCCTGGAGTGTTTCTCTTGTGTGTGGGGAGGGGCACTGTGGTATAGTTGGCCAACCAGTTTCTCTCTGCCTTTAGGCATTGTCAGGGTTTTTTGTTCCTGGACATCAGGCACTCCTAATAATTACTACTTTCAGCTAAACCACAGCCAGCATTCACTTCCAAAGGAAGTCACAGTCACTTCAGCTGAACAGCTGCTGATGGACAGGGCCATTACACAGTATTAATAGCTTAGCCATTTACTGTAGTACTGATGACTTCTTTACCACCTCTGCAGCAGGGAAGGGAACCCGCTGATTAGACTCACACTTCTTAAATTTAACATGGAGATAACACAGATGAAGAAGACTGAGATTTGAGAATTAAGGCAAAAAGGGTTTTCAAAACAACGTTTTATTTGTTTTTAATGGGTTGTATTTGAAGTCATTCTCCAGAAATACACCAATTGTGTTTTAGACCATATACTGGAAAATGTTTTTGCCATGTCAAATGGTGTCTGGAAGGTTGGTGGCATGAGGGGGAAAAGGAATTTACTAAGGGCCTGAGAAGACAAGGAGAGAATTTTTTGAAGCAGGCTGCAAGAGAGGTAAAGGGTGAGTTTACAGAGAGAGGCAATCACACCACTGAAAGAGAATGCTTTTTATTTGTTTGTTTGTTTTGTTTTTGATTTTTGTTTTTTGAGACAGGGTCTCTGTAGCTTTTGGAGCTTGTCCTGGAACTCACTCTGTAGACCAGGCTGGCTTCAAACTCACAGAGATTCACCTGTCTCTCTGTCTCCCGAGTGCTAGGATTAAAGGCATGCGCCACCACCACCTGGCTGTTTTTGTTGCTGTAAAATAGTGGTTAAGGGAGCAGTTACTTGGTCTTAGCTCATGTATGGGTAATACTATGTGCAAGGCCCATATCTAGATAGGCATAGGTAGGCAACTCACTGTCTTGGTCAAGTAATATATTTTACTGATAATAATTACTTTTCTTGAGACTAACCATCTAGGTAATGTGCCACAGAATCTTTAGAATACAGGCTCCAGGTATTTTTATATGACATTTTAAGTCATTGGGTTCTGATCCAAAGCAGTCATGGCCTAGCTGGTAATATGTGGGAATTTAGCTTTTGTTTTGGGCCTTTTGCCCTCTATATTTCTTTCCTTGACAGATCAACAGAGTAAAATCATTCACAAAGTGAAGGCGTAAATCATAAACAATCCCACACCAGTTTGGAATTATGATTAATAGAATGGTTATTTATTTAAAGGGGAAAAACTTACAGATCACTGTCCCAGACAACAGCCCTCTGTGCAATCATGAAGGGAGCCTAGTCGCCGGACGCGGAGCCGGAAGCCAGAGAGCAAGCGGAGGGCAGTTGCTGCTTTTTGAAAGAAGGAGAGACCAAGCCTCAATGGGCTGGTATTTCAGCAGCTATTGGCTGAAGGACCAGAAGGAGCTCCCACAACAACAAAGTATAAATATTTGTCTTCTGTGGTCACTTTGGAGCTGAGGAGGTGTATTGGAGTCCTGGTTGGTGCTACGGATCCGCTTAGAAGCGTAAGGCAGAAGAGTCTCGAGCAGCATGTTAGAGAAGCCAGGGGATGTGAATTTGATTAAGGCTAGATGATGACATCACAAATGGAATGGCTGGGTAGGTGATGTCAATTCATCTGGGAGTTAAGAACAGGCCAAACCAGCAGTCCTCTGTGAAGACTGAGTTGTATTGTTTGATGAGACTATGGAAAAGGTAACAGGGGAGTTGGTTATAAAGTGTGGGAGTAGGTGCTATGAAACAATCCTTTTCTACACTATGAGTATATATAGCTCTCACTGGTTTATATAAAGCCGGCACGGTGGTAGTTGGGCAGGAAGTTAGTCGGGAAAACCAAACTGAGAATGATGGAAAGGAGAGCGGAGTCAGAGAGATGCCAGCCAGTCAGCCAAACAAGCAGGATGTGTAAATAATGAGGTAACAAGCCATGATCCATATAGGAAAGCATAAATAGAAATATAGGTTAACTTAAATGTAAGAGTTAGCTATTAAAAAGCCTGAGCTATCGGCTAAGCATTTATAATTCATATTTGGTCTCTGAGTCGGTTATGTGGGATCAGGCAGTCGGGACAGGAAATGTCAGTTTACAAATAGGAGTAGGGAGGATCCCAAAAGTCACAGTGGTTAAAAGGGATACCATAATGTGATTTCAGGAAGACAGATGGGAGGTGTGGACTAGCAATTGTGAAGATGAGAAGTCCTAGGCCCAGCATAGGTGCCCAGTGATGCTGTAGGAAGGGTTTGTGAACAGGACATAACTTACGAGAAATGATGATGCTATCTGAGCAATGGCTTCAGAATTATCTCAGAAGGAAAGGGTTTAAAATGATTGCCCTCTGAGTTGGGGCTTTTAGGGTGGGAAGGGAGGGAAAGGAATGAGCTAAGTCTGTGAAAGTACGTAGTTAAGTTTAGAAAGGTGAGGAAAAGGCTCTTGGCTCTTCATTAGGGTCTAAAGGTGTCGAAGCATGGGCTTTACCTTGCCCTTACCAGAAAAGGAAAAAGAACTCCAAGAGGATCAGAAGGGTGGGCCTTATAGATTGATTGACAGCAAGTGGAGAAATGAGGAGGACTCAATAAGAGCCAGGCCAATGAGATTTGAGTGTTTCTTTAGTCCTGTGGGAAGGACTTCTGAAAGTGGTTGTGCTAGCTCTTATAATTTGTTATAAGCTAACAGCTTTGATAGCAGCCTTTTTTATTCTTCCTAAGAGACAGGCAATCATGTAGTTCTGGCAGGTCCTTCCCCTATCATCTTCTCTACCCTCGGCCTGTTATGACTAGCATGGTTCTGTATCCAGTTACTAACCACAATGAAGTCTGGTATGGCTGTGCCTGGATTAACGGCTTATAAACCTGCTAACGGTGAAATTCCTATTCTATCCTGAGAGTATAGTAAGTGGATCAGAATGGTAGAAATGTCTTGCCAGGTGAGGTCTAGGGTCACAGACATTTGCATCTCTTAATGAAGGTAGACACCTTGTCTAGTTAACATTCGTTTGAACTAGCTTTGAGACACGTCAGACACAGAGAAGTGGGCATAAATCGAGATGGTGCCATGGTCCCCCCACCAATCACATTGCAAAGAGGAGAATGCTTTCCTATGGAATGAGTACGAGTTCCTAAAAGAAGTCCAGAAGCCAGTGTGGGAGGGATAGACTACACCTGGGTACGAGGAAGAGGCAGCTGGGAAGAAGGTTCCATAGACAAAGGGTGGAACCAAAGGCAGGAGAGGAGTAGGGAGGGAAAAGCAGAGACTTATCACATGAATGGTTGGGAGGCTGGTGACCCAGAGAGAGGAGTTAGGCTCTAGGTTGAGCAGGAACTTGGATGCATCCAAAGGAGAATCCTCAAGATTTTCATTTGGGGCTGGGTTTAAGGAAAGCAAGCTATTGATAGAAGATCTACATCTTTCCTACAAGGGAGAGTCCTATGACAAGTTCATGAAAACTGGAATATAGGAATCTTGGAGTTCTTTCTTTAACAATGTCAGAGATCTAGAATGATATTGTGAGTAAACATGACATTAAGGGACCAGGATTACTTGTCTTCTGAGAGTCTACAAAGGCCACATATTGCTGCAAAAGAAAAGAAGCCACTTATGAGGTTTTAAACACAGAATTTACACTAGTTTTGAAGTGTACATCCCAGGGATGAGTTAGAGTAAATGAGGAATGTATAATCCATGGAGGGTCATTAAGGGGCAGCTTTCATCCAGAATGTTTCCTCTATAGGTAATGGACCACCCAGTTGTCTGCAAGAGTCCTGAAGCAAATGTTCTTAGGCACTCCCCAAGAATAAAGGTGAAGTGGCTCATGAAATTGGAACCCAGTTTTTGCTTTAGAGTCCCTTACATTGTTAGGACCAATAAATCAGTTGACCAGGTTGAACCTGTCCTTAGAAGGGAACTCATAGGCTAAACTTGGCTCTAGGCTTGCCATGAGGTAAAAGTGTGACTCACTGTCAGAAAGAAGTGAAAGTTTGGTCACTGAGTCTCTCAGTTAAGATCAGGAAGTGTGCCTGGGAGAGGGGATGGTAGACATGCAAACAGCGGCCATTCGCACTGAACTGCAGATGCCGGGAAAGAAGGTTTAACTCAGTAGGCACCAGCCATCTACTTCTTGATCCCTCCAACTCCTGAGAAAAGAAAGAGAAATGAGAGGAATGGGAGACGTGGGGCTCCTTGAGAAGGAATTAGACATTAACATGCTTCCATGACTATTGTAACAGAGGTAAGGGGGAGGGGATTCATAGAAGAAGAAAAGCGGCACCCACCTGATGCTACAGACGATAGTAGTCTGTCCTCCTTTAGCCCCTACCTTCAGGTTCTATCGGAGTTGCTTTGTTTGGGTACCTTTAGTTGTGAACAAGATGTAAGTAAGGCTTTTGCAAAAGGACAGAAAGGGACTTTTTAGTTTGCACCCTACAGGATAAGGGTGGTCCAGAGTCCCAGTCCAGGGGGCCTTTGAGTCACACTGGAGAGAAGCCCTGGCCAGAGACCTTTGGTTTTTCAAAGATCATTTGGTTGATAAGTGGCAGAGTCAACAGCAGAGGCAGTAGTACTGACTGGGTAGATGCACTTGATAGTGAGATGGCAATAGGGCAGCTGTGCTAGACTGAATGAGAATGGCCCCCCGTAGGCTTGTATATTTGAATTAGTAGTGGAGAGGATTAGGGCTGGTGGCCTTGTTGAAGAAGACATTGCCACTAGGGGGTAAGATGTGAGGTTTCTGTAGTACGCACCATTCCCAAGTTAATTCTCTTTCTGTTATGGATAAGAGGTAAGGTTTCCACTACTGTTCCTGAACCATACCTACCTGCCTGCTGCCGTGCTCCCCACCATGATGGCTATGGACTCATGCTCAGGAATTATAAGCCCCCATTTAGGGCATACTCCAATAAGTTGCCTTGGCTAAGATATCTCTTGACAGTAATAGGAAAGTAGCTAAGGCAGTAGATGACCTTGCCAGACATGGGAAGAGGCAACACAGAGGCAAACAGGTGGAAAGCAGAGAGTAAAGCTTTCCCCCTAGGGCCTTCTTTGATTTGGGTGCTGCTGGAATGTACCATCCACATTCAAGGCATGATTTCCCATGGAAAATAACCTGATCAAGAAGAGCTTTTCAGTTGTGCCCAGTGGCTTATCTCTTAGGTGATTATGTATCCAAGTCAACTTAGATGGACCATCACAATGAATATAACAGCCATTTAAGGATGTTAATTATAGACCATTTCATCAAGAAATTTGGTCTAGCTATGTGCACCATAAGCTCAGGAAATGGCAACTGTTGAGACAGAACCAAGGTCTATCCTTGTGAGTCTGTTTGGTATAATAAACTGACCCCTAAAAAAGAAGTGATTCTGTTAATCCAAGTTTTCACATCCTTTCCTGAGTTGGAGAAAGTTTTAGTCCTCAGACCTTATTACCTCATCTAGAAAGGGATGAGAATGTTTTAAAATATCTTATAATATTTTCTTTACATTTATGTTTCAATAAATGTGATTTTATATAAAATATATGTAACTATTATGATTAATAACAATATCTGAGTTTCAACGTCTTGCTCTGGTTAAGCTAAGATACAAAAATAAATGTGACTCTTCTGTTTTATGTTCCCTACTCTGGTTACTTCTTGTATAGAAATAAAAGTAAGCCGGGCGGTGGTGGCGCACGCCTTTAATCCCAGCACTCGGGAGGCAGAGGCAGGCGGATCTCTGAGTTCGAGACCAGCCTGGTCTACAAGAGCTAGTTCCAGGACAGGCTCTAGAAACTACAGGGAAACCCTGTCTCGAAAAACCAAAAAAAAAAAAAAAAAAAAGAAAAAGAAATAAAAGTAAGGTGGAAGGAAGGTTTCAAAATGACGCAGTGGGTGAAAGTACTTGCTAATAAGCCTGCTGGCCTGAGTTCAACTCCTATCCTCCAACTCATAGGAACAGAAGTAACTTCCAAAAATCGTCCTCTTACCTTTATACATAGGGCATGCTACACACACACACACACACACACACACACACACACACACACACACTAATGATGATGATAGTAAAAGTTGTAAATAGGGTAAGAAATATGATGGCAGATGTAGTCATTTTTTTTTCATATTTAGATGGAATTGTTTAAGAAAGTAAAATATAATGTACCGGCGGTCGGAGGAGTTTGGAAATAACCAAAATAGTCCTTTTATAATAAATCAGTTTTAATAAAGGGAGAAATAAGGGAACTTACAGAGCCAAGGGTCCAGCGAAGCAGAAGGTAACGCGGGGGCCAAAAACAGGGGCTCCTTACTCCCCTGGGGCAGCCACGCCCCTGAACGCAGGGATTGGGCCAGCTGCCCCAACAATATAAAACTAAGGACTATTATCCAAGGACCTGAAGAAAACAAAGGTCACAAAACTTTTGCCTCTGAAAGGGACAAAGTAAAGGGTCAGACTTGAAGGACTGCTTGCAGCCCTGAAGGCATGGGGGATTGTCTCCCATGTCCTTCCGAAGGTCCTCTGACATGCACTGACAAAGGATGGATTGGCAGGAAAAAGGGTGTGTACATGTGTTTAATGTGGTTGTGTGCATCAGAGGCTCTAAGATGTGCAACATAGAGAAAGTTGTATGAATGAAACATAAATACTCTCTAACGGGAGAAAAAAATAGAGCCAGGGAGGTAGGCAGAGTTTTCCTGTCCTGACTGCCTGCTCCCAAATAACCAGCAGCCACTTCCCAAATAAATTGGCTTAATATAAGTTATAAAAGCTTGGCCAATAGCTCAGGCTTGTTAATAAATAGCTCTTACAATTTAACCTATTTCTATTAACCTATATGCTGTCCCGAAGCTCATGGCTTTTACCTATATCCTATTTTGTGTGTCATACTCATGTTCTGTTTGGTATCTCCTTTTTGCCTCTGTTCATCCTCTTCCGATCATTTTCAGTTTGGCTTTCCCACCTAACTATCCTGTTCAGCTATTGGCCAGTCAACTTGTTTATTAAACCAATTATATCGACATATATTCACACAGTGTACAGAAAGATTATTCCATAACACAGAGAGTCGTTGACACCTTCAGGGGATACTAAATGATTTTTAGTAGAAATAAATGAGCCCCAAAGGGAAACCACAGATTGGGACCTAGTTGCTCTCAGCTCTAAGGATGGCTGCCCCCAGTTAAGGAAGCAAGATGTCAATGTAAATGTGATCTTACACACATAAAGTTTCTCTAGAAATCCTGCAAATTGCATCATCATAGGAATTGATGGAGAGCCCAGCTGGGTGTAGTGAAGGTTGTTGGTACGTTTTCCTCTCCAATGGTTAATGTTTCCTAGTTACTTGGTGATGTTCCTAGGGAGTATGCTTAAAGAGATAGTATTTCATTGAGAAGATGTTTACTCTGTCAGGGAAGAGGATGTGAAAAAGTTCTTGCATGCTTTGGGGCAGAAAAAAAAAAAGAAGAAAAAATTAGATAGCCCTTGCTTCAGAGGAAGGTCCTAAGGCTTTCCACTTTCTTTTAATTCAAAAACATGCCTGAACCATACTTTGAAGTATTGTTTTCTAAGCCTTAAGGGGATAAAGTGCAACAAATAAAAATGGGACCACATTACTAAATATACATTCCAGTTCACATCCTATAGTTACAAATACATCAGCTTTCTGGTGACTTTAGAAAGAGACCAGGGATGACCAAGGGGCACAGAGGTAAATATATATTGTCAAACCCCATGTTGGGAAAGATGCTCACCCTTTATTAGGGATGGATATGAGTGAATGATTAAGGACATTGGCAAGGTAGGGCTTTTGAAATGATATATTTATTTTTTGTCATTATAGTATCAATATGAAGATACTATTGGAATACATCCCATTTTTTTATGAAAGCCTGTAAAACTAAATGAAAACAAACAAAGAAGTAGGTCAAGAGGCACTAGGAAAGCATTCCTGCTTCTCTCAGTAGGGATTTCTGGAATATTGCCTGCAGAATAATATGTCCCCTTGTCAGATCCATTAGGGGTGTATCTGAGAAGTGGAAGAGCGGTGGTTTTCAGGGTGTGGTTGGAGACATGGGGAATCTAACAATCCTTTCAGAGAACTCACAATCTAAACCATTTTCATAGTGTCACTAGGATTCCATTTGTTTCTTTGGTTCTCATTTTGTTGTGATAACATAGACTCAGGACATGGGGTATAGATATATCTAGGGATAGAACGCCCCAGCAGATGTGAATATCCAGATGCCTTGGTGAAGCTGGACATTACAGGCTGTTTCACAAACATAGAACAGTGATGCTTGTCTCAATCTTTTTAAACTTTCTTTTTATTTATTCTTTGTGTCTTTTGAGCCTTTCATATCATGCATCTCAATCCCAATCATTTTCCCATCCCTTCATTTTCATCCTCTGCCCTTGCAATGCCCCCCACCCGCCAAAATAAACCAAAATACAATTGAAGAAAAAAGAAAGAAAAAAATGGAGAAAAGTAAAAAAAAAAAAATCTCATCATGAAACCTGCAGTGTGACACAGAGAGTCACGCAGTAAGACCTTTGGTCCATATATCTTTACTTGCAAGTGTTCATTGCAAAGAGTCATTGGTCTGGCTCGAGGCCTCTGATTTCTGCTACACTACCAATGCCAGGTTCTCACTGGGACTCCTCTTGGATATGATCCTGTTGCTCTGTGTTGTGAAGATCCTGCAGCTTTGGGTCTGCAGGACTGGCCCCTTCACATGCTCCTGTAGATTATGGATGGGGTAGACGTTGGCCTGGGTCATCTCATAACCCTGGTTCTGGGCCTGAGTAGTTGCAGGGTTGGTCAGCCCGCCAGCTCTTACCCTGTCCTCAGCGCCAGGGTGAGCTCTCCAGCATTGATCACCCCTGGCAGCAATAAGCAAGGGGCGGGGTCATTTCTCCTACTTTCATGTCCTCAAATTTTGATCTTCCACACTTGGACCATCTACTGGGTTGCCCAAGAGAGGTGCAGGGCCCACTTTCCGGAATGCTTCAGCTGGTAAGAGCCAGGGTAGCTCCCTCGCTCTCCATAGGTGGCAGGGGTAAGGTGGTGGTGGTGGGGGCGCATTTTTCTCACATTCTTTCCACCACATTGCCCACAAGGAACAGGGTGGTGTGACTGGCTATCTCATTCTCACAGCTCAGGGCAAGCCTCTGCCAACAAGGTCAGCTCTGTGCTGCCACTGCGAGGATCAGGGCCCGCTTTCCTGAGTGCTGCGGCTGTTGAGGGGGGGGAGGTCTCCTCCCTCATCTGTTGCAGGCAGCAAGGGACTTGGGAGTAAAGGGGGACATCTGTCCCTCACCATGTCACCACATAACAGATGTGTAGTGGGGACAGCTCTCCCGTGCTCACAACTTCAGGGCTGGCTCACCCACACCTCCTCCAGCAGTGCCAGTTCCACCGTGCTGCCTAGGAGAGCTACAGGATTCCTTCTCCTCGAGTGTTGCAGCTGGTAAAGGGGAGGGTCAGCTCTCTTGCTAGCTTGAGGCGGTAGGGGTGAGTGGGGAGGGCATCTTTCCTTGATTCCCACAATCACACCTAAGACAAGGGAGGCAGTACCAGCTATGACCCTATCGTACCCTGAGGGCTAGCTCACCTGAGCCCCCTGTCTACAAGGTCAACTCAAGTGTGGTGCCCTAGCAAGGCACAGGACTGCTGAAGTTAATAAGGGGTTGAGTTAGGTCCCTCAACCTGCTGCAAGTGAGCAGCGCTGCGAGGAGGGTACCTTTCCCTCACCTGTGCCACATGTCGTCAGAGAGGGGCATGACCTGCTGTCTCATTCTCACACCCCCAGGGCCAGTTCTCTCATGCCTGAGTGAACAGGGTCAGCTCTGTTGTGCTGCCCAGATTAGGTGTAAGATCCTCTCACCTTAAGTTCTTCAGCCAGTGAGGGGCAGGACCAGTTCTCCCTAGCGTGGCAGACAGTGAAGGGTGGGGCCGACTCTTTGCAGCTCTATTCTTTCTGCCTTTTGTGTCATCAGGAGCCACAATCACCAATAGGGACCAAGGCTGTATCAGAGTCATGAACTCAGACATGAGCCCCAGCAGTTACCTAGGCCCAGATATCACCGTGGCTCTGGGTGGCAATCAACTTATCCACCTCAACCCACTCCTCACCTTTTTGCCTCTTCATATATGCCTCTGTCCACAGGACACGAACCATTCTGTGTCTCTCTCCCATGCCACACCATATTTGCTCTTCATAGTAATGCCCATCTGCCTGGCACCTTGCAGTGCCAGGTAGGTGCGCCAGTATTCTGGGCACAGTGCCCCAGGTCCCGGCGTGGGTCTCCTTGTCCCACTTAGACCCTCAAGCATAGCAGAATCATGCTTCCTCATCAAAGAGATAATAGTGTCCAGAGGTGCTAGGCAGGCTCCAATTTGGTGCAGAGATGTTGCTGGAGTCCTCTCCTGGGCAAGGCTACAAAGCCCAGGCTGTGATCTGTTGGGTTCTGCCTGGCCCAGCCACATAGCATGGCGCAGAGGTGTATCATCTCAGTTTTTGTTCATTTGTTGTTGGTTTGCCTGGAAGGATGCAGCTTTCTTCTTCTCCTCTTCCTTCCTCTCCTCCTCCTCCTTTTTCCCTTCTTCCAAAAACTTATATTCTTTTTAAATGAATTATATTTATTTTTTCACTTTTAATACCTCATGTAATAATGATAGATAAAACATACACAAGGGAAAGTTTTCTGGTTATTCTTAAAGCCCTTTGCCTATGTAAAGGGGTCTCTGTCATCCTTGTTTGAGAATTGTACTAGAGGATAAGTGATTTCTCTGAGTCTTAGAAGAGAGCACAAACAGCCTTATTAAGACATAAAGGAGGGACTTGTTTGTAGATAGTGGTACAAGGGTTAGGAAGGACACCAT
This sequence comes from Arvicola amphibius, assembly GCF_903992535.2. Classification (NCBI taxonomy): domain Eukaryota; kingdom Metazoa; phylum Chordata; class Mammalia; order Rodentia; family Cricetidae; genus Arvicola; species Arvicola amphibius. Next base: position 34,586,124 of record NC_052054.1, read on the forward strand.
GGCTATGACCTTCTCATGACTAAACATGAGGCACTCTGGTAGGACTTCAGACTACGGCTTTTGTTTGTTGCAGGTAGGAGGGTTAAATACAGGATCTCCTAGTTAACATATTTACCATAGAGTGACTTCCTGAGTCCTCAGTGCTACTGGTAGCTTTATTTATCTATTAAAGATAGAAAGATGGAGAAGTAGAAGTGACCTATCAAAGATCATGGAGTGAGGCAGTGGGAGAATAGTCTGGTGCTTGGGTGTCTACATCTCTGCTGACTGAACTGACAGTAGGATGAGTCATTGATCAGTCCACCGTGGCATCACCAATGACAGCCATACCTTCCTGTAGAGTACAAATTGTCCAATCTTTTTTGCATTCTCTGTGACAAAAGATAACAACCTGTGTGTGGTGGCACATGCCTGGAATCTTAGCACTTGGGAGGCCAAAAGGGTCGATGGCAAGTTCAAGGACAGTGTTGTCTTCAGAGTGAGCATAAGGCCAGTGGGGGCTATATAGCAAGACTCTGTATCTAAAAGAACAGAAACACAAGCAAAAATAGGCATTCCTAATACCTTGAAAAGTATAGATACATTTAAAATTTTCTGATCACATGAAAACGTTATTAAGGCAAACTGAGATAAGTTATACCTGGGGAAAATATAGTGTTGCAAGAGGAGGCTACTTGTTCTGTTCCTGGTTGCTCAGCAGCTCAGACCCGAAATAATTACACAGAAACTGTATTACTTAAATCACTGCTTGGCCCATTAGCTCTAGCTTCTTATTGGCTAACTCTTATATCTTAATTTAACCCATTTCTAGTAATCTCTGTATCACCATGTGACTGTGGCTTACTGGGTAAAGTTCCCAGCGTCTGTCTCCAGTGGGGCTTCTCCCTGACTCCAACTCTTTTCTCCCAGCATTCAGTTTAGTTTTCCCTGCATACCTCTATTCCCTGTGCAGGGCCAAGACAGTTTCTTTATTAACCAACGGTATTCACAGCATGCAGAGGGGAATCCCACATCAATACAGTAAAATAAAGGTTGAGTTACCTTTATAAGCATAAAAGAGTCTGTGAAAGTAAGTATTTCTTGGTTGTTTTGATGGCCATGAGAAAAGGTCAAGGGCAATGTGTGTATTAGAAAGGGCATGATGTATGCACAGCAAGACTGGGAGCCACTGTCAGACAACTTCCCTGAGAGGACTATTTTCCTTTTGGTTATTGCAGTTGCTGGAGGTGAGCAATGAAAGACTGCTTGAAGCCTCACAGAGGCTGCTGGAGGGAAGGAAAGAACTTGAAGGGTTGTTTGACAGCAGGTCCTTGGCAGTTGGTAGTTGCCTATGGTAGTCTTTGTTTCCTCGATTTCAGCACCACGTGCCAGCTGAGGTCGCACAGAGATGAATTCTCTTCCACTCAGCTTCATTACACCTAGCAGATGGTGCTTTATGATTGTGAACTCAATTTTCAGAATAAGTGTTAATAGAAAAGACATAGTCCTTAAAATAAAAATGAGGAAATCGAGTAACTGGTCACTTATCAGGGCAGCTTTAAGACGGTTCTAGCTGGCCTGAAGGATAAAAGTTAAGTATGTTCTCAAAAGAAGTGAGACAGCATATTAGCTGGCCTCACCGGAAAGAAATGTTTGCATTGGAAGAAAAAAAACTAGATTGACAGAATTCAGCAAAAAGTGGTTTATTGCCAAACATTTGCTTCTCCCATTCCTCACCCCCAATATTTAAAATAGAAAATCTGTTCCAACAATACTTACCAGTGATACAAAAGGAAAACGGAAAAGAATGGAAAAGGCCCATGATTCAGGGATTTTCCAGTTATCACAAGTTAATTCAGCAACCAAATCCTAACAAAGTCACAATATTGAGTCACTTCATCAGCTCTGAGGTATAAGATTGGTGCTATGTGAATGTTTGGAAGGCAGGGCTCGACAGAGAAGATACGTTTATGTAACAACGCTATAACTCAGTGCCCTCACATTTTTCTGCACATGCTATCTTAATGGAAATTTACTGGAACTTTCTTGCCAGAGCAAACACATTCCAGCAAGAGTGAAAGACTTAATGTTCTTCTGTTCAGGTGCACCAGTTTTCTGTGTGCAGATAAACCACATTATTTGGTATTATTAGTTATTATACTTCTCGCAGTTCATAGGACTTATTGTCTCCAACAGGGACCATAGAGCCAGAGGTAGAAAACAAGAAAATGTCAGCCAATTTTGTCCTCCAATGAGAGAGAAAACAAAAGCAAAGGCATGATGCCTGCAAAGTTGTCATGAAATAGACAACAGCAAAAATGGGTGGGAAGCACAGCGAATCTGCTTTAGCTATCCAGACAGGCTGATCAAGGAGGCGGACCACACACAGCTGAGTGAAGCTTCTGAGCCTGGAAATGCAAACCTTTGTAAGAGGGCTGACATTTAATGAACTGTTTACAAATCAAGACTGAAAATCCCACAGTGACACCATGACTCCACAGTGACAAATGGGGCCAGTCACCTGGCTTGGCAGTTACATACACAGTGACATAAACAGGATGAGTGGGCTAGAAGGGAGGAGGAGCCCTTGAGTTAAGGATGGAGGAGGCCGACGATGGACACTGGATGAAAGAGATTGCCAGGCATTCTCTTCCACTTCCGCTTGCTAACCCTGTCCCTGAAGCCCACTCAGGTTGGTGGCAGGAAACCAGAGGTATTGTTTGTGAGGTAGGGCATCTCACTGTACAACCCAAGGTGGCCTTGAATTTGCAATCCTGCTGGCTTAGTACACTGAGTGTTGACTTGACTAGGGTAGGGTTCTACACCCTACTCCAAGGGGATGTGTCAATGATCCTTCTTTTTATCCTTACAAGCAGCATTAATAACGTACTGAAGATCTAAAAACCGGCCTTAATAAATATAACTTGCCTGGTAGCATATCACAGCTAATGGCTTGGTTGTGCTCCCTTTTTTCACAAGTGCCCTTTTTCCCCCTACCAAACCATTTGGAATCCAACCGGATGGACTTGTCAAGAGTTTAGGAACCTGCTCCTTCACATAGTGTTAGGGTCTCACTCTTTTAAATATCAGAAAGACCAGTTTAAATATGAGACTATGACTCATGGAATACTAAAGAATTTTATTTTATTATGTTTCTCTTTATTTTCAATATGTACAGGAAATAAAACCAGTCTAGCAAGTATTGCTTCTTAGTAGTTCTTGAGAGATTAAAAAAGCATTTGAAATTAGAATAATAAAACTCTTCTACCAATTATTATCCCCACTCAAATTGTAGTCTTTAAGAAGAAAAGAATTTTATATAAAGCGAAGACTCCAGAGATGAAAATGTACCTTTTTGAGGTACTTAAGGGTTATTTTCTTTCTATCTGTAAATTACAAGGATAAAAATTTCTATTTTATATAGTTTTTTATTGCAAATTATCATAATTCCATTTCAGAAGTAGGTGGGATGTGAGTATCATAAAAACTAGTTTACTTGAATTCATAAAAATCTCATTCAAGGGCCAATAAGGCAGTTAGTGGGTAAAGACACTTGCTGACAAACCTGGTGATCAGAGTTCAATCCCTGGGACCTACAGCATGGAAAGATAGAACTGATTTTCCCGAACTATCCTTTGACCTCCTCATATTCTCCATGACTCGGGAACCCTCTCCTGCCCAATAAAGAAATGTAAGGGAAACAAGTCTCATACCAATTTATCTTTTGTTTATAAATAGCAAGAGACAATTTTAATTTGTTCAGAATTTCCAGTAAATGAGTATTTAGCCATGTTAGAAATTATTTATAAGTCATGAGTCCATTTATAATTTTAAAAGTGCTTTCTTCAGTAGATTAGAACAGAAGATTTTGTAAGTTAACTTCTATATATTTCAGCACTAAAAATGAGATAGAAATTGAAATTAACTCTTTCCTGGTGGCAGTGATTGGCTATAAGTCGATTGAGTTGGTATATACATGTAATTGCAAAAAAATTATGCATTATATAAAATGTGTTCCTAATTTATTTGTGAATAGCTAATAACTAATAGCTAACTATTAGTTTCTAAATATAAAATTTTAGATTTAAATGAATCTAAGTGAAAGTGTAAGTTAGTAGTTGCTCCTGGTTCTTTGTTCTTCTTTTCTGTAGAGCCTGAAATTCAGATGAATCATCATACTGCTTCCCTTTTGGTGCCACTGACCATAAGTTAACAAAACATGGGTGAACTTTAGTTCCCAGTCTTCTCACCTTGGTGTTGTGATATTTTGGAAATAGTGCTCATTTCTCATGCTGCAATGAACCATATTTTGTTCTGTATTTATAGTCGCAGATATGGCCAGTACACCATGAACCAAGAAAGCTCCACCAAAGTTAAAGAGAGGCTTCCATTTGATCGATCGGGTTCCCAGGACTCTTTGGATGAAGTGTTGTCAATGGAGGACTATTGGACAGAACTAGAAAATATCAAGAAGTCTCATGAAAATCGCCAAGAAGGTCAAGAGGCCGTTGTTGTCAAAGAACCTGATGGTAATGACTAAGCAAATAAAACATTTGTGTATTAGTAGAAAATGGATGTCTAGAAAGGAAGGGAACAGACCCCAAGTAGTTGCCTTTGAACTTGAAGGTTACTAAGCAGTAGCAGATTTGAGTCCAGTTACCAGGTACAAGTGTTGTGGGCAAACTCATTGTTTATAACAATGGCTAAGTCCATTCCATTAAAAATTCAGTGAATTAGACTTGCTGTTTAAAATCATCCATGCTGACTTTAATTCTTTCCATAATATCCTAGCCTCATGGCTATTTGGTCTCCAAGAAGTGTGATGGCAGGCTCTTTATGTTGCACTGATTCTGTTTCTCTATTTGTTAAGTAGCTGAATTTGTTAGAACTATGTTGGTTTGCAGTCTGTTTTCTTCTAACTGAAACTTAGTTGGTGTAGCTCTTTCTGCTTTAAGGAAGAACAAATAAGTTCATGCTCCTTTTTCATATATGGTCATCCTTTGAGCACTTGAGGGTATGTATCTTGTTTCTAACCAATAGATTTCTACCTCTCAGATGTGCATAAGACACCTGTGAGGTTTTGAGACTTCAGGTAGACCTGGTCCTGTATCACTCAGCACAGTATCCAGATTGAAAACAGTACAGCTTGCTTTGCTGATGGCAGGGTGCAGATTTGGATGCTAGAGGAGAGCATTAGCATTTTCAGGTCCCTTAGTTGCTTCTTTCTAGAATTTAACAGATCAGTTTTGCTTACATTTCTTCCCAATGGTATTTTATATATAATTCATTATCTATTATATTTGATATTCTGGAAGAAACATGCAATAATACTTGACTTTTAAAATATTTTTCTTATTTTTTTACCAATTCTTTTAATACTTTAAAATTTTAAAAATTAAAATTAAAGACATCATCATATTTGTGATGCCAGATTTTTGTCATCAAAACTGTGGCTTTCTTTCTATGCTCTCCATGAACTTGTGTATATATGTTGGTGTATCAATAGATATATAAATGCCAAAAGGTAGTTATAATCAGTTCTGTGATCCACTAGTACAGACATCTTTAACTTAGAGTCTAATGAAGCACTGAATTAAAGTAACTCTAAATAGGGTTTTCTCCTTTGCTACAATGTTGCTTTAAAAACAATTTACCAGTAGTAATCTGGGTCAGCTTCAGCGCTCTTCTTACATAGGATCTCACTATGTAGCCCAGGATTACCTTGAACTTGTAATTCTCCTGCATCAGCCTTATAAGAGCTGGGATCACAGGTATGTGTCACTGTACCAGGCTTGGATACTTTCCTTAATTTAATATTTTTCAGATTGATAAAAGAAAAATCATATCAGCCAATCTGATTTCTCATATATTTTTCTGCCATTCTTTTCTAAACATTATAAGAAAAATCTATCTTATTTGGAATAATTAATAAATATCATCTTTTAGTGTAGTGATGTATTGCGGGCCTGCTTTTCATCCTGCCCACATGGTTAGCTTATGCCCCGAAATAACAACACACAAATTGTATTCTTTTAAACACTGCCTGGCCCATAATTTTCAGCCTCTTACTCACATCTTGACTAACCCATATCTAATTATCTGTGTAACACCACGAGCGGTGTCTTACCGGGAAAGATTCAGCATGTCTGACTTGGCTGCTGGCTTCATCGCATCTGGTTGTAGAGGCAGGGCAATTGTCTGAGCCATCTACCTCACTTCCTTCTTCCTGTTCTGTCTACTCTACCCACCTATTTTCTAACCTATTAGGCCAAGCAGTTTTCTTTATTAATTAACCAATGAAATCAACAGATTGATAGAAGACCCGCCTCCATCATTTCCCCTTTTTCTGTTTAAACAAAAAGGAAAGGCTTTAACTTTAACATAGTAAAATTACATATAACAAAACAGTTATCATGCAAAAATCACAGCTACAATATTTATATATACTTTATCTTTTATCATAACAAAGGAAAACAACTATAACTATCTATTCTTCTTCAGCTCCATCAAAGACTCCAGAAGGACACAATATTACCTAAGTAAATAAGAAATATGCAGTTTCCAAACTCTAGAAATGATAGAGACATCTCGCTGCCTGGACAGTCACCCAAAGTTCTTTTGTATTGTTGGGGCATCTATCTTCGACCTATAGGCCCACAGTATCCAGCAGACTTTCCCATGACGCAGGAAATTTCAAAGACAGTTCAGTCACTATCTGCTGTGTCCTGCAGAATGTCTCCCAGACTCTTTCATGAATCAGGAACCCAGAGAGATCATCTCACCTATAGGCAAGTTCAGCAGTCCTCTCTCTGCTGGTTCTTTGTGTTCAGTTTATCCAACAGTCCAGGCAAGAGCAGTTTCTTGCCCAAATGGCTATCAAACTCCATAAGGATCCTCTTCTATGCCCATCTTCCTCTTGAAGTAGATTGGTGCTGTTAGGAGCTGACGTGTCTCATTCTCATGAAAAGCCTTAAGTTATTAAAACATTTAAGTGCAATATTCTGTAGTCTTTGAAAGATATTAGGAATGCCTATCTAACTGAAATATATCTCTATATACCTAGAAAATTTAACTAACATGACTATAAGCTTTACTATTATCGATGATTATCCATTAATAACCTATATTTCCTAATTACACATTAAATTTTTAAAATGAACTACACAATCACAATACCTTAATCAGTATCAGAAATACATATACACATAACAAGTTTAAATCACTAAAGCAAAATCCATATCAATGCAAATTATTCATATCTATATCTCCCTTTAAATGTAAAAGAACATTTACAAACAATATTTGGGAATATGGGCGCAGTTATTTCTCTCCAAACTGCTTCCTGCTGAATGGGGACGCTGTTAGTCAGATTTTTCATGGTGTAACCTGTGTGCCAGGTTCATCTCAGTCATCAGTTGGGTGAAGTAATTTTCTGAAGATGTTCACAGCAACTTTTCAGGAGGGCATGGTCTATCATACCATATTGGGATAGAAGCAATCCAACAGGTCTCATTTTCTGTAAAAATAAAAGAAGAATCTCTTTTCCAAAGTATCATATCCTTAGATCCAAATTCTGAAGTCAAGGTATTTTCAAAATATCTATCTTGGATTAGTTCAGGAGCATTTATAAACAAATATCTTTTAGCAGCTGTTGCTTCTTCCTCAGCATTCAAACAATTCAAAGAGGCAGGGCGGTGGTGGCGTACGCCTTTAATCCCAGCACTCGGGAGGCAGAGGCAGGCGGATCTCTGAGTTCGAGGCCAGCCTGGTCTACAAGAGCTAGCTCCAGGACAGGCTCTAGAAACTACAGGGAAACCCTGTCTCGAAAAACAAAAAAACAAACAAACAAACAAAAAAAAAACAATTCAAAGAGAGCATAATAGTATACAGTATCAAGATTCTCTGTGTATTTTCCATCTTTATGTGGCTTTACTTTAACCTCTATTTCGTTTACTTTTACTTTTACTTTTTGAGACAGGTTCTCTGTATATCTTTGTCCTGGAATAACTCTGTAGACCAGGCTGTCCTTGAACTCCGAGATCCTTCTGCTTCTACTTCCCAAGTGCTGGGATTAACCAATGAAATCAACAGATTGATAGAAGACCCGCCTCCATCATTTTAGTGTGTGTTTTAAGAAAAAAGCAACTTGCCAGTTGCTCAGTGGGAAACACACATTTAAGTCTTATGTGTAGGAATGTACCTTTAGCTGTTTGAGAAATCTCCAAAGTTAAATTGAATTCACAGATGATGAAGAACAATGGGCATAATTATATATACTCATTTTTCTTGGATATTTTTATTATTACTATTGTTGACATGATCTCACTATGTAGCCCTGGCTGTCTTGGAACTCACTATATAGACCAAGCTGGTCCTCCACTCATGGAGATCTGACTGCCTCTGCCCCTTGTGCTGAGATTAAAGGAGTGAGCCACCATGTCTGCTTTTCTTAGGTTTTAAATAGTTTGTTTTTCTTCTATTTTTAAAGTACTAAAGACTATAATCATCTTGCTTTCCTTGGCATAATAATGCCAAGTCCTTCCCCCTCCCCCAAACTCTGGGTTTCTGCACCTGTAGCGTGTTTTAGCTCCTTAGCAGTAATGACAATGACTGGCTGTTTTTCTCCCGGCCAGGGCTTTTGACACTCGATTTCAACATTCAAGGAGCTGCTCCAGTGTAGAAAGGCAGAAATCATCCTCTAGTGATACAGATGATAGTATTTGCAAAGTGTCCCGACCTTTAGTCTTGAAGTAGCTCTGGTGGCCCTCATTTAGTTTACATAGGAAAAGGCAGAATTAACTTGAGGCCGCCTTGTTCAAACTGACATGGCTGTCAAGCTTCTGAAATGGACTAAAGACTCTTCTGTGTCTTTTGTGACCTGCTATTACTTTTTTATTTCTCTCTATAAACATGGTGCTTGGAGTTAACTCTAGTCTGGTTTTCCATCTGTTTTTCTACAAGCTTCTTTAGGCCTTAAAATACAGCATCCCTTGGTATCTAGGAATGATTTGTTCCAGTACCTCCAGAGCACCAAAAATCCACAGATACGTGTCTTTTATAAAGACACAGAATTTGTGTAAACCTATTTACATACTCTTGTACACTTTAAATCAGTTCTGTGTTATTCATAGTACGTGCTAACATCCTAAAGTACATTATATAGGTGTGATATTGTGTTTAGGGAATGACAAGAATTGAAATGTCCTCTTTAGTCAGGCCAGGTAGGGCATGCAGGTGTCTACTGTAGGAGATCAAAAATTTAGAGCCTGCCTGAGCTATGTAGTGAGACAGTGTCTAAAGAAAAATAAACAAACAAAACCCCAACAACAACAACAAAAATAAACAAAACACATACAAAAGAAAGGAAAAAATAGTTTGTACCCATGTTCAGTTCAGACACATTTGCGTTTAATAATATATTCAATCTAGTTCAGACACAGAGACCACAGATGTGGAAGGAACTATATTTAAGTTACAGCCGAATTTTTACTTTCCGTATTCTCAAGCAATTATCTAGTTAGTTTTCATACAAGCTCTTTTGTTATTGTTGTTGAAAGAAATGTGCTTTAAAAAATTCTTTAATATCTCCATTATCTCGTTTGAGAAAAAATGGAAAATTTATTTTGAAAATTGAATAGTTTTCCAATGCCCTGATATTTTTTCTTTTTACTAACTTGCCATATGCCTTACCAGCGACACAGAACCGAGAGAACAAACCCTTTTAGAGATTAATGTTGGACTCCAAGATAGCCTTGAATTTAAGCCAAGAAACTAGATCTGCCTGTGTGCTCTCAGCCCCAACTTCCTGCGCCACCCGCTGAAGCAAGTTATCTCTTTATGGCTCGCTAGCCTCTAGAAAGAGCGCAGTACCGCCCTCCTTAGTTAATATGCAGGAAGTTGTGGAGGTTAATTACATGTGAAGCAATTTAAAATTTTTTAATTAAGTATATATGAAATTGACCCAAAATTTGCTATCACTATGGCCAGAGTAGATGGCAGTTGTCCAAGTTTCAGATAATGATTCTCAGCACTGGCTTGGTTGTAATAGAAGCCTTTCAGTCAGGATTTCTGATAGTCGAAAAACATGAATATTCTTATACTTTGTGGTTGCAAAATGATGTGTTTCTTTCTTTTACAAAACTATTTTAGAGGGAGAACTGGAGGAGGAATGGCTCAAGGAGGCTGGGTTGTCCAATCTCTTTGGAGAGTCGGCTGATGACCCCCAGGATAGCATCGCGTTTTTATCCACGCTGACCCGGACTCAGGCGGCAGCTGTTCAGAAACGGGTAGAAACGGTCTCCCAGACCTTGAGGAAGAAAAACAAACAGCACCACATTCCTGACGTCAGAGACATATTTGCTCAACAGAGAGAAGCACAAGAAAAAGTAAGATTCTTTACTGATAGTATGGCAAAGGCTTGGACTCATCGGAACCAATCCAGTTCCTTCAAGATCATTGCAAACTGAATGAGCACCTAGCGTCTACCCCGTGTCAAAGTGCTTTGCCGGCAGTGTGCCAATGTTCTTGATTGAGTTTTGCCATTTAGAAGGTACCCAGTGAGGCAAATACCTAAGGAAGTTCAAATTCAGTGCAATAATTCTGTGGTCGGTAGGATGGAGTCCTGGGAGCATTTAGATGTGCCTGTCACACCACTGGGTGTGACAGAGTGGGGGTGAAGGCCTTCCACACAGCCTGCCTGCATGTTGTTTCTGATAGAAAAGCAGGAGGGGGGGGGGGGCATGTTTTCTCTTTTCTTGGTTTTCCAAGACAGGTTTCATCTGTGTAGCCCTGGTTGTCCTGGAACACACTCGCCAGTATTTGCCTCTAACTCACAGAGATCCCCCTGCCTCTGCCTCCCAGGTACATATGAATTAAAAGTATATACCACCACTGCCTGGTCCTTATATAGTATTGCTAGAAGAAATCTTTGAATTTCCAACCAACCCAAGGATGAATGGAAGTGTGGTATGAGGAAACAGATGGCACCTGAACGGTGAAGTTGGGACCTTGAGAGAAGGATTACCCTCTTTGTGGCAAACTTTATGCACCTCCCATGGCATATAGATTTGAGTTAAGACAAACCCAGATGGTTAGTGTTTTCATGCTGGATTCGGGTGGAAACAGAAGAGTGGTAAATACAGAGATTTTAGGGAGGTGGTAGAAGTAGTAGACCCATGTGGCCCTCACAGTGCTATGCAGAATAGCCAGTTGATAGATCATTCATTGCTTGTCTGTGAGGAAATAAGGGGCTTGCATTGCACTGAAATGATCGTACTTATGCAAGTCTTGCTACCAACAAGGGAAAGTCAGCTGAACTAAATGGTGTTTTTAAGAGCACAGAAAATTTGCCTTCTGGCCCCATCAGCTCTGGTTTCGAAAACCCACAGAAGTCATTGGGAGGGTAACAAAAGGATTCTTGAATAATGGGTCTAATGACAACATTAGCAGTAGCAATTGCTGCCACAGCTACTGAGCTAACGGCTTCACCTGCTTTATCTCATTGAATCCACACAGCTGTCTTATGAGTGAGGTGTTATCATTGCCATCCTACTGCTGAGGTTCATAGACTTTAAGTAACGTGCTCAATGTCCCGTAGATGCTAAACCCAATTTTGTCTGACTTTAAGGCACTCTTCCTCCTGCTGTATTTCCACTTCCAAACATGACTCTGATGCCGAGCAGCCTGAATTTGAGAACCCATTTATAGTATAAGCAAAGGGCAATAAAATTTTCATGATTCTTCATAAAAAGTCAAATGGAAGAGCTTATATTTAAGGCACCTTTTTGGGGGTGCCTTAAATATAACATTCTCCTTCCTTCTATCTATAAGTCTATAGAGGATTGGCCTTTCATGGCACAGTGAACACAGTCGGGAATTCTTTTTTTCTTTTTTTTTTTTTTTTGGTTTTTCGAGACAGGATTTCTCTGCAGCTTTGGAGCCTGTCCTGGAACTAGCTCTTGTAGACCAGGTTGGCCTGTAACGCACAGAGATCCGCCTGCTTCTGCCTCCTAAGTGTTGGGATTAAAGACGTGCGCCACCACCGCCCGGCTTAGGGATTCTACTTTTACATATAGATATATATTTAGAGTATGTGGTCAGACTGTTTTTGTTAGTGACGGAAGATAGGCATGCAGGTGGATACATTTAGGTATTAAATTCCCTAGTGTCAGCATGAACTTCGTGCTTAAGTGTGAACACTGAAAAGCTGAACACACATTTATTCCAGAAGAGAAGAGCCACAAACAAAGAGAGAGGCTTTAGGGATGGGGAATGGAAGATCGTCTTCTAGAGGGCGGTGTATTGCAATCAAAGGTGTCCAACAAAAGAAAGCATTATCTTAAAATGCTTGTGTTATTTCTCTCTTAATGAGACCAGCAGATAATAAAAACCAATTATTTCAGATTCTAAACCACATGGGCTAGACTTTTCCAGGAATTTGTTGAAAAAAAAAATAATGTTTCTTCTAGCACCAAGTGACAACATTGTCCTGGAGACTGGCAGGAATCCCACACCATGTATTTATTAAAGTTCAGCTCTCTGCCCATTCCTGCTTTACACATCCTCTGAGTTTTCTAGGTGGACAGAGCCAAAGAGGAAGCAATGCTTTTTAATTAGGAAAGAAATGTCATATTGTATAGCTTTATCATTCAGTTTTCCATAACTGGAAACCTCGTTCTGTCCTTCAGCCCTGGTAGATGTCCCAAATAACCACTGGCTAGTAAGCAAACAAGCAAGAATTCCCTGACTGTGTTCACTGTGCCATGAAAGGCCAATCCTCTATAGACTTATAGATAGAAGGAAGGAGAATGTTATATTGCAGTCAACTAAGGTATACCTTTGACCATGCCATGTGTCACGTCGGTGACATGCCATTTACTGCTCGTTGTCTTCAGCACTACAGGCATCTAGCTCATATGTTAATGACTTATTGGCACCAGCCCTGGTGATTTTTGTAAAACTGTGGGTGAGGGAGAAGGGTCTTTTGTGGATAACAGCTTGAGGTTCATTGTGTTTAGAGGAAACTAGAAGGACTAATTTATTTTAATGTAGAAATGGAATCCAATAGAGTGATTATCAAAAATAATGCCCTCAAATAGGCCTCTTTGTATGGTTGCCCGAGACTCCCTTTTCTGATCTTCTAAAACCCTCTAGAAAAGGAAGAATTGCTGTCTGACCACAGGCATGGGTGGAGTCAATCCTGGCTCACCATGTATATCAACCCCTGAAGGGCCGTCTTTGTAGGTCAACCCCACTCTCTAAAATAGACACAAAATTAGGAGGGCAAACTTGTTTGAGATCAGAGGGGGGGGTCCCATGAGAGTGAGGGGGAATAAGAGAAGGTCCTGGCGGTATTGAATATGATCAAAATATATGCTTGTGTGAATTTCTAAAAAATATTTTATAACCATCAACAAAAGATGTGTATAATACAGTGATTTTTTTTATCATCACAATAAATTATTACACATTTTTATTATGCTTCCCATAGTAAGCTCATATCTGCCAGCAATTGCTCCTTATATTCTGCTGAATATTCAGGCAAACATGGGTCTTTCGGTCCGTTTGACCTTTTCTAGACTTTTTCATAAACATGGAATTATAATATACATGGCTGTCTGACTATTCCTTTCACGTAGCATAATATTTTCAGAGTTTATTCATGTTGAAGCATGATTTGGAACTTTAATTTTTGTTGTTGTTGCTAAATGTTATGTCATGGTAAGAATAGATGACATATATCCACTTACCACTGGATATTGCTAACATTCCTCCTTCATCTAGACAGTGGTGTTTCATGTGACAAGGGTATTCTTGACATCTTTTGCCATTCCCAGTTGTTGACATCTTTTGCCATTCCCAGTTGTGCTTGGTATATGTCTCCCTGTTACGGGTAATCACACGCTTGCTGCATGGTTGTCTATTGATGGTAACCTTGGCACTTTATCTCCTTACTGTGACTTGTAAAAGTCTGAGTACATTTCTTGTTCTCTGAAGGTTAGGATGGTATTATTTACAACACCATTTTCTCCAGTTGGGAGTTGGGAGATGACTAAGTGGCTCCTTTTCTGTGTTTAGTCTCCAGATGGCTCAGAATCGCAGTCAATTGGAACAAATGAAAACAGAAGCCAAGGAAAAGAGGGTATGTAGGCCCTGTGCTCGTGATTGTCCCCTTTAACTGCTGCAACACAGTTGTCACTTGAACACGTTACCCTCATTCTACTAAAGCAACTTGATTAAAATACTAATGTTAGGTAAATAAAGAAAAATGCATGATTCTGGACGTAGGGTTGGCCCTTTATCTTTTCTATGTGTATTCCCATCTGATCCAAATCTGCATATCCATCTTCCTGACTGTTTATCATATCAAATTAGTGGGGAGAGCTTTGTACTTCATTCAGTACACCCATGAATATTCCCTGGTAGGTATTACTCTCGGTCCATTTTACAGATGAGAGAACTGAGGTTTGGACTTGGAAAGCTATGTTCCCAAGAACATGCATCCGGGATGTGGAGTTTCAGTGTCTTGTTCATGAATCATAAGCTCCAATTCAACAAGGGGTTTCATTTTCAGAAGTTTTAGAGAAACCTTTAAGAAAAAAAGCTTTTCTTTCTTTTTTTGAAATTGATTATAATTTTCTTTCTCATTAAACATTTCTTATTTCAGAGATGAATTAGAGATTCAGTGTCTAGAAGAAAAATGAATAGAAAGGTTCTATTAAGCACCACCAGCTTAATACAGCTTTTGTGTTTACAAGAAGGGAAAATATCCTTGGCTAAGGTCCTAAACTGAAGCTTAAAGAAAAAAGTCCTCAAGTTACTTAAGAAACACTAACACAGATGAGCTGTGTGTTGATTATTTCTCACGTCTTAGTGACTGAGACATCTGTCGTGATAGTGTTGCCTTGGGCTTGGAAGTAGAAGGGTTGCAGAGTGGTTGTCAGGTAACTAGAGGCCTGGGAAGCCCTCCCAGCCTTCCTCTAGATATCACTCATTAGGAAAAACTTACAAGGGATGTTCTGGAAATCTGAGAGCAGGTATCATCTTTGATCTGTCAGAATTTTCTCAATACTTCTCTTTTAAAACATGAAAAATTTAATAAAATAATTTTTTTTAATAAAAACACTTAAAAATATGAAGGCATACAATACACACATGAACATATTAAGTCTGAGTATGTGTGCGCGCGTGTGTGCATACACCCATACCCCTGTAAAAATAGTTTCTTCTTCCTCCTTTTTTGGAGACCTCTGTAGTTATCATGTGTTGTATCAGAATGAACTGTTGGGGATTTCCCCCTGTCTGTGTGCCAGCAGACACTGAAGTGGCAAGCAAGCTGGCTGTGCCAGCTCTAGCCTTCTGGAGAGCTGGGTCCTCAGAGAGACAGACGACTCTTTTGTGCCAGTGTCAATATACTTTGGGCTTTGGAGAAGAGTGACTGCCAGTTGTTTAACAGATATTGAGGAAAACATTGTCCTTTCTTTGTGTTTTCCTCTTTTGCCCGAGATCATAATGTTGGCTATATCAACAAACGTTTTATGAGACAAGTCCATTATATGAGCACTTTCGGGCTGAGATTGCAGCAGGCAGGGGAGAGGTGACAAACTTGTGGCCTGATTCACATCTGTTTCTGCTGGAAGGCTGAGCAGTTGGGGTCAGGCTGCCAAGCACATTACCCGGAGACTGTGCACATAGCCGGTCAAGTCACCTGGTGGCCGCTGCTGCACCTGTTCGGGGAATGCCCTACTCTTTTGTTTATCAGTGAGCTGGTGGTGATTTGAACGCGTTGGAAAGTTCAGAAAGAAATTATAGAGTTTTTGTTTGTTTTGTTGTCACGGTTGCTGTGATAAAAGATTAATCAAAGGAAGCTTGAGGGAAGAAAGAGTTGAGTGGGCTTACAGATTACAGCCCGTCATCCAGGGAAGCCAAGGTAGGAACTCAAGCCGAGACCATAGGCGGTTGGTGCTGATTGGCTCACTCCCCGGTTCATGTGAAGCTATGTTTCTCAAGCGATCTGGGGACACCTGCCAAGCGATTGCATTACCAACAGTAGGCTGAATCCTCCTACATCAATCAGCAATCAAGGAAATGCCCCACAGACTTGCCCACAGGCCAATCTGATGGAGGCGATTTCACAATTTAGATTCCGTGTATTCCCAGGTGTCTTAAGATGATCATCAAGGTCAGCCATGTGTATATGCATGGAAACATTATCAGGAGTTTTGTAAAGGGAGGCTGGTTCTGATTAAAATCTCAAAACATGAGTGTCAGAATGATTTAAATGTTTCCCACACACTTGAGTTTTTATTGCATTCAAGAAAACCTATTTTGGGGCAAGAGACATAGCTCCGCAGTTAAGAGCACCCTGGTCCCATTTCCAACACCCACAACCAACAGCTCACAGCTATCTGTAAGGTCAGTTCCAGGGATAACATCCTCTTCTGGGCATGGCAGGCATGTGACGCAGAGACATATGTATACTAAACAATAATATAAATAAAATAAAGATCTTTAAAAAACAATTTCAGGACTGGAGAGATGGCTCAGAGGTTAAGAGCAGTGACTGCTCTTCCAGAGGTCCTGAGTTCAGTTCCCAACAACCACATGGTGGCTCACAGCCAATTATAATGAGATCTGGTGCCCTCTTCTGGCATGCAAGTATACATGGAAGGAATGTTGTATACATAATAAATAAATAAATCTTTAAAAAAAGCAATTTCAAACTAAAAATTAATAGACTTTGAATATTTAAAGTATTGATATATTTCACATTAACCTACTTTTTTAACTCTTCATAAAATTATACAATTTAAATTATTTTAATTATAATACAATTTAAATTATTATACAATTTTATGAAAGGCTCAATATTTTTGTGTACTTGGAAATGTTAATAATTTAAATTTTTCATAGTGATTTCTATACTTTTGGTTTGAGAGGAAAAATATTTTTAAAATAGTTTCTGTACATTTTGAACAGCTGGACAATTTTTAAAAAGTAATTATAACCAAAACGTATTGTCTTCTAAATAAGAAGAAAGGGTTAATAAGATGGTTCAATCAGTTAAGTGCTTGCAAGTTAGATGCTTGCCTTGTAAGCATGGAAGGGCTTGGGTATGATTCCCAGAACCTATGTGAGAGAGCCACACACTGAAATGTTATTTCAGCACTGGGGAGGTTTAAACAGAAGGATCTCTAGGTTTGCTGCCCAGCCAGATTAGCATATTTGTTGAGTTTTAGGTCACTTGTCTCAAGGGTAAAGGGGACAATGCTGGATGATTGGCACCTCAGGTTTTCCACTAATCTCCATATACATGTGTATCCCTGTGAGTCTGCCTGCACAAATGAACAAATAATCATACATGCACACACACACACACACACAGAGAGAGAGAGAGAGAGAGAGAGAGAGAGAGAGAGAGAGAGGAAGGAGAAGAAGAAGAAGAAGAAGAAGAAGAAGAAGAAGAAGAAGAAGAAGAAGAAGAAGAAGAAGAAGAAGAAGAAGAAACTCTTGTGCATTTAACAAGCAAGGAATTTGTCTCAATATTTTCTTTTAACTTCTCTGGATGAACCGTATGGGAATGATAGCTCCATCCCTGTTCTTAGCCAAGTTACTGTCTCCTAGCAGTGCACACTTCCACCCCTCCACACACACTTATTTTTTCTCTTCCCTGCCTGAACCTGATTTCACATTTGAACTGAGGTTGGTGCATTTTATATTTTTTTTTGTTCTTGTTGCTATGTTTCTGGAGGAAATCAATTTGTTTTAAATATATTCTGAATGGCTCCAGTTTGAATTCAGCACAGCGTATTTATTTGGGTATGCATGAGGAGGGGGTGATTATTGTAACTTACATAGAAGCATTGAAGAGAATCGTTTTTAAATTCTTGTCCACCAACATCCAGAAGCTGAAAGTAGCTTCTAATTTACAAAAATGGCTAATCATTTTTTTCTCTGTGAATTGTTTCCTAGGAAACCAATAATGTATTCACAGCAAAACGTATAACCATATAAACTAATGGGAAATAAAATTATTTTTTTTTGTTTTGACATTTATGATAATCATTTAAAAATTAATCATAAAAGTTATTAAGTATTCTACTTAAAATTGTCATAGACTGTTAAAAAACAAATCGGACAGAAATGGGAGCAGATAATACCATCATGAAGGTTTCGATTCATCTTTATTTGGGGGTTTAACATAGGTACATGTTTGCATGCTTGTCTAACTGGAAGATTGTCTGAGAGCTAGCTGGGCTGGGTCATGCCAAAAATCTAGGCTTTTTGTAGGTTTCAATTTGGCTATCGAGAAGCGTTAAACAAAGGTGAGACCTTCTTGAGCCAAGAGCCTCAAATGACCGTGCGGCCACATGCTCACGAAATTCTCTCTGCTTGCTGAGTGGGAATGAGTAAGGCTTTGATTCATATTTAATTCTTAATTTTTATTTCCATTGAAACAAAGGTTTTTCTTTTTATATTAAGTGATGACAAAATTACTTCTGAGCAGTAAGCTCAGGAATAATACATCTCTGGATTTCTGACGTGTACTTATTAGGTTTTTAAAAGTAACTTCATCTTGTGTCATTCTTGGTTCATAGTGTGCAATATTAGTAGGTAAACATATAAAGCATCATCTTTGCTTTTGTTTTTTTTTTTTTTATTGTTTGAGACAAGGTTTCATTTTGCTCAGTCAGGAATTTAATTCACTGTTTGGATTGGAGGCATGCATCATTCCCATGACCCTGTATCAGCTTATTTATTCATTTTGAGTTTATTCATTTATTTAAATTTGTTTTCTATTATTGTGTGGTGTGTGTGTGTGTAGTGTGTGTGTGTGTGTGTGTGTGTGTGTGTGTGTGTGTGTGGTGTGCACATGCTGTGGTGCACATGCGGAGGCCAGAGAACAACTTTCGCGAGTTACTTACTTCTTTCCTTCACTGTGGGACCCAAGGATGGAACTCAAGTTGTAGGGTTTGTATGGCCATGTCTTTATGCTTTGATCCACCTCACCAACACGATTTTTCCTCTTGGAGACAGGGTCTCATAGCTCCTGTGGCCTTAAACTCACCGTATAGTGGAAGATGACTTTGAAGTCCTGATTTGTTACCTCCTAAGTGCTGGAGTCACAGGCCTGGGCCACTATGTCAGTCTGTTCCTTTTATAGTTCACAGCATCTTACTGTGAATCAAACATCAGCCGTGAAAAGAACCCCAGCGTTCATGCCAGGGCCTTTCTAACGTGAGATGTACAAAAGCCAAGAAATCACCAAGGAAATTTGGAAGCATTTTCCTCCATCCTGGTAGCTGTTATTTTTATCAATGCAAAATTTCCAACGTTAATTATTTCCTAGAGGGCCAGCCGCAGACAAAATGAAGACGCCAAAGCAAAGTTTTGAGACGCTGATGCAAATGTCCGCAGCTTGTTTGACTCAGGGTGGAAGGGACCTTTCTGATCTCTGATAGAATCAGGTCCCAAGCTTGTCGGTTCTTGTACCACGTGCCTCCAGATTTGACTTTCATTGTGATGAGCTGTTGGCATCAGCTTTTGTTTTGGAATTTTTACCATGGTACATAGGTAACATTCCAGGGTGTGGAAGACGGCTGCCCCTGGATGTGTTCCACTCTGAAGAAATTAAAGCAAAGGCTCTAGGCAGAGGTTACAATGCAGCTCGCTGCTCATGCTCCTGTGTCTAGTTCCTCGGTGCAGAATAAAATAACAGTTGTACCTACTAAACTTTATGAGACTTTCCACTGAGTTTGATGTCTGCCAGTAGGCTGTTGAATATGTATCCAACCGAAAACCTGTGATTGCAGAGAACCCACAGTTGAACCCTGGTTTGCCAGTCTCCTCTGTCTCCCAGCTTTTACTGTGAACCATTGATATAATTCCCAGAGTAGGCATTTTATTGTTAAAATCACAGTAAATTGTTTCCTAGAGTAAAGAATATTCCTCCCATGGGTCTTGTTAATATATGAGAAGGTTTTTAAATAAAGGGCATGCAGTTCAATTGTCTTTTTTTCTCCTAGACCAGGCACCTAGTGGGGCTGTTGAGAACAAGGAGCTGATCCCACGGGTACCTGAGGATACACCTGCCTCTGTAACAGACATCAATTTGGAGGTGTCATTTGCGGAGCAAGCTGTCAATCAGAAAGAACTCAGCAAGGAGAGGATGCCGAAGATCGGAGGCAATGATGCCTCATTGCCTGTATGTAATACACGCTCAGATGATCCTAAAAAAATGTCCTTTGAACGACCTTTGTATTTTTAAATTTTAGAAGCCAAAGAAAAGTTGAAAGCATAACATAGCAAGAATTATTACGTTTTCACCAACAGTTGATTCAAGTTATTAATATTTTCCTATCCTTTCTATATTGGGTCTATCTGTATATACACTATTCTAACAGGAAGGATATATTCACTTGGTATTTTAAGACTTTTTGAGAACATTCAAAACAGTTGGAGCTGGAGAGGTGGCTCAGTGATTAGGAGCACTGGCTGCTCTCTGAGGGTCTGGGTTTGGTTCTTAGCACCTACATGGCTGCTCACGATTGTGTAACTCCAGGTTCAGGGAATCTGATTCCCTCTTCTGGTATCTCTGAACACAAGGCATGCAAGTGGTGAGGTGCACAGACAAACATGCAGGAAAACACTACATACACATGAAAATAAACATTAAAAATAAAAAGTAAACAACGTTTTAAGACCGGTTAGATTCTAAAGTCATAGTTAATATTTAACAATCACGAAAGCCTTGGCAGTTGTCACAGACTGCCCTCATAGTTTCTCCCTTCCTCCTACCCTTTGGAGACTTGGATATGAAGTAATATGTTGTGTTAGTTGAGATTTTTTCTCTTTTATTTTTGTTTGTGTGTTCAAAAGCATTTTAAAAGAAGTTGATAATATTAAAAATTTGTCTGATCATTTCATTATGATTAGATACAAGTTAAGCATTGTGCTATGCCTCTGAAGTGATACAAGCCATCCTCCATGATGGAAGTGTTGCTACCAAGTGGGCTAATGGAGTTGCTCCCTAGTTCTCACTCTGTGACGATGCCTTTCTTATCTACAATTTATACTTGTTTGGTCTCCGTTTTATCTTTTTCTGGGCTTTGAGAAACATTGATTTCCAAATGCTGTTGTCCCTTCTACATTAATTGACAGCGGCATTCCTCAGTAATTGGTAGCTCTCCTTCTTTTTCCAGTTTTGCATGCCACTATAGACTGCTAACTTTTTCATTCCACATTTCGTAGATATCATCTTTTGTCTTTGATGGTCAGAGCTACACAGCCTGGGCCGCCTTGCCCGGCGGGGGCCGGCAGTTGGTTCCCGTGCTGTTTCCTCATGCCCTCCTTAGCCCTTTCTTCTTCATTCTCTAGGACAGCATGTTCCAGGCTCACCTTGTAATTTTCTCCCTCTTAGACTTGAAAGCAGCTGTTTCTTACAGCAACTGGTTCCTTTTAGCAACAAATGGTATTTAGGACCTGAGCCTTCCTCTGCACAGAGTGTTCTCTCTGCTGTGAGTGCCTCGTGTCTTTTCCTACATTTTAAAGCAGAAGCTAAAGAACAACATAAGGAACTTCTGAGTTCTCCACCTGTCAGCCAGGCCAGACCCCTCTGCAACTCTGCCCAATTTCCTTATCTGTGTTATTTCGAAACACGTGCCTGAATTTTGGTTATCATCTGTAAAGGTTTATATTGCGAAAACCAAAGCAAAAACAGAGGTATTAAAAATTGCACACCCATGTTATCATTATTATTCCTTTAAAATACCTTTAACCTCAGTATTTTCATCTCAAATACTCAGTGTTCAAACCACATTGATATCTCAATTATCATGACTGTTTCTGCAGTGTGAGGCAGGGACAGGCTCCAAATAAAATCTCTGCATTGAGTTTGCTTGATATTACACTTAGATTCTCCATCTTTTTCTTTTTTTTTTTTAAATTGATTTTTATTGAGCTCTACATTTTTCTCTGCTCCCCTCCCTGCCGCTCTCCTCCCCCAAGGTTCACATGTTCCCAATTTCCTTAGGACATCTTGTCTTTTTCTACTTCCCATGAAGATTAGATCTATGTATGTCTCCCTTAGTGTCCTCATTGTTGTCTATGGTCTCTGGGATTGTGATTTGTAGGCTGGTTTTCTTTGCTTTATGTTTAAACAGAACTTACGAGTGAGTATATGTGATAATTGTCTTTCTGTGTCTGGCACCTTGTACAAAACTCAAGTCCAAATGGATCAAAGACCTCAACATAAAGTCAGCCACACTGAACCTTATAGAAGAGAAAGTGGGAAGAGCACTTGAATGCATTGGCACAGGGGACCTCTCCATCTTTTTCTTAACCCTGCTCCTCTCCCTCCATTCCTCTGGCTCCCCTTCCCTTCTCCATTGACCTTGACTCTGCCATTCTGCTACTTCTCCATTCTCTTCCTGCCTGTCACCTGTTTTTCTGTGCCCCCTCACCTCTTCAGAGTTGATTTATTCATCTTGTCACATGCTTATGTGTGTTATCACATGTTTGTGCATGCTCGTGTATGTGTAGGCACATGTGAATATATACAAGTGTGTGGATGTGGAGGCCCGAAGGTAGATGTTAGGAATCTTCTTTGGTCCCTCTTTCCCCAGACTTGCTGCTTATTTGTCTTTAAAACAAATCCAGGGCTTGCTGAAGCAGCTCATCTGGCTAGGCAGCTTGTCGGGAGGAGCCCCTGTCTTCTGCCTTCAGGGGTTTGGAATGCAGGCAGCCGCCACACACACACAGGGTTCCAAACCCTGGTCCTCTCTCTTGTGCAGCAAGTGTTTTAAGTGCTGTACTGTCTTCCAGCCCTGTCCTTTATTGAAAGAGCCATGTTATGAAATTCAGGTGGATCTCACTCTCTGACTCTTTCTGTTCCCACAGTATAGTTTCACATCGCCTATGTATTTATAAACAGGTTGACATTAGTTCTACCGAATTTAAGTTCCTGGTTGTTTTGATTTGGGCTAGATACTTTAGATATATTGTCATGTGTTCTCTACTGGGGATACCTGGCTATCTTTCTTTTGACTAATTAAAACTGTGGTTCAGAGTCATACCTGACTCCATTAAGCTATTAATGGTCTAAAAGTCCATTGAGGTCTTAATAGTTTCTTCTTTTTCATTTATTATTTTGGACATTTTCTTTATGAAAACAATTATCAAGATGGCTATATTTCCCATTTATGTAAGTTTTTAAATTTAGTTTTTGCTTTCTTGGCATTTGTTGTCAGTGCCAACTCATATCTGTGTGTGTTTATAAAACTGGCTTCTTAACCCATGGGTTCATACATGTTTAATGACACCATAGGAAAATCTCTCAGGGCTTAGCTAGTGTATTTCCTGCTCAGGCTTAAAAGTGTCCATAGTTCCATTTAGTAGAAGTGGAGATCTCCGCCTGTGGCCAGGACCCCAGGAGTGTTCAGTTCTCTGGACCGCTTATCACTTGGGAGCCCTGTTCAGTAGAGATGTTGATTTTTTATCTTCTTTCTCCCGTGCCGAGAAGTGTAGTTCTTAAGAAAGGGCAGGTGACAGAGCTTCCGCTGTCCAAAACACACTTGTTTGTTTATTCTACATTAATGCATAACATTCTCAGAATGCCAGCGGTGGCCACATTCAGTAAGAGCCTTCTGAATGATTGAAGGTTGCCTTTCTGTAGCTATTTGTGTCCTTGGGATGTATCGCAAAGGGGATTTGATCCAGTAAAGTTACGGAGCTATAACTTTTGAAGGGTGGTTATTCTCTGCATAGTTAAGCTGCTAAGTGCATATCTGGTTGGGCTAATTTGCTATGGTTTTATTCTTAATTTTTAAAGATTGCTTTTTCTGAAATATTTTATGCTCTAAAATTATGAAATAGTTATATGACCCAAAAGGCAAAATAAAGCAAGTTTAGCATTTATCTTTGACAGATCACCCTGTTAGGGCCCTCCTTATAGAGAATCCTTTTGGATTTTTTAAATTTTAAAGCATTAATTTATATTTTTATGTGATGAGGGTTTGCATACATGAATGTGTATGCACCTTATGTGTACCTGGCGGCCATACATGTCAGAAGAGGTAGTTCGATCCCTGGAGCTGGAGGTATAGATGATTATGAGCCATCATATGGGTGCTGGGAACCAAACCTGCATCCTCTACAAGAACAGCCAGTGCTCTTAACCAGAGAGAGCCCAAGAGAACCCTTTTTATTTTGATACTTTTTATCTACCCATTTTCTTACAGATATTAGCCCACTGCTCACATTTTTCTTCATCTTGGTTTGATTTTAACTATTTTTTAGAGACCCTAGCATCATAATGTGGAGACATACTTTTCATTTCTTTTTCTGGATACACATGTCTCTACTGTGAGGCTGCATCCTGATTTATTAAAGCAGTCCCTTAGGGAGAGACATCTGGTTGTTTCCAGACTTTGTGGTACATTTTGAGGGAGCTGTTTTCAGAGCCTAATGGAGAAAGTAAAGGAGTTCTTCGACATTTGGCATAAAGCAATGATCTATTCTCCCAGATTCTACTTTGGAAGAATAAAACTCTCAGCCCATGACGGTCCTCATCGCAGATGATGGAAATCATTGAAGCCGGGGGAGGGGCACTAATTAAACAAAAGTGAGGTATTACTGAATATTAGGTTATCTCCCCAAATAAAATAAAATGTATTCTCCATTTGAGGTTTTAGAAATAAGACCTGGTCTACTATTTATTTTTTCCTCTACCAAGTTAATCTTTATTTGACTACCTTCTTGATTTTCTTGTTCATGTTGTGCCCATGTTATGCAATAACCACCCCCCCCCTCTGATGTTTCATTGTTACCTGGGAAACATTCAACTGTCTTGTGGCTGTCTTAACAGTTCACTTTTTAATTCTTTTCTGCGTGACTCTGAACTCCGTGTATAAAATATTTGAAAGCGTTTTTTTCAGTGACTAGAACCATAGTCTTGGTGACTGTCCATTATCTTTGCCTTTGGTTTCCATCTGCATGTACCTACCCATCTCTATAACCATGGTTCAAAATGCCTTCAGTGGGTGGGCATGTTGTAGAGTTCCCATAAGTCAGTAGTAACACAGTTGATGAAATGAATATTTTGGCTGGTGCCACTTTGAAGCAGGTGTCTAAAGAGATCTGTAAGTTCCATTTTGCGGCTAGACTTCCCTTCCCCTGTAAATAAACAGTGGGCTTTATGCAATGAGCAGCTCTCTGGTGACCTCATTTCTTATCCACTTCCCTATTCCTGCAACATTGAGCAGTCTTTGTAAATTCTTTCTGCTCTCACTGTGAGTCCACATTTCTTCTCTTACATTGGAGATTGAATTTAATATCTTGCAGCCATCTGCAAACTTAGCTCCACTGTGAACTTTGGCTATGTGTCACAGCCCAGAAATGGTGCTCATGTCTGGATTGATCGTCATGAGGTAGATAACCACCCACCCGAGTTTTTTAAATATGCAAGCAAGTTAGGGAGATGATGTAGCCTGCCAGGGCTTGACTCTGGGAGCATGGTTCACTATTGATGTCCAGCTTGAATCGAGAATGGGAGTGGTTGATGAGTAAAAGATTCAACTTCCACGTTATTAATAAAGTCCCTAATACACCCCCCACCACTGGCTGTACTTCCCAGTCGACAAAAGAAGGGTGTAGTTGAAGAGAACTAGCTCACTTTTTTATCTTGTATAGAGGCCCTTACAACCTGATGCATTTTGGAAAAATTTCATCTCTTTAAAAAATGCAGTTTTCCAAAGGTAAGGGACTTTACTCTTGCTGAAATTTTAGTTATTTTCCTCAGTCAAGAAACTGAACCCTCCTGTCTCTTAACACACACACACACACACACACACACACACACACACACACACACACACAAATAAAATGACAGGAAACTTCATAAATATTTAAAAGAGCCGCTATGAATTAAACATTGGGATAAAGAACTGACTCCTTTATTAAACACAATGTTTAAATAAATAAATAAACAAGCTCATGACATATATTCTAGGTAAATGAAATGTTTGTACTAATAACATTTCAGGTTTCTCTAAACATTTACCTTGGGTAATACTTTTCGGTAATTATATTACAGGGCTTATTAGACCCAAAGCAACTGATTTTAATGAAACACTTGAACCGTTGGTTTTTAAACATGTAAACAGGTAGATATGGTTGGCTCAGCCATACTGGGAACAGAGCTGTTAGCAGAGGTACAGAGGTATGTGTGAGAAAAGTGGGACCTGTTTTATGTGGGTTTTAAGAAGTAAAACTCAGGAACGATGATGCGGTTCAAAAACAGGTGTTTGCCCAGCGTGTGCCAGGTCCACCATTGCCTTTAATAAATGAAAGCTCAGAAAATATGTATGACAGGACATTAGAGAACGTAGGAAACGCTGGTGAAGTAGCTTGACGCGATTGGCCTCTCTGTGTGGGTGTGTGTTTCCTTCATTAGTCTGTGGCTGTGCACCTGAAACATGCTAAGCCAAAGAGACACTGGGGCTGGAGAGGCGATCAAGACATAGCCCTGCCTTTGGGGGTCTCTCCATCCTCTACCGACCTGCATTCTCCCTCCCCTGTGAATGAACAAGTTGAGTAGAATGGGAACGTTGCCTGGACTTTCAGGCAACAAAAGCAGACAGAAACAGTCAGAGAATGGTGCCCATTGTCTATGCGGTCATGCTTCCATCCTTCTAAAGTCTGTTTCCCCACACCTTAGAACGGGCCCTGATTCTTACCCTGGTGTAACTTTTTGCAGAATATAATGAGATGTTATTCATCAAATGAGTACTGGACTTTTTTTTTTCTTTTCTGACTATAGCATGCAGGAAAATAAAACCAAGAATATTTTCAAATGATTCTTAAAGTTCACTGAAAAAAAAAAAAAAACAGAGTAATCGATCAGGCATGGGGACGAGTATCTACATCTCAGCACATTGATGGAGAGGGCCGGGAGAATCAAGTGCAAGGCCAGACTTTGCAATATGGGAAATTTCAAGACAGCTTTGACTGCACAAGAGACCCTTTCTCAATTATAGCCATATATTTGGTGCAAATATATGATGTGTGTGTATGTGTACTTAATACTTTCTGTATGCTTACATGTGTCATTGGAGCCTCATCCTGTGATGTAGGGTGGTAGGGTCTGTGGTATTTCTATTTTACTCTCTCTCTTTCCCCCCTTATTCTCTCTCTCCATCTACCCCTAGTCTATCCATCCGATCCCACCCCTGTCTGCTCCATCCCCACTTTCCTTCTTCCTTTCCTCCCCTCCTTCAGTTTTCTGATCACTAGAATGTGAGTTTGACCACACACTGACCACACACTGTCGTGGACTGAAACTATGAGCAAACATCAAAGTCCTCCCTCCAGATGTATTTTATCAGGACTGTGTCACAATGAGGAAAACCTAACACAACTAGGAAGTGAGGGACTTAGACTCTACCTTCCATGATGCCCCTCACTGTTTTGTTTAATTTTTTTTGTGGACACTCAAACTCTTGGAGTTGAGTATATGTGAAAAGCTACCCAGTCTCCAAACATTGCCAATGTTAGGAATTGGTCTATCTTCTGTTGGCAAATGTTCTCTCAAAAATGACTTAAGTCTTCAAAAACTTTTTGTATCTGTTAATTAAACCATGGGTACATGTAAGTTTTTGAGACAGGGTCTTACTTAGTAGCTAGGATACCCTGAAATTCACTATGTAACCCATGTTGACCCTGACCTCACAACAGTTCCTGCCTCAGCTGCCTGAGTACTGGAATTATATATGTAAGCCACCATGTCTGATACTCTGGATATTTACTATGTCAGAAATTAAAAACTCAGCATTTGGCTATATCTCAGTAGTAGACTGCTCGGTGAACAGAGGCTCCTTGCCAGGCATGCTCAAGATGCCAATTTTGATTGTCACTATGAAAAGAGAAAAAAAAAAATGAACTCTGCATTTGATTTCTAGCACCAGAAAAACGCTTTAAGTTAAAAATTAAGATAATACATTAAAGTTAACTATTACGAGTATACATGCCCTTTTAAAAATAGAAACAACTCTTTTACATTCTGTCTGCTGGAATATACGTCATTTACTTCTGGAAAACTCCATTATACAGTCTTGAGAGAAGTAGAGTAGAAAAGAAAGAAATCCATCTTAGTAATGTTATTAAAACTAATGTTTGGCTCATAAGCTTGTCCTCTTGGACTAATTGGTACCCACAAGTTTCTCTGAACCACACTCTGAGAACAAATGCTTTAGAGGGAATCTGCTGGTTGATCTTACTTAGCAACTTAATGAAGGAATTATGGCAAACCCCAAAGAAACAGTCTTGATGACATGATTTTTAATTAAGCTACTGGAGAATGATCAGTTTTATTCAGTAAACACAGTTGGATTATAATTTTTATTAAATATGCCAGAGAAATTTATTCTACTACTTTGTGCCTTGTTTTCTTATATTTAATGTGTTTAATGATAAAGGAGGTTAAGTCACTAGGAGATGATACTTGAGAAAGACACAAAAGAGCAAAAACACCATTTATAGACACATGATCTGGGGTAGGATCGTGGCCAGTGTATGTTCAACAGTTAATGAAATAGCAATAACAGCAGACAGAAAAGTATTGACCATTTAAGCCTCACAGTGACCCTCTGACTAAGGGGATCTTTTCTTTCTCCCTTCCCTCTTCCTCTTTCTTATCCTATTTGGTAGAAAGAAAGGTTCAGCAGTTGCCCAATCCCACAGCTAGTAAGTAGCTGTATAACTGATGCCTTTCCCACTCTAATGGTGGATGGCTTTTCTTTACTAACCTCACTGCTGTTATATGACAATTAAGAGAGCACCATGCATGTAGAGGAAAACTGGAACATTCTAAGGACTCCCTCATAAACACAATTCCTCGTTCTCTTTTTCCTGTTTATATTCAGGAGATCATTTATCCTCTTTTCCTCTCTGTACTTCCTCCTTATGGTCCCGGCCTGACATTTAACCTTTGGTTTATGAAGACCCATGAGATAGAAATTACTTTTCGTCTTCTCTGATCCAGTGGTATGAACCCTTGCATTACTGGGTTTGGCTTCACTTTATGTCAGACATCAGGTGTGAATTATCTACACAGTTTGGGGCTCTCCGTGATAAAACCATGCTACAGTCTGACCGAGGCATTCTTCCATGGCTTTCAGTGTCACTCACTCTGAGTATACTATTATTCTCAGTTAGAATAGTTAGAATGTTTTCTCCTTTCATTATAAGAGAAGCAAAAAGAGTAAGATACTGATAACATTTACCATATGTTTGTTTGTTTGTTTGTTTATTTATTTATGTTGTTCTAGAGTTTCAGACTGCCAAAAGATAAAACTGGTACTACAAAGATTGGGGATTTGGCCCCCCAAGACATGAAGAAAGTTTGCCATCTAGCCCTGATTGAACTCACTGCCCTCTATGATGTACTGGGTGTGGAACTCAAACAACAGAAAGCTGTGAAAATCAAAACAAAAGGTAAAGTTAGATTTGGTTCCATAGTAGCGAAAATGGACTTAGCTCTTGGGTGGACTCTTGGTGGTGGGGCTGAAGGGCAGCCAGATAAACTGGTGCTTGAGTGTGTCCAGAGTTCCAATTCTCAACGCTGCCTTTGAATATCTTATAAATTGATAAGCAGAGAATATACAGCCAAATGATTTAATTCTCGCCAAAGGGAATTGTTATTCAGGAAATCGTAATGCTCATGTTTTCGTCATCAGAAACTGTGTGTTTGAGAAAGAGACCTTTGGCAGTTGTGTCTATCTCCAAAACCAGATCTCAAAAAACGGCTTCTAAGGGGTTGGTCTTGAGTGATTACTTACGGTCTTCCATGATTAAATATGGGGTAGTAACAGTCTGTCCCTATGTTCGCTTTCATTCTCTTTTTAAATTTAAATTTTACATCTTAGTATCATGTGCATTTAATGTACATGTGAGTGTGGACATGCCAGTGCCACAATGTGTGTACGGACGTCAGAGGACAACTCCCATGAGACAGTTCTCGCCTTCCACTGTGGTTGCCAAGGATCAAGCTCTGGCTTTCCAGCTTGTATGGCATGCCCTTTGACCCGAAGAGCCATCTCTTTAGCCCTACACATTGTATTTTTAGCATTTGACAAAAACATTTTCTCCCCCAGTAAATAAAATAATGCCATTGTCTGATGCAGAGCTAGCACAGTATACTCATTTCCCACTTGTCTTCTCGATTTTGCAAGCAGCTTGCTTGCCTGTTACATCAGCAGACTAATTCTGATAACATGATAAAGAACAGGCACCTTTCGCCATTGCTTCTCTTATTTTCCTGGTCTGGAAATCCAGCAAATTCTCTCCTGACAAAGCTTTCCCCTTTAGGAATCTCTGTCATCTTGTTTAACCTTATAGGTGTCTCCTAAAGAGGCACTGGGAATGAGGACTTGAGTTACTATGGTAACACGAGCCAAGACATGTACGTACCTGATGTAAGTTATAGAGACACTTTCTCTGTAAGACTGAAGTGTACCGTTCCTGTCCTTCCTGTGCATTTCTGTCATGGTGGACCCTAAAGACCTAATTCTGTGCTTAGTTACGGGAGTATTTTAGCACAAGCCTTGCAGTGGTGACTTTCTGAGTTCTTTGGTGCTTCTGGTTTCCCCTACATCCCTGTGAAGAATGACGACTTCAAATGCTTCTGCCCAAACTCATCATGGTACTTTCTTCAATGATAAATTAGGAATACAGTTTGAATTGCTATGACCACCTGCCCAAGATGTTAAAATGGCTTTCAGAGGTGTTTTGTTGCCGTTCTTGTTGTTCGTTTGTTAATTGTTGGTGTAATTTTCAGTTTTATTATATACTGAAGAGACATTAAAGCTGTCACTGTTTAAATGGAAATAGAACGTCCTTTGTAGTTTTTAAAAATATATAATTCTATCTTGGGTTTTTGGAGTTTTTGAGAATACATATCTTTTTAATGGTCAAACTAAAAGGCAATTTATTATTTTTTAAATGGCTTCTCAGTGTCCAATGTCCGACCTTAACCAAAGGCCAGTCCCTTTTTCTTGTCCACAGATGAATGTTATTTACTTGATTGTGTCATTCCTAAAGGACAGAGCTCTTACTTCTGTGGTAAACATCAACCCAGAAGAGAGACAAGCAAAGGCTGTAGATAGTTGTGTTCATTTCAAACTTAAGGCAAAAGGCTTGAGTTGGAACATGTTCAAATATTACCCATTATTACACACACACACACACACGCACACACACACATAGAGAGAGAGAGAGAGACAGACAGACAGACAGTGACAGAGAGAGACAGAGACAGAGAAAGAGAGATGAGGCGGCAAATTTAAATGTAAAAATACTAGATATCTACTACGTTTTTGAAAGACACATTTATAGATCAGGATTATAATTCTAAAAAAGTAAATATTTATGTTTAGCTGTATCATGGCGTGTTCAATGTCCATTTTGTAAAAGAGAGATAAATGGTGTTTGATTATATGTCAAGACTTTTAATTTGATTGCACTTCATCAACTGTTCAAATAGTTTACATGTCCTTATGGTACTTTGTTTTCCTTATGCAGCAGTTGGCTCTAATTGCCATCATTTGTTCAGCTACCTATCCCTTCTGGATTGTCCTAGAAGACAGAGCCATGCTTTGGCTGTGTTGTGTCTACTTAATGGCTTTGTGGTATCATTTTTTTTAGTAGGTGCTCAGTAAATAATCTGATCAAAAAATGACAATGTAACAAATCTCCTATTTCCAGTTTTATTGCTATTCTATAGGTTGATGAAGTGAAGAGCTTTTGTTTTCTTGTTGCAGACTCTGGTCTTTTTGGTGTTCCATTAACCATGTTATTAGAACAAGATCAAAGGAAAGTGCCAGGAACTCGAATACCCTTGATCTTTCAAAATGTAAGTAGGCCAGACCTGGCCAGTGCAGCAAGAACATACTTAGGCTAATGGTGGCATTTTACACTCGGACTAATACAGTTTTCCAATTGATATGCTGTTTTATTTTATACTTTGATTTTCTATTCAGGAAGCAAATTTGTTTCAAGGGCTAGTAATTTTTATCTCATGGTAATACTTTCTGTGATATTACTGTAACTGTGATTACCTGGCATCATTTTCCTGTCTTATATTAGCTGCTTTTGTGTAATTGAGATTTCAGTTCTATAATACATAGGAGTGGGAACTGTGTATAAATTCCCAGGGAATTGAATCCTCATGAATATTTCATGCATGCATGTATTTCTCAAGCTTTCCTATTTGCAGTGAGGATGTCCAACTTAATTTACCAGTGCCCACGTCCAAAGTAGGCAAAGAAACCATAAAGTAGAATTAGAAAATGATTGCTAAACTATCAAGTTGCTTGTGTAGTCAACACTCAATTATTCATAAGGGGATTATCTGGAGCAATAAAAAATATTCAGCTCAACCTCTGAGCCATCATTGTGCAGAAGAACATATTACACTCGATAAAACCTACGATGACACAGTAAAGAAGGCAGGCCCTACAGTCATGGACTACCCAATGGATTCCTTGCCAGCATGTCAATATCAAAGTGCATTTTTTGTTCAAATTGTGTGTGTGTGTGTGTGTGTGTGTGTGTGTGTGTGTGTTCAAGACAAAGTTTCTCTGTAGCTTTGGAGCCTGTTCTGGAACTAGTTCTTGTAGACCAGGTTGGCCTCGAACTCACAGAGATCCGCCTGTCTCTGCCTCCTGAGTGCTTGGATTAAAGGCTTGCGCCACCACTGCCTGGTTTCAAATTTTTAATCCTATGTCCTCTTGTCAAGACAATCAGTTAAATCAGTGTTGTGCCAAAGGGTTTGATTTTATTTCCACATTCCACGTACACACATACTCCACATACACACAATACATGATTTACATTTTGAGTAATATTATAGGTCACTGAGAAAGTATGGAATACCTGTTTTCCCAAACACCATAATTAAGTATAGTTATTTTTGTCTATCTGAGGTCTTGAAAATTTAAGGAAAGCTAGAATGTTTCCTGCTTTTTTTGTGTGTGTTGATCAGTAAGCTTTATTGGAATATGGCCATATTCATTTGCTGATACATTGTCTGCTTTTCACACATAGTTGCAAAAATACAGTATTAACAATATTTTCTATCTGGGG
The DNA here is from genome assembly GCF_903992535.2 of Arvicola amphibius. Classification (NCBI taxonomy): domain Eukaryota; kingdom Metazoa; phylum Chordata; class Mammalia; order Rodentia; family Cricetidae; genus Arvicola; species Arvicola amphibius. The sequence continues at coordinate 34,619,238 of NC_052054.1, forward strand.
TGTTATAGGAACTTAAAATACCTTTGCTCTTAAAAAGCAATATCCCCAAAGTATTTGGAATGTTCTGAGCTGTCATAAGATGGTTATTATCCAAATAGATACTGAAAACCACTAGCTTTTTAATTATCAAGTAGTGAGCCATATGTAGTACATGGCTATCATCTTGTACCAGCTGAGATGTAGCTCAGCTGCCCTGGGTGTGAATTCCATCACTGCCCCATGCCCCAAACCATAGTTGGATTTTGCAGGCATTCTCTGGAATTATCACAGCTCTTTAATCCTCTAAAGGAAAATTTACTTTCTCTCCCCATGAGTATTTTAATTAGGACCTTGACATTACAGGGACCACATACATTACTCAAAAAACGGTGTTGTCAGAAACCTGAAGTCCCGAGGAAGGCAGTTTTCTCATTCAGACCTGATAACCACACCTGCACTCTCTTGTGGGTTACTACTTCCTTCAGGGAGACAAAGACCACCCTATTTCCAAGTCATCCAGGGCAGGCTTCTCCTGAAACTGGCAGCTGGGCACCGCACGTGCTCGGAACTCCACAGGACACAGCAGCCTTGGCAGAGGCCATGGAAGAAAGCATGTTTCCTATTATTATAAAAGCCAGTACTCAGCTAATTAATAATGTAGCTAAAATATGTGATTTTCCAAGTGAGAAATAGGAGATAGCACACGATATTGTTCCATGCAGCACACACATCATTCTTGAGGCTGGGATCTAACATTAGAGAACACTAGAAATAGATTCAAATGTAGAATTCAGAAATGAATCCATTCAGCTCTTTAACAGCCCCGATTTTCTTCTGTACTTAATGACAGTGAGAAGTGTTGACTGCTCAAATCTGACTGACTGCAGCCGCCCGCATTCAACTGGATGATTTAACAGGACATGCAAATATTTTATGGGGGGAAATAAAATGTAAATTGGTTGTACATGGAATAGTTTAAAATTTGGCATGAAATACTTTATTGAGTAATGTCCTTCTAGTCTCAAACAATTCCTAATTCTTTTCGTGCTGAGTTTCTCTACAGCGGTTCTTGAACGATGTGGTCTCAAAAATTTTTGAATTTGAAAGATTGATGTACTTCTTTGAGTGGTCAGGATTGGATCTAGAGTCAATAATGTATTATTAGAACTTGATGCTGTTATTGGCATTTTTTCCAGAATCCCTCTGTATCCATGAATTTCCTGGTCAAAATCTATTCATAGGATAGGACAGATAAGTTCATTAAGGCAAAGAAATCACCATCACCTTCAGGGTCCACATGCTATGGCACATTGGATTTTGGAACATGCAGACAGAAGTTCACCCCCTCCCATTCCCGAGGATGCAAGGCTTTCTCATAACAGACACTTTTATATGCAATGGGAAAGCAATAAGGTCTGTGTGGTCTGTGAAGCCCAATTAATCAATAACACGGAATTCCCTGAAGAAAACAACATTCTTTTGCACCCTGAAGGATTTTATGCCCCAAGGTGTGCAGAGAATATAAAAGAAAGATTGGAGATACGGGAAGGCCGCATCTGGCTAAAGGGGGTGGGCTATAGGAAAGAAGCTCCTATGTAGTAAGTACCCTGTATTTGTAAGGAGGAGGTGGAAAGTGATTTCCCTAAACATTGCAGAGGATGCTCTGCCCTCTGTAAGCTCCATGTGATACCCAAGGAATGTGTGACCCAGGTTTTTCAACGGGAAGCTCCCTGTCAAGAATCAGGCCACTTTTACTGTCTGCACAGCCTTTTAACAATTTGTTTCTGTAATATTCCCTACCTGTCTGATTTTTGTGATTTGTTTTTTAATATTTATTTACTTATTAAAACAACTGGGTGTATTTGTGTGGGAGTATGCACATGTGAGTATGGGTGTCTGCAAAGACCAGAGGCATCAGATCCCCTTCACCTGAAGTTCCAGGTAACTGATCTGAATTTGAGTCCTCTGCAAGAGCAGTTCATGCTCTTAACCACCCAGTCATGTCTCCAACCCTATGGCTTCTACATTTTCATTTTAGTTTATTTTAGTGGAGTCACTGAAGTAGATATGTACCCATTCATTGAGTATTGGTATTTAGAATCCCCATTTGAAAGCATTCTTCTTCAAGATTACCACCGGTAGCTTAAAATGAATATTAGCCACCATTTTTTTTTCATATAAAAGTATTGTTTCTTGAAACAAGCTAGACGCAGTATATAAGTGTGCAAATACTGGAATTGCATGATATTTATTTGGTTGCACAATGCATGTTGCTGGAAAAGCAGAATGGTGTTCTGAGTTGCTTTTACACAGTGAACATCTTTTCCCTGATCCTGTGGAGAGTCACAGCTGTTGTGTGAAATACACATTTCTTTTACAAAGGAGAATAAGACCAACTTTTTCAAAATTTTACCTCAGGTTTTCGTATGCCTAGTTTTGAAGATGTTGCCTCGCTAGCTCTCAAAGCCTCATCAAATCCAGTTTGCATGCCCTCGGAATCACCTTCCACTTACTGATACGGGGGAGGGGACAGATGTGAAACTGTACCTGTTACACACACCGAGATCAGAATGTTTATTGGCTTACCCACAGCTGATTTCTCGAATTGAAGAAGGCGGGCTGGAAACTGAGGGCCTCCTACGCATACCGGGAGCTGCCATGAGAATCAAGGTAAGCGAAGAAACACTTCAGTTCTGTTAATGTACAATTTTATTGTTTAATTATGCTCGCACATTTTAAAGGCCAACTTAGCCTCCCCACCCCTTATTCTTGCTCGCAGAGCAGATAAAATAGAACAATAAAGCCTCTCAACATCCAGTTTATAGTTTCTCTACAACCCCCTTCTGCTTTTTTTCTGTAAGTTTTTATTTTTCCAAATCCCCACATCACCAATTAGAATCCTATGATAATGAGAACATCATAAATCAGAGAGGTAGTAGGGAGCTGGGTGAGAGATTTAATCAGGATGAGTAATAGCAATTGAGTTTTGATTTTAGAAGGAGCAGGAACACAGCACTCCAGGTGGGGAGCAGATTAAGGCCCTTGACAAGAGCCAGGGAGTTGGCAGTGTTGACAGAAGGAACAGCTAGTATAATTTTGAAGGCCAGTTAAGTGGATTCAACTGTGCTAACTGGTCCACCCAGCCTGTCGTCAGAGACCAGATCATGCTGCAGCTAGCCCCTTGTAAATGATTTAAAGATGATGGGCAAAAGTTTGGTGTCCCCGCCCCACTGAATTTCCCGCACTACTCGTTTGTGTCCCCCCTCTCCTTTAGTCTCTTCTTGTCTCGCTCTCTCTTCATTTCTGCTCTCCCCATCTTTCCTCCTTCTCTGCTTTTTTTCTTTTTCTTCCTTTGTTCCCCGTTTACTCACCCCTAAGTTTTGAGGTAGCATCCATGTTTTTCACCAATTAGAAAAACAGGGGGAAAAAAAGCAAAGAGAAAAGAGGGTTGTGTTGGGAGACGCAAAAGACAACAGAGGGGTCTAGTTCAGTAGGGGACCAGTTTCATAGCATGCAGGAGGCTTAGGGTTCCACTCCCAGCACCACAGCGAAGAAAACCAAACAAAGAAAATGTAAGCCAAATCAAAGCCATCTTTTGAGAAAGTGGTTCCAATAATAGAAGCTTAGAAGAATTTCTGACATAACAGGGCTTATGCTACATTAAAAATGAGTCCAGAAAAATATTAGTTAGGAACTAACTTGACGTAGTAGTAGTAGTAGGAGGAGGGTTGGCACATCTAGAGTGTTTGAAATGGACGACCTCAGCATCCTGATTCTACATGGATTCCAAACGTTAACCTGAGCTAGTAGCAGGATGATGGCACAGTGACGGTAGGTAGGTATCATTATATATTTTTTTTGTATCCTCTCTATAGGATTTGGCTTTTGCAAGTCTCAAAGGTAACAAATGAGAGGTAACCTTTTGCTTGCCCAGGGATTGATTTATGTGTTTTGTTATGTAACATACCTCGAAATAGCTCAAAAACATCTTCTTGAATTTTAAGTGGTCTGTTTTAATAATAATGACAAATTGTAGGGTCTAGATGATGTGCCTAATGGAAAGTGATTTTAATCGATCTTTTGATTAAACCTTTGCTTAATTAAAGTGGGCGAAAATACTTAAACCTTTTTCTTCACTTTGGTTATAATTCCTCCACATAAGGGCAAGCAGGGCTGGGGATGGCATTTTTCTGAGTGACAGACAAATGTTGACTTTTATTACTCTGACCCTTAACAGATTAGATTTCTTGTAAGGTAGAAAAAATAATCATACTCTCCACAGGGGAAGAAATAAACATGCATGTACTGCTAATTTCTTTCTCCCTCTGTGCCATTCAGAATCTTTGCCAAGAACTAGAAACGAAGTTTTATGAAGGGACTTTCAACTGGGAGAGTGTCAAGCAGCACGACGCAGCCAGCCTGCTGAAGCTCTTTCTCAGAGAGCTGCCCCAGCCGCTGCTGAGTGTGGAGTACCTCAAAGCCTTCCAGGCTGTCCAGAGTAAGTTGTTTCCATGTGGAAGTAGCCTGGGAGTAGGTGCCACTCACACTTAGTGTCTCAGTGACCATGGGCATCATAGGCCACATCACCAGATGTCTTTGGTTAGACATGTTTCATGGTTGTCCAGGGTTGCTCAAAGGCCACTCACCATTTTCCTTCCATAAATAAACATACCAGAATGTTCTCTTCGGGTACAGATTAGGTACATGGCCTTTAAGAACACAACCCATCTAAAGTTAAAACCTGGAAACCTCAAGTTTCTCTCTTAACTATGTGAGTCACATAGATCTCTGATGGGGTTTCTTGCCAGGTGTTGAAAACAGCACACACTGGAGAAGCTGTGACTTAACAGTTATTATAAAAGCACAAGGAGATATCAGTATCTATGGCCATTTCCAAAAATCTTAAATCCTGGATTTGTGTAGGGGGGGTAGAGGATGTTTGGCTGCCTAATTGGTAGAGGGTTATGGGATTCTGGTGTGTGGCCATTTTGTGGTCCTGGAAAACTCTAAATTAAAATAAATAATCAGTCTTGATTTCTTTCCAGGGAACACAGAGATCTTGCAAGGTTTATATCTTGCTATGATTGTTCCATTTACTCCCAGGGGCCATCAGGAAAGGAAACAGTACTGTAATGATATTCACGTTATCATATCTTTGTCTTCCAAACTGGAAACTTTGTAAGCGAATGAGTGCATTATTAATGATGACAGAGAGGTAGAGTTCCCATTCACAGTGTTGCATGCTGTTCTTTAGGTGTGCAATTTTGGAATGAATGCCTAAGTTACCTTGTGTCATAGCATTTTTTTTCAAAAATTCATGAAGACAATAAAAGTTACTATTTAAATTATCTCCTTTAAACAAAAAAATCTTTTGGTAAAAATATTCATTGATGAAGTTGCATTAATTTGAATACATTTTCTGGATATGGGTCAAATTTGTTGCTAGCTGACAAAGTAGTGCTGATAGTTCTCTAAATCTCTGGGAATATTAGTTTCCAGTGATAATACTATCTACCTCTTAAAAGCTTCCCTTGCTGATTGGTTCCTTATTTATGCCACACACATTTATTGGACACCTGCTATACTCCAGACCCCATTTTTCCTCTGCCTGCCAGGGCTCTCCTTTTGTATTTTGTACCTTGACACTGAAAGAGACAAGCTTCAGTGTTAAGGAAATCCCTTAACCTTGGTAGCATTTCCTGGATAGTCCAGTCTTCTCCATGTTTCCATGGGAGGAGAATTAGCATATGGGAGCTAGAATTGTTTCCAAATCACTGTGGTATGTCTGCAAACATAAGGCTGCGCATCATGTGATCCCAGTTGGAAGCTAGCATCCTAGGACGAAGGGTGCTTGGAGCAGCTGCTTCCTGGATCTCCAGCAAACACTCTCGGGGAGGCTGGCTGCTCAGGCACCGCATCTTATGTTTTGCTGTAACGTTGACACCCAATAACTTCTCTATTTCTTTAGAAATGGAAAAAGAAAGGAAAGTGTTCCCTAATGTTTTTAGATTTCTTTCATCTCTCTACAGATCTTCCAACCAAAAAGGAACAATTGCAGGCTTTGAACCTCCTTGTCATCCTTCTGCCTGATGCAAACAGAGACACACTGAAGGTCAGCTGGTTAATTTACACTAAATATCCCTTAGAAAGATGCAGAGTAGTTTTTTTTTTTCGTTATTTGTGGAAAAACAGTACAATGCTTGTTTTGGGAACAGCAATATGCATCTAAAATATGAAAGGGCACTTTTAAGGACAGATTGAGAGGCAATCTTTCAATACGTAATTTGCTAGGTTGCTAATTTTATTAATGTTACAGAGGGTTTTAAAGAAGGTTTATTTACTTTATATGTGTATCTGCATGCCTGCTTCTATGTGTGTGCACTTATGTATGTACAGGTGCTCATGATAGCCAGAAGATCCCTTGGAGCTCGCCATGTGGAGGCTGGGAATAGAATGTTGGTCCCTGCAGCAATAACATATGCTCTTAACCACTAAGCCACCTCTCTAACTTCCGGGTTGTTTTGTTTTGTAGCGTTTCTTTCTTTCTGAGAGAGAGAGAATGTGTGTGTGAGAGAGTGTTCATATGTGTGGGCATACATGTTTATATAGTTGTGTGTGCACATAAGTGCACGTGTGCTTGTGTGTGTGTGTGGTGACCAAAGATGAACATTTGATATATTCCTTGATTGTATTCTGCCTCTTATATTGAGGCAGGGTCTCTTTTTAAAAAAATACTTATGTGTCTTTAATTTTGTGTATGTGTGGGCCTGCGTGCAGCTTTGTGCTTCAGACTGCCTGCAGTGCTTACAGAGGCCACTAGAGAGCACCTGATCTCTTGGACCTAGAATGGCAGTTGGTTTTGAGCCATGTTACATTTGTGTTGCCAACAGGCTCTTTGCAGGTGTGTCAAAAGTTCTTAACTCTTTTAGGCCTGAGACAGGGTGTCCCAACTGAACCTAGAACTTTTTGATTCAGCTAGTTTAGCTAGCTCCCAGGATCCCCAGGTTCTGCCTCCCTCCCATGCATGGGATTACAGGGGCTACAATACCCACCTAATATGTAAGTGGGTTCTGAGAATCTAAACTCTGGTTTGCAAGCTTGTGTAGCAGTGGCTTACCCTTTGAGCATCTCCTTGGTGCAGTTGGTGATGCACTCCTATAATTTCAGCACTCAGTAGGCTAAGGCAGGTGGATCTCTTTGAGCTCAAGGCCAGTCTGGTCTACTGAGCAAGTTCCAGGACAGATTCCAAGGTTCCAAAACTACAGAGAAGGTCTGTCTCAAACCCCACCCTCTCAAAAAAAAAAAAAGGTATCTTGGCAAGCTACCTTAGCTGGGCTTGAATTTAAGACATATTCCTGCCCCTGCCACCATGTACCACCACTGCTAGTTCTAAGCCTTGCTTTTGCAATTTTCACAATGATATTCCTTTTGGAAGAGCAGATGATTAAAGTTTATTAATTAATAGATGTTGTGAGGAGGAGCAGGCTGCGTCCCGCTGCCTGGCTAGCTTAACCTCTGAAATAACCACGCAGAAATTGTATTAATTAAATTACTGCCTGGCCCATTATCTCTAGCCTCTTATTGGCTAACTCTCACATCTTGATTTAACCCATTTCCATTAATGTGTATTGCCACTTGACTGTGGGTTACCGGCATGAGTCTAACCAGAGTCCTTCTCGGGCAGGAGAATCATGGTATCTGCCACTCTGCCCTTCTTCCCAGAATTCTGTTCTGTCTACATTGCCCACCTAAGGGCTGCCAAGGCAGTTTCTTTATTCAACCAATGAAAGCAATAGAAGGACCTCCTACACCAAATAGAAAACATAGACTTTTTCTGTGTTTCATTCTTCCTGGTTTTCTATGTTTTCCAAATGTTATTTAGTGAGTATGTCCAATAAAGCAAGCAACAGGCATTTGAATTACAAGTGCCAGCATTTATCGGCTGTGGTACATTATGTCCTGAAGACGTGACAGGTGTTTATATTTAGAAGTGGTAGAGTTTGAAGTAGGTCACAATGGCCAGCTAAAATAGTCGTTAACATTAAGTTGCTTCTCTAAGGGCTGGAAATCCTGATTTGTATAATTATATTGAAGTAATTTGGTAAAGCACTCACTCGTCTGATTTAATGATCTCAGTACTAGTATCATTAGAGGTTCTTAGGATGGGTGTGTATTGTTTTCACACTGGTTAATTTTCCTGAGCCACAAATAGCCAAGCTCAGTATTGCTAGGCACTGTGGGTTGAATGAAAATCCATCATGGGCTCCTTTGTTTGAAGACCTGGTCCCCAGTTGGTGGAACAGTTTGGGAAAGATTAGGTGGTGTGGCCTTATCGAAGAAGGTGTGTCAGTAAGGGCATATTTTGAGGGTTCTCCGCCTTCTGCTTCTGTGGATCAAGACATAAGCTCTTAGCTACTACCTCAGCGCCATGCCTGCTGCCTGCTCACTGCTTCCCGCTCTTCACTGTCATGCTCCCTCCCATGATGATCATGGACTCACGCTGTAAGCTGTAAGCGCCCAATAAACTCTTCTATAGATTGCCTTGGTCATGGTTTCTTGTCATGGGTGGGCATAGGAAAGTAACTAAGATAGTAGGGTACTCCTTTAATCCCTGAATACAGGAGGCCAAGAAGTGAAGATGGCAAGTTTGAGGCCAGCCTTGGCACATATGCATTGTAAGGCCTTCACCTTGAAAATAAACAAAAGTTTAGTGTGTACTGAGAAGGGATTAATTATAAACTTTGGAAAAAAACAGTAAAAAATTAAATATATGCTTCAGAAGCATTAATAATCTGTTTCTGTTACTGCCTCCCTCCCCCCTCGCGCGCGCGTGTGTGTGTGTGTGTGTGTCTGTCTGTCTGTCTGTCTGTCTCTGTTTGTCTGTCTATGTAGTACTTTCAAGTTCCAGAAGTGAGTGCCAGATTCCAATGGAGCTGGAATTACAGGCAGCTGTGAACTGTCTAATATATGTACTGGGGACTAAACTCCGGTTTGTAAGAATAGTGACTGCTCTTAACCACTGAGCTACCTGCCCAGCCCCCTCCCCCCTTTAAAAGAGTTTCTTTTTATTTATGTGTAGGGGGGTGCAATACGAGCATCTGCAGAGGCCAGAAGAGCACTCGAGTTACAGTTGATTGAGCCACCACATGTGGGTGCTGAAAATCAAACTCTGGCCCTCGGCAAGAACAGATCTTAAGGACTGAGGCCTCTCTCTGGGTACCTCTTTTGCAATTAATTTTATTTAATTTTAAAACTGTTCTGTATATTGTCACAGCCCTTGAAGACAAGGAGAGTTATATTTCCATTTTACATAGGGACAGACTTTTATAGAGGTATTGAAAACAGATATCCAATGAACAGTTATAGCTAATAAGTAACTGCGATCATGGCCTCCAAAAGCATAGGTTCGCAAGGACTCAATCTCTCACACCAGACTCTTTATATCCTTCACAACTGCTTAAAATGGCCCATCCATTCTTCAGTGTAGCTTTGTCAAGGGCTGAGCCAGCATCTTACTAGCTTATCTCTCTTTCCTCCCCTCCATTTCTTCCCCCTCCCCCCCCCCTTTCTCCCTGGCATTCCTCGAGTAATATTTCGAACAATCTTATTGCATGTGCACACCACAATTAAAATAATTATCTAATCTTTGTAATTTATGCTCATAAAGAAAGAGATACACTGGTCCCCAAGAAACCATTCTGGTCTCTGTGGAACAAAATTAAATATTTTTCCCTAAACTTCAATTAATCTTTTGTCCTCATTTGTGAACATGTTGCTTCAATACAACATGATGCTTAGATTACAATTTAGCTTTCCAAGCACTGTACCAGATATTAGATACATAAATTTTGCTGTTAGATATTAAGCCTTTAGTTTGCTTCAGATGTCTGAGGTCTATATTGCAAATAAACCTGATATAAGATCAACCTGTTAGCACTAGAGACTGATTTTTTTTTGTCTTTGTTTCTGCCCTGAAATCTTGTAGCCAGTTTTACTTGGGTTTGTGCCTTCCATTTGGGTCTAGCCTATTTTGACTTTTTCGGGTAGGGATTTTAGGATGATCATGAAAATGTGATTCCTTGCACAGTTAAGAGTTCAGAAACAAAAGCCAGAGCGACCTGGGATCACGTTCCTTCCACAGCTTCTGTTGGTTGTGTGCCCTCCAGTAATGTTCTCTAAGGCTTCACTTCCTCCTCAGCAAACTGGGGTGGCTATAGTGTCAGCCTCTCATGACGATTAACATGATGGCCTGTAAAATGTGCCTAATACGCTGGTTCATTCATCGAGAACATCAAACACACCTGTGGTGAGTAGTAGTCTTGAGAAAATCACCCGAAAAGACAAAAAGGCAAAAGAACCCTCGGCCTTGTCTGAGAAGGGTGACCCTGCTACTGGTGGCTTTGGGGACCGACAGCTCAGAGTGTGTGGTAGGAATGAAAGTGGCAGTGTTTGTGCTGAGTCAGAACTAACGTAGTCTGCGACGTTCCAGTTCATTCATTCCCTCATTTTAAAAAATCCTCTCATTTCTTTGATATTCTTGGTAGCTCCTTATTTTCTACAGCAAAGCTCATTTTTTTTTTTTTTTTTTTTTTTTTTTTTTTTTTTTTTTTTTTTACATTTTGTACCAGCAGGCTAGTGAGTAGGAAATTAAGGCAGAGTGTACTTTCTCAAAGATTTTCTTCTTTTTCCTTCTTCCTTTTCATTTTATATCTTTCCCTTTCCTTTCTTTTTTCCCTCCCTCTCTCTTTCCCTCCCTCCCTCCCTCCCTCTCTCCGTCTTCCTTTCTTGAAATGAAAGGACAAGGACTTTCTGAAATAAGTAAATGTTTACATGTTATTGTAATCTACTTTTCAGGGCTCTTCAGTTCCTGTAGATCTAGAGGCCTGGACTGCTTCACATCTCTCTGCCATATCGGATGCAGTCTCTGCCTTGCTGCCCAGCGCCATGGGCTTGGGAGAAACAAAGCTCCATTTTGGATTTCATCTGTCTGTCAGCGAGCTTTGCTGACAAGGCCTGTTGGATATAGATAGGAAGTTACTCATGACTCGCTTGTGTGTGCATGCACTCTTGTGTGTGTGTGTGTGTGTGTGTGTGTGTGTATTTGTGTAGGGGGGGTCAGAGGTCAACCTTCGGTGTCATTCCCAGGAGTCAACTCTCTTGTTTTTTGAGAGACGGTCTCTCACTGACACCTAGGGATGCCTGGATTAGGCTAGGCAGGTTGGTGACTAAGTCCATTTCTGCTTCTCCAAACACACGCTATCTAACACAACTTTTCTTTTTTGTTGTTGTTGTTGTTGTTTTTCGAGACAGGGTTTCTTTGCAGCTTTAGAGCCTGTCCTGGAGCTAACTCTTGTAGACCAGGCTGGTCTCGAACTCACAGAGATCTGCCTGCCTCTGCCTCCAAAGTGCTGGGATTAAAGGCGTGTGCCACCACCGCCCGGCGTAACACAACTTTTTACATGGGTTCTAGGACTCAAACTGGGGTCTTCAAGCTTACACAGCAGGTACTTTATCATCTGAGCTATCCTCAGCCCTGGATCTTCTTTTTAACTTTTTCCCCTTTATTTATGTGTTTATGTGCATAGGTGCACATGTGTCAAGGAAGCTCAGAGAATTTATTTTAAGAGTTGTTATCTCCTTCCACCGTGTAGGTTCTGTTAATTGACCTCATGCTGACAGGCCTGAAAGCAAGTCTTCTTACCTGCTGAAATGTATTGCAGCAAAAGTACTTTTTCCCTTACTATTTTTCTTTTAAATAACACCTTTAACTGATTCTTCGATAACTAGCAATCTCATTATTTTTTTGATAATTTCATACAGTGTATTTTCTTTATTTTCAACTTCTCTCCCAGCTCCTCCCAGATCTACCCTCAGCTTCCTACTCACACAACTATATGTTCTTTTTTCTTCCTATTTGCTTTTAAGATCATTGAATCCTGTTTGTGTAGCCCCCAGTACTCCTGGGAGTGGGATCAGTTCCTAGTTCTCTTCCCAGATAGTATCAAATGCTGGTATCTCCTTTGTTAGGCATGTGACAATGTGCTCATTCTCCCTCCACGCTGGGGCTTTGACTGGCTTATACTTGTGTAGGTCTTATTCATTCTGTGGCAACCACTGTGAGTTCATCTATATAACTGCCCTGCTGGGTCTGGTACACACTGTCTCTTTATAGTCATCTTTAACCTCTGGCTCTTGCAATCCTTCTGTCTTCTCTTCCCTGATGATGCTTAAGCTTTGAGGGGAGACATGTGATATATGTGTATAATCGAGGGCTGAGTATTCTGTAGTATCTTATTCTCTATACCTTGGCCAGTTGTAGGTCTATGTATCAATTGCCATCTCAAGAATAAGTCTTTCTGATGAGGATTAAAAGGGGCACTAATCTATAGGAATAGCAGTAAGTCATTAGGAGTTGGTTTAATACTGTTTCCAATCAGCATATTAATAGTAGTAAGTTCTTCCTTATTGTCTGTAATCTGTTGTAGGCATTGGTTCTTTTCCAGATTTTGGTGACAAGTATAGTTTACTGTAGGTTTAAATCTAATTAGAAAGTGGTTGGTTAGTCCCACAACTTCTCTGCCACGGCTGCACCAATGGGCATGTCTTGTCAGGCTAGTCATTAGCATGGTTCACAGAGTTCACAACTGCCTTGGGTCGATGTTTACCTTGGTATCCTGGTTAGCATCCATTAGCACCTTCCAGCACCATGTAAACTAGCAAGTAGGGATGAAGCTCTGAGGTCACTACCATCTTGACTTCTCCATGTTCTATGATTCAAGTATGTCAGCAACAGGGTCTTACTGTTGAATTCTGAAGGATAGTCAGAAACAGAGGAAATAGCTATTGGCCAACAACTCCAGAAGAGGCAGCCTATCTCTGGCACTGGGATTTTCATTTGCTAGCCTGTGGTGTTAAGCAGAGGTATTGTCCCCTTCAAGGTAACTCCATTTAAACTCTTTCATGTTATGAATCTGTTTTAGGAAGATTACAAAATAGGCAGTTTCCATTTGACTTTTTTTCCAAAATGCATTTAGAGTTAAATAACATCGTCTTAAAAATAATTTAAAAATCCTATCTGCTACAGTGCCTTCATCTCTTATCTCCATGTAATCTCCATGTATGACAGACATCTCGGTCATTTTTGTTTTAGGCCTTGCTTGAGTTTCTCCAAAGAGTCATTGACAATAAAGAGAAGAACAAAATGACGGTTGTAAATGTAGCAATGGTCATGGCCCCGAATCTCTTCATGTGCCATACGCTGGGTTTGAAGTCCAACGAACAGCGAGAATTTGAAATGGCAGCTGGGACGGCAAATGTCATGCACTTATTGATTAAGTACCAGAAACTTCTATGGACAGTAAGTATATGTTTTTAGCTTAAATTTTCAGGTCAGTGTGTGAAGTCTTGGGTTTCATAGTGACCTCGTCATACGTATTTCTCATTGTACTTTTATTTTTTGAACTCATGCCTGCATTTATCTGGCAGACTCTCTTCTCTCCCTCCAGTTGGTATTCTGTTTTATCCTTTTATTGTATGCATTCCATAATCCTCCTTTCTTCTCTCCTGTAAGACCTCTTCCCTTTCTCCCATCATTCTTTTTCTAATATGCATGGACATGCACACACACATTTATACATAACCCAAATTTTAGATCTAGGGTCCTCATATAGGAAAAACGTATTTTTTTCAAAACCACAATAATGGCCATGTAATTTCCTAGCATAATTGTCCAAAGCAATCATGAAAATAACTTTATAAAGTTTATATTTAAAAGCAATGGGCTTTCCCCCCACCCCATGGCTTAAAAACACACTGCATGCTGCCTGCCAGCTTTGTAAGATTCCCATTGCCATGTGTGAGTGGAGAGGTATTACAGGCGTTTTATTCACAGAGGTAAGCAGGGCCTTGTGAATTTCTTTTTTAAAATTGTAAAAATTAGGTCAAGAAAACATGCCTTGTAAAAGTAAAAGGCTCTTCGTGGGTAGTTCCATCAGCATATTTCCCCTTTGCTCTGTCTTTAGGCTGTCACGTTTTAAAGAGCTCATGCTGTCTCTGCTCCCATCATCCCCTAATTTTCCACAGAACTGTTATTTAAAGGGACATGCACATTCTGCACTCCGATTGCTGAGGTCTCAAATGCAGTTTCCTGCTTTGCTCTTACGTTGATCTTAAGTTTTGACAGGTAATCAACATGGATGTTGATGAGAGATTTAGTTGATTAGTCTCATTTTTCAATGAAATTCATATGTTTGCAGAGAAAGAGTCCTTTTTTACAAGCATTTAATAAATGAACTAAAGAAATTCTAAGCCAAATTATATTAACCATTTTAAAGCTTAATATGAGCCTCTCCTAATTCCAATATTTTTTTTTAAAATACAAAATGATGCTTCCTAGACTCTCAAGGCTTTTTATATTCAATCCAAAGGCAAATGATGTAGCTTATTTCAAATATATTTAAATTATTGCTCAGTTATCATGTCTGCCTCTTGTAAGACCAACATTATTTTATAGTTACATTTTAACTGCCTAAAAGACTTTGTTCTTAATATAATTTCTAAGGATGTTTCTCTTATCTTTAGAAGTATAGTATATCTTTAGAAGTGCCACTAGCCAATTTTGGGCTTTTGTTGATGGGTAAGCTTTTTTTTCTTATCTGACAAAAGAGGCCATCTGGATTATTAGAAGGGATCTGTAGGTTAGCTTATAGGAGCTGTGGAGAGAGGGGGTTGCTAAGGGGACAACTACAGAGGTAGTGGCCTCCACAAGGGTCTCCTCAGGGAATCTCCTATGTTGCCAATCATCCATGGCAAGGATGTGGCCAGTATGTCCTTGAACTTCACAGAGTCCCTTTTGCACCTTTGCACGATTGGTGGTAAATTACATCAAGTGGATGCCCTGTCCTCGGTCTAAGTAAGAACATAGTTCGTTTCTTCTCGCAGAGTTAATGAATGGTACATTTAAGTGGCTTAGTCTTGAGAAACAGAACATTTATTCCTCTTGAAACTAAAAACATGGAAAAGAAAACAGTATTTAGTTTAAAATGGTTCTGTGCCTTTTATGTTTTACTTTCCTCCTCAAACGGAATTTCTTTTTTCCATAGATTCCAAAGTTTATTGTAAACCAAGTGAGGAAGCAAAATACTGAAAATCAGAAAAAGGAAAGGAGAGCCATGAAGAAATTGCTGAAGAAAATGGCTTATGACCGAGAAAAACATGAAAAGCAAGAGAAAGCTGCAAATGATGTAAGAAAATCTTGACGGCCTTTTGTTACTGTGATTGAAGTAATTTCACTGGATGGCTGTCTCCTATTATGGGGCTGGGTAATACTCATACGTGGAAGGTACCAGCTCCTTATTTTCTAATAATCAATACTGAAAGTTGGTCTGGTGCTAGCACTCAGCATGTGGTTTAATAATGGTGAACAAAGAGAATATGTCAAGAGAAGACTGTTGCCTGGACGCGCGCACACAAACACACATGCACACACACACATACTCTCTCTCACTCTCTCTCTTCCCATAGTCTAGATGCCTCTAATTTTATGATATATAGTAAGTGAAATTCCTCTCTACTCCATTAGCCTGCTTCATCCATAAGAATTCACCCAGATACTTTATGGGGCTGAGGAGATCTTGGGTCTGAAGATCAGTCTTAGACCCCTGTAAGTATTTAAGGTTTGTAATTTGGTAAGAGGCGAAATTCTGTAGAGATGAAAATTAAGGTTTTTTTAAAAAAAAATCCATCATTTTCCAACTGCAGTGAGACTACATGAAGAACCGTGTTTACAATAATGAAATATGCATGAGAATATATTTATGAATTGAGTTAACAAAGCTCCGGTGGCAGATCTCAGGCCTAGGAAAAGGCCTTCTATTGTTCTACTTAAGGGAAAACACCCCTCACCCCAGCTGAAGATGCTCAGTTACATGCTGACATCTTGTGGAATACCACGAAAATGCAATGGCCAGCCTTTGTCCAAATTTTCTGTCTTGGCTTGCTTAGCCATGGTTCCCAAATAATATTAATTTGTTTTCTCTTAAACTTATCTGTAATTCTCTTAAAAAAAAAAACTTTCTTAGAGATGTAAGAAGTATTTTTAAAACCAAATTTAAGGATCTCCAAAAGACACACACTATAAGAAAGGGAAATTATCAGTGTTGTTTATATTTTTTTAGAGCTTATTTTTTGTCATAGGGCTAGGAGGGATTTGTGACATACCGGTTTTCTTTCACTTCGCAATGCTCTGTTAACTTCAAACACAGTCGTAAAGAGGGGACTGGGCTTGTAGTTCCGGCTGTGCAAATTAAGTGAGCGTCTATGTATTACCTCTTCCTTTTCTGAAAACTCATATAGTTAGCAAAATGCCGCTAATCTAAGGTACTAAACCTTAGTCCTTTGTTAGGTATTCAAAGAGGCCCAAAGCTGGCTGTTAGCCTTTTCACCCCCATACAGAAGCAGGTAGCTCAGATTAATTTGGTTGTGTATGATGGAAGCCTGCCTGAGTTACGGTAGACTAGGAAGCAGGAAGCTGACCTTAGAGAGACTTTAGTGGGGACTCCAACCTAGTTGTGAAAACCAGTCAACCTGCCAGAGGTTAGGAGTGTTGCCTGCAGAGGAAGGATTACCACCTCCCATTGGTGCCCAGTTTAGCTTGTCCTTTGGGTTACCACTTTTTAACTTAATTCCAGAAATTTATTTTGCAGATTGGTATCTTTTTCTCGGAATCATAGGCACAGGAAAAAGTTACAAAGATCAAACAAATGTAGAAAATGAAAGTGACTTGCGTATACGTGCTTTCTTGCAAAAGCATCCATCCATTGCTGGAACAGAAAGACTAAAAGATTGAAAACAAGTTTTGAACTAGATTTTGGGACAAATAGGCCATGGGGCAGCCCGTCCCTTAGGCCATAGGGGTTGTTTTGCAAGTGCCTGGCTTTGCAACTGAGGCAGTGTGGGCTGCCTCACCCCTGCATCCTGTCCTTTGTCACTTTACTGGCTTGTTTTTTCTTCCAAACAATCTGAAGATGCAGCCCAGCCCCTAAATGGTTAGACAGGACACTGCCTAAACTGTGCTCTTTGTTTAAGCGATTACTCACATTGCCGCTCATATGGTTCTTAGGTGTTTGGTATTTGAAAGACATTATTGGACAAAATAGGCAAACATCCCTACTCCTCATGGAAGCTAACATTATTTAAGTAACATAAATAGGTCACATAGCATTTTGCTATGTGGTATGAGCAATGATTGAAATATATGTGCCTATATGTGCCTGTGTGTTTTTATATAGGAGAGAGAGAGAGAGAGAGAGAGAGAGAGAGAGAGAGAGAGAGAGAGAGAGAGAGAGAGAGAGAGAGAGAATGAATGAGAAAACGAATATGTGATCATCCAGGAGCCCCAACTATGGTCCAGGATGACCTGAAACTCACAACAAGCAGAAGATAACTTTGAGCGTCTGCTCAGCTGGGGGGGTGGAGGTTGTTCATGTTAAACACACTCTACCAGCTGAGCTAGATCACCAGCACCCCCTCTTTAGTGTTAGTATAAAATGTTGTGAATATAGCAAACAAAAGGGTTCTCTCATTGAATTGACCATCTCACTGGTAGCAATTATTTTGATGAATGCGTGTACCATATTTTCTTCTCACCACTGAATTCTCTTCTATCCACGGTACCCGAAAACTGTTTACACTATCATTTAGCAAAAATTAACTATTTCAGTTTGCTTCAGATGCAAAGTATCTGAAGGAATAGGGAACTAAAAACTGAGTCTCACCATGAGACCCTGGCTGACCTGACCAGTCCCTGTGAAAACCAGGTTGACTTGGAACACACAGACATCCACCTGCCTCTGCCTCCCTAGAGATGGCATTAAAGGCCTATGCTGTCATACCTGTCTTAAAATATCTTTAAAGAAATATGAATGGAAAAAGAATTTGGAGAGGAGTCTCTTGCCACATTACTTTAGCTAGCTTGAGTGTTGAATAACAGTGTTGTAACAGGTATGGAAGGTCAAGTTGTGTGTCTGTCTCAGGAAGCCCATTTAAGGCAGAGGACGTAGTCTACCAAGCCATAAGGCAAGGGCACTAGCCTGGTGTGGATGTGCTGGAGTAAAGCCAGCTTGCCAGCACGGTTGATAAGATAAGGTCAGAAGGGCACTGGGAAGAGATCACCTAAAGCCTTAGAATTTAAATTTAACCAAAGTAAAATGAGGTCATTGTATAAAATCTGTAGGATGTTTTAGGACGAGTGGTACTTAAAAGTAGAAGAAAATTCTTATAACCCAGGTGAAAGACAGTGGTGACTCAGACCAAAGTATCAGTGGAGTAGTTAATATATTTTAAAGACACAACGGCAATGAACATGAACTCTACAGCATGGATGGGCTCACTGTGAACCTTGTCAGTTTGGTTGCTTACCTTCCTGGATTTAGGGGGAGCTGGGAGGACCTTGGACTTAACATAGTGAAGGGAACCCTGATGGCTCTTTGTCTTGGAGAGGGGTGGAGTGGGGGTATGGGTGGAAGGGAGGGGAGGGAAGGGGGAGGAGATGGAAATCTTCAATAAAAAAAATGAGAAAAAAATATATTTTTAAGTTAGAGTCATTTGGACTTCTTACTGGCAAATGATGTAAGTAATAAAAGAATGAAAAACAAAGTAAAATAATGACTAACCCCAAATTTATGATATGAAAGATTTGAATGGTAGGAAAGATCATAATTTCAATTTGGTACCTCTTTAGTATGGGATATCTGGTAGTCATTTAAAGGTAAGGGCGGACATTTAATTCACTTTGGAGGGCAAATCAGGACCTATTGATCAGCCAGAGAGGTACCCAGCACACCAGGGTCAGTGGGAAAGCTCAAGGCAGAGCCATGCTTCTGTTCTGTGTAGCAGTGGGAATTGGCACAGGCTGAGTCTCCAGGTCACTCATTTGCATTTGCATTTTAGGACAGTCCTTGTGAGGGAAAACTTGAGTAGTCACTGAGGTTTATTAGAAGCCAGTGGGTGACATTGTGCCTGATGAGACTACATAAACTGGAATATACTATTTAAAGAACTTCTGTTGACATGTGGCAACCAACTGAAAATTTTGCTCCTTATTGAACCTTAGGGTTTTTTCTTTATTTTTTATAATTGTGTGTGTGTGTGCGTGTGCATGCCTCTCTCTCTCTCTCTCTCTCTCTCTCTCTCTCTCTCTGTCTGTCTCTCTCTCTCTGTCAGTGCCTGTGTAGGCCAGAAGAGGGGCTTGGATCTCTTGGGGGAGTAATTGCAGGTGATTGTAAGCCCTCCTTTGTGGGTGCTGGGAAGTGAACTCCAGTCCTAGAAGAGCAGTAATTGCTCTTAACCACTCTCCAACCCCTTGTTACAGGTTCATTCACATTTTCTCTAGCAACATTTGAAAATAGTCTAACTATAAAGAGGAATCTAGATGGATATGTCATGGTATATTTATATCATGAAGTATAAAAACATGAGTGACATAAAAGTTTTATATCATGAAATACAAACAAATCAAAATAATAGGCCACAAACTGCTGATAGCAGAAAACAAGACTTGGGAGAGGTGAGAATTGGGATTTTTTTTTTTTCTGATGCTGGGAACTGAACCCAGATCTCTAACACTCAGTATCCTTGTGCTAAATTCCCCAACCTCTGAACTTTGTAAATGTTTATCCAAGGCAATGCACACTGCTAAAGATTTTACAAAAAGTATCTCATTTAAAACCTCTGTTTGCCCAGTTAGAGTATATCGTCTTATTTTTCTCACGTAACAAATGGAGAGGACAGCAATTTCCAGCTTCTCTAAAAAGAAAATGGAGTTGGGATTCAAGACCAACTATGACTTCAAAAACCTCCCAGTTCTTATCATTTTCCTCAATATTCCCAGAGATTATAACCTCCAAGAAGAATACATAACAAAACTCCAAGTTCATTGTATTGGTTCTGAGTTTCTGTTGCTGATGGAATAAAATGACTTCTAGATAGCTTTTAAAATAACCCTGGGTGGGAGACAAGGTCCAATTGGAAAGGGAAAGAAATTTAGGAAAAGTGCTAACAAGAGTCACAAAATGTGAACACTGTTTGAATGTTAGGAATATGGAAAAATGAATATAGAATGACATTGGATTTTGTTTGTGAAACCCCACCTATTTACGGGTGCGCTGGACTTAGAGGGACACTCAAGGCCTCAGATGTATCTTTGGCATTAGCCTAGAAGTTGTACTTGAGGCAACAGAATGCTTGTGTAATTCAGGAAAAACTTGACAGTAAGAGCATAGAAAGTCAAATCCAGGGCCTGCCAGTATTTTCATAGGGAACTGGTGAAGATGGTAAAGGAGTTGACAGATTAAGAGAAGCATGTACAATATATGCTGTCTTAGAATCTCAGGCAAGAAGGGCAGGCCAGGTTAGTACTGAGTTAGACACACCAAATACTGCAAAGAGAGAAGGCTTATTCAATAAAGGTGCTTGCTGCTGTAAGCCAGTGGTACCTCTAGAGCATTGTCAGTAACCTGATGATACAGCCAGAAAGCTGGGCCTTGGAGAATGAAAGGCCAATTTTAGGATACTATGCGTGCCCTTAAAACTAGGTATACGACAGCAGGAATTCATGTTAATAAGATATGCTTGACTAGATAAACGAGTGCTTTGATCCAAGTTGTAAGATAGATATTCAGTTTACCTAAATAAGACAAATGTTTTAATGACTCCAGCATATTAATTATTTGGTGTGAATGTGAATGTGCTTAAATACTATTAAGTTTTGTCCATTAATTATAACAGGAGAAAACAATATCATTTTCTGATAGCATTTAACTTGTTGGGGTCCTGCTCTCTCCACATACCCATTTTTGATGTATGCACATCTATGTATTGAATTGTATTATGAATTTTGTGCAGAGGGAAGTGAGGTTTCTACTTGCAGTCGGTGTACCACTGCATTATACCCCAAAATATGCATCTTTTCCAATATTGAAAAAGTAGAAACAGAAGCCTATGAGCCCCAACATCAAATCTTTTTACTTTACTCTTCTTCCAACCTGTTCCACACACTTTATCTCCTTTTAGTCTCTTTATGCTTGCTAATCATAGACATCCCGTGATGTCACCCATAATTACCTCGATGGCCTCTGTCTAATGAGGATGTAGGGGCAGCTTTGATGATCACTTACTGACAAATTGCCGAAGCTCCTAGGCTTCCTTTCCAGTGTAGGCTTTGATTTACATGATCTTTCCTCTGCCTTCCCTGCTCCCCTCCTAGAGAGAAGCTGAACTTTTATGAGCCTGTGTGGGCTGTGAGAGTCTGTGATCCCCAGTGCTTCTCCACTTCTGGTCCCATTGGCTTAGGAAACCAAAATTCTCATAGTGTCGTCAACTTAAATGTTCACTCTGGTTGACCTAGCTTCAGTCACTAAAGCAAGGCTTGGGTTTCGGGATGGTTATATGATTTTCCTAAAAAGCCCCGCAATATCTTGTAAGGGTCTCAGGTTTAGAGAACCAAGCTGGAGGATGCTGCAGTTAACTGAGTAGCATGAAGGCTCCTGTGGTTTGTGCAGACACAAGCCCCAGCTTTTCTTGGCAAGTACTGGGATTTAATTCTGAGGCATTTACCCATAGCTTCATTGCAAGTATTAGTTCTAGCACCTACTTTTTAAGGCAACAGGTCTGGCTTAACTTGGAGATGCATAGGGAAAATGAAGTCAAATATCTTCTTTCATGGTATGACTCACTCTGATTTTAAATAGAGCATAAAAGAAATGAAAGAAAAACATTAGGACTTACTTCACTGTGAGTTAAATGCTTATCAACTTCTGTAAATTACTAGGACCCTTAACGAATTCTGAATTTATGAGTCAGATTAAAGTTTAAGGCATTGTGATAACAAAGACAACATTTGGAGCACTGTTAAGACAGTAGAAGATCTTTTTATATGGCTGCCTCCTGGTATTGGAAGTTCACACTAGGATGATCAGCATGAATTTTAGTTGAGATGCTTTGCCAAAATATCCTCATTTAGTCTTCTAAAATGTATATTACATCGAGACATCTTTTAAAGAAATCTTTATTTCTAATTTGCTCCTTTGAGAATAAAAAGGGTTTTCTGTAGCACTAATGACATTAGCTTTCCATTCAAATGTGTTTTAATGGAAAAGAAAAAATGTCTTCCTGTGATCTTACATTAAATTTCTAGAGTACAAAAAGTTTAATACCTGACAAAAAACGCCAGAACTACAATCAGATTTCTTTAAATACACCTTAGTTCACTATATAATGTGTGTGAAGATGATTTAAATCATCTTTCTGTTACAGTAGCCTTGGTGTGCAAAGAAAATTAACATTCTTTACATCGTAAACTCATTGGAAACTGAACGTCAATGGCCCATTAGTCCTTCTCTACCTTCGACCTGCTGTACAACAAATGACTTCAATTCTTAGGCATACTACCCTTCCCCCAACGTACTGGATGGTTTCATGGTTGTCAGCCAGTGTATTAGTCGGGGCTCTCTAGGGGAACAGAGCGTATAGAACGAATATATAAGGGGAATTTATTAGCATGGCTTATAGGCTGTGGTCCAGCTAATACAACGATGACTGTCTACCAGCAGTAAGCCCAAGAATCCAGTAGTTGCTCAGTCCTCAGAGGTAGCTTTCTCAGCTGATATTCAGTATATGCCAGAATACTGAATAAGTATGCTCTAATTCCATTGAAGGGATAGATTCGTTGGCAAGAGTGAGAAGAGCAAGCAGGCAGAGAGAGCAGGTTTTCTGTTTCCGTATCCTTTACATAGGCTGCCAGCAGAAGGTGTGGCCCCAGTTAAAGACAGAGCTTCCCATCTCAAAAGATCTGTATTAAAAGTGGGTCTTCCCACTTGAAATGACTTAATTAAGAAAAAATCCTTCACAGATATATACCCAGCCATTTGGCTGTTGGTTGATCCCAGATGTAGTCAAGTTTACAACCAAGAATAGCTATCACAAGTCCACCCCGTATCAGCTTGACTCATAATCATATCTCCTTATGTCATGCATAATTTCTAAATGAAAACAATAATCAGGTCATAATTATGTCCAACATGATATAGCTATCCTACACATAATCATCAACACATATATTTAACCAGGTCATAATTACACCTAACATAATCCCTTGTACAACTGTCAATGCATTATAAATTTGGAATAGGTGGCAATGTCTCTTGAGGGACATTCCTTTTGGATCACAAACGTAAATATTACGACGGATGCTCTCTTAATTGATGTTGCACTATGTGATAAAGAAATTGAGAAAAGAAAACACAAATTTCTATATAAACACATTCTTAACAAAATAATACAGAAACACTTACATCAGTTATAATCCCTATTTCTGCAACTGGCTCCATGACCTTAGCTGGTATTTCTAACAGCCTTCCTCTACTACCCATTTTGTATTCTCTCCATCCTCAGCAAGCGTCTCATCAGGTCTTGGCCCTATTCCTGGAGGAGTGACTCATACTTCTTTCCTGAAGGGACTGTACCCTTTGTCATATAGCTTGAATTTTAATTCTGGGACATGGTAGCACCAAGAGATGTCCTAAAGAATCTCCTGTACTCCAGATATAATCTTTCTTACTTCCATTGCAGAGAAGCAATCTAAGTTCCCCTCAGTAATCTGGTTTGACCACCCCTCTTAAACTGTTGTTCTTTCTTAGCTTGTTGACTTAAGGGCATCAGAAGCCCATAATGCCCAGGGGGATGTCTGAGCTTCTAGTCCAATGATGTATTTTTGTATCTCCTGGCAGGAGTGCTCCCCCATCTGGAACCAAAACTGCTAGACCACAGAACTTAAGGTCATGGCAACAGGAAGCCAAACTTTTCCTAGTGGGTCACTATGTGTGACAGTGAGTGGAACTATTCCCTTTTGAACTCCTTGATTCCAGAACCCTTGGATCCTGACCATGGGAGAAGCCATACAATGGCCTGGACACTGATTCAAAGCATATACTGCCTTCTGGAGAACCCTACCCCAGCCTTTCAGGCTGCTGCCACCTAATTGGCACTGTAACTGTGTCTTCAAGATGCTATTCTGTCTTTCTTTTAGATCAGCTGCTTTAGGGTGCTGGGAACATGGTAAGGCCAGTGGGTTCCCTGATTGATCATGGGCCCACTGTCACACTTCTCTGGCCATGAAGTGAGTTCCTTGGTCAGAAGCAGATCTTGTGTGGAATACGATGACAGTGGATAAGGCATCCTATAATGCCATGGATGGTGGTTTTTGCAGAAACATTAAATGCAGGAAAGGCAAATCTATAACCAGAATAATTTCTACTCCAGAAAGGACAAAGTGTTATCCTTTTTAGGGAGGAATTGGTCCAAGGTGGTCAACCTGCCACTAGGTCACTGACTGGTCACCCCCAGGGAGGCGTGCCATATCTGGGTCTCAGTGTTGATCTCTGCTGTTGCCAAATTTGGCACTCAGCAATAGCAGTAGTCATGTCAGTCTTGATGAATGAAAGTCCATGCTGTTCACCTCATGCATAAGCTCCATCTCTGCTACCATGACTGTAGTGTTCATTGGCCCATTGAGTGATGGCAGGGATGGATGGGGAAAGACACTGACTATCCACAGAGTGGGCCATCTCATCTACTGAGTTATTGAACCCCTCCTCTGCTAAAGTCACGTTTACAAGTCTCTTCACATCCTTTACCCATTTGGAGAAATCTACTTAACATTCTTCTTCCCTAGGTGTCTTTCTCATAGATTTTCCAATCATGCTTCCAAGTTCCTGATCATGCAGCCAATTCATTAGCTACAGCCTATGAATCAGCAAAAAAAAAAAAAAAAAATCACACATCTGGCCATTTCTCCTTCTAAACTGTATGATCATGGTACTGTCTGAAGTTCTCCCCACTATGAAGATTTCCTCTTGCCGGTGTCTTTCAGGATTGTCTCAGAAAGGGCATGTAATTCTGCAGTTGTCCACTTTTGAGTGGTGCCTGCATAGTGTAGAACTATCAGTAAAACGAGCCTTACTCTTTTCTTCCTCAGTCAACCAATCATAGGATACATCTCCATGAAGGCTCTAGATGCCTACCTGTCCACAGACAGCGTTGTAGTGGGAGTAGAAACCATAGCCATTTGGGCAGCTTCTCCGTGTAACTTGCTTGTACCTTCAGGACCTGCCCAGCCTGATCTCTCTCTCTCTCTCTCTCTCTCTCTCTCTCTCTCTCTCTCTCTCTCTCTCTCTCTCTGTCTCTCTCTCTCTCTCTCCCTCTCTCTTACACACACACACACACACACACACACCTCACTTCCATTTGATAGTAGATTGTTGTTGTGTGTATCCTACTATATGTCTTGGTGGGTCAGATTAACACCCAGCTTATGATGGGTTGCATGGTAACCCATCTCAGGTTAGATGATAAGTTGGTGGCCTATTGTCAAATGTTTAGTTTCCACTAAAGGCTCAAGAGCAGGCTAAGAGTTGCCTTTCAAAGGGAGAATAGTTGTCTGCTAATGATGATAGAGCATTGCTCCCTAATCCTAAAGGTCTCTTCTGTGATTCACTTATAGTGACAAAAGCTTCAAACAGATAGCTATCTGCCACTGACAACTCAGGTATCATTGGTCCTGGTGGATCATGTGATCCAAGTGGTACAGCAGCCTGGAACTGTTGTAGATCCTTCCCTGTTCGAGGACACAAACAAAGCTAGAAGCTATCCATGTCACTTGGTATCTGAGCTGGAGTTACACACCCAAGTGATGAATGTACTGTCACCAGAATCCATCACACTGAATCTTGTGTATCTTTCTTGGTAGTAGGAGGGGCCAGGTTCAATAATTTATTCTTCCCCTTAGAATGAATACCTCTGCCTAGTTCACACTACTGTACTTCTTTCACTGAGATAGAAGGCCATTGAACTTAGGATGGATTTATTTCCCATGCTCTGGTGTCCATATACGCTACCAATGCATCCAAAGTGGTTGGTACCTCATACTCGCTTGATTCAATTAGTGTAATAATGCACCAATGAGATATTTTGTGTAAGAGACAGATGATCAGCATCCCTTTCAACTGAGATATGACACAGGGCTTGAAAGTTTATATATCCTTGGAGTAAAACTGTGAAGGTATACTGTTGGTCTTGCTTCTGGTGGTACTCATGGACAGGTACTGAGAAAGAGGCATTTTTTCTAGATGCTAGATCAATAGCTGAATATCATGTGCCAGAAGATGTGTTCATCAGTTCAAGTAAGGACACCATATCTGGTATAGCAGCTGTAATTGGAGTCACTAACTTGTTGAGATTTTGATAGTCAATTGTCTTTCTTCATGACCCATCTGTCTTCTACACTGGCCAGACAGGAGAATTTAAGGGAGATGTGGTGGGAACCACCACCTCTGCATCTTTCAAGTCTTTGGTAATGGCATTAATTTCTGCAGTTCCTCCAGGGATGGGATGACTCACTATTTTTCCTCACAGAGGCAACTCTAAAGCCTTTCCAACCATAATAGCCCTCACTCCACAGGTCAAAGAACCAATGTGAGAATTCTGCCAACTTCTAGCCCAATTATAAATAGTGGAGCTGGAGAAATAATCACAGGATTAGTTTGGGAACCCACTGAACCTACTGTTAGTTGGACTTCACCCAAATCTCCGTTAATCACTTGACCTCCATAAGCCCCTACTTTAGCTGGAGCACCACAGTGCTTCTCAGGATCTCCTGGAGTCAGCCTCAATTCGGAACCAGTATCCAATAGACACTTGATAGTTTGAGTGTTCTTTATCCCTAGTGTACAATTATCCTTGGAAAAGACTGTAGGTCCCTCTGGGGAAGGAATGGGGAAAGGCTAATAATAAAACTTTCAGGTATTTTATCAAGGCCTTCCTCAGCGGAAACGAGCCATCCCTTCATTCAAGGGGTTCTGGGTCTACAAACTGACTTGCCTGAAAATTGTTTCACAGGTCAAGATTCCATTTTATTATGATCCAATGGAGACTTACTTTCTTTGTTTGAGAATTTTTCTGCTTATATTCATACCAAATAAAAGATGCAGTAGGTTTCCTATCTATGCCATGCCTGGAAACATCATAACTGATTAGCTAGTACCAAAGATCCATTATTAGTTCTACCACCATAGAACTCCCTTCACCTATGCTGACCATTATGAGTTAAGCCATTATGGATATTGCTTTGTCTATGATGCTCATTACGACAACTATGATCACCTTGCTTTTGGTGATTTTGGTGCTGCCACCTGACTCCTGCATCCAGACCCAATTAAACCCATTGGATTTAATTCATCTAGCTGAGCAGCAGCATCTCTAGCCCTAACGTCTGGCACAAGGTAAAGGATGATACCAACATTCGCCAAATGTGCTGATGCCCCGTTCACTTTTTGGGACTTTTTGACAGACATGTCTTCTGGGTCCTCGCATTGTGGATGATTAGGTTTTGTACAGCATGTCCACTCTAGTATTGTAATTGTGTTAAACATTAAAATCCCTTCATCAATACTAAGCAAAATAATATCAGGCATCTCCAGCTCCTCTTCAGTAGACCATCTTTCATCAAATGCTTCAGACAACTATTCAAACTAATTTTGAACCCATTTTTTTAAAAACCATACAAGCGTCGTATTAAACCTAGAATCTCCATCCAGTGGGCCTACCTAAAAAACTCAGTCTCATCCAGTTTTATGTTCCTTCCACCATTATCCCACACCTTTAAACTCCATTCCCACACGCACTTCACAGATTCTGCTCGAATGACTTAGCAAAGTTATTAAGCTCTTGAGTAGTGTATTGCACCTCCTCATGGACCACATTTTCTATCTCCCCTCTAGGATTAAGTCAGGTTATAGATCTAGAAGGAACTACTGGTGGGCCTTAAAGGACATTGGTTTTGTCCCACCTGGCATCTCCTTCAAAGAAAGTCACTGCTGTTTTAGCAAACAACAAAAGATTAATTTACTCAGTCAGAGGTGAAAATGGCACCATTACAGGGGGTGGGAGTGAGAGTACATCTGCTGAGCGTGGAGAAACTACTACCTTTGAGATTCAGCCCTTGAGAGTCTGAGGGTTCAAAGTTCTCAGCTTCAATAGCATCCTCTCCCACATCTCCCACATCTCCATCTCAAGTTACAGGATCTCATTCTTTACCAAGTAGTGCCCTTACTTTAACAGCTGACACCCTCTGAGGCTGGGACTTGAATTTTGCTGTAGTTCAGCCAAGCTTATAATTAGGGCTTTGGCTTAATTTTCTGCAACTTGAGCTCTCTGGCTACTGGAGAGAAGATTCTCTTCCAGGGTACCCTCAGAAAACATTAGACTGTTCATGTGCATCTGGAGCCGGTCAGTTTTATCATGGAGTTTATATTTGTGCTTCCCCGTATTCTGAGATGCTAGAAGTTGGTTAATTTTATCACAGAGCTAATTCTTTCCCTTTTTCAGTTTATCTAAAGATGCTAGGAGCAACCAAGCAGAATCTCCAGTCTCTTCATTTTCTCACAAACTGTCAAAAGTCTTATATGCAGAGTCAGCAAATCCATTGCCTCTCACGACTGGAGAATCCGAATAACCACATGCATTTGTCTTTTCAAGTTTGTAAAATAGTTCACCTCATAGGCTTTCGGCATTCTCCAAGCTTCTGGGAGAGACTTCAGTAACTGTAGGTGTTGGTCAATTGGAAAGTCTATCCCAGATACTTAAACAATTTCTAGTTATACTTCTGTTGCTCTAGAACCATTTCTGGTATCAAAATCTGTGTTAGTCGGTATTCTCTAGAGGAACAGAACTTATAGAATGAATCTATATATGTATTTATCTGTCTATGCACATGCGCGCGCGCACACACACACACACACACACACACACACACACACACGGATTTATTTGAGTGGCTTTCAGGCTGTGGTCCAGTTAGCCCAACAATGGTTGTCTACTAACAGAAGGCCCCGTATCCAGTAGTTGTCCAGTTCTCGAGGCTAGATTCCTCACTGTTCTTCAGTATATGCCTGAATCCTAAAGAAGTAGGTTCTGATGCCAGTGAAGGAATGGGCTTGCCAGCTGCAGAAAGAGCAAAGCTGGCAAAACAACAACAACAAAACAAACAAACAAAAAACCAAGCAACCTTCTTCCATATCATTTATATAAGTTGCCAGCAGAAGGTATGGTCCAGATTAAAGATGGATCTTCCTGCCTCAAAATTTCTGTATTGAAAGTGGGTCTTCGCACTTCAAATGATTTAATTAAGGAAAAAAATCCGTCCCAGCTGTACTCAAGCCAGATGAGGTTTAGTTAGTTCCAGATGTAGGCAAGTTGTCAGCCAAGAATATCATCCATCACATGAAATGTGAAGGTCACAAAGATTGCTCTGTATATAGCTTCAGCTACTGTTATGGCATAAATAAGAACATATTGTTTGGCTTGCTGATCAGGCATGGTGTCTTTTCAAAGCTTGGCAGCTCAATGTAATTAGTATACTAATAGCATTCGTATTGGATACAGTGTGAGTTTGGAGCTTGATCGAAGCCGTCATACACCATTTAAATCAGCTCTTGGGTATCATTTATTGCTTATCATCTCTGTATAAATATCACTTGCCCTTCCTTGATAATATACTCAGCAAAAACTTTTAAAAACATCTTATGAGATTTTTGTCTTTACCGTCTACTGGGTATACTTCTGCAATAGTGTAAATAGTTTAGCATCATCATAGAGAGTCACAGTCTCAGTCTCTGTATTTCGGGGGCATTTGTATGGAATACATTAAATAAGCGGAAATTGCATCTGTCTTAGATATAAACAAGACTCACACCCTGTTTTATGACAAGTTCTTCAGTTGTTAGGAATGTCAAGAGACAACCTGGGAAAGTGCCATGTGCTACCAGTGGCTGACTGAAAGCCTTTTAGGGACAGTGATGTATCCACTTGCTATGATGAGTCAGCATGTATTACAGAGCCTCTTTTGGGAAGAGTTAACATTAAACTCAAGTTGGCCAAACTTCTGCCCCTTTTGTGGAGGGCTAGAAATGTAAAGGATAGTTTTATCCACTAGGAGCCTGTGGTAAAAGCCCATGTGACTCCCCAACTTTGCAAAAGTCAACTCTGGTGCCATCTATGCATACATGACAGTTTCCTAACATTACATGTGTCCTTGAGAATTCTGAGATACCTTAGAAACAAGTTCCTGAGACTATTCCTTCCAAAATCCTATGAGTATGTGAGAAGTGGTACTCTCTTGCAAGTTCTGCTACAATGGTGTGCTTTTTGAGAAATCCTGTTGCTCTCTCTGAGGCCACACTCCGTGAATGCATTTAGAGGGTGTAGGACATAGATCATGTTAGTACAGATGTTTAGCCCTTTTAGGGATGTCTTAGGAGAAGAGAGGGCTACTCTTGAAGCAAGCACATGCTAATGCTGGGACTCTTGGGCTTCCTGTTGTCTTCCTGCAGGAACCAACCACTGAATTTACCTTTGATAGCATTATTAAATTCCTTTTCTACAGTTCTGGCTTTGCAGAGTGTGGGGAGCAATATAAAGTGACAAAGGCAATTCAATGTATTAATCTTAGAAAAAGTGCATAAGAATATTTTTGTTTGTTTGTTTGTTTGTTTGTTTGTTTTGAGACAGGGTTTCTCTGTAGCTTTGGAGCCTGTCCTGGAGCTAGCTCTTGTAGACCAGGCTGGCCTCGAACTCACAGAGATCGGCCTGCCTCTGCCTCCCATATTTTTTTAACCATTAAGAAAATACACACTGGTGTATCTTGTTATAAATGTTATTGTCACTATTCCATTTTTTCTAATGAAAAAATATTGTTGAGTGATTGTATTTCATTTGATTCTCTTAGCCATAGGAGAGTAGGTTCCATGGAGTCTAAGGTGTCTGGAATAAGCCTTGGTGCAGGACTGGTTGAAAGATACCCAACAGGAATAAGGACCTGCCAGAGAGGATAGATTTTTTTTCCAAACAGGAGAATAAACCACATGGAATAATGGAAGGAAAGAGAAGTAGCTGCTGATGTTGCCATACTGTTGAGATTGCCACGATGAAATATTATTTTTCTGGTGCACTTTTGTTTGTAAAGTGTTCACTGTAGATTTTCTGAATATACAATTTTACCTTATTCTCCTCAAGTGTTTGACTGTAGCTTAATCCAAGCACATACATATATATTCCTTAGGACTGGATAATAGGTGATTGTAAAAATAATTTTTATTGTTATTACTTTCATAAAGCATATTTAAATATAGTTGGCCCTGTGATTTAACCAGGATTTCCTAATGTTAGCATTGTCCTAAGTAAGTGGTTATATGCAAACCCTGGCCTTGCACTGAGGGCCTTGTACAAGATAGAGAGTGAGGACAGAGTAGATAGATAGAATTCACAGTGCCCCTGTTCGCTGCTTTCACTGTGTGGACAAGGTAAATAGGATGAGTACATCCTTGCTACTCCCAGTGCCACTGCTGCAGTTTTCTCTCCGCCGTTCAAGTGGTCAGTGGCCGCTTATTGTTTCCCACTGCCCATGGAGGAAAGGGGTTGCTGAGACCAAGCCAGCGGGTGGAATAGACACGGTAGGAAAGAAGCTGGAGAGCGGTCCCAAGGGAGAAGGCCCTGCCATCTGAGTTGCGTTTCACCACTTGACTGTTCAGAAAGGAACACACACACACAGTCACACAATATCACACTCACACATAGTCACACAATAGTACACATATTCATATAGCCATACTCACAACACATACAGTCACACAATATCACATACATTCATACAGCCACACTCACAACACGTACAGTCATACAATGTCACATATATTCATACAGTCACACTCACAACACACACATCACACAATATCACACTCACTTGCCATACACATAGTCACACAATATCACACTCACACAGCACACATAGTCCCACACAATATCACATTCATATAGCCATACTCACAACACATACAGTCACACTGTATCACATACATTCATACAGCCACACTCATACAACACACATAATCACACAGTATCACATTCATATAGTCACACTCAACAACACACACAGTTACACAATATCACATTTATACCGTCACACTCACAACACATATAGTCACACAATATCACACTCTCAACACACACACACAGTCACAATATGATGCACACACACAAACACACAATCAGGAAATGCCCCCATCGACTATTTAAAGTAGCTCATTTTTTTTTTTAGTATGTTACAGATGAAAGTAGTTTATCTCCTAGTTAAAAGAGAAAGGTAAATTGAGCTAGATGCATAGGGGGAAGGGTCATGTCAAGGTCAGAGTATACTGAGGTAGTCAGGCTGGATTACAAACCTCAAAAAGAAGGCAAAACCAGTAATTCCCAGGTGGAGTGGAGTTGACGATCTTCCTCTGGCTTGGACTTGGCGGTTGGTGCCCATGTTTGCTGGGAACTCCTTGGCAGTGCTGTTTCTCTTCTCTGTAACTACAATATGAAATTTATCCTGTTACTGAGAAGCAGTTTTAAATTGTTGGGGGGAATCTGTTTTTTTTTTTTTTTATTCTGCCTGATTCTAGAAGAATAGTTTCATTTTTCAAAGATATCAATGGCATCTGTAATATATTCATTTTTTATCATTAAAATCAAATGGAACTCAAGACCGTATGTATTTTATAGGAGTAATGGATGCTAAGGGATGAGGATCTTTTTAATCTGTTGGGTAAGCAGAACTAACATAGCACTTAGTAGATTCTTACAAATTTTGGTCGAATTAAGTAGGGGGTATTTGTAATATTTAAGGAATTATACTTAAACATAATTCGAGCATGCTGTTCTAAAGTCTGTTTAAGACATATGGTTATAAATAATAAATTAGTATTTGTTTTAGCAAAACCATTTAGGAATTAATTAAGCCTATTATTTTGAATGCTGTTGCTGACGTTTAGATATTACAAACCTCAAAAATGTTTCACTGGTATCGCTAAATCTATTCAGTGTTCTGCAAATCCGTGGATGGAGGGCTTCAAATCAGTCCTTCGTAAGTGCAGTGTGTATAGTCAAAAGTATGATAAGCTCCTTAACCAAGTGGCATTAAATATAGTACAAATACATCATTAAAGTCCATTCTTTTTCACACCCAGGGACATAAAAGATAGAGGAAGTTTCGATACTGGGTGGGACAGTTTTGGGAAAGCACACATAGCCACAGCGCCGAGTGACTTCTTTCTGTTTCAATTTCATAAATTGCTACATGAGAAAGCACTCTCTGGTAGATAACACTCAGAAATCAGCACTTAATATGGCAGTAATGGTTATTGCTGTCATTCTTTACATCTTTAAAAATAATTAAGCATTACTGCACAGGCATTATAAAGTTCCCCTATCACCATTAAGAGGATATTTGAGGTTTGATGTAATTTAGCAAATTACATTATACAGTAGTTAAGGTTTTATGCAGTGGAGTGAAATGGGTAGTAGTTAAGCACACGTCCCATACAATGCACTGTACGGAGTTACACGTTCCAGCTGTTGTCAGCTTTGTTCCAGTGTCATTATTGCTTTGCAGGCTGACGTTCCTCAGGGAGTGATTCGAGTGCAAGCTCCCCATCTTTCAAAAGTTTCCATGGCAATACAGCTAACTGAAGAACTAAAAGCTAGCGACGTGCTTGCCAGGTTTCTCAGCCAAGAAAGGTAAAGGCCTGTTTTAATTATTCTGTGGGGTAACTCACTTTTATATTTATACTGCCCTGCCCCCTCGTGTGCGTGTGTGTGTGTGTGTGTGTTTGTGCGTGCGCGCGTGTGCGTCTTCCCATCAGAAGAACAAAGCAGGCTTGATAATTAGACCACTGGAGTGAATGGTGGGACTTGTCAGAGGTAGCCTGTATTCAAGTTGAGCCCGTTTCAGGCAGCCTGGGTGAGCAGCCCTCCACTGTTTGCCTGCAATGAGCTTGGTGCATGAAACCACTCAACGGTCCTTCCAGAACATGTTGGTTGGAGGTTAATTACTGTTTGTAGGCTGCCACGAAGATTGCTAATTAAGATGCAGCAAGATTAAAAAGAAAACGTAACTTTCTCTCTGAAACTTAATGAATAAGAAAGAAAATGTTTCAATTTAAAAACTGAAAGCTTGGATGATTCAGAGAGGACACCCAGTCCCTGAGGTCTGAAGTCACAAGAGGAGAACAAGCCGTTCTCATCAGGAACCAGCATGTCCTTCTTTGTCCTGGGGCAGATGCTGCAGATGCTTAGGAAGCTCTGCTCTCCCTCACTATACTCGCTATAGGCTGGCTTCCCATTCATCCTGTCTCAAATATGAGAGGTCCTGATAAATTTTGGGGATTTTAGCTTTTCCCCTTCAAACATAAATTAGTTTTAATGACATTCCCTCTATTTTATGCTATGAAACTAATTTTTTATAAAAATGTTATTAGTGTGTGTGTATGTGTGTGTATGTTGTCTGTGTGTTTCTGTGTGTGTGTATGTTGTGTGTGTGTGTGTGTGTGTGTGTCTGTTGTACAAATTAGTGGAGTCTATTCTCTTTCCATCCCAATATGGATTCTAAGCACTGAACCCAGGTCCCCAGGCTTGTGCACCAAGCACCTTTACCCGATAAATCATCTCCCCAACCTCAATCTAAAATTCTTGAAAGAAATCCAGCATCTCAGTTTAAAGGATCCCATTTTGCGCTTTTCCTGAGGTTCATCTCATTCTAAAACGGGGCGCTTCAGTCAGATTGTCTGCTAATGCCTCTGCAGTGTCTGTACAGCACCTTATGCTAATGGTTGTCTCTGATTAAGACTCTGAGCTAGGTGTTAGAGAACTAGAACCACATCTCCCCATCTCCTAAGTTGCAAAAAAGGATGGATCGCCAGAGCTCCCAGCATAAACTTCCTTACTGTAGCAGTCTGCTGCAAATACAATCCTTCCTTCCCTTTCACTGATAGGAACATGATAGGGAACCCTAGGTCACACAGCTGGAAATATGAACCTGTGTTCGTGTCCACAGAAGTAGCCCCTTAAGTCCCCTCCACACCAGCTTTGGGAAGTTGTGCCTGGCATTAAGCCTTCCTGAGATGACTCTCTCAGAATTGGGGGCCGGGAGCATTAGGGATTTCTCAGATTGATCCTTCCTCCCTGGAATGTGTCAGCTACAATGACGTCAACCCTCTCTCTTGCTCCTCCCCACCTTTGACCTGCAGCTGCCACCTTTGACATTTCTTCCCTCCAATGGCATGTTCCTTTCCCTCCCAGAATGTGTCTGGAGGTTTGGCTGGCTCGAGTAAGGAGCATCCTGCAAGTTCCGAGAACCCAGCTGCTGCTCATCTTTTCTACTTAGATTTTCTGAGCATAAATCCTCATGAAATGGTACAGTCTTGTTCAGCTGGGTCCTTAATATTTTGATGTACATCATGAACATTAGTCAGTATAGTCGCCTACATGCTATCCTCTCTTCCACTCAGGCTGCTGTTTGAAATGGTAACATCTTCATTGATTTTGTGCACATTTACATGTGCACAGTGCACATGCCACGGCACCTGAATCAGTTTTCTCCTTCCCCCGTGTGGGTTCCGGGACCTCAAACTTGGCAAGTTCTGCTGAACATGTCACATGTCCTAAGTTAACGTCTCCATTCTCCTTTAGGAAGAGCAAGACAGAATAGGACCTCCTTATAGTCTTGTGTGGACTAGGAAAATGGCTCTTAGGTCCTATTGATGTTTATCTGGGCCACGGAGTGAGTGACATGCTCAACAAATGGTTGTACTATCGTTATTCTTTACTACGAACTGTGTCTCCCCCATTTATATTCCGCCTGTTTGGGACCATTAGGGAGTTCCCTTTTCTTCATCATTCACTTTCCCACTCTCTCTGTCAAAGCCATTGCACACACATATGGGCAAAAAGTACAGTAAATTGGCCATTCATTCATCAGTGTTTGCTGAAGTATTGATGCCTTTCCATCAATACTGATGAGTTTGTTGACTCCATATGAAAGCTATTCTATCTCAGAAAGTTTGTTCAGCTCTCTGTAAAAATGAAAGAACCATGTAGACACTTGAGAATCACTCTGGAAGCCATATTGGCCTAGATTCTTCAAGTCAAGTCTTTTATGGCATTCCCTGGTTGTAACTCTTGGTTGGAATCAGAGTATGACCACTGGATGGTATACAAGGCCGCAAGGGGAACCAAAGTGTGAGAGTGTACACCGCCCTAGGCAGACAGTGATGCTGTGGGCATAACAGTGGGGAGAGAAGATCGGATAATCAGAGACCCATTGTCAGACTGCTTGGCAAAACTGCTGCTATGACAGGAAAACCTCATAGCTGGAAGACTCAGACGGCTTAATTTTCTTCCTGCTTACATGCGGCATCTCCTGTAGGCATGATACACGTGTGTCTGTATACCGTGTGTACAGTGTCTGTGGAGGTTCGAAGAAGGTATTTGATCCCCTGGAACTGGGGTTATACCTGGTTGTGATCCACCTCGTGGGTGCTGGGGATTGAACCCCAGTCCTCTGGAAGAATAACCAGAACTGCTGAGCCATCAATCCAGAACCTCTCCTCTGCACCCTTATCAACAGCCCACAACTTCTTTAATCCGCTAATCCACACACCGCAGAGGATTTTAAAAGCAGATTCTTGAGCTTCCTCTTAGAAATGTAAAGTTTGGCACTAAAGTTTTAGCAGGTTTTTGAAGTAATTCTTTTACAGAAACCTTTGACCAAAAAAAATCACTGAATTATAATGTGTGTGTGTGTGTGTGTGTGTGTGTGTGTGTGTGTGTGTACTTAACATTTTAGAAAAGTTTCCAATATTTTGAGACAGGGTGTCTCTGTGGATCTCTGGCTGTCCTGGAACTCACTCTGTTATAGACCAGGTTGACCTTGAACTCACAGAGATCCACCTGCCTCTACCTCCCTAAGTGCTAGGATTAAAGGCATGCACCACCACTGCCCAGCTAAAGTTCACTTTTGTAACCAACCTGTAAAAACCTAAAACTATAAAGAGTTATGAAGTATTGAGAGGCTCCCATTCATGGACATACTACGTAATGTCAAAACGTGGCTAATTGTATCTGTGGGCTTAATGCTCAGCACCACTTTATGGTGGGTGGAAAATGCTAGTCTTTGAAGAATGCAAATGTATACATGTAACATACTGGGTGAACAAATACTAAGTGTAATGAGGAAACCGAGTCAGAACCTTGGCCCTATGAAGAACAGATCATCATATCGATATTAACTTGTTTTTTTTTTTTTTTGATGTTTACAAATCTAGAGATTGACTTATTCTTTTGCCCTCAGATATCTGATTCTATTTATTTTGTTTCCAAGTGTGACATTTTAAAATTACCTGTAGAGTACATTTAACAGATGGGAAAATGTAAAGTGTATAACTGCAATTTGTCTAAGTTATGACTTTTCTATGCTAGCTAGAGTTTCCCAGTCTGCTAAACTGATTTTACTTGCAAGCTGTTTGACGACACAACTAATTGGTTTGTTTTTTCCCCCTGGTAGTGGAGTTGCTCAGACACTTAAGAAGGGGGAAGTTTTTCTGTATGAAATCGGAGGAAATATTGGTAAGCATGTTTTCATCCTATATGTTGATTTGATGTTGCTAATGTTTACATTTCTATCTTTGGAACAAAAACATGTCTGTATTTGAAAGTAAACATACCATGTTTTTGAAAGTTGTTGTATAGTTTGGGTTTGTGCAGTGGTCTGACCTTTTTTCCTGGGGCTTGTTTTTTTTTTTTTAAGCTCCTTCCTTTCAAATAATCAATCACATTACGCCTTGCACATTCGACTTTTCATTTCACAACTAGATCTTGGAAATTAATGTGGTTCCTTAGCTGAATCCCAAACTACTGGTAATGTTTAATAGAGGTGAGGATGATTTTAAAGTCCATCCCGCAAAGTATTTTCCCTTCTTAACATAATTTGATACCAGCACTAGAGAAGGACTACCCAATTGACGTTTTTAATACCTTGGCCAATTCTTTGAATGTTGTCATGAAACCTAGGGAAGGAGGACACAGATTGTGAAATCTAAGATTTTTAACCATTGGGATTAATTTTATGATTGTACGGGTACTCCCCCACTGTGTTAACTGATACCATAACTCCTTCACAGGAGAACGCTGCCTGGATGACGATACATACATGAAGGACTTGTACCAACTGAACCCGAATGCTGAGTGGGTCATCAAATCCAAGCAACGGTAGAAGACTAACCAAAGGGCTAATGTCATCATTCTTGCAGGGTCAAGAGTGTTAATAAAAGTAGCAAGATTCTTAATTATTCAGCTCTACCCAATTATATTACAAAGTGACATCCCCAGGTCTTAAAATTATAGATCTCTGTGACTTCCACAATTGTTAATTATTATTATTATTAAGAAAACAAATATTTTTGGAATAAGAGAAAAGCAGCTTAATTAGCTTGTGAACTGTTGATACATACCTTAAAATGTGTTCAGAGGGGAAAGCTGTTTTTTTTGTTTGTTTTGTTTTATATGAAGTAAACTCTCTACACCCCGCCCCCCTTTTGGTACTGGGGATTTATCCATAACTTTGCTCATGATGGTCAAGTGCTTTATGACATCTAGTGATATCCCCAGCAGATTAAATAATCTTTACTAATAGATTTATCAATGAAGTTTTGGCTTATTTACATTTTAAGAATGTTGTCTCCCCTTTCTTCCTTCTTCCTATCTACCTTACCTCAATAAAACTTGCTTCTTAAACCAGAAAGAAACAGTCCACAACAGGTATGGAGAGCTATGAAGGCAAGCCTAACTCCACAGAATCCTCTTTACCACAAAGTGTTAGTACTCATGGCTTTGAGTCCTCTGTCTGAACGATCCTTCCTGCAGCATCCCAGGCAGTGGTCTTTTCAGCTTATCTGACGTATGTGCATAAATCTATATCCATTGTCAACACCAAAGATGTCAGGAAAGTCCAATCATCACCAAGGTGTGAAATGCTTAAATACTCAGGAGGAATAATATGGATCCACACAAATGCCTGAACCACTTCTGACTGCAATGTGAAAAGCCAGGCCACTTTTTATGTACCACATTCTTCCAGATGGAATCTGAAGGGTAGCATATACAGTTTACCTGGTGGCATTATCAACATCATCATAGTACAGTCTGGGACAACTGGAGAATACAGTGTGAAATGTTACTTTCTGCCCTTCCCCCTCCTCCCAGAATGAGTCTTCTGTGTGTGATGATCATTGCTGTGAACCATTTTGTCTGTTTTCATATTTTACCTAATCTGAGTCCATTTGTGAAGCTGTTGTGGAAAGTGTTATTCCCAGGGCCTTTTGTGCACAGACTACACTGTGCTCAAAGCATGGATCTCTGCTGTGAATAAGAGAAATGAAATGAGAGCAAAGTTCGCCATTTTTTTAAGAGTAGAGTGTTATCAATAAAAGGTGGTACGCATAGACGTGGCACCGATGTGTTGATGGCACTGTTCATAGCTCTTCGTGGGATGCTGCACATTCTTAGAAGCTCTTGATGTCACTCTAATTAGGAAGGAAAGTGCCGTTAATGAGAACAGCGGAATGTTCTGAGTGTAATTACAAGAGCAGCCTGTGGATGGACGCTTCCGTAATGCCATGGTGATTCGTGCCATTGCTTTTTTATTTAAAGAAATTTTATAATTAAATGCCTTTTTCTAAATGATTTTCTCTTGGAATTATTACTTTTATTCCAGTGTGTTCATGGGTTTCCTTTTGTCTTTCTAAATTATTTTAATTAACAGTCTGTTTTCATGGTAATTAAGTCTCCTCTGCTCTTTTACAGTTTTTTTTTTAAACACAAATGACATATGAGACAAGCTTATTTTCTTCATTAGTTTCCTTTTTTTTTTTTTCTTTACATAAATGTCTTCTTTGGGGCTTTCAAAACACATTTTGTGCTGTTTTTATAAAAGTATATTCATTTCTTGGGTAGCAAAATTTATTGATGTTTCGGTGCAAACAATGAACAATTCTAAAGAAAATTTATGTGTTTAAAACATTTAGGGGTTCATAACAACAGAAGGACAGGAGTTATGATAGCGGTTTACAGAGATATTTCTAGAACACACATCCACGGATCCTTAGCACACTGCCTATCCAGGGAGACTGGCAGAAGAAATCCCAGGTTTTCTGGTTGGTTGGTTTGTTTGCTTGCTTGTTGTTTTTGTTTGTTTGTTTCTCTAGACAGGATTTCTCAGTGTAGCCCTGGCTGTCCTAGAATTCACTTTGTAGACCAGGCTGACCTCAAGCTCACAGAGATCCCACTGAGTGCTGGGATTAAAGGTGTGTGCCACCACCACGCAACTGAGTTCCCAGGATTTGATGGTCGAAATGATGGGTATACACATACACATCATATGTATATTTGCCTTGACAGAAGAGGATTCCATATCATACTATAGCGCTTCAGATACTTACATATCCTGACGTTAACTCAAATGCTTTTACTGTGATTTTTTTTTTCTTTCCAGTAAGTTTCAAGTTTCAGTGTACATCTGTTTTGTTGAGAAAAGGGCGGTGATGTGAGAAACACAGTTGTTTTGAGTCTCAACCATTTTAACACTTACAGGAGTTGCTGGTGACAAATCTGGGAGCCAGTGTTTAGAGAAAAGTGCTCACCTTTCTTATCTACCCCTATTCCATGGGGCTTCCTGTTCTCACCTCCCTATTCTTTCTTTCCTGCTTTGCCTCCTCACCTGTTGGCAGAATTCTTCTAGATATTTCTGGTCCTTGTTATTCCTTTCACTTATACCACCTTTGCTTAGAATAGTTATGGAAATTGATATAAATTCCTTGTTGATCACCTCTGGGAAAAAGCAGATGGTTTTGTTTTCTCAAGTTTGTATGTAGAATTGGTTTGCACTTTGTGCTTGTACTGATTTCCCGCCTACTTGTCAGTAGGTGGCAGTATTGGGCAGAGATTCCTTTGAATCTAAAGAAAAGGACATTGTAGACATTGAACCGAAGTTTATACCATATGTTGCTGTGACTTTCTGGATGCCAGCCACCTACAGCAGTTAGTTGGTAACATTTTGAACTCTGTTTTAGTTATTCACTCTGAAATTGTAAGTAATAATTAACCTCTGTTTGTGTGGGTGTGTGTGTGTTTAATGAATTAGTCTGCTCTAGTCCTTAATCCATTTAGTGACTATGTGGCAGGTATATGAGAACCAGAATAAGCTTTCAGCAATGTGTAGAGTAAACAGAAGTGTTGTGGGTCAAAGTGGGAAACTGGGAGGATAGGGACAAGGAGCTCAGAAATAAGAGCGTGTCGGGGCCATTTGTTTTAGTATATACGTGCTTTTGCATTTCAACAAATACTTACTGGACATTTGTACAGATGTCAAGCAGGCTGTAACCTTTGAGATCCCTTAGTGGACAAAATAACCCAAACCATTGTTCCTATTGGATTCACATTTTAATGAGGGGTACAAGCAATGAGTTACACAAAAGTAAGTGAATCGAACTACAGAGTATAATAAAAGGTGGTGATGTAGTGGGGGATAAAAGAGATGGACAGAGCAAGTAGGACAAGGGCTGGGGGGGGTGAGCATATGACAGTGTGAAATGAGGGCTTTCTTTGAATAGTTGACAACTAAAGACTTAGAGAAAGAGAGGGCTTTTCTGTGTGGATATTTGGAATGATGTTCTAGACAAAGGGAACATTTAGGATCAAGGTCCACTGTAGGAATGTGCCTTGTCAACAGTGTGGCCGGAGTGGAGTTAGAGTCACCAAAAGCAAAGGTCAGAGAGGGAAATGCAAAAGCAGCGTCCAAGATCATGAGAGTCTTGCATTAGAGGGGTGGCAATTTATTGTTCATTTCAGAACAGCCAGGA
This sequence comes from Arvicola amphibius, assembly GCF_903992535.2. Lineage (NCBI taxonomy): Eukaryota > Metazoa > Chordata > Mammalia > Rodentia > Cricetidae > Arvicola > Arvicola amphibius. Next base: position 34,661,054 of record NC_052054.1, read on the forward strand.
AAAGGGCACTACTGGCAAAAGCCATAGCTGCGAAGTAATGAGACATTGTGGTCACTCTACACAGTGAAGGCAGAGCCTACAGGTTTTCTGGCAAGAGACAAGAATTGGTACACTGAAAAGATTTTTTTTTTTTTAATCTTGGCTGTTGGTAGGGTGGAGTCTGAATAAACTATGCCCTTTGGCTAAGATCAAGGGAGGGAATGTGGATTTGATAGAGAAAACAGGGAATGGAGTCCTAAAGCTTCTCAGGATTGGAGGCTGGGGAGTGAAGCGAGCAGGGAAGCATTAGCAAGGAACCCTTCCTAAAGTTAGAGATGCAGGGTATGAAAAGTCATGCCAAGGAAGGCCACCAAAGTCATAGCAGAGCTTCCTTGTCGCTCAAATGAACTAGGAGTGATGGATTATGGATTTAGTTATGTGTGTCTCTGTTGATCCTGATGCCTAGTTGAAAATATTATAGCAGGACTAAGTTCTCTATAAGTGAGGCTAACCGCCCAGAAAGGTGATCTGGTCTAGTTATGGTTTTGAATTTATTTAAGTAATGTTTTGAGGGAAGCTATCATGAATGCAGGACACAATAATAAATGTGACTACTTGAATGTGACTTTGGGCACATTTCTTATCTGAGCTTCATTTTCTGTTTTGTGTAGTAGCGTTATTAGACTTTGACTTTGTCAAGAGCTCAGCAGCATACTAGCCAGATAACAAGTAGTCATATAAATGGCACTATTTTATTAGTGGTTATAATGATTAATATCAGAGTTGTATAATAAGAATTCTCACAATATCGTGCTAGCACCCTGCTCTGGTTCCCCTCAACATAGAGCAAATGTGTAATAGACATAATACAGATTCAATAAACAGGAGAATCAGGGACAGGAAGTAGCAGCTATATTGAAAATGGCAAGGTCTTCCCCTCTGGTAAGTGTCACAGCAGCTCTTAAGAATAGTCCTTTCTCCAAGGTAGGAATCACTTCCTACCTAGATAGTTTAAGGACTGCCCTCCTCCTCTTTATCTTGTTTAAGCTAATCAGCCAAAGGTCAAACTATTTCACTGGAAGTCTATAATAGCACCTCTTCCTTGGAAAAGCGGTGCCATTGGCGGTTGGACAGAACATCCTTTTCTCCACTTCATGTGAGTGTTAGCCCAACATTGAAGGTGATTTGTTTCATTTATAATAAAGAATGGCAGAGGGCCAGAGTTCTCTCCCATCATGTGAGATCTGGAAGCATAGGGATAAAGCAAACCTACACCCATTTTTTTTTTTTTTGTACTTGTCTTCTTGTGTCAATTGTTCCCATTGGCTATCCCACTTTGCTGTCCTGGCTTTCTTGAGCCAACAGTCTCTCAAATTCCATACTTAATACAAATTGACCATCACATCTCTTCTACTTCTCCTGGCCTCTGAGCCTGGAATCTTGACTTTGTATCACTTCCTCTTTTCACTTGTGACCATGAGTGTTGTGTGGAGCAGCCTGTTTCTGTTTTTTTTTTTTTTTTTAAGTGTGACAGGAAACAAGAGAACTCTTTCCCCATCATAACAATTTCTTTAACTCTTTAAAGTTCCTTTGAAGGGACTCTGGGCTACTTTCACATGCAGCTGTAAGTGAAAGCAACAAGCTGCCAGGAATGATACTTGAGGTGTCTGTACCTGAAGCCAAGACACTGGCTCTATCTAGCAAGCTCTTCATTCTGATCTTTGAAGTCTCGTGTCTCAACTAAAAGAGTTCAGATATGCCTCAGAGAATGAGACCTCCCACTGTTGACCCTGTTTTCAGTTTCTATCCCTCACTGCATCTCAACTGTTCAGTTCTGTGTCTTATTGTATCTCCTATAACCTTTACAAAATGACTGCTTTCATGGACTCTCTGCCTTTGGTCATCTTCTTTTTCAGGTAGGAAACATCGAGAACAAGGCACCTCCCTTAAAGGGAGGTTCATAAGGAGAATGACCTTGGCACAATTCTTAGTAGTTCATCAGTTAACATTTTCTTTCTCTCACCTCCCTGTATCCATGCTACGAGGACAAAAAGGGGACCAATTGAAGCATGACTTGTGCCTTTGCAACTCTCAGTCAGTGAATGGAATCTTGGGTATCTTACCTGTGTCTGCTTGCATCATCTAGTTTGGCAAAAAAAAATCCAAGAAATCAGTTACAGACAATATATTTCCTTTGGCACAAGAGTCTTGAAACACATTCTAAGTCATGTTTCACTAATTCCCATGCCTTCCTAATGTTTTATGCTTTATTTCGCTTGCCTATGTATTTTGGTCCCTAGAATTGATCTCAGGGCCTTATACATGTTAGGCAAGTGCTAAACAACATCCCTAGCAGGCTTTATGATCTCATTTATTTATTTGAGACAAGGTTTTACTATGCAGCCCAAGCTATTTTTGAGCTCAGGATTCTCCTGTCTCAACCTCCTGAGTGAAACATGTTAGATTTTTCAAGAATGGAGAAATAAGGACATATTAGATGTACTAGATAATGGCTTAAGGTACAAAGTTTATTAGACAGTATCACAAACAATGTTACTAGTTAAGAAGAAAATATGGCCATTATGATTTTCCTTCTCCCATTCTTTTCTTCCCCCATATATTTTGATGTTTACTATATATTATACTGTGGCTATATGGTAGTAATGCAAAAAGCAATTGTGTGATGTATTTCTACAGGGAAATTACATTTACACTTGTGGATTGGAGCTGTGGAGAAAGCATTCTTTACAAATTGACTCAGATTTGATGAAGGCAGATAAGCGTACAACTAACTGTAAGATAAAATACAGTGAGATCATAAGGAGAGGATGGTAGCAGCTGGGTCAATGATTGCAGAAACATGAATACATGAATACATAAGTTGCTGAACTATTTAGAATATGGCAGACTAGATCTGGTTCAAAAGAATGAGGTTCAGAATTAGACCTGGGCAGCAGAAGGTGAGAGTGGGTGAGGCTGATGTTATGTGGTTGGAATCAACAGCATGAAGGATCCTGCAGGGGAGTATGGGTGGGTATGAAATTGCCAAATAATGAATAAAAAAAACCTTTTATAACCCTGAGAACAAAGGATGCTGCTTTTCAACCAATCTCAGATTAGAGTGAAGTACTGATTTGAGATTAAGGTACTAATTTGAGAATTATTTGAAATGGGGGGGGGGGAGAAAATAATGAGTGTGTGAAACAAGATGTAGGCAAGTGTTGAAAAGCTAAGAGGAAGCATCTTTTAGGAAGTACTTTTTGAAAGTTGTATATTTAGTTAATACTTGTTGGAATGTGGTAGTAAAAATGATAGGGGCCAAGAGGGGTAGCACTGCCTTGAAACCATCACAGTACCATGAGATGGGTCAAACTCAGAGATGTCGAGGAAAACAGTTTCAACATAGTAAATGTTGAGATAGATGATTAAGATATCAACAAGATAATAGATATTTAAGAGAATAACATGGATAATTAACAGCATAGAGAATTAAGAGAACAAGACAAGAATTGAGCTAGAAGGATTAGGGCTGGAATTCAGGGTGAACCTTCTAGAAGTAGGCTGAAAGTGCTTGGGACTGTTGGGAACACATCTTTTTGAGAGCAAGACGCAAGCAGGAACTGGAAGATATGAACTTGGAATTGGTGGAGGGAGTGACAGTGGGAATGGAGTTTGCCAAGACAACTTCTTTCGGTCATTGCTTGATATTATTTTACATAAGGGAAAATCACTTAAATAGTTTTTGCATAGACTTTCTAATATTTATTTTTTATTTTTTATTTTTTTTTTTGGTTTTTCTAGACAGAGTTTCTCTGTGGCTTTGGCGCCTGTCCTGGAACTAGCTCTTGTAGACCAGGCTGGCCTCGAACTCACAGAGATCCGTCTGCCTCTGCCTCCCGAGTGCTGGGATTAAAGGCGTGCGCCACCACCACCCGGCTACTTTCTAATATTTAAATGATGTGTACCTCTGTATTTAGTTAATTCAAGATTTTCAATGAAGTCCTCATCTCTAAAATAGCATTTAAAGTATTTCCTTTTTGAGTGATATCTCTGGTAGCTCTCACTGCATAACTGAACATGACTTTGAGTCTCAAACCCTCCACCCCCACAAGTGCTCTGAGTATACGTATGCACCACTGTGCCAGATTCTCGGGGTGCTGATGAAACAGGGCTATGTTCATGCTAGATAAGCACTCTCCCAACTAAACTATATTTATACACATAAATAATTGACTTTTGAAGAAAATTGATTGTGCCAAATATGAAAATAATCTCAAGATTTTGCCAAGCCTTCAGAGATATCACTCATTTCCATTTTATTTCTATGATATTTTCAGTCTCTTTCCAAGTTTAAATTAAATGGTTTTAAAATATGCTTGTTTGGAAGTAGTTCTTTAGTAAGGGCTGTTCACAGAGATGTGGTAAAGCTTATTTCATTTAATAACACTGTAGTGAGGAGGCGAGCAGGCCTGCTTTTCATCCTGCCCAGCTCCCGGCTGCCTGGCTAGCTTATGCCCCAAAATAACAACACACAAATTGTATTCATTTAAACACTCTTGGCCCATTAGCTCTAGCCTCTTACTGGCTAACTCTCACATCTTGATTAACTCATTTCTATTAATGTGTGTAGCACCACGAGGTGGTGTCTTACCTGAAAGATTCTAACCTTCATCCATCTCAGAGAGAAGAGCTATGGTGTCTGCCTCACTTCCCTTCTTCCGAGCATTCTGTTCTGTCTTCTCCACCTATTTAATTTCTGCCCTATCAAAAAGCCAAGGCAGTTTTTTTTTTATTAACCAATGAAAGTAACACATAGACAGATGACCCTCCTACATCATAATACTGTATGCCAGGGGTAAAGAGCATGGTGGAGAAGGGACCAGAGCATTGAGGAGGGAGACCAACCAAAATGAAATAAGTATAATATCCCATAAGGGAACACAGTACTTTGGAAGCAAATTTTAAAAAATGGTAAAAAAATTAAATAAAAACACCATTTTTGGAGATGCTTTGTCTATTCTCACTATTCCTCATTGTCCCTATGTTATACTAAAGGACACTGTAATTTGCTTAGTAAAGCTTGGGGAACATATACTATATAACTTCTGATGATTCCACTCAAAACAAGGATGAGAACAAATGTCATACAAAGCGTTGTTTCCCGTGTTTAATTGTTAAAATATAAACAATTCATTAGATGCTCTAGAATTCTGTTCTTCAAGTTTTTTCATTTAACCTTTCTCCATGATATGTTACTGTGTTGTTAAGGGTCCTCTAGACTAGCAGAACTTACAAAACAAATCTCTCTCTCTCTCTCTCTCTCTCTCTCTTTCTCTTCTCCCTCTCTCTCTCTCTCTCTCTCTCTCTCTTTCTCTCTCTCTTCTCCCTCTCTCTCTCTTCTCCCTCTCTAGACTAGCAGAACTTACAGAACAAATCTCTCGAGAGAGAGAGGAAAAGGAAAAGAAAGAGCTCGACCTCTCTTCGCTCTCTTCCTTCAGAGCCCCTCTCGAGAGAGATGCGAGACGAGTAAGATTTTCTCTTTCCCTCACTCTTTTCTCTCCCTCCCTCTTTTTTTCTCTCTCTTCTTTCTCCTCCTTCTTTTCTCTCTCTTTTTCTCTCTCTTTCTCTCTCTCTCTTCTCCCTCTTCCTCTCCCTCTCTCTCTCTCTTTCTCTCTCTCTCTCTCTCTGTGTGTGTGTATACACACATATAGATACACACACATTTGTAAATGAAGATTCTACTTATGTTTCCTGGCCACCCACACCCAAATAATCACACAGAAACAAACTGTATAAATTACAACACTGGTAATTTGGTAAATGGCTCAGGCATATATATAGCAAGCTCTTATATCTTAAATTAACCCATTTCTAATAATCTATGTATTACCATGAAGCTGTGGCCTATGGTAAGGTTCCCAAATCTTTCTTTATTGGCAACTACATGGTTTCTCTCTGACTCTGCCTTCTTTCTCCCTGAATTGAGTTTAGTTTTCCTGCCTAGCTCTATTTGGCCTTGTCATAGGCCAATGGCAATAAAACAAATTCATATCAAACAGAGGGGAATCCCACATCACCTCCCCTTTTCTATATAAATAAAAAAGAAGTTTTTTTACTTTAACATAGTAAAATTACATATAACAAAACAATTCATCCAAAATTAATATATCCCATGATATGAAACAAATACATTGCTCTGTATCCAAAATAAGTGTCTACATGAATGAAACAAAAATATGTAAAAATTTGATAGTTATTCAAAATATAAATTCTATTAAAAACAGGTTCTTATTGAAGATTTTGGATTAATTTTCCCTCTAATTGACACACTTGGTAGATATAATTTAGTTTGAATAAACACAGCATCCTTCTCATATATTTGTGTGTATGTTTATATCTGTGTAGACACAGAGAAGTCTTTTCATGTGACTATAAATTATTGAATACTTTAGTTACAGTCACAGTGCACAGTTTTTTCAATCCTTTGAACATTTACAATGTGACAGAAGTCATGGTTATCTGATTACAATTATTTGTAATGTAATGATCCACTTGCTTTTGAAATCATATATTTTGAAGCAACCTGACTTTCATCATGAACTGCTATCTGATTATTATAATCATGCATTTTATTTTAAGTTTCTAGGAAGTATACCAGACAAGTAATAGCTGAGAGAAGAGAAAAATAGCTGAGAGGTGTTATTGCATATATTGTCAAAATATTAATTTATACTTCCATTAATAATAGTTGAGCGATATTCAGTATCTCTCCTTTATTCTCTTTTATATTCATTAATTTCATGGGTGAAGAAACAACATTTTGCTGTTTTAATGTACATCTTATGGATACTTTATGAAACTAATCATGTCCCATATGGTTGCTATAGTTTTTTCCTTTTTTTTTTTTTTTTGGTTTTTCGAGACAGGGTTTCTCTGCAGCTTTTTTTTTTTTAGAGCCTGTCCTGGAACTAGCTCTTGTAGACCAGGCTGGCCTCGAACTCACAGAGATCCGCCTGCCTCTGCCTCCCGAGTGCTGGGATTAAAGGCGTGCGCCACCACCTCCCGGCTTATAGTTTTTTCATAAAAATATTATCTTTTTATCTTCTTTATGTGTTAGTAATAGAGAAGCACAGAAGGTTTTTTTTAGGAAGTTTACATTTATTATGTCTTCATATTTAATGAACATAGATGTGACAAAATATTTGCATAGCAGAGCATGTGACTCAGACTTATCAGTGTTTGTGGTCTCAGAATTACTAGTGGAGAGCATTTCCTCTGGTTTGACTTATATAATTTGTATTCTTTTTTTTCCAAAATCTTATTTTTAACCTTGGTGTGCTGGATGCATCTTGAAGTGAAAAGTTTCTGTGTGATTATTTCAGGTTGGCCGGGAAGAACAAGCATGCTCCCTCCTTGTAGCAAGCATTTTTAATTTTTGAAACAATTGAATAAATATTCAGGTGTCTGAAATGCTCAAAAAAGAAAAGAAGAATGGTAGAGTATGGAAAACAGTCAGTGAAATAATAAGAGACTATGAGCCTACTATTGGAAATGACATTAACATCTCTGGCCATTCACATATATGACCCTAAATGGTCCTAACTGGGAAAGATTTGAATAACACATTATATTTAAGTATCTAAGATGAAATCTACAATAGGAGAGCAACAAGTTACATGTGAAGACATGCCTTGACCACCCCCAACAGATTTGTCATAAGAAAACTTTCCAGTTAGTAGGGAAAGTAATTATGTGTTCCAATTTCTGAAAAAGTAAATTACAACCAGAAATACTATATTCAAAGGCATCATTCAGAAAAGAAGCCAGAATACAGACATTTAAGACAAACAAAAGAGAATTTAAGATACAGACCTGCCTTACAAAATATGCTTATTAAGGGAGTCCCACATTCACGGATGAGGCAGACAACCAATAAGATGACAGCATGCGGTAATGCCAATCTTACAAGAAGAGCAGATGTACCAAAGAGGAAAACATCAAAAAGTCCAATACACTACACCATCAAACACAGATAAGACAAAACATATTAAAAATAACTAAGAAGGAGTAAGTCCTTATGATCAATAAGAGTCTTGACTACAAAAGGACACTCTCCATTTAAAAAATATAAACTTCCAAACTAGGGTTGAGAAAACATCTGAGTTGGTAATATGCTTACTATGCATACATGAGGACCTGGATTCAGATTCCCAGGACCCACATAAGACAGCACAATGGTGCATCTGTATCCCCAGCAGGGAGTGAGAACACAATGGTGCATCTGTATTCCCAGGAGGGAGTGAGATATCAGTGAGGCAGAGACAGGAGGATTCTAGAGTGCACTGGTTAGCCAGCCCAGCTGAAAAGATGAGCTCCAAGTTCAGGGAAAGAGGAAGACACCTACCTGCCTTCAAGTGGGGATCTTCACAATGCACATATGTAAGAGTACATCTGTATACATATACATAGACACTCACATATGCATATTAAACACACATACACATAGAGAAAATATAGATTGACTGAATGGATTAAAAACAAAACCCCCGTGGGGGCATCTTTATGTTGGGCCAGGAGTTGGAGGGCAATCCTGAGGAAAGAACAAGAAAAGTGTGGTGGTTTGAATGAAAAGTGCCCCCCATAGAATCATAGGGAGTGACCTTGTTAGAGTAGGTATGGCCTTGCTGGAGGAAGTGTGTCACAAGGGGTTGGGCTTTAAGGTTTCAAATGCTTAAGCCAGGCTCAGTGTTACTCTCTCTTCCTATTTTCTTCCGATCCAGATTTAGAACATTTGGCTCCTTCTCCAGAACCATGTCTGCCTACATGCCTCCATGGTTCTGACCATGAAAATAGTAGACTAAACCTCTAAACTATAAGCCAGCCCCAATTAAATGTTTTCTGTTATAAGAGTAACCAATGTAATTAATGCATAAAGTATCAAATTTCTCAAAACACATGAAAAATGGAAAGAGAACTATTACAGATTTATGAGACAAGTGCAATGGTACTAAAATGGATTTTTATATACATAAATAAATAACATAAAAAGTAACAATAAATGCTACATAAAATAGAAGTTTTCAAATAAGTAAGCAATTTACGTCACGGATTTAGAAGGCAAAGCAAACCCAAAATTAGTAGAGGGGAAGAAATAACAAAGATTAGAGCAGAAATATATGAAGCAGAGTGTAAAAATTACAAAGGACATTCAAACAATGAGTTGATTCTTTTGAGAATTTAAAAAAATTGATAGACTTTTAGCTGAATTCACCAACAAAAAAAGAACTGAGTCAAATAAATAAGATTAGAGATTTTAATAAAGAGAAAAAGGAAAGAGAAAGAAGTAAAAGGGATTAAAAAATAAGCAGGAAGAAAGCTAATTGTCCCTGGCTGTCCATGAAATAGTCCTATAGTTAAAATACCCTAATGACTCCACCAGAAGATTCTAAGAGCTAATTACTAATTTTAGTAAAGAAACATGATTAAAAATAGCATAGAAAACAAACCACAGAGGTTTGTAGGATCAGAAACTCTAAAACTGTAGCAGATAACACGAGGGAGTACTATTTGAGACATTGGCACTATCTAGGACTCTAAAAGTGTAGAAAACAAAATAGAAATTGACAAACGGGATGATACTAATTGAAATGGCTCTGGAAAGCATTAAGTCTATCAGTGGAGATGATGTACAGAATGTGAGAAAATTTTTATTAAGCATTTATTTGACAATCCTAATCTTTATAATAAAAGAAAAAGAACTTAAAAAACCAAACACAGTTAGCAATATAATTAAATTGGAAAATTATCTGAGTAGACATTTTTAAAGAAAGAATATCAATAATCTATCAACATGAAAAAATGTTCAGTATCATTAGTCGTCATGGAAATACAAATAGAAAATTTCAATAGTTATCATCTAATGTTAGAACTGCCTTCATCAACCTCCTCACAATTACGAATGTTGATGAGAGTAGGTAGAAAAAAAAAAGAAATAATACATATTGGGAAGTAATTGAGTACAACCAACTTGACATACACTGACCATTCTTCAAACACTGTCTGCCAGCTGAACACCGTGGCACATGCTATTTAGTTCCAGTACTTGGAATCAGAGGAAGGGAAATCTTTCTGAATTTGAGCCCAACTTGGTCTATATAGCTAGTTTCAGGCCAGCCAGAGCTATATAGGTCGACCCTATCTCAAAATAATGAAACAATAACAACAGAACTACTTGCCTAGTGTGCACTAGGGTTAATCTGAGGGGTATCCTTTCTGTGTATTCTGATTTACTCAAGATACTGCAGTTCAAGGCCATCTTTAGTTCCAGGACTCCGATCCATACAAGGCTCTGTGGAATCCCCTATTCTGGCTTCAGGTTCATCTCTTTCTCATTCTTCTATTTTCCAAAGTGTTTCATAGTGCTTCAAATACAATATTCCCTAAGTCTTTAGCCTCCAGAGCTAAAGAAAGAAGTCAACAAAAAATGCAGTCAAAAGTCAGGTGTGGTGGTGCATGCCTTTAATCCTGGTCAAGGCAGAGGCCAAGGTAGAGACAGGGGATCTCAGTGAGCTCAAGACCAGCCTGTATTACCTACAGTGAGTTCCAGGTCATCAGGGATACATAATGAGACTCTGTCTCAAAAGAAAGAAAAACCCAAAAACTCAAAAAACCAAGGATATAAGGGATGTAAAATTAAGCCTGCATTTCTAAGTAAGACCTAGACTGGTCCTCAATCCAGTATCTGTGCAGACTTCAGAAGGTATGCCAATGACAACTTCTCAATGAGTTAATTGCAAACAGAAAATCAATAGCTCTATACCTTTTAGAGCTTGCATGAAAAACAGAACCTTGCCATGTGTTTCTGCCATTTGGTAAAAGTTCATTGGTTATGTTATATCTTATGCTTAGATATTAATTCTTTAGGGAGACATGTATTTTTCAAGCTCAGATTAAAAGTCTCATATCTGGAAGGATAACTAGGGCAAATATATTTCTGCCTGGACTGAGAAGATAAAATTTTGTAGAAGGTTTTTCATATCAAAGAGAGGGTTGTGCTGATTATTAAAAATTCCAGCTTTAACTGTGGGCTTCTATTCAGAACACTGGAAATAGTCTCTTCAAGCCTTTCTTTTATTTATAATCACCACAGAAATCAGTTTGTCACCCCTGTGGTTATGGATAGAAGATTACATACTGAATACTGGTTTTCTATGTGCCAACCAGAGGCTTTTCACTGTCAAAACCAGGTTGTTCTGTCCAGTGCAATCGAGAAACTCCTGACCGACCTTCACATTGAAAACACATATATCCCGTATCTCAGCATGATTTCAGGGACTTCCACTAACTTGGCAATTTAGAACTGTGATTGATTCAGACTCCTGGCCAAGTAACTATTATGAAATAGTAAATTGAGATTTTTTTTTTTTAAAAAAATAAAGGTCAAAGTGTAGGTGTACCTTAGAGTATTTTGTGTAGAAATCTGAGAGACCCTTATTATTTGCCTCTTATCTGAAAAGGTGTGTAATGTGGGGAGGGATGATCTTGGCATGATGGAGAAAGGTGCTTTGGTCGAGCAGGTGTCCAGTGGGAGCAAGCTGATGGTCATATGTAGTTAGCATGTAATGATGTTTAGAAGATGAGTGAGGGAGGCAGAAATTAACAAAGGCAAAGCAATGCTTCTACATATGAAGAACTTTTCTCTTGTTTGAGTGATTATTATTTATGGTCTAGCATAAGTCAGAAAATAAATCAAGGAGTAAATAACTCATTGATAGAACAATTTTTGCACTGCACATGGGAGACCTGAAACCAAGCACCACACACACACACAAAAAAAAAAAAAAAAAAAAACTGAGTAAAGAAAGTTATATATAAAGAACCATCAAAGCTTGTTGGCTTTTATCTGTAATCCTGAAATTGGAAGGCTGAGTCGGTATTGCTTCAATTTATGAGGCCAGCCTGGGCTACAGAATGTGATACCACTTTTAGAAAAAAAAGCAGTGCTACAAACAGATGTTAAAAATGAGGCCTTGGCTATCTATGATAAGCCCACAGGATGCTGACACATCCTGACATAGTCCTGAAGCGGACGTCACCACTGAGCTTGAGATGAAGCACCTAGGAAAAGGCTGTGCTCATCTTGGAGAGCACTGTTGTGTGCACAGGGACGCCGAGTTTATTGTGCTGCTGTTCTGGGGAGATTCATGGGAAGTCTTTCCTCTGGCATCCCGGGAGAAGGTTGACTTCAATTGCTATGCCACAGGACCCCACATGGCTGTGAGAAGCTGGGGAAGCAGGATAGGAACCAGTGTCACACTGAGCTTAGATGACTCTTGGGGCTGGGGTGCCAGAAAATTATTTAGAGTGATCTTCCCATGGAAACTGAATGGGGACAGTTAGCTGGAAAGCTGACTACATGGGGACACTCCACCACCATGAAAACTGTGAGGTCTCTGGATAGGGTGGTTCTGGGGAAGCTGCCCCAAAGACAGCCACTTGCATCTGGCTCCCAGACATTGTTGAAGAGATTATCTATCCATCCACACCAAACAAAGTCAATAGTATGGAATATTAAAGTGTGTTACATTTGTTTATGCTGTGGAACATTTATTTAATGATGCAAAGATGTGTTGCACTCTTTTATGTTGCATTTGTTTAATTCTGTGAAGCTGTGATACTTTGCCTGTCTAAAATACCTGATGGTCTAATAGAGCAGAGCAGCCAATAGCAAGGCAGGAGAAATAGGATAGGAAATATGAGAAATAGGAAAAAAGGATAGGCAGAAGTGGCAGGCAGAAAGAATAAAAAGAAGAAAAAGCAAAAAGGGGATAAAAGAGATAGAACAAAGAGAGGGAGGTTTCAGGGACCAGCCAGGCTACCCAGACAGTTACAGAGTAAGAATGAAAGTAAGATATACAGAAGTAAGAGAAGGAAAAAGTCCAGAGGCTAAAGGTAGTCGGGATAATTTAAGTTAAGAAAAGCTTGCAAGAAACAAGCCAAGCTAAGGCCAGGCATTTATAAGTAATGATAAGCCTCTATGTGTGATTTACTTGGGAGCTATGTGGGGGTCCCCTCAAAGAACAAAGAGGTAAGGAGTAAAAGATGAACAATAAGAAGCCAAAGGGGTGATCACCGCAGACAAAGGAACAGAGCATTCTGACTGACTACTCTCTTAACAAGTAAACAGCGGATCAGCTAGCAAAGAAGGGAGCTTTACAGAGCTCACTTACGCTCTCTGGAAACGGAGAGCTGGATGTGAACAGCTGCCTCTGTGCTCCTGATGTGGGCTGTCCGTCTCCCCCTCCCTGAATGCTGCTGACCCTCTGCTCCTAACTTCTTGGAGAAATTTGATTTTAATGGCAGCATTTGCTGTCAGGTGTCCTATTCGGTGCTTACAGCCCGTTATGAGATTCTTCGTCTCTGAATGAAGGGATTTAGTGAAGAATGGAACGTGCCCTACACTGAAGACGATTGTAGCTCCGCGCCAGATGTCATCACGCTGAGCAAGCACTCCCAACAATATCTACAGACTGATCTGAGGCTCCAGTCGAGAAAAGCAAGAAAGCAACAATGAAATGGACGGTGGTGGCCAGAGTCAGTCACCGGGAATTACCTTAAATCTATTTGCCACTACATTTTTTCTGGAGTGTTCCCTTTGTTATTACCCTAAGCTTCTATGAAGCCCCTACTTTCTTTATCAGCTCTTTTGAGTTATATCTGGAGGAGCCAAGGCAAACAATTATTTAGGTCAATGGAGTTTTTGTGTGTATTTATTTTCTGCATGTTTTTCTTAAAAAAACAACACAAGGGGAAAAGGCCCAGGATCTTAACACACAAAAACTGAAAGCCTGCTTTTCAGAAAGGATTCAAGCCACTTGAAATTACAGCAGAATCTGCATTTTCCTGGGTACTTTATGGGGGAAAGACTTATGCCTTCTGTAGATAAGCCAGCGGGTCATTTTCTAAAGAAAAGTTCCCTCTTGCCTGTGCCTTGAGAATTACAGCTCTGATGGAAGAGTCCATGTGTTGATTTTAACTGCGCTCACCAACAGGGGGGTCTTGGCTGAGCTAACCCCCAGGAAATACCTGAAAGTCTCCTTCTGCACCTAAGGTGGGAATGGCTCCTGTACTAGAGACTGGTATCTCCTGCCTCCTTTATTCCCAAAGCAGATGAAGATGATAATCTAGGTCAAGATGGAAGCAGCTTTTTCTCTTTAGGTAGAAAGGATTTGGGCTAGCATCTTCAAATACAAACCCTAGAGGAAGCTTTTCAAATTAATCAGCACATGGTAAACTGTAAGCAGGTGTTTCTGGCACCCAGAACAAGGTAAGGTTTTTCTTGTGTATATTTTACCATAAAAAATCATATTGGTGTTATCTTTTTGGACTTTGTCCCAGAGTTGGCATTTTAAATTCCGTAACGATGCCTTCTTTTTTTTCATTTTAAGTATTTACTTAATAAAACTATAGGTTAAGGACTACCAGAAAGCAAAAGTCTTTTCCTTCTATGAATAAGAACATAAAGATGGGATGAAAGGGAGATTTGAAATAAGGGAGGCAGGCTCTGGAGTTGCCATGGCAACATCAGCAAGAGGAGAGATGTGAAAAGGTGAACAGTTGTTGAGTTTCTGGGTGTACTTTTCCTTAGGGCAACTACAGAAAGGGAAATACAACAAATTCCAGGCTTTAAATACATACAACAAAGATCTTAAAATCCAGGGGAAAAAATCATTGAATGAATCCCCTCTTTTGTGCCATTAAACTTGTCCCTAGGGAGATAATTCGTTTAGCAAAGCCTCCAGTTACAAACAGATACCCAATAACACCATGTCCCCAAAGCTTCTGGGGCTTGAGTAATCTGAGGTCACACGTCATGTCACATCATCGTCTGCCCAGAGTCACAGCAAGCTGAGCTTTCAAGACTCATTTTCTGTGAGACTTTTGGAGTTATTATTACTACGGCGATTGTTTAACATAGAATGGCAACATGGCACTGGGGACTCATAATTGAGCCCATTACTTTGAAGATTGCCTGCCTGAACATTCCCAGGCTGGTAGTGACCCAAGCTCATTACTGTTGGATAATTGTGCAATCCACCATTGGATTTATTTTTCCCTAGACTCAAGGCAGAGTGAGGAGGGATTTTCTGTCTTAGCAGCTGCCTCTCCCCAATCCTCAACTTTTCTCTTCCATAATTGTTTGCTTTCCCTTGCTACCCCTAATTTCTGTTGTTTACTGAAGTCCTGCTGTGTGAGGATTACATGTGCCATGAAACTTGATCGCTTAGAAGAGTCAGTTAAGGCCCAGCCAGTACCAAGAAAGGACACAGATTCAGAAATGTGTTGAATCAGCTTCTGTTGTCATATAAATTGCTCCACCAAGGGGAGTTAAGCTCATTGGGAGATTTTAATAGTGCAGGCCACAGGGGTACTACTTCAAAAATTACTATTCATGATAAGATTTTTTTCTTCCATTGCAAATTTTTAGTTGCTAGTAGTGACTGCTTGCAGTGTCCAAAAGAGTGGGGTTATGGGGAAATGCCATGGAGAAAATAGAAGAAAGATGTAGAACTTGAAACAGTTTTGGGAAAGCATTGTTGCATGTGAAACATGACCTACAAATGTTAGAGTATTTGTCCATCCATCCATTCATCCACCCACCCACCCATCCATCCATCCATCTATGCACCCACTCATCCCTCTTCATCTTTCTGTTTACCTAGATATCAAACCAATACTCTAAACAAAAAATTAAACAATATGTAAGGTTGAATGTATATAGTATACCTACAAACCCAAACTGTAGCTGTAAATGGGAACCATTCAATTACAGAGTGCAGGATTCTCCTGCTGAGAATTTGTATACATATGTGAAATATAACAAGTGGATCTGAAAAAATGTTTTGTCTTCATGTAACAGTCAGAAATTGATTTCTGCTGCATGATACATATTTTCCTTGATGATATCTTACTCACATTAGGCAATTTGCCTCAAAATACCAGTTTTCACGATGGAAACGGAAGCTAGACATGCATCCCATACCACTCTGGTGAAGGGGCTCCTGGAGTCTAATTCTGGAAGCTGCTGGTGACTGACCATCTTTTCAGATGGATAGATTAAAAAAAACCCAAAACCCAAAAATGAAACAAAAACCTCCCACATTATTAAAGACCAAATCTGAAAAAAACATAGTGGTAGGTGGTATTGTTTGGCATTTGAAGAATCCTTATTGAGAATTCAATACTTTTACAGACAGGTGCTGTGTACCTCAAAATTTATGACAATATTCATTAGAGGGTCTTGTTGATAAATGTAACAATAGTGAAAAACAGGGTTAACTGATGAAATAGTCTATTGAAAAAGTGCTTGATTCAGAATAGTATAAAGTGTAAAAACTAGGGACCTTAGAAGAGTTCCATAGCTGTAGTAGTGTTGGAGAGCTTGAGAGTGACCGTACTGCCTGTTTTTATCCAGGTCACTTGGCCTAGAACTATAGAAGGAGGCCATTCTACCACGAGGCTTTTAATGCACCTGGCTGTTTTTTTTTATACTTTCTTGCTAATAAGTTTTGATTCCTTTTGTTAAAAATTGAAAACTAAATGTGGCTCAGGAGTTTATTTCTTTGTAGCATACCATCTGCTACTGAGGTTGAATATGTGTGGCATACATGCACTTGTGCTAGTGAGTGTTACCATAATATTTACTCCTCAATCTGCTGCTTGCTAAATGGCTAAATTACCTTACATCTGTTTGCAACAGGGGTTGGAATTTTAATATTAGTGGTATCAGGACTAAATCCCACAAGTAGCTGAATAATAAATCTACAGTCTATTCATAAAAGTAAAGAAGAAAGGGCTGCATAGGATACCTCCATTAGCCAGGGTGCATCTAAGACTCTCATGATAAATATATACCAAATTTAAAAATGTACAAGTCACTCCTATTCTGAGACTGTTAGCAGATACAATAATCAGAAACATTACCATTAAAAAAATTATAGATAATAGGACAACTTAGAATAAATAAAGATGTAAGGGTTTAAAGTGTTCAGTGATGTATTATGATCAATGATGATGACTCATAAGAAATTGAAGAAACAAAGAAGATATTTTAAATGAGACCTATATGGAAATATGAAATAATAAAAAATTCACAAATTCAAGTCATTCAATGAAAATGTCAGCAGATGGACTAACTAGTAGACTGTGTTGAAGAGATGATAGAGAAATGGAAAATAGATGTGAAGAAATCACAAAACAATGGAAACCCATGTGACAGATAGAGGCAGATTTAAAACACACTTCTTGAAATTAGCATCTGTAAGCTTTAGTTGCTCACATTGGGTTCCAACCAAGAATAAAATCCCCTTAGCCATGTGTTCATATTTTATGCTTCTTTCTTTTTTTCTCTCTTTTTTGGGGAGTAATGGGGTGCTTTCTGGAGACAAGGTTTCTCTGTGTAACAATCCTAGCTTTCCTGGAACTCACTTTGTAGAACAAGTTGGCCTTAAACTCATAGAGATCTGCCTGCCTCTGCCTCGTATTTTATGCTTCTAAAGTGTGCAAAAGTGAATTTTTTTAAGCGCAATTGGCCACAACTACTAAATCTTTCTATTTTATTTGGCTTCGTTTACACATTCTTCAAGTGAGGAAGGTTTTGGGGTAATGCGCGAAACAATCCCACACCAGTTTGGATTCAAAGGGGTATTTATTTGAAGGGAAAAACTTACAGAACACCGACAGCCAGGAAAGGAGTCTAATAGCTGGAGCAAGAGTGGGAAGCAAGAGAGGGAGCAGAGGGCTGCAGCTCTTTTTTTTTTTTTTTAAATAGACCACGCCCAGTGAGCTGGTATCTCAGCGGCTATTGGCTGAAGGAGCAGAAAGTGCTCCTGCAGCATTGGGGGCCCTGTACATTTTATGAAAACTTGACATGGGGCTATGCAGCCTGTGTTTGAATTTGTAACTATAGTAACTTCTTATATTTGTTAATTCTTCTTATATTTGTTACTACAGACATCCCCACCTAGGAACAGGTTCCGGGAATAGTTACTCTGCCACAATGCCTGAATGACAGGCATTTTGAAAGACATTAAGGTCTAAGATTACCTTATAATTGGAAAGTGTCCCTCAGCGCTTGTCACTGAGACGGTAAGGAGAATGAAAAATCAGCGAAGTTTGAGATGGATGCATCTTACTTATAGTCTATGGTAACAAAGTGCTAATTGTGAACTAGACACAACCTAGACTTACCTGGGAGGTGGGCCTCTGGGCACACCCGTGAGAGATTCTCTTGATTAGGTTCACTGGTGTAGGTGGGACCATTTTCAGGACAGAGCTTCTGGCCTGTATGAAGCATGCATTTATTCCTCCCACTCTCCTGACTGTAGATGAAGTGTGACCAGCTACTTCAAGTCTGCTTTGACTTCCCTGGTGTGATGGATTGCTCCTCTGGACTGACCTAAAATAAACTTCTCCCCCTCCAGTTGCTTTTGCCAGGGTGTGTAGTCATAGTATCGGGAAGAGAAACTAAAATTCATATAAAAGAACCACATAGAGGTTTTTCTCCACAATTGACAATAATTAAAAACAAAACAGCTCTATTCATTTAATAGAGAATGATTGAAACACACTATAGGGGACACTGAAATATAGATTTGAACTGAAAAAGACCTCATACCATCATCCCAGAAAAATGTATACCCAAATGTAAAGGAAAAAAAAGCATTGTGGAGGTAGTGTGGTAGTTAATATACACATTATGGCATCTATGGGAATTATTTTTAGTATACTGATTTTTTGTTTGTTTATTTTTATCAAGACAGGATTTCTCTTTAGCTTTGGACCCTGTCCTAGAAGTAGTTCTTGTACACCAGGATGGTCTTGAACTTATAGAGATCTGCTTGCCTTTGCCTCCTATGTGCTGAGATTAAAGGTGTGTGCAACCACCTCCCAGATAGGTATACTGATTTTTTTAAAAGATTTTATTTTTAAATTATGTGAAGAGGTTTGTTTGTGGGTTTTTACAAGTGAATATAGTGCCCAGAAGAAGGCATCCTGCATACCCCCATACACACTCAGAGTGGAGTTACAGTCAGTTGTGAGCTGCCTCAACATGAGTTCTTAGAATAGACTTGAGTTCAGGTCCTCTGCAAAAGCAGGAGAGCTTTTAACCACTGAGCCACTTCTTCAGACCTTGATATATATTTTTTGTTTCAATCTGAGTTATTTTTTCTTCACATTCTAAAGACATATTTTTATATTTAATTTTATATTCACCTTTTAAAAATATCATCCCTAAAATGAGTTCCAGATTGCATAAATTGCAGATTCCAAAAACCCTGGATCTGTCCCTGGAAATATGAAAGACATATTTGGCACAAAAAAGACAGAATGAAAAGCTCCAATTTAAGTGAGATTCAAATGAAGAGAAAATGGAGTTTGGAAAAGACAATGTGCAAAGAGACATGCTCATGTAGACTCTTGAATTACAAGAAAACTCCAATCTTAAACTGAAAAAAATGCACATTGGAATCTTAACAGCACAAATCAAAGCAAACCTTCACCTGATGCATTACAGTCAAAGACTAGACTCCCATAGACTGAGAACAGAACCTTGTCATCAAGGAGAGAAGAAAACACATCCCAGAGTGCTAGGCAGGGACTGTTAGAGTGCCTTAGTAATGACATGAAAGATATTAGACTCGTACCTTCAAAGTGCTGACTGAACATGAGGCAGAATCCTCTGTCTCAAACTATTACTTCAGAATGAAATCTAGACAGACACTTTTCCAGAAATTTAAAAGCAAGAGGTTTATTCTCTCAAAAGGAATCCTTTCCTTAAGTGTCTTTCAGCCATCTGAGATTTAACTGTTGAGAGTTCTCTGTTTAGGTCTGTACCCCATATTTAAATTGGAATATTTGTACTTTTGATTGTCAAGTTTCTTAAATTCTTTGTATATTTTGCAGATCAGTCATCTGTCTGATGTGGGGTTGGTAAAGATATTTTCCCATTCTGTATGCTGCTGTTTTGTCTTGTTGACTGTGTCCTCTGCTTTACAGAAGCTTCTCAGCTTCAGGAGATTCCATTTATTCATGGTTTCTCTCAGTGTCTGTGCTACTGAATTTATATTTAGGAAGTGGCTTCATGTGCCAGTGTGTTCAAGTATACTTCCCACTTTTTCTTCTATGAGGTTCAGTGTGGTTGGTTTTATGTTGAGGTCTTTGATCCATTTGGACTTACGTTTGTACATGGCAATAGATATGGTTCTATTTGCATTCTTCTACAAGTTGATATCCAGTTATGCCAGTACCATTTTTATGACTTC
Source organism: Arvicola amphibius (assembly GCF_903992535.2). NCBI lineage: Eukaryota > Metazoa > Chordata > Mammalia > Rodentia > Cricetidae > Arvicola > Arvicola amphibius. The sequence continues at coordinate 34,681,357 of NC_052054.1, forward strand.
TTTTATTGAGCTCTATATTTTTCTCTGCTCCCCTTCCTGCCTCTCCCCTCCCCTTCAACCCTCTCCCATGGTCCCAATGCTTCCAGTTTACTTAGAAGATCTTGTCTTTTTCTACTTCCCATTAGATTAGATGCAAGTTTGTCTCTTTTAGGATCCTCATTCTTGTTTAGGTTATCTGGGATTGTGATTTGTGCGCTGTTTTTTTGCTTTATATTAAAAAGCTACTTATGAGGGAGTACTTGTGATGATTGTCTTTCTGAGTCTGTGTTACCTGACTCAAAATGATGTTTTCTAGCTCTATCCATTTGCCTGTGAAATTCAAGATGTCATTATTTTTTTCTGCTGTATAATACTCCCCTGTGTAAATCTACCACATTTTCCTTATCTGTTCTTCTGTCAAGGGGCATTTAGGTTGTTTCCAGGTGCTGGCTATGACAAATACTGATATCCAAAGGGGCTATACCAGTTTGCATTCCCACCAGCAATGCAGGAGTGTTTCCTTTACACCACAACCTCTCCATCATAAGCTGTCATCAGTGTTTTTAATCTTGGTCATTCTTACAGGTGTAATATGGAATCTCAGAGATGATTTGATTTGAATTTCTCTGATGACTAAGAATGTTGAGAATTTCCTTAAGTGTCTTTCAGCCATTTTAGATTCCTCTGTTGAGAGTCCTGTTTAGACCTATACTCCATTTATATTGCATTATTTGTTCTTTTAATGACCAATTTCTTGAGTTCTTTGTATATTTTGCATATCAGACCTCAGTCTGATGTGGGGTTGGTGAAGATTTTTTCCCATTCTGTAGGCCGTTTTGTCTTGTTGATCATGTCCTTTGCTTTACAGAAGCTTTTCAGTTTCAGGAGGTCCCATTTATTAATTATTTTTCTCTGTGTCTATGCTACTGGGGTTATATTTAAGAAGTGATCTCCAGTGCCAATGCGTTCAAGTGTACTTCCCACTTTATCTTCTATGAGGTTCAGTGTGGCTGGCTTTATGTTGAGGTCTTTGATGCACTTGGACTTGAGTTTTGTGCATGGTGATAGATATGGATCTATTTTCATTCTTCTACCTGTTGATATCCAATTATGCCGGCACCATTTGTTAAATATGCTTTTTTTTCCATTTGATACTTTTTGCTTCTTTGTAAAAAATCAGGTGTTCAAAGGTGTGTGGGTGAATATCTGGATCTTCAGTTCGGTTCCATTGGTTCTCCTGTCTGTTCTTATGCCAATACCAGGCTGTTTTCAGTACTGTAGTTTTGTAGTACAGTTTGAAGTCTGCTGTAGGAAATCATACAGCCAGTAGCCTTTAAGTTAACTGCCCACTGATGCATGGCCTCTTATACTATTTATGCCGATGTAAAGCATGCATCCAGCCTCTTTTCTGGCTGAGGAATATGGTTCCTATTCTCCATTCCAGCAAAGGATTCTGATTTGTTAGTCTACTCCTAAATAAATAATTGTCTCTTATTCTCAATTATGAGCTAATGTGGGATTTCTTTTAAGCATCCACCTTCATTTGGCACACAAGTGGATTCGGATTCTATGCCTACCAGGTAGACAGCCTAAAGGCCTAGCCAGTCCATGGCCCAGAGAGTCTCCCAATCCTACCAGCTTGGCTTGCTTTTATCTAAGAGGGTTTTTGTAGAACCCTCACCACAGCAGAGCTTACTTCTTGAAAATTTCCCAACCACATGCACCACTGCTGGATTCCCTGGTGTAGTTCCTTGGTGTGGTTCTTTGTTGCATGGTGACTTGTGCAGCTTTTGGTTTCTACTCCCTGCCTGTGAGTTCTGGGCTTCTTGCTCCATGTATGGAATTGATTTAATTGCTTTTAATTTGTCAGGCAAAGCACATTTCTCAGTATTTCTCAGTACCAAGGTGGAAAATTAAAGCTGCTCAGGATCATTCTCGTTGCCACCAATGACACTGCAACCACGACATCTGCTGGACAATAAAGATTGCAGTTTACCAGATCACACAACAGGTAATTAATAAATCAATATGGCAGACTATGTTAATATTGAAACTTTTGGTAACTTTTTTTGCTAATACTATGGATTGTATTATGCAAGGCTTATATGGTTATGGTGATTCTTAAATTTATTGGGTATTAGCACTCAGTTTTTTTCTTCATATTCTATCATTTGTTTTTTTTTTTTTTTTTTTTTTTGGTTTTTCGAGACAGGGTTTCCCTGTAGTTTCTAGAGCCTGTCCTGGATCTACCTCTTGTAGACCAGGCTGGCCTCGAACTCAGAGATCCGCCCGCCTCTGCCTCCCAAGTGCTGGGATTAAAGGCGTGCGCCACCACCGTCCGGCTATATTCTATCATTAAGAAAGAATGTGGCACTTTTAAGAATAATACAGTCTTTACAGATTAATAATGAACAACTATTTGACAGGATTAATGCCATCAGAAATCAAAAGCTATCTGAAAAATTAATACTATTAAAAAGGATGACATTAACTTTACAGACAAAATTGAATCCATATCTAAGGGTACTAAGAAATTATCTGGAAGAATTCATACTGTTGAATTTGACAATCAAAATTTGTTAAAAAATTATGATAAGTTAGCAGATCGAGTATCTCTCCAGAATGGCAATCTGCACACTATCCAAGTAATGTCCAAAAATGAGGTATTATCATTAAAGGATAAACTCCAGACCTTGGAATCACATGTACAGAAGGAGAACCAGAGACTAGGTGCCTCAATGAAATCACTAGAAATATATACAGGCTGGGAAATTCAGGCTTTACAAAAGACAATAGGAAAAAGATTTGAAATAATTGAGGAAATTATTGGAGCAGATAAAGAGGGAAAGAAGGGACAAGGACAGGATTCATCATCACCAGTAGCTGTCAGAGATGACTTACCCAGGATTAATGCTTCCTACCCTGTAATACTCTGACAAAGGATCAGTTCTAAAGGCCAAGAAGAATCCAAAGAATGTAGATGGATATCTATAGAAAAGAATGATCTAAAAGAAATTAAGCTAGCTGTTGTAACTTATGGCTTGTATTCTGCATTTGTTAGGAAGATGATAAAGACTTGGGCTTCTAGCATCAAAGCAACACCACATGACTACCTTCAGTTAGTTTCAGCAGTCCTGGATGATGGGCCACAATTGATGTTTTGATGTTATTTCAGAGAAGAAGCAAAAATTTTGGAACAACAAAGAAAACCAAAAGGCCTTGAGACTTCCCAAGATCAAATTCTTGGTGAAGGCACTTATGCTGACCCATAGGTTCAAGCTCTTTACAATGAACAAATCTTGTCCATATGCCACAGAGCAGCCTTAAATGCTTGGGACAGTATTTAAGAACTGGAAAACTAATTGAATCATATACCAGTGTTAAACAAGGCCAGAGAGAACCCTTTAGTGACTTTTTACAAAGATTAACTAAGGCTGTACCAGTATGAGTAACAGACCCAGATGCTAGATGAGAACTTATTGAATCTCTGGCTTTTGAAAATGCCACTTAGAATGCAAAAATATACTTGGGCCTTTAAAGTTTAGATCAACACCTATGGATGAATGGATCCTGCATACATTGAACACTGAGACACTTGACTATAATACTGAATCTTGGGTAGGAGAAGCAATTTCCAAATTAATGAGGAAGCATCAAAATGCTAAATGTTTTAATTGTGGTAGAATAGGACATATAAGAAGGGATTGTAGACAAGGAATTCCTAGGAATAATATCTCCCCTGGGAATGGCAAAAATAGGAGCTTTCAGTTAAATGTAGGAGGTGTGGCAAAGGCTGACATTGGACCTATAAATGCAGATCAACAAAAGACAGATGAGGCAACCCGATACCATTGGGAAACTCCTTGAGAAGCCTCTTGCAGTCCCCCAAGCCAAAAGTGGCCCAATAATTCCAAGTAACTGTGGAGGACATTTCTCATCAGGAAACTTAAGGAATCCAGAGCCTTCTGTAAAAGACCATACTGTTCTAGATGATGGCAAAAACATGGAGGATAAGTAAAAATTTCCAACCAGAAATAGGAAATGCATATTCTGGTAGACTTCTATAAATGATCAAAGACCAAAGCTAAGAGTGTGCATAAATGGCATTGTAATTTTTGGTTTGATAGACACAGGTGCAGATGTGAGTATCATTATTCCAGAATCTTGGTATCCAAATTGGCCTCTTCAAGAGGCAAATGTTCAATTACTAGGAATTGGAACCATATCTCAAGTTAAACAAAGCATGAGATGGGTTGACTGCATTGTAGCAGAAGGTCAAAGAGGGAAAGTGAGGCCATATGTGGCTAATACTCCAATAAATTTATTGGGTTGTGATCTGCTGCAGGAATGGAATACCCAGATTAACATTCCTGCAGTCCCAGGAACTCATAATCCTGGGAAGAATATTATAAGGTACTATTCACAAAGGTCACCAGCCATTCAGGCTGTACAAGAACATAAAGCAACTAGCAAACCTTTAGAGGTAACAACAGCCCTACCTTTAAAATGGTTAACTGAGAAGTCTATATGGGTTAAGTAGTAGCCTCTGGCTGAAGAAAAGTTGCAGGCTTTAGAACAGCTGCTACAAGAGCAACTAGATGCTCACCATATTGAACAATCAACCAGACCTTGGAATTCTCCTGTATTTGTTGTAAAAAAGAAATCTGGTAAGTGGAGAATGGTGACAGATTTAAGAGCTGTCAATGAGGTAATTCAACCTATGGGCCTTCTACAATCTGGAATTCCTCTGCCTTCTCCATTACCAAAAGGATGGCCTCTTATAGTTATTGATTTGAAAGATTGTTTCTTCACTATACCTTTACAAGAAAAGGATAGAGAAAAATTTGCCTTCACAGTGTATACTTATAATAATTCTCAGCTTACTAGGAGAAATCAATGGACTATACTCCCATAAGGAATGTTTAATATCCTCACTCTGTGACAATACTTTGTAAGTCAGCCATTGGAAATAATACATAAGCAGTTTCCTGTCTATAATTTACTATTACATGGATGACAATTTGATATCCGGTTTAAATATAGATACTTTAGAAAGAATGTTTGAAGAAGTAAATAAAGTTTAGCCAAAATGGGAATTACAAATTGCTCCTGAAAAAATACAGGGAGGAGAATCTGTCAGTTACCTAGGTTATAAAATAGGTTTGCAGAAAATTAGAACACAAAAGGCACAAATTAGGAGAGACCGGTTACGGACTCTTAATGACTTTCAAAGATTGTTAGGAGACATTTACAGTCTATGACCAGCTGTTGGGATAACACCTGATCTAAAATTCATTTAAACAAAACCTTACATGTGATAAAGACTTGAATAGTCCCAGAGAATTAACAGCTGAAGCAGAGAAGGAATTGACAATTGTTGAGGAGAAATTGTAGGAGGCACATGTGTATAAAGTGAATCCAAATCTTAATTGTATTCTAGTCATATTGCCTTCCAGAATTACTCCTACAGGAATTTTAATGCAGCAAGACAATATTATCTTAAAATGGAAATATAATCTTAGGATGGATCTTTTTACTACATAAACAAAGTAAAAAATTAAAAACTTATGTAGAAAATGTCTCTGAATTAATTATAAAAGGTAAATTGAGACTTTGTCAATTAGCAGGTACAGACCCAGCAGAGATTATAGTGCCTTTCACAACAAGATTATAGTGCCCCACAACAACCTCTCCACCACTGGTTGATATGATGTCATGATGCTGATAGTGCTACCATAAAAACTGTTTTGAGTACCAGCTGCTCAAGATGGTTCCAATTTGGTTAGCTGAAATGGTACACTTTTTTTTACAATGTTCTGGCCAGAAGTCCAAATAGGAACCTCAGAAAAACCCTACCTAATACTCAGAGACTATTTGCAAATTATACCAGACAGTAATCTTGGAACTTAATCATCATTTTACTTTCACAGGATTCCATAGAAAGAACATTGCCCCCATGACAGCTGGAAGTAATTCTAGAAGAAGATGTCCCCTCTCCCAGCAAAGTTTGTCAACAGGGTTAGAGACATCATTTAGGAGTTGATTATAATTGGTATAGTGTTGGGGGTTGGGGAGAAATTTTGTAGGCTCAGGGATTTCTTTAAAAAAAGAAAGGGAAAATTGGATGGGATAATAGATTAGTGTGAACTTACTCACACTAATAATAATAGTGGGTAATAGAGTGGATACTTGTGAGCTATTATTTATAGACAATTTACATTGGTATAGATTGTTGTATATTGATACAAATTAAATTATATTGAATATGCTCTGATTTTTATCTACCATATTTGTATACCTAGGCAATTTTTTGTCATATTCTATTCATGTCATATTCATGAATGCCTCTATCTCTGCTTAAAATATTTCTGTATATTGATACAAATTTAGGATATAATTATTATATTGCAATGTACATTTCTGCCTCTGATCAAGATACTTACACATTGTTTACATTTTGAGGTCATTATCCTCATTTATTGCATAGTTGTTTATTGTATAATATTCTAATAGGAAGTCTTAGTGTTTAATTTATATAGGTATTAAGAATTATAGATCACAGCCGGGCAGTGGTGGCGCATGCCTTTAATCCCAGCAGTCAGGAGGCAGAGGCAGGTGGATTTCTTGAGTTCGAGGCCAGCCTGGTCTACAAGAGCTAGTTCCAGGACAGGCTCTAAAAACTACAGGGAAACCCTGTCTCGAAAAACCAAAAAAAAAAAAAAAAAGAATTATAGATCAATAGTCATCTATGTTTGTCATACTTATGGTTAGACTGATTGGGTTCTTTAGATACCTAGAGATTGTAAGATTGTATTCTGCATAGATAGGTAATCTTCAACCACTTCAACGAGCTGTAGAATATGGCATTTAAATAACTTAGGGTTTTGTTGAAGTTAGACACAATTGCTCCTGGCAGCACCCATCTATTCCCAAAAGAATGTTGAGCACCAAAGACACTCCACTTTGAGTTTATTTTCTTCTTGGCAAAACTGGCCTCTGGGCAAGGAACTGCCCATGCCTCTACCACTGACAAGGTACATGGTATCCAGAAATGGATAAGCAGAACTGTCAAATCTTGCCAAGACAAGGTAAGATGGTCTTGAAAATTTTTCTGCCTCTGAAAATGGTCTGTCAGTTCCTTTACATCTTAGCCAAAGTTGGTTGCTTCAGTGTTGCAAATGAGACTTTAGGTGATTGCCCAGTTAGCTAGTTGTCTCTGTCATTTGTTGTACATTTTGGAAGTTGCTTGATTGCACTTCCTGCTTACTCAAGTAATATATTTCCCATCTCAGATCTTTGATGGGGTTGAAGACTAGATAGTTGTTACTTCCTCTTATGACTTGGCCAAGTTATTTATTTTACAAGATTTAAACTAATTAGGATAGGATAATTATTGAATATATTTGTTTGTATTATATATAATTTTGTATTCGGCTTAGAAATCTCTTATTTAAACAAAAGTGGGAGGTCCTGTAGAAAATCATAATTGTTTAATATTCTAATAGGAAGTCTTAGTGTTTAATTTATATAGGTATTAAGAATTATAGATCACAGCCGGGCGGTGGTGGTGCACCACCCTTAAGTTAATCACCCACTGTCTCTTACAGTATTTATGCTGATGTAAAGCATGCATCTGTCCTCTTTTCTGGCTGTGGGATTGGTGTAGGGGGTCTTCTTTCTATGTGTTGTTTTCATTGGTTGAATAAAGAAAACTGCCTTGGCCTTCTGATAGGGCAGTCCTTAGATGGGTGTGGTAGACAGAACAGAATTCTGGGAGGAAGCAGGCAGTGTGGCAGAATCCATGGCTCTCCTCTCCGAGACAGACACTGGTTAGACTCATGCTGGTAAGCCACAGTCAAGTGGCAATACACATCAATGGAGATGGATTAAACTAATATGTGAGAGTTAGTCAATAAGGGGCTGGAGATAATGGGCCAGGCGGTGTTTAAATGAATACAGTTTCTGTGTTGTTATTTTGGATGTAAGCTAGCAGGGCTGCTGGGAGCTGGGCGAAAAGCAGGTCTGCTCCTCATACTACATGGGATTTAATTTCTGTTCTCTGTTCCAGCAAAGGATTCTTTTTGTGAATCTACCCCTAAATAAATAACCATCTATTATTTTCAATTGTGAGGTAGTGTGGGATTTCTTTTAAGTGTCCATCTTCAGAAGTCAGGGATTGTGATGCCTCCAGAAGTTCTTTTATTGTACAGGATTGTTTTGGCTATCCTGGTTTTTTTATTATTATTATTTTTATTTTTTTTGCTTTTCCAAATAAAGTTGAATACTGTTCTTTCAAGGTCTGTGAAGAATTTTGCTGGGATTTTGATTGACATCACACTGAATATGTAAATTGCTTTTGGTAAGATTGCCATTTTTACTATATTCATTCTAACTCTTCAAGAGCATGGGAGATCTTTCCACTTTCTGGTGTCTTCTTCAATTTCTTTCTTCAAAGATTTAAAGTTCTTGTTATACAAGTCTTCCACTTGTTTGGTTAGAGTTACTCTGAGATATTTTATGCTATTTATGGCTATTTTGAAGGGTTATTATTTTACTGATTTCTTTCTCAGCCCATTTATCTTCTGTGTAAAGGAGGGCTACTGAGTTTTTTGAGTTAATCTTGTATCCTGCTACATTACTGAAAGTGTTTATGAGTTGTAGAAGTTTCTTGGTATTATTTTTGAAGTCACTTATGTAAACTATCATATCATCAGCAAATAATGAGAGTTTAACTTCTTCTTTTCTGAATTGTATCACCTTGATCTCCTTTTGGTGTCTTATTGCTCTAGCTAGGACCTCAAGAACTATATTGAATAGATATGGAGAGAGTGGACAACCTTTGTTCCTTATTTCAGTGAGATTGCTGGAAATTCCTCATCATTTAGCTTGATGTTGTCTGTTGGCTTGCTGTATATTGCTTTTATTATGTTTAAGTATGTCCCTTGTATCCCTGATCTCTCTAAGACCTTTATCATGAAAAGATGTTTCATTTTGTCAAAAGATTTTTTGGCATCTAATGAGATGATCATGTGGTTTTTATTTTTTAGTTTGTTTATATTGTGGATTACATTGACAGATATTCATATATTGAGCCATACCTACATCTCTGGAATGACTTCATCATGGTGGATGATGGTTCTGATGTGTGCTTGGATTTGATTTGCCAGTATTTTATTCAGTATTTTTACATCAGTGTTCATGAATGAGATTGGTCTGTAATTTTCCTTCTTAGTAATGTCTTTCTTTCTGTGGTTTGGGTATCAGGGTAATTGTAGTCTCATAAAAAGAGTTTGGCAATGTTTCTTCTGTTTTTAATGTGTGGATCAATTTGAGAAGTATTGGTATTAGTTCTTCTTTGAAAATCTTGTAGAATTCTGAGCTGAAACCATCTGGTCCTGGGCTTTTTTTGGTTGGGAGACTTTTAATGACTGTTTCTATTTCTTTAGCAGTTATAGGTCTGTTTAATCTGCTTATCTGCTTTTGATTTAATTTTGTTAAGTGATATTTATCCAGAAAGTTGTCCATTTCCTTAAAGTTTTCCAATTTTGTGAAGTATAGGTTTTTCAAAATATGACCTAATGATTCTCTGGATTTCCTCTGTGTCTGTTGTTATGTCCCCCTTTCATTTCTGATTTTGTTAATTTGAATATTCTTTCTCTGCCTTTTGGTTAGTTTGGATAAAGGTTTGTCTATTTTGTTAGTTTTCTCAAAGAACCAACTCTTTTGATTCTTTGTATTGTTTTCTTTGTTTCTATTTTGTTGATTTCAGCTCTTAATTTGATTATTTCCTGCCACCTAGTTCTCTTAGGTGAGTTTGCTTCTTTTTATTCTAAAGTTTTCAAATATTCTATTAACTCACTAGTGTGGGATTTTTTTCCAGCTTCTTTATGTAGGCATTTTGTGCTATGAACTTTGCTCTTAACACTGCTTTCATTGTGTCCCATAAATTTGGTGTATGTTGTGTGGTAATTTTCACTGAATTTTAGGAAGTCTTTTATTTCTCCCTTGACCTATTAATGATTCAGGCAAGCACTGTTTAATTTCTATGTGTTTGTGGGTTTTCTGGAATTACTGCTGACGTTGAATTCTAGTTTCAAGGCATGGTGATCTGATAAGATACATGGGATTACTCCATTTTTTTATTTGTTGAGGTTTGTTTTGTTACTAAGTATGTGGTCAATTATTGAGAAGACTCTATGAGGTGCTGAGAAGAAGGTATATTCTTTTATGTTCAGATGAAATAGTCTATAGATGTCTGTTAAGTCCATTTGAGTCATAACATATGTTAGTTCCCTTATTTCCCTGTTAATTTTTTGTTTTCCTGACCTATCCAGTGGTGAAAGTTGAGTGTTGAAGTCTCCCACTATTAATGTGTGGGGTTTAATGTATGATTGAAGCTTTGGAAGTGTTTCCTTTACATATGAAGGAGCTCTTATATTTTGAACATACATATTCAGTATTGAGATTTCCTCTTGATGGATTTTTTTCCCAACTCTTTACTCTGAGGCAATTTCTGTCTTTAAGGTGTGTTTCTTGTATGCAGTAGAAAAATGGATTCCGCTTTTGTATCCAATCTGTTAGCTTGTGACTTTTTATAGGTGAGTTGAGTCCATTTATATTAAGGGTTAATGACCAGTGATTGATCTCTTGTTAATTTAGTTTTTGTTGTTAGTGATGTTAATTTGTATATTTCCCCCTTCTTTGGGATTTGCTGCTGTGAGATCATCAATTGTCCATGTTTTGTTGATGTAGCCAACTTCCTTGTGTAGGGTTGTGTTTGTGGTTAGGTATTGGTTAAATCTGATTTTGTCATGGACTATCTTACTTAGTCCTTTTATGGTGATTGAAAGTTTTGCTGGGTATAGTATTCTTGCCTGGCATTCTTGGTCTCTTAATGTCTGTATAACACTTGACCAAGACTTTCTGGCTTTCATTGTCTCCATGGAGAAGTCAGGTGTAATTCTGATAGGTCTGCCTTTATGTTACTTGACCTTTTTCCTTTGTAGCTCTTAATATTATTTCATTATTCTGTATGTTTACTGTTTTGATTATTATGTGGTGAGGTGACTTTTTTATCCAGTCTATTTGGTATCTGTAAGCTTCTTGTATCTTCATAGGCATATCTTTCTTTGGGTTGGGAAAGTTTTCTTCTATGATTTTGTTAAATAAATTTTCTGTACTTTTGAGTTGAACTTCTTCTTCTATACCTATTATTCTTACGTTTTGTCTTTTCATAGTATCCCATATCTTCTGGACATTTTTTGTTAAGCTTTTATTAGATTTAATTTTTTCTTTGACTGCTGAGTCTATTTTCTCTATTGTATCTTCAGCACATGAGATTCTCTCTTCCATCTCTTGTATTCTGCTGTTTATGCTTGCATTTATGGTTTCTGATAGTTTTTCATGATTTCTGTTTCCATAATCTCCTCAGCTTGTGTTTTCTTCATTGTCTCTATTTCAATTTTCAAGTCTTGAATAGTTATTTTCATATGTTTGATTGCTATTTATTGGTTTTCTTTGAGGGATTTGTTGATGTCTTCCAATTTTTTGTCTATCTTTTCCTCCATTTCTTTGAGAAAATTTTTCTTTTCCTCTTTTAGAGTCTCAAACATTCTCCTGAAGTTATTTTTTAGGTCATTTTCTTCTGCTTCATCTATATTTGGTTGTTCAAGTCTTGCTATTTTAGAATCATTATATTTTATCGGTGTTGTGTTGCTTTTTGTGGTGTTGCATGTGTTCTTACCTGTCTACTCATCTTTTCTTCTAACTGGTGTGTTGGGGCTGTCTGTGATTCTGGTGATTAATCTTAAAGGTGCCAATGGATCCAAGGCTCAGATGGTTGTTCCTCATGGTGCAGTCAGTGCCACAGTTCCATTTACCCCTTTGGTCATTCCATGTTCCTGGATGTTGCTCAGAACTCCCAGGGTTTGCTCTACTCCTGTGGATTTCACTGTCTCAAGCCTGCTCTGGCCTAGTTTGCCAGCTCAGACCAGTTTCTGTAACTGTCTCTGGTCTGGATCTGCTCTTCCGAAGGTCCCTGGCTTGGAGTTGGTCTTGTAAAGGACTCTGGCTCACATGGACTTCCTTGGAGGTCCTCGACTTGGCTGCATTCAGACCTGCAGAGGACCTGGCTCAGACCTACTCCCTAAGAGGTCTCCTGGACCTGCAGAGATCTCTAGTTTCTGCCTACTCACTCAGAGGTCCCAGACTCACTCCTAAACCCACAGAGGTCCTGGCTCAGGCCTAGTTCCTTGGAGGTCTCAGACTCATTCTTGGACCCACAAGAGTCCTGGCTCATGTCTACTCCCTCGATGGTCCCATATTTATGCCCAGACCCATAGAGGTCTCTGGCTCTGGCCCACTCACTCAGCAGTTGCTCCACTGTACCTGCTCCTGTGGAGTTTGCTGTCTCAGGTCTGCTCTGGCTCAGGTTGCAAGCTCAGCCTGCCTCTGCAAATGTCTCTGGTCTGGATCCACTCCCACTCCCCGTGCAGCTTGCCATCTCTGGCACACTCTGGCCTAGGTTGCCAGTTCAGTCCTGCTCCTGTGGAGCGAGCTTGTCACCTCTGGCCTGCTCTAGCCTAGGTCACTGGCCCAGTCTTGCTTTCGCAAATGTCCCTGGTCTGTATCTGCTCTTGCTCCTGTGGAGTTCACCATCCCAGATCTGCTCTGGCTCAGTTTGCTGGCTCAGTCCTGCTCTTGTGGAGTTCGCTGCTTTAGGCCTGCCCTGGCCTAGATCACTGGTTCAATCCTCCTTCTGTGGAGTTCACTGCCTCTGCCAGTACCATTTAAATGCTCAACATCCTTATCCATTAGAGAAATGCAAATCAAAACAACTCTGAGTTCCATCTTATACCTGTAAGAATGCCCAAGATCAAAAACACTGATGACAGCTTATGCTAGAGAGGACACAGGATAAGGGGAATGTTCCTCTATTGCTAGTGTGAATGCAAACTTGTACAGCCACTTTGGAAATAAGTATTGTAATTTCTCAGAAAATTAGGAAACAATCTACCTCAAGACCTCAATAATGCTATTGGGTATATACTCAAAGGATGCTCAATCATACCACAAGGACATATGCCCAACTATGTTCATAGCAGCATTCTTCATAACAGCCAGAACCTGGAAACAACCTAGCTTCCCCTCAACCAAAGAATGAATAAAGAAAATATGATACATTTATATGATGGAGTACTACACAGTCGTAAAAAGGAAAGGCATCTTGAAATTTGCAGGCATCTAGAGAAAACCATATTGAGTGAGGTAACCCAGAGCCAGAAAGACAAATATAATATATACTCTCTCATAAGTGGCTTTTAGACGTAAAGCAAAGAAAAACCAGCCTACAATCCATAACCCCAGACAACCTAGAAAATAAAGAGAACCCTAAGAGAGACTTATATGGATCTACATAGGAAGGTGGAAAAGATAAGATCTCTTGAGTAAATTGGGAGCATGGCGGTTCTGAGAGAGGGTAGAAGGGGAGAGGGGAGGCAGTGAATGGAATGGAGAAAAATATATAGCTCAATAAAAACAATACAAACAAAACAAAACAAAGTGGAATCCTTAGCAACAGAATAAAAGAATCTGGAAGAAAGAGAGAAAATCCAGGAAGTGATAATAAACCAAAATGTTGTTAAATAACAATAAATATTGTGTAAAAGCAAGCCAAAATCAATAGCAACCAATTTTGGAGAGATTAAACCAACCAAAACACTAGAACAGATAGACAGTCAGACAAACAGGCAGGCAGACACACACACACACACACACACACACACACACACACACACACACACACACATTGACACAGGATGGAAATTCTTCCAGTTTTTTACCCCAAATCAAAATTCCACTTTAAAGATTTCCCTTAAATTAAGAAAATTCAAAGAAACAAAAGTGAAAATCAAACTCCAAAACCAGTAGAGATTTTTATTTTTAAGGAAGGAAGAATTATTTTACCCAACATAGGAAAAGAAAGCACAAAACTGAAGGGTTTTGTAGACTGTGTCCTCAGGGAAAAATAGCTGTCATCTTCATGAGATCAACTGTGTTTAAATGCAGTAATCCATTGCAAAGGGGTCTGCGGAGTATTGGCATTGCTTCATAGAAGGAGCTTGTAATTCTGCCTTAACTGCATGTCATCTAGATTCTCTGGAGGTACTACAGTAAATAGACTGGTGGTTTGAATACTTGAGTACTTGGTCATCAGAATATAGCACTACTTGAGAATGACTAGGAGGTGTGGCCTTAATGGAGTCATTGTGGCCTTGTTGGAGGAAGTTGTCATTGGAGGTGGGCTTTAAGGTTTCAAAAGCCCAAGTCATATCCAGTGGCTCTTTCTCTTCCTGGTACCCAAGGATCCAAATGGAGAACTCCCAGTTACTTCTCCAGCGCTATGTCAGCCTGCATGTCACCATGCTTCCTGCTGTGAAGATAATGGACTAAATTTCTGGAACTGTAAGCCAGCACCAATTAAATATTTGCCTTTATAAGAGTTGCTGTGGTCATGATGTATCTTCACAGCAATAGAACATGGACCAAGACACAGGTTAAGGATGGTTAATTGAGGCAAGGCTCCATCTATGCAGGCATGGGAAAGCCATCATCCATGGTGAGTGAAATTTTTCTGGTTCAGTTGCATTGAAATCTCTCACACTCTACAAGTAACCCCCTCCCCCACTCTCTGTAAGTAAGCCTGGTGACCTTATTGGTTTGCCAGGGTGATCTTTAATGGAATCATCCTGTTTTGTATTGGTACCCTATTAGGCTAGGCTAGGTATTGTTTACAGATCTCTATGGGAAGAATTCTCATAGCAAATGTTTTGAGTCAGGCAGAGAAAAAGATATTTTTGCCTAAAAATGAGGTTCAAATTTTACTATTTAGTTACTATTGGTTATATGCTATTTACTGATAGTTATCCAGGTGGTAGAAGTAATCTCTAGACTTTAGTCTTAGGAGTAGATAATTTTCTCTTATTACATCACAATACCCCTTTCCCTCATAAGAGGAACTCCATCTCTGTATGTCTTACACATGGTTTTATTTAAATGCTTCTACATTTGCCCCTGCAAGTGGTATTTTCTTCCCAACATTTTTTTTCTACACAATCATCTAATCATAGCATTACTGGTTACTCTTGGTCCAGTCTCCTGAATTCTACATATTGATGGGCCCAAACTTATACAACTACTCTCAAAGCCTAGCCTCAGTACAACACTTTGACTTTGAAGTAGAACAGTAAAGATTTAAATATGCCAAGCTTCCGTCAAATTTACTGTGCTATTTCTTGAAGTTAACCCATAGGGATTTTGATGGAATTTTGGTCAATATTTTAAGAACAGACCCTAGTCCTGAAAACAAGTTTCTGATGTCCTTTACAGTAGGAATAGAACAGTGTTTGTGATGTGCCTCCTGCTATTCAGCCACCACCAAGAGACCTCTTGAATTGTGTGTATGTGTGTGGTTGCCTGGGTAGCGGGATGAGGGTGGCAGGGGTGCTCGTGTCTAGAAACACTGAGGCTTGCTCTATATTCCCTGTCATCTTTTTGATACTGCAGTTTAATATATTATATTTGTCTTTTGCCTTTTTTCTGTTTTTAGTATACTCTATCAAGTAGATAACATTTATTAACAGTTGATGGAATGAGTGATTTATTTAAGTAGATTAAACAATAGACATCTAGAAAGACGTTGCCTTTCTTCAATTCTAAAATCTGTCTAGGAGGGCTTTGGTGAGCAGGCAGATGTGATCTGACTAGTTGATGGCCTCTCAGCTATGGGAGCTGCATCTTGATGAGAGGCAGAGCCCTTCATGAAACTGTATTAGCTTGTCCAATGGGCCAGCATCTTTTATCAGAGTCATGCGGATACACATATGTTTGAATAATTTAATGTTCTCATTTCATTTTATTCCCTGGTGAGAAAGAGAGAGATTTATATGCAAGGCATGGGCTGACACAAAATAATCCCTTTATAAAAAACCAAACAAAACAAAACAAAAAATCACATTTGCTCATCTACAGTAAGCCCTCTTTAATTCTCATTTCCCATTCAGGACTCAAGCCTTTACAAAATTGCTCTTGTCAAGGTTACCATGTTGTCTATCCAGTAACAGCCTTCTGCTTTTATCATCAAAAACACATGCCACAGTCCCTGGATCCAATGATACTCTTACTTATCTTCCTTTTAAAAATTGATTAAAATGGCATACAAATAAACAGGGACCAATGGAACCAAAAAGAGAAGCCAGAAATAAACCCACAAAGCTATGCCCACTAAATTTTTGACAAAGGAGACAAAAAACATTGGGAAAAAGATGACTTGTGCAATAAATAGTGCTGACAAACCTGGATATCCACTTGTAGATTCATATCTTTTATACCTTGTTTAAAATCAGTTCAATGTTACATGACCATTGATTGCATCAGCAATCCAGTGTAGAGAATGAATTTGGGATGTCTTCTGGGATACATGGCAGACATCTTTGTTGAATAACCATTTCAAGCTGAATCTACGGAATTCTTGAAAAAAAACAAACATAATTAGCCAATGAAGGAAACAGAGGTAGAAAAAGCATAGTAAAATAAGGCATTCTACCAGAAGGGTGAGCTAGGTCAGTCACTGCCGCTCCCACCCAAACAATGATGGGTAGACTTGAGAAGAACCAAGCAACAAGCCTAGCATGAGAGAAGGAGCTCTATTTTTAGAAGCCAGATAGAACAGCCCCTCTTTAAAAATAACCCTATCTTTCTGTCAAGTCAAATTGAGTTCACACCAGCCTTCCTCTGGTTTGCTAGTCTCTACCCACATTGGTGACTTCCTCTTTGTAGAAGACATCTGTTCTGCCCTGCCTCAGTCTGAAAATTCTCGTTCTTTTGATTGATGTCCTCTTAACAGCTGCACCCTCTGCCTTGTCCACACATGAACATAGTTTTAACATAATTGGGTTTTCTCACATATTATCAGCATAAGGGTTACCATTTCAGACAACCACGGAAGACTCACCGTAATATTGGTTCCCTCTGTTTTTGTAGATGTTTCTGCTGAGCTGGTCAGAGCCTTTTATTGGCAAAGCAAGAGTTCTACCACTGAAACACATACCTAGCCTTGCACCTCTCTGTTTTGTTTCATTCCTGGCAATTATCACAGGGTTTTGTTTCATTTCTACCAAAGAGAAAAGGGAGAGTGGGTGAATTTCCATTCAACCATTGTCTCTAGCACCCAGCCGATTTGTTGCTACAGGCAGAACTCACAGGTGTCAGATGAAAGATGAAAGCTAAATTTTTTTGTCTTATTTTTTTAAATTGAAAATAGATTAATTCTTATAATATATTCTGGTTATGGTTTTTCCTTCTTCCACTTCTCCCAACTCATCCCAGCTTCTCCTCCCACATAAATCCACACTCTTTCTTTCTCTCATTAGTATACAGACATCTGAAATAAAATAAGATAAAATCAACAAACAAATAAAATAAAAAATAGAACAGTAAACCCAAATAAGTAAACCAAACAAGCAAGAACCGAAGAAAAGATGTAAGAAACACACATAAATACTGAAGCACAGAGATTCTCCCACATAGAAAACCCATAAAAAATTTGGAAACTCTAATTAATACATAAGCAAAAGATTTGTAAGGGAAAATGCCCAGACAAAGCATTGTGAGAGGAAAAGAAAAAAAAAAGCAAAACCCTCAAACAAAACAAAACAAACCACCTTTGAGTTCATTTTGTGTTGACCATCTACTGTGGGTTTGTGTACCCAGGTTTCTCTGTTGGAGAAAACTACTTTTTTCTTTGTGAGCAGTTGTATAATGGAGAGAGTTTCTGGATTCAGATTGAGATTAGTTGTTAGTATTTCCTTGATGTCCTCCATTCTCAAAGGCTCCCAGTTTCTCATTTTTGATAGTACTAACAACTAATCTCAATTTGACATAAAGAAAATTAAGGATTTTTTCCCTTTAAAAAAAAATTAGAGTGGCATTGTACAAAAATAACCAAAAGAGGAGCTAACAGTGGGGAGAGAATGGAAGGTATTTTTTAATTTTTTTAAGTTCCAAACATTAGCACCGCAGGCTAGCCTTAATGGAAAAATGTCACTTCTGAGAACTGCATTGTTTGATCTAGAAAGTTATGTAGGTCATGTTAGTTTCGCTTTCAAGGTTTTATTCCACTCAAGTGAGAAACAATCTATTTAGCAAAAGGGGAAACCATGGACCCAGCAGCCGTATTCCACCTGCATGTGTTCAGAAGGCATTTGATGCGGAAAGAAAGAAGGAATTTTAATCACTGTTTGCTTGAGAAATTTTATTTTGAATGTCTGTCATATAACCACAAAGAAAAGTTGCCTTATTAGTCTTGCAGAAATACATTAGATTGAGTCAATTATAGATCTTCCATTAAGAAAATTAGACTTTTTTTCATGTGTGAAGTACATGAACTACAATAAACATACAAACCAAACACTCTGAGCAGACAACTAAGGCTTTAAATTATGGTGCAATTTAGATGGATTTATCAGACTGGTGGGTTGTTTCGAAAAACCAGGAGGAAGAAGACAGACTTTAAAAACTCATTATCATTTAATCAGTGGCTGAATATTCCTTAGTTGTGGTGTTATGGCTTTCATTGCGAGATAGCACTTAGCTGAGAAAGCCATTTATCATCTTGTCTTTTTGAAAGGATTTGAAGAGACCTCATCATTCTTACAAACTCTTTTGGGCTATCAAAAACTCTGCTTTCAAAATGTCAATTTGTCGTTTTAAAATATCAGTTTCTATTATTGCATATTTTTCAAAACAAAACAAAAACCCTGATATATTCATTCATCAGCTCTCTGTGGGAACTGAATTCAGGCATCCTCTTTCCATGAGGTCTTCCTCTCATTCCACACCTCCTAATTACCAAGTCTCACCAGGACTCAAAGTTTCCTCTAAGTTGCCTGCACTATGAACTCAACCCTTACCTTGTATGTGCTGTAGCCAATCTCCCACCTCTGTAGGATGCCACCTCAACTTAGGTGCAAGGGCTTGTTCTATGCATTTAGGTTTGCATCACCTGACCCTCCCTCCAGGGACCACACAGATTGAACCACTGGTAGCAACAGTTGATTCATGCCCACCCCAAACCTGCCACGGTGTTAGGGGCTTTCCCAATAAGAATGGGCCTGGGTAGAGCTTCTCCAACGGCCCTGTGAAAAGTAACTGACTTAAGTGGGGGTGGCTTCTTCACAGCAACCAATGCTGAGATAGCACCTGGAAGGAGAAAAGTCTGAAGTTGAGCGGAAGCAGAAGTGGATGTACAGAGCTGCGGCAGGAGCCTGTATCTCCAGCCTGCTCAGGTTGCTCAGGTTACTGTTCTGTCTTCAAGTTCCATGAAAATCCACATCTCTGCTAATAAACACTCTGGCTTCCCATCTTTACTTACAAACTAAGGACATGTGAATAAGAGCCTAAGTGCGTTATCTCAATAGTGACTGCATGCGTTAGTACTGAAATCATATGTTGGAAGAATGGTCAGGACCGATATTTTTCAACTCTCTTCTACTTTAATCTTGCAAGTTTCGTCTTTAAAAAGCATTTGAAGTCTAAGGAGGAAAATTAGTTTTACTTGCAGAGAGCATTGACTCTGGGGAGGTGAGAATGTTCTAAAGTTAGGATCCGTGGCTTCTGGACTTCCTGGCGTGGTGATTGTGGGATGTACGAATAAGCAGTTTAGGTCTCTCTTGTTTCCTTTCTAAGATGTAGAGGAGAGGATGGTGCCATCACAAAGGACTGCTGTGAAGAGTGGCTAGGAAATCGTGTACACAGTGCTTTCCGTGCCGTTCGTTTGTCTAA
Source organism: Arvicola amphibius (assembly GCF_903992535.2). Taxonomy (NCBI): domain Eukaryota; kingdom Metazoa; phylum Chordata; class Mammalia; order Rodentia; family Cricetidae; genus Arvicola; species Arvicola amphibius. The sequence goes on from NC_052054.1 coordinate 34,701,175, forward strand.
CAATCAGAAGTCATTGTTGCAACTGTGAAGAAACCCCACGGCCAGCCTGAAACACAGGAACGGTGCTGGTCACGAACCAGAAATGCCAGAGGGGCAGTAGGTTCCAGAATATAGTGTTTCCTTAGTCTACCTTCAGAGTGCCATCTCTGTCCCTGGTCATCCCTTGGTTTCTCCCTGCACAGGTGTCAACATCCCAGCTATCACAACCTTGCTTCCACATGCAATCAATCACTCAGGAGGGGAGAGCACTTCTTCCACTGGAAACACATGGTCTTAACGAGCATCCTTATCATCCCAGGGGCTGTGGGCAAGGGGTGGGATAAAGTTCACTTGCTGAGTTATCACTGTTTATGGAAAAGTAATTCATGGGCTGGACAAATCTCTAGAGGAAAGTGGATGTGGGGGAGAGGTTTTGTCTCATTCCCTAAGTGCAATGGATGTATCATTCCTTTGCCTTGGACATAGTTTTAAAAGCATCCCACACAAAATGGAGTTTATTGTTTTCTTTACAATGTAATTATACATGAGCTCGGCATAACCTTCATTAGTTTTGTGTTGATGAGAATTTAGAAACAGGTCCTGAGAAATACATTATTCTTCATTGAAATTTGATTAGCACAAATTGTTCTTTGTCTTTTATTTGTTTTCCCCTTCCTTTTTTATGGAGATCTGCTCTTCGAGTTTTCACAGCAAAGAGATAATTTTGCAATGTTTTAATTCAAAGATAGCACTTCGAGCAACATTGTGCTAACTCTGCCTTCATCTCCACAACTCCTTCGGAAGTCTGTTCTCCATACTCTTGATCATTTTAGAGATGAATTTCTTGACAGGACAGAAGCCTTGATATCTATGGCATTAGTGGATAGATTGAATACATTTTTTAGTATAATAAAATTATTCTGTTGTTGTTATTTTTAGTTTTTTCCCCCCAAATACAAAAAAGTCACTTGTATTAGTTACTTTTCTTCATATAATAAAAGAACAAGGTCAAAAGCAACCTAAGAAAGGTGTATTTTGACATATGATTCCAGGGTGGAGTCCATTCTGATGGAGAAGTCACGAGAACTGTCAGAGAAAGCGTGACTGTGGGAGTAGGGGCTGGATGATCACATTTTTATCCACACACAAGAAGCATCGAGACTGAACAGGAAGTGGGGCATGGCTACAAACCTTCAAGTCAGCCCCCCATAATGTAATTCCTACAGGAACTCTCAACCTCCTAAAGGTTGCAGAACTTTCACAAACAGTGCCACCTACTGGAGACAAGGTGCTAAATACATCATGGGCGGGGGGACACCTTACTCAAATAATAGCATTGCCTTACTGATTGTTTTCTTTTTTTTCCTGCATTTTCCTATAACATTATTTCTTCTAACATTTACTTCAGCCTTTTAAAGGTATAATCCAGAGAAGTATCGGCATTAGCATATATTTTAAATAAGCTTTCTACAATAACCCAGCATGTACACTCAAAAAGATTTGTACATAAAGCAGTCTCGCTCTGTATGATGTGATTTTGTGTCACTATTCTGTGTTTTCCCCTTTCATTCAATTTCTTCTATAAATCACTCATTTGCAATCCTGTAATTTGATGTTACAACCCACTGATGTGTCTCCGAAGTACAATTTGGATATTCTTGCTAAAGCTATACTTTCTCCTGAATAATTATGTGTGTCAAAAGGAGTTCTTATCTTTGTAATACAGAGGTGATTAATATTTGTCTTCTCTTTTCAAAAGCATTAAATAATTTAAAGTAATATAAAATTGTTCTCCTGACTACTCATAGTTGAGAAACCACTGCAGCAGACCAAGTAAGCATGGCTGCCTTGGTATTATTAATCTTGTCAATCTGATTGAACCTGGAATAACCAAAGAGATCTGTATCTGGGTGAGTCTATAAGGGAGTTTCTGGAAGAATTAACTGAGACCCAAAGACCCTCCTTCAGCATGGGAAGTGCCTTCAATATGGCTCAGGTCTAAGAAGGCCCGTGATAAGCTTACTGCTTTCTGCCTGTCTGCTTTCACTTCCTGCTAGTGACTGTATCTACCCTGGCTGCCAACATGGCTGCCATCATCCTTCTCTGCCAGCAGAGCTCAGTCTTTTTAACCTTCCAGCATGGAAGCCAAACCACAGGCTCTGTAGGAATTCTTGAAGCCTCCAGTGCTAGATTAGAATTTGAGTCCTCTCCCGTACACTGAGCAGCTACCAGATTCACAGCCCCTCTAGCTTGTTGGCAGCCATTGTTGAACTACTCAGTCCGTATCATGCTATCCAGTCTGGCAAACCCCCCTTCGTAATATAGACTTATTCTGTCAGTTCTTCTCTTCTAGAGAACCCTGACTAACACTAACCAACTAATAGAAGTCAGATAAAAACACCACGACTCGGTCACACAGTAACAAACTCACACAAGATGCCAGGTGCCTTTCTGTAAATATTATTTTAAAAAATCCACCTTTGTCTCATGAGAGCTATAATTTATATTCTGAATCCAACGCTACGATCTCCTGTAATACCAGTGATAAAGAGACAAAAAAAGAAAGCATCCAGTTTCTAGTTTTACTGGAACTAACCTATTCATAGCAAGGTATTCTTTCTGAGGTGTGCCTGCATATAATAGTGCAATATATTCCCCTTTGTTATAGAGAAACCAAAAAAATTTAAATGAAGCAACTGACACTTTAAAGTATAGAAATTTAAGAATTGCAAGAATTGCAATTTAAGAATTGAGATAATAAAGTTTATTTTATCCATCTTTTATTCCACATAATGTCCTTGAATTTTTAAATATTAATATTTACTTACCATATTAAGTTGAAACCATAGGCATTGTTCAATAAATTGGCTCTTATTTACATTTTCAAATTAAAAGTGGACATTCTAAAGTCTAAATTTTTTTCTCTTTCCCCCCATCATCCCTTTCTTCTACCTTCTCATTCTCCTTCCTATCTCAGCCCCTTTTTCTCCCTCCCTTCCTTCCTCCTTTCCTACATCCTTCTCTCCCTGTTTCTTTACTCTCATCTGCTACATCTTCTAAAATCCATATGATTTTAATACTTTTTATTTAAATGATCCGAAGGGGTTCTAAGCCTGAAATTGGAATGGTTGTAGAGAATCCACCAGTAAAATATGGCTCACGGACACAGCAGTGCCTACTCTTTCCATCCCTATTTGATGGGTGTGATTTACCTCTTGTCTTGGTAGTGTCCCTTTGTCCCTTTCACCGTGGTTTTGTATGTGTTTACTGTCTTTCTCCTTAAGCATCCAAGAGTCTCTAAAGCTAACACTTCAGTTTTGAGATATGATTGCCCAGTTCCCTGGGGTTCCCACTAGGGTTTCTTGGATGAATTCCGTGAAGGCTACAAGAATTGCAGCGTTGTAACTTGGTAAATTCAAAACTATCTCTCTAAAATTGGCAATAATGTGTTCGGAGAGTTCTTTTGTGACTTTTAACAATCAATGATTTTATTTTAGCTCTATGTATGATTATGGACTTTGCTAGAAAATGTTAAGTAAATCAAGTATATATGATTATCTTAAATAGCGCAATTATCAAATTTATTCTCTGTAATGCAAAGTTACAAAATAACTTTAGAAAATTCTATGTATGTTTTTGAGACTGTATGTTAGCCTGGATTTTGAATGCTTACAGGTCTGACTTTTGTAAAGAAACATCAGTGTTGGGATAGAGGAACAGATGAGTTATTTGAGTACTTGCCGAGCATGCACAAAGCCCCGAGTTTGATTCTCCACACTGCATAAACTGAGTGGGGCACAAGCCTCTAATCCTAGTCCTCTTTATGTAGATGTTAATGGATCAGAAGTTCAAGGTCATCCTTGGTTATATAACAAGTTTGAATGTAGCCTGGACTTCATAAGACCCTGTCTGGAAAAAGGAAAAAAAATAAATGAAAACAAAGAAAGAAAATAAACATATTTTACTACAAGAATTGGTTTTCTGGCTCCAATTATATTATCCAAAGATAAGAGTAGATATGAATAATCTCTTTCTCTCTCCTTCTCTCTCTAAAAGTCTAAAAGTCAATTGAGAGAGAATATAAAGAAATATAAAGAGTTATAATTCTTTCTCTGTGCTTAAAAAATACATTATAGAAGCTGCTACAAATCATATTTACTTCACAAGAAACACAGGAATGGAAACAAGAGGTCAGAAAGGCTGAGAAAATTCAATCATAAATAAGGAAATTGTGTGAACTGCTGTTTAGTTTTGAATTAACCTGAGCAAATTCAGTCTGCTATTTCTTTACTCTCCATTCTCTGTTACAGTATGGTTTGCAAGGATGAAAATTTATGTCAATCAGAAATAATATGACATAAAAACACCAATTATTTTTAACTCATCAACTAATGAGGAAAATGGCAATTTTTAAAGGTCTCAGAGCTTGGTAAGATGTCATGTACATGTATTCAGTTTCTCAATGAAATATGAGAACAGGGTTATTCAGTAAAATACAGGCTGTTGTGACTTTAGGGGTTATCTGGTTCACATATTTGTGTCTGCTAGGCAAAAGCTGCAAGTTATTTGTTCCATGGAGTTCTACCATAGCCCAGGTAGAAGTTGAGCCTAGTAGTACATTGAAAGGAGCATCTAGAAACTTCCTGTACCTGCTTCCTGACACTGCACACTTTTCTGATACCTCTGCTCTGGATGCTCTTAACATTATTATTTGCAGAGTCCTCCTACGCTCTCCTTATGGTCTCACTCAGTCCTGTATAAATGATATTAAATCCTGATGGCTATGAGGATAGTTTAAATCGCTTTCTTTTTTATTGTTTTTATTGAGCTATATATTTTTTCCATCCCTTCCTCCCTCCTCCCTTTCTACCCTCCCCCATGATCCCCATGCTCCCAATTTACTCAGGAGATCTTGTCTTTTTCTACTTCCCATGTATTTAGATCCATGTATGTCTCTCTTTGTTGTCTAGGTTTTCTGGGTTTGTGAGTTGTAGGCTGGTTTTTCCTTGCTTTATGTCTAAAAGCCACTTGTGAGTGAGTATGATGTTTGTCTTTCTGGTCCTGGGTTACCTCATTCAATATGATGTTTTCTAGATCCATTCATTTGCCTGCAAATTTCAAGATGCCATTATTTTTTCCCAGTGTAGTACTCCATTGTGTAAATGTACCACATTTTCCTTATCTATTCTTTGGTTGAGGGACATTTAGGTTTTTTTCATGTTCTGGCTATGACAGGCAATGCGGCTATGAATATAGTTGAGCACATGTCCTTGTAGTATAATTGAACATCCTTTGGGTATATACCTAAAAGTGGTATTGCTGATTCTTTTTTTGTTGTTGTTTTGGGTTTTTTTTTGGTTTTTTTTTTTTTGGTTTTTCGAGACAGGGTTTCCCTGTAGTTTCTAGAGCCTGTCCTGGAACTAGCTCTTGTAGACCAGGCTGGCCTCGAACTCAGACTTTTTTTTAAATATTTATTTATTTATTATGTATACAATATTCTGTCTGTATGTGTGCCTGCAGGCCAGAAGAGGGCACCAGACCCCATTACAGATGGTTGTGAGCCACCATGTGGTTGCTGGGAATTGAACTCAGGACCTTTGGAAAAGCAGGCAATGCTCTTAACCTCTGAGCCATCTCTCCAGCCTGGTATTGCTGATTCTAGAGGTAGGTTGTTCCCTAATTTTCGGAGAAATAGCCATACTGCTTTCCAAAGCAGTTGTACGGTTTTCACTCCCACCAGCAATGCAGGAGTGCTCCCTTTACCCCACATCCTCTCCAGCATAAACTGTCACTAGTGTTTCAACTATCTTTCTTAACCTCTAGTCTCTCCATCCAACTGTTCACAGCACCATGCCCTAACAAGTCTTATATGCAGTTGAACTTCACCAAGTCTAAATCTAAATTCTGAGTTTTCTTTTCCATGAAAGACCACTTCTCCTACCTATGGGACCTCTGCCAGGTCATCATAAGTCTAACCCTTATTTTCTTACCCTCTGTGGGGAATTTGTCAAAAAACAGCAATTCATCCTCTGAATGTAACAGTGATCACTGGTCACCATGACCAGTGTTCTGGTCTCTTACCTTTTCAGGTGTGCCCCCACAGAGATATTGAACTCCAGGAGGATGTGGGAAACACAGCAGCACTTAGAGGTACCAAAGAGTTAGCACTTGGTTCTTCAAACTCAGATGAGCTCTCAGAACAGCCCCCTCTGCTGAACAGTTCAAAAAGCTGATATTACGTGGAACGTTGGTTTCTATGCAGCTATATCTAAGTCTCCATGAACACACAAAACACTTGATTTAAATAAGCTGTAGCTTAGGAGGCTGACACAAGAGGATTGCAATGAGTTCAAGGCAAATCTGGGCTACAAAGTGAATTTCAGGTCAGGTAAAACTATAGACTGTATATAGCTATAGATTATTTATGTATCTATCTATAGTTTTTAGATACATATATTATATATATATGGACACATACTATATATATTGTAGAGAGTGGCTTTATTTCAAAGAAAAACATTTAAAATGTGAATGAATATTCTATTACTTTATTATGTTCAGTTGTTCTACAAAATATTTTCATGCATACTTTATTTTGATTGATTCTCTTTAAAATATTTTTATGTTCTATCTCCCCTCTCCCCAATTCACAGCCTTTTCATTTTCCACTGTGGCTGTTTTAGCTCACAGTAATCTCTTCTATACCATTTCAGTCTCTCATTACAAAATAAACAGGCATATAAAGAATAAAAATAAAAAATTAAAGCAATAAAAAAACTTAAGCAAGGCTATCATGATAGGCTAGGAGGTCTTTCTCACCTTTCTCTTAAAGTCTCATTCCTTTTGTTTGGCCCTTTTTATACTCCTGGACTTTGCCCAGTTACTCTCATGTAGATACACATATTTGACAGTTTGAAACTGGATCCACATATGAAAGAATATGTGGGTGGGGAGGTAATTATTTTTTCTGAGCCTAGGTTACCTTGCTTAATATTATGTTTGCTACTATTCAAGTTTCATGAATTCATTTTTCTTCACAGCAGAATAAAATTCCAATGTGTACATATGCCTAGATGCATACCATCTAGATTGATTCCACTCCTCGTGTACAGATTTCTGTGCTGTGTAGTACATGCCCATGTGGTGGTCTGAATGAAAATGCCCCCCCCCCCCATAGGCTTATATACTTGAAAGCTTTGTCCCCATTTAGTGGACCTGTTTGGGAGGGATTAGGGGGTATGACTTTATTGGAATAGGTGTGGCCTTGTTGGAGGAAGTTCATTACTGGGAGTGGGCTTTGCGGTTTTGGAATTTTAAGCCAGGCCTAGCCTTTCTTTCTGCCTTTTTGTTGGTCCAGATGTAAATTCTCAGTCCCATGCTTTCCTGACTGCTGCCGAGCTTCCTGCTGTGATGATGATGGCCAATCCTTTGAAAACATTAACCAGTCCCCTATTAAATGCTTTTAAAATAAGAATTGCATTGGTGATGGTGTCTCTTCCCAGTTGCACAACAGTTAGTAACTAAAACACAGTTGGAATCAGGAAGGGGTGTTTTGCTGTGATAGGCCTGACCATGCTATTGTTTGGAGGAATGTGGAAGACTTCGGGACTTTGGACTATTAAAATGATTGAATAGTTTAAGCAGGACTTAATGGACCTTTTAGCAGGGCCATGGAAACTAGTAGTCTTAATGGCAATGTGGACTTTGGAGCCCTAGCTCAAGAAGTTTCAGGGGGGAAGAATATTAGTAAGTGCCCTGAAAGCATTATTTTGATACTTTAGAAAAAAATGTGTCTGCTTTTGCTCTTATCTAAGACTCTGCCTGAGGATAAATTGGAGAGATTTTGGACTCTGTCAACAGCAGAGGAAATTTCAAGATTGCCTAGTATTGACCGTATCATATGGTTATTAGTGAGCACTCTTGCACAGGTCTGCAATGAAAAGGAGCAAGTGGAACAAAGAGAAGTACAAAATGTGCAGTTTTTTGAGAAAAAGAACACCAGGAAATGTAATGTTGGAACCAAATCTCATGCTAAAGGACATAAGAAGTTTAAAGAAAGACATGATGCTCAATAGAATAAAGAACTTAGTACCCTCTGGGTAAGATGCCCCCAGCTAAGCTCCCATTGTGAAAAGAATGAGAGGAAAGCTCAAGGAATCATCAACCACAGGACTCAGATGCAAATGCAATGCAAGGAGGGGCCAGGTTCCAGTCGGGGCAGGCAGAAGAGCTTGGCAGTTTTGTGATTCTGGATTTAGCGTCAAGAAGAATCCAAAAAGGGGTTGTGGAATCTCTGTCTGAGGTCAAGAAAATTGGTCAAGGCCAGTTGTTTGGCAAGTCCAGAGAAGACATTGTGTGAAGCTGCGAAAGTAAAGCCTGGATTGCTTTGGAGAGCCCAGTTTGCTGGAGATGACAGAGCTATGGGATACTTACCAAGGAGAGCTGTAGACAGTGTGTGGAACAAGTCCAGGATAGAGATGTGTGTTGCAGTCAACAAAGCTGGAAGGAGGAGGATATATAAAAACCTTGGACATTGGATAGAAAGCTGTAGAAGTTGGAGTTTTTGCCTGCTGTGTTTCTGTCTTGTTTTGGTTCAATAGTGCCTCATTATGTTCCTCTTCCTTCCTTTTTGAATGGTAATGTATATCCTGTGCCATTGTATGCTGTAAATATGTGATCTACTTTTTTGCTTTTGATTTCATGGGGAGTTACAATTAAGAGATTGCCTTGCATCTTTGAAGATACTTTGGACCTTTAAATTGTATTGAGGCTGTGAAAGAGTGTGAGGCCTTTTGCATTATGATATTTTGCATTGAGCCTGTAGGGGCCAGGGAGTAGATTGTGATAGTTTGGATGAGAATGGATTCCACAGGCTTTTATGTTTGAATGCTTGGTCCCCAGCTAGTTGTATTTGGGAAGGATTAGGAGGTGGGAACTTGTTGGAGTGGGTATAGCCTCTTGGAGAAGGTGTGTAACTAGGGATGGAATTTGAGGTTTCAAAAGTCCATGACAGGTCCAGTCTCTTTGTCTCTTTATGCCTAGATACATGCCTGCATGTCAGGATAAAAACTCTCCATCCTGTTCTATGTCTGCCTGCCTGTTACCATGTTTCCTATCATGATACGCATGGGCTAATACTCTGGAACTGTAAGCAAGCTCTCAAATCATTTTTTATAAAAGAGTTCCTTGGTCATGGTATCTCTTAACAGCAACAGAAGAGTGACTAAGATACCCAGTAATGGAATAGTTGGTTCATACTGTAGTTTTGTTTTTAGATTTTTACAAGATTACACACTCATGTGCATACAGGCCACACAAATTCCCCCCTCAGTATTTGTTGTCATTTTTCATTTATTAAAAATAGATTTTAAAAATACATCTGATTATGTTTTTTCTTCTTCCATATCCTCTGAGTTTCTCTCCACCTCCTTACCATAAAGATCCACACCTCTTCTGTCTTTCATTAAAAAACAAATAGGCATCTGAAGACTAATAATAAAATAAAAAGCAAAACAAAACAAACTGGAATAGGACAAAATAAACAGAAAAAAATGAGCCACAGAAAAGTACAAGAAATACATATAGATGAAGAGACACATGTTCACACATACAGGTTCCCCATAAAAAACAAACAGAAAGTCACAACACATATGAAAATGATATGGAAAGGTAAAAAAAATCCCTGACAAAACATTATGAGAAAAGAATCTCCAGAGATGCCTTTGAGTTTGTTTTGTGTTTGCCATCTACTGCTGGGTGTGGGGTCTGCCCTTTAAGAATGGTCTGTACACCCAGTAAAATTCCACTGGAGGAAACTAATTTTTCATTTGCAAGTGATTATCAATTGGAAATAGATTCTAGGTTAGGGATGGGTGCTTGTGTCCACTTTTCCTTTCAGTGCTGTGACCCCATTTGGTATAGATCTGTGCAGCCCTGAGGACATTGCCACAATTTCTGTAGGTTCATATATGTATTGTTATGCTGTGTTTAGAAGACCTTGCTTATTTGATATTTTCTGTCCTCTCTGGCTATTAGAATATGTCTGCCTCCTCTTTCTCAGGCTTCCTTGAGTCCCTGAAGGGAGGGATTTGATGAAAACAAATCATTTAGGACTACATGTTGCAAGGTCTCTCACTCTCTGTAACTTGTCTAGCTGTGGATCTTGATTTTTATTATCATCTATAGCAGGAAGAAGCTTTTTGAATGGTGCCTGAGCAAGGCACTGATCTATGAGTGCCTATGATCAAGGAGAATGTTATTAGGAGTCATTTTTCTTTATGGTTTAGCAGAACAATAGTATTTATTTTTCTTCTAGGTCTATGACCAATATAGTCTTAGGTTCTTGGCCACCCAACAAGACCAATGTCAGGAATGGGTACCACCTCACTGAGTAAGCCTTCAATCAGATTAGAAGATATTGTTTTGTTACTCCTGTAAGCTTTGTGCCAGTATTTTACCATGTATTTCAGGCAGGACACCCTTTTGGTTGAAGGGTTTGTATCTGGGTTGGGTTTATCTTTCTCCTTTGGTAGCAATGCAGAGTATATTCTAGTACCATGAAACACTACTCTGTAGGGGTGATGGATCTAGATAGGAACCAGCTTGACTTCTTCATGTTCAATGAGTGGTTTAGGTGTTGTCCTCAGCAATAAGGTCTTGCTCTCAGTTTGTGGAGAGCAACCAGTAGCCTTGCTAGTAGTTTCAGTTGTTTGGGGGGTTCTCATTGACCCTTTGGCAAAAAATTAGATTAGATGTCACTCATTCCCAGTAATGGAAGCTTTGTTTGATGAGTAGAGATATCCAGTTGGGACTCTGTCTCACCTTCTTTGTGCTGTGATTACCATGAGTGGATAAAGAAACTGTCTTGGCCTGTTGATAGGGCAGAACTTAGGTAAGGCAGGGAAGGTGGAACTGAATTCTGGGAGGAAGAAGGCAGAGTCAGGGGGATGCCATGAAGCCACCACCACTGGAGACCAAGATGCCAAAACTTTGCTGGTAAGCCACAACCACATGGTGATATGCAGATTACGACAAATGGGTTAAACCAAGATGTAGAGTTAGCCAATAAGAAGTTAGAGTTAATGGGCCAACCAGTGATTTAATTAATACAGTTCCTATGTGATTATTTTGGGGCTAAGATAGCTGGGTGGCCAGGAAGAACGAGCAGCCCCTCCTTGCAACAAATTTGGGTCTAAGGATATGTTGCTTTGGAAAAGAGGTTCTTCTTTTGTTTCCACAGAAGATGAGAACCTGTGGATTGCTTCCAGACTAATATTGTTTCATGGAACAACACCCCCTGAAAGGTGGCTGTGAACACCCCCACAAAGAAAATACTTTGCTCAACTGCTGACTGAGATGAACCTAGCACACAGGACACACCATGAAAGACCTGATTAACAGTGCCCCCAAACAGCAGGAAGTAGTATGGACAGAAATATGCCCATATTACCAAATATTGTCTATAAATGTTTGCTTATATTTAAAGGGGGTATGATATAGAGATGAATAATTTGCTTTGGTATAGATCTTGGCTTATTGATACAAATTAAAGGTAAATTTTTTTGTATATATATGTATATTTCTGCCCTTGATTAAGATATCATGTTTTTGTAGTTCATTTAAAAATGTCATGTATAATTAAGAAATATAGGTTAATAGATAATCATCTAAATAATAGTCAAGATAGTAGTAAGTTAGTTACATTTATTAGATATATAGAGATACATTTCAGTTAGTTAGGCATTCTTCAAATCTTTCAGAGGGCCAACATGGCCCTGTCTGCTTGTTCTGCCCAGTCAAACATGGCATTTAAAATGTTTTAAGAAGTTAGAACTTTTCATGACAATGAGACACGTCTGCTCCTGGCAGCACCAGTTACTTCTAGAGGAAGATGGGCATTGAAGAGGTTCCTTATGGGGTTTGCTAGCCATTTAGGCAAGAAACTGCTCTTGCATGGACTACTTAACCAGACATGCAGGACCCACAAAGAAATGACTCCTAAACTTGCCTTCAGGTTCCCTGCTTCATGAAAGAATCTGCAAGACATTCTACAGTATACAGAAGAAAGTGACTGAACTGTCTTTGAAATTTCTTACTTCATGGAAAGTCTGCTGGATACTATGGGCCTGTGGACTGAAGATTGGATGCCCCAATGGTATAGAACAACTTTTGGTGACTGTCCAGGCAATGAGATGTCTCTGTAAATTCTAGAATTTTGGAAGTTGCTTCCAAAGTATTTTCTGTTTACTTAGGTAATATCTTATCCTTCTGGAGTCTTTGATGGAGTTGAAGAGTTTATAGTTATAGTTTTCCTTAGTTATGATAAAAAATAAATATAACCATAATTCTCACTTGATAACTGTTTTGTTATATGTTAAAGTTAAAACCTTCCTTTTTATTTAAACAGAAAAGGGGTGGTGATGTGGGAGTCCCCTCTGTGTGCTGTGATTACCATTAATGAATAAAAAAAACTGTCTTGGCCTATTGATAGGAAAGAACTTAGGTAGGCAGGGAAGATGGAACTGAATTCTGGGAGGAAAAAGGAGTCAGGGGGACACCATGAAGCCACTCCTGCTGGAGATAGATGTGCTGAAACTTTATTAGTAGGCCATGACCTTGTGGTGATATACAGATTACTAGAAATGGGTTAAACTAAGATGTTATAGTTAGCCAATAAGAAGTCAGAGCTAATGGGCCAAGCAGTGATTTAATTAATACAGTTCCTGTGTGATTATTTTGGGGCCAAGCTAGCCAGGCAGCTGGGAAGAACAAGCAGCCCCTCTGTGAAACACTCACCTCTTATTTGGTAATTTAATTTAGATTCCCTTCATATTTGTATTTATTTTAGGAAGCATCTGCTGCTCTGGTTATCAACCTTCCCAATGCTGTGATTTTTTAATACAGTTCTTCATGTTGTAGTGACCCCAACCATAAGATTATTTTGTTCTACTTCATAACTATAACTTTGCTTCTATTTGAATCATAATGCAAATATCTGATATGCAGGATATCTGATATGCAAATCCTATGAAAGGGTCATTTGGCCCATTAATGGGTTGAAACCCACAGGCTGAGAGTAGCTGTTACTGCATTAAGTTTCCATAAACCACTGCAATGGCCCTTTGTTTTAGCTGTCTGTCACTGTATTCCCTCTCATTTTCTTTTCCCCCTCCTCATCTTGATCTTCTCATTGCAGTCCTTACCCCTCTCTGACCATCCAGAACTATTTATTCTACTTCATCTTTCTAGGGAGATCTGTACCTCTTTCAAAGTCCCTCATTCTACATATAACCTCTGTGTTTATATATGGTGTAGTGGTTGAAGCCATCCTAGTAGGAACATTGAAAACATTGGTGTTGAGGATGATTTGAACTGTGATGGCCTAGATCAAGATGTTTCAGTGGAGAGATTTTAATATGTTGCCTAGAAATTGTTCTTGTGATATTTTGGTGAAAAAAGTTGTTGTGAAAAGTCACTTGTTCTTTCCTGGCAGCTCAGACCCAAGATAATCACACAGAAATTATATTATTTAAATCACTGCTTGGCCTATTAGCTCTAGACTCTAATTGGCTACTTCTTACATCTTAATTTAACCCATTGCTATTATTTTATATTTTACCATGAGGCTCATGGCCTACTGGCAAGATTTCAATTGATAGCTCACATCTTTCCCCTCTAGTGGCTACATGGCACCTCACAAGTCTACATTTTTCTCTCCCAGCATTAAGTTTTGTTTTCCCCACCTATCTCTGTTCTGCCTTGCTATAGGCAAAGCAGTTTCTTTATTCATTAACTAGTAGAAGCAACACATAGACAGAAGGACTTCCCATACCATTTCCCCTTTTAATTTTTTTTGACCAGAAGCTTTACTTCCTTTTTTTAAATGCTAAGTGGGCATAGCTAGGACCAACATGGCCCTGTCTGCTTGTTCTGCCCAGTCCAACATGGCAGAGGCATATTTACTGCCTCTGTGAGCCATGTATATAGCCCTAGTTTTAAGTATGTAGCAGGTCTATAATGCACCATTAAACAGTTTGTAACATGCTGCTCACAAACCCCATTTAAATGCTTGGCCTCCTGAAACAGCCAAAATTCATGCTGGCAGCAAGGGCCAGGAAGATGCCAATTTGAAACTGTGTGGGTTTTTTTCCTACTGCTGAATCAGGAAGACCTCTCTTACGGGAGCTGTGGCATGCCACCAGCTGAAAAAAATGCAGCTAAACTTTGTGTTTTTTTGTGTCTATAATTTTTTCCAAGCTTTTTTACATTTTTACATGGATGTAGTCAGCCCCAAGTTGGTTGCCAATCTGTTGTAAAAAGTCACTTGTTTGTTCTCAGCAGTTCAGACCCACAATAACCACACAGAAACTATATTATTTAAATCACTGCTTGGCCTATTGGCTCTAGATTCCTATTGGCTATTTCTTACACCTTATTTTAACCTATTTCCATTATTTTATATTTTACTATGAGGCTTTTGGTCTACCAGCAAGGTTACAGTTGGTAGCTCACATCTTTTCCCTCTGGAAACTACATGGTGTCTCACTACTTCACCTTCTTTCCCCAGCATTCAGTTTAGTTTTTTCTGCCTCACTCTGTTCTGTCTTGCAGTAGGTCAAAGCAGTTTATTTACTCATTAACCTATAAAACAACACATAGACAAAAAAAACTTTCCCCACCAGAAAGTGGCTGTGTTTTGCCCTTTTCTAAAAAGTTTGTCTGAGACTAAAGTGAATAGCTTTGGATTTATTCCAGTGGCAGATAAAATGTCAAAACAGCCTAGTATTGACTCTGTCACAGAGTTATTAGTAGCAATTCCTATACAGATCTATAATGAAAAGAAGCAAGCAGAACAAGAAAAAAATATAAAATGTACAATTTGACTGGAAAAGGGACACAAGAAAGTAGAAAGGATCTAAATCCCATGTTCAAGGAGAAAATGGAATAAAGGAAAAATGGAATAATGAGAATGGTAACCTCATGGCAAGACCCTTCACAGATAAGCTTCCAACTTGCGAAAATGAATTATAAAGAACACCTTAGGTTCAGATGTGGTGGTAGACACTTGTAATCCCAGTACTCAGAAGGCAGAGGCAGGCAAATCTCTGAGTTTGAGGCCAACCTGGTCAATAGATTGAGTTTCAGGATAGCCAGCTTAGGTAGTGAAGGAAACCAATAGGAATTTGGGGAAGATGTAATTTAACAAGAGAGGCATGTCCAGCATGAGCAAACAGCAGAACATGACAGTCTGAGTCACATGGTTCTGGTTTAGAACTAAGGACATAAGAAAGGGATTATGGAATCTCCCTCCAAGACTAAGGAATGCTACTGATGCCAGGCATGTGTCAGGGGTGTCCCTAAATAGAAGTCTGGAGGGGCTATTGTGTGAAGCTATGGAGGTGAGCTATGGAGAACTCAAAATTTTGTAGGTATCAGAGTCATGAGATACCTGCCAAGGAAAACTTCTAACTGGGAATGGAACCAGCTCAAGAGAAAAAATTGTGTTATATCCAACAAAACAGAAAGGAGCTGGAGATCTGAAGAGCACGTTGATATTAGACATGGAGATGCAGAGATTGGAGTTTGCCTAGATTATTTTTGCTCCAGTTTTTCCTCACTATCTTCCCTGTCCTCCATTTTGAAACAGTAAAGTACATCCTATGCCATTATATGTGGGAAGTATTTGATCTGGTCTTTGATGTTGATTTTACAGAGGATTGCAGTTAAAAGATTGCATGAATTTTGGAAGAGACTTTGAACTTTGAACTTTTAAACATTGCTGATACTGATAAACTATGAGGACTTTTAAAGTTGTACTTAATGCATTTTGCATCAGGCTGTCACTACAAGTTTACGAGGACCAGGGAGTGGAAGGTGGTTGTTTGAATTGGTATGGCTCCCATAGACTCATGTGTTTGAATGCTTGGCCATAGGGAGTGGCACTATTAGGCATGGCCATGTTGGAGTGGGTGTGGCCTTGTTTGAGGAAGTGTGTCATTGTGGAGTTGGGCTTTGAGCTCTCATATATGCTCAAGCCATGTCCCAAAGGACAGATTACTTCCTGTTGTCTGTGGATCAAGATATAGAACTTTCAGTTCCTTTTCCAACTTCATGTCTGCCGGCATACTGTCATGCTTCTCACCATGATGATAAAGAACTAAACCTCTAAAACTGTAAACCATCCCCAATTGAATGTTTTCTTTTATAAGAGTTGTGATGGTCATGATGTTTCTTCACATCAATAGAAACCCTAACTAACATATATGGATTGTAGTTTGGATCAAGATACAATGACTTAACAGCTAATATCCATATACAAGAAAATACCTACCATATTTGTCTTTCTGGCTCTGTTACATCAATCAGGATGATTTTTTTTCTAGCATCATGCAATTTTCATGCAAATTTCATTTTATTCAATGGTTGCATAATATTCTATTGTGTAACTGAATCACATTTTATTTCTCCATTTATCTGTTGATGGAATTTAGGTTGTTTTTGATTTCTGGGTAATATGAATAGAGTAGCAATGAACATGGTGGAAGAAATGTTTTTTTTAGTAGGATGACACTTCCTTTGGGTACATACCCAGGAACAGCATAGGTTGATCTTGATGTAAATTGATTCCCATCTTCCTGTGGAACTGCCACACTGATTTCTATTGTGGTTATAAAGTTTTCAGTCCTACCAGTAAGAGATGAGTGTTTCTTTTACTCCACATATTCACCAGCATGAGTTGTCATTTATATTATTGATCTTGGTCATTCTGACTGATATAAGATGAAATTTTGAAGTGTAGTTTTGATTGCATTTTCCTGATTTTGAATATTTAAGTGTTTCCAGCCATTTGAATTTCAACTTTTGAGGATTCTGTTTAGAACTGTTATCCAGTTTTTAATTGGGTTATGTTTTCTTTTAATGTCCAGTTTTTTTTTATTATTTTATATATTTTGGATATTATTCTTCTATTAGATGTGTAGTTGGCAGACTCCTTTTTGATGTGGGATTACTCTATGTATGCTATAAATACTATTGGTTAATAAAAAGACTGGCTTGACCTGATATGGTAGAACAGAGCTAGGCAGGAAAAACTAAACTGAATGCTGGGAGAAGAAAGAAGGAGTCAGGGAAGAAGCCATGGAGCCATTGGCAGAAACAGGCATGCTGAAACCTTACTGGTAGGCCACAAGCCTCATTGTAAAATATAAAATTATGGAGATGGATTAGTTCTAGATGTAAGAGCTCACTAGCAACATGCTTAAGTAATTGGCCAAGCAGTGATTTAATTAATACAGTTTCCATGTAGTTATTTTGGGAGTCTGGGCAGTTGGGAAATGAACAAATGGCCTCCTTAGTACACCCTTTTCCATTCTGTAGTTTGCCACTTTGTCTGAATGATGGTATCCTTTGCCATACAGAAAATGCTCAGTTTCATGAGGTTTCCTTTACAAATTTTTGTTCTTTAGTGCCTGTGCTAATGGTGTTCTTTTAGGAAACTCTTTATTTGTGCAAATAAGTTCAAGGTTGTTCCCTATACTTCCTGTTCTATCAGATTCATTGCCTCTGAATTTATGCTGATGTCTTTGATCCATTTGGAGTTAAGTTTTGTGCAGGGTGATTAAGTATGGTCAATTTGTATTCCTCTACATGCAGTCATTCTGTTTGAACAGAACCATTTGTTGAAAATTTATTTTTTTTATTTTTTCTCTAGCATGTAGTTCTGGCTTTTTTTTTTATCAAAAATCATTTGTTCATAAAAGTGTGGATTTATGTTTAGGTTTCAGTGCTATTTCAGTGATCAGTGTATCGGTTTTTGCACCACTATCATACTATTTTTCAGTATTATAGCTCTGTAGTACAATTTTAGTTTTGGGGCAATGATGTCTCTAGCAGTTCTTTTATTATTCATGAGTGTTTTAATTATCCTGGGCTTTGTGAATGTGTGTGTGTGTGTTCCCATAAATGCTGAAAATTGTACTTTTAAATTCTGTGAAGACAGATGATAAATGGGCTAAGAAAGAAATCAGAGAAACATCACCCTTCACAATAGCCACAAATAGCACAACATATCTCAGAGTAACTCTAACCAAGCAAGTGGAAAACTTGTATGACAAGAACTTTAAATATTTGAAGAAAGAAATTGAAGAAGACACTAGAAAGTTGAAAGATCTCCCATGCTCTTGAGTCATTAGAATTGACATAGTAAAAATGTCAATCTTACCAAAACCAATCTATAGATTCAATGTAATGCCCATCAAAACCCCAACAAAATTCTTCATAGACCTCAAAGGAATGGTACTCAAATTCATATGGATAAGCAAAACACCCAGGATAGCCAAAACAATACTGTATAATAAAAGAACTTCTGTAGGTGTCATAATCCTTAACTTCAAACTCTACTACAGAGCTACAGTACTGAAAACAGACAGGAGGACCAATGGAACCGAATCAAAGACTCAGATATTCACCCACACACCTTTGAACACCTGATTTTTGACAAGGAAGCAAAAAGTATCAAAAAGAAAAAAGAAAGCATATTTAACAAATGGTGTTGGCATAACTGGATATCAACATGTAGAAGAATGAAAATAGATTCATATCTGTTACTGTGCACAAAACTATGCACAAGTCCAAATGGATTAAAGACATCAACATAAAGCCAGCCACACTGAACCTCATAGAAGAGAAAGTGGGAAGTATGCTTGAATGCATTGGCATAAAAGACCATTTCCTAAATATTACCCCAGTAGGACAAACACTGAGAGAAACAATTACTAAGTGGGACCTCTTGAAACTGAAAAGCATCTGTAAAGCAAAGGACATGGTCAACAAGACAAAACGACAGCCTGCAGAATGGGAAAAAATTGTCACCAACCCCAAGTTCTGTGAAGAATTATGTTGGAATTTTGATGTGAATTGCATTGAATCTGTAGCATGCTTTTGGTAGGACGGTCATTTTCACTAGATCAATTCTACTCATGCATGAGCATGGGAGATCCTTCCATCTTCTGATACCTTTTTCAATTTCTTTCTTCAATGTTTTGAAATTTTTAATCATATAAGTCTTTCATTTGCTTTGTTAGAGATACCCTAAAATACTTATTTTTGGAGGTTATTGTTAAGGTATTGTTTCTCTGATCTTTTTTCAGTCCATTTGTCATTTGCATATAGGAATGGTACCGATTTTCATTTGTTAATTTTGTATCCATCTACTTTCTTGAAAATGTTAATCTTCTGTAGGTGATTTTCAGTAGAATTTTTAGGATCATCCATGCAAACACAATCATATCATCTGCAATTTGAGATACTTTGATGTCTTCCCTTTCTATTTGCATCTTCTTGATCTCCTTCTGTTGTTTTATCTCTCTAAGACTTCAAGTACTGTATTGAATAGATATGGAGAAAGTGTAAAACCTTGTCTTGTTTGAGATGTTGGTGAAAGCCTTTGAGTTTCTCTCTGTTCAGTTAATGTTGGCTGTGGGCTTTCTGTGAATTGCCTCTATTTTTTTTTAATACCCCCTTTATATCCTTAGTCTCTCCAGGATTTTTCATGAAGGATTGTTGGGTTTTGTCAAAGACTTTTTCTCCATCTAATGAGACAATCATATTGTTGTTGGCTTTCAGTCTGTTTATATATTAGATTACATTTATTGATTTATGTAAGTTAAACCATCCTTGCATCTCTGGAATGAAGTTTCATTGATCATGGTGGATGACCTTTTTGTTGTGTTCTTGGATTCTATTTGAAAGTAATTTGTTGAGAATTTTTATATCTATGTTCATGAAGGATATTGATCTAATTTACTTTCTTTTGGGTGGGTGGTCTTTATATGCTTTAGGCATCATGGAAACTGTGGCCTCTTAAAGATAATTTGGCAATGTTCCCTCCGTTTCTATTTTATAAGAATAATTTCAAGAGTATTGGCATTAACTCTTCTTTGAAAGTGTGGTAGAATTTTGTACTAAAACCATCTGGCCCTGGCCTTTTTTGGTTGGTAGACTTTTAATTACTGCTTATATTTCATTGGGGATTATAGGTTTGTTTAAATTGCTTATTTGATCTTGATTTGATTTTAGTAAGTGGTATATATAGAGAAAATTATCTATTTCTTTTATATTTTCCAATTTGGGGAGTACAGGCTTTAAATTATGTCTTTATGATTCTCTGGATTTTCTTGGTGTCTCTTTTATGTTCCCCATTACTTCTATAAAATTAAAATCATCTCTCTTTCAGCCCTCTTGTTATTCAGCTAAGGGTTTATCAGTATTACTGATTTTCTTGAAGAACCAAATCTTTGTTTCATTGATATTTTTATTGTTTTTTAAATTTGTGTCTTTTTACTTTAATGATTTTAGCTCTGAATTTAATTACTTCTTTCAATCTACTCTTTTTATATGTAATTGCTTCTTTTGGTCCTAGAGCTCTCAGGTATGCTAGTTATTAACACTAGATCTCTCCAATTTTTCTTTTTTTAGAATAACATTTTCTTTGACCGATGTATCCATTTCTTCTATTTTGTCTCTAATGCCTGAGATTCTCTCTCCCATCTGTTGTATTCTGTTCATGAAGCTTGCCTCTGAGTTTGTTTTTTGAGTTCCTATATTTATTATTTCAGTTTCGCCTCACTTGGTGTTTTATTTGCTTATTATACTTCCACTTTCATGTCTTGAATTGTCTTCTTCATTTCATTCTACTGTTTGTGTTTTCATTAATGGAGTAATTTATATCCCCTTTAAGGTCCTTGAGCATATTCACGATAACCATTTCGAAATCCTTGTCTTGTGTTGCAGCTATATGCATTTCTCAGGGTCTATTGTAGTAGTGTTTGCTGGGTGCTAGTGCAGACATATCTTGACTATTGTGTTTTTATTCTAGCATCTGTGCATCTGGGTAGGGTTGGACTGATTTTAATTCTAGGTGATGATATCTGGTCTAGTCTTTGTCTGCTGGGTATTCCATTCCTTGGTTTCTGTTGCCCTTAAGTGGAAGTTTCCTGTCTTGGAGCTGCTCATTCCCAGTAACTGGCAGCTCCCAAAGTAATTGACTCAGGGGCTAATATTACTTAAAAATGCTTGGCCAGTAACTCAGGCTTTTTATTAACTAGATCTTACATTTTAAGTTAATTAATATTCCCTATTTAATTCTGCCACATGGAAGTAACTTTTCTCAGTACAGCATGCCCACTTTGTTCTCTCTGAATCTGGCAGGCATCACTTCACTCTGCCCTTCTCTTTTCCATCATCCTTAGTTTGGTTGCCATGCCTATACTTCTTGCCTGGCTACTGGCCAGTCACTGCTTTATTAAGCCAATTCAAGTGACAAATCTTTACAGTGTACAAGAGGATTATTCCACAGCAGTTGCCCTCTGTGGTTCTTAGAAGAGTGTATTGTCTTGAAGGGAATGCTTCTGAGATTCTGCCAGGTGTGGCCCCAGGAGGTCGCAGTTAGATCATGTTTCTAGATATTGGGAGCTGATACTTAGGAATATGGATGGTTTAGAAGAAGAAAGTTGAGAGGGTCCTCAGGAGGACAGAAGACAGAATATGCTTTCAGGATCTTTGTAGACCTCTGGGAATGGGGGAAAATAGGAAATAGGGATCAAATCAGGTGGCCTGCTACAAAGTTGGGAAAAGACTGGGTAACTGGAGCTAGAGAACAGAAAGGAGAGTGTAGATACTCTACCTAATTCTCTGACCAGCAAGGCCATGAGTTTTCAGGCAGTGACTGCAGAAATTGGTAGCTAACACAAAGGAATGGGGCGAAGGAGAAGCAATGTAGGATATGATATGGATCGTCTGCTGGAAATAGGTGCAGAGAGGAAATGGAGGCCATAGCAACTAGTCTGCTATAGGATTGAAGATGGAACTGGGACATTGGGATTGTAGGAGAAAACCTCATCTGTTTTCTTGATGATAGCCATTCTGCCTGGGGAAAGGTAAAATTTCAAAGTGTCTTAATTTACATTTCTCTGATAGCTAAAGATGTTGAACACTTCAACTTTCTGTTCAGTTAATTGAACTATTTATTGACTGGATATTTTATATTTCTCCCAAAATAATCACACAGAAGCCATATTATTTGCAATACTGTTTGGTCAATAGTTTAAGCAATTTCTGGCTAAAACATACCTTAAATTAACCAATCTCCATTAATCTGTGTATTGTCATGAGGCTATGGCTTACCGGGTAAAGTTCTGACATCTGTCTCCAGCAGGGCTACATGGTTTCTCCTTGACTCTGCCTTCTTTCTCCCAGAACCCAGTTTAGTTTCCCCTGCCTAGCTCTGTTTTACCCTATCACAGGCCCCAAACAATTTCTTTATTAACCAATGGTATTCACAGCATACAGAAGGGAATTACACATCATAGGGTCTATCTCCAAAATCAGTCATGTGCGGAGTTGGGCATTAGGATTGCACATGAATTTTGTGAGGACAGTTCCACCCCTAATATTCCCATCTCACTAATGGACACAGATGACATTCCCACTTAGGTAACTGGTGCAAATGTTAAACAGTGAATCTTACCACTATCCAGATTCTAAGATAATGCTTGAGTTCAGCACCCAGGCCTGGTAGCCTTTTCCTTTGGGTGCCTTTTGGACAAGCAAATGAGGAAACTGGATTTTAATGTGTTCACATATCTCTACTGACTAAACAGAAAAAAAAAATAAAAAGAAACAAGATAAGAAAAGTTTCCCAGCACTATGACATTTGCAGGTGGTTGTAAAAATGACTCCACACTTGCAAAACTTTATGATTTGTTTCATATTTATGTTAATAATACTTACCAGTTTTATACATAAATAAGTCCAATAAAATCTCCATAAAATCAGAAGATTTCAATTTGTTAAAATCGTCTTTTCTTTTGTGAAGTAGAAAATCTAGAAGGGCTTTGTAGTTGGGGACAATAGACTAAATGAAAATGGGAGACAATAGTTACAATTTTTACAACTGCTAATTGAAGCTGGGAGAGTTTGTCAGTGTGCTGGTGATTTGGGGTTAAGGTTTGTCTTTTCTTGTTTGTATTTTTCCGTTCTTGGTGCTATTTACCATGGTAACTTCCATAAAAGACCCTCACAAATGTTTTTATTTTTTTCTTTTAAAGTGCCAAGCATCTTAAAAAAGGAAAGACTGACAATCTGGTAGGAGTGAATGTCTGGAAATAAATGAAGACTCTTCACCTTTCTTCATGATTGCTGCATATGACAGAGGGTGAGGAAATTGCCGAGAAGGACTGAAAGGGAAAAATTTAACTTATTTTGGGATAAATATTAATTTGATGTTTGAGGTGAGAAATTAAAGTATGGTAGAGAAGCTTCTGTTTTTCATAAAATTTATTTTTGATTTTAAAATCTAAATAAGCTCTACACATGCATCATCAAGGGTCTACCCTGTGGTATAATTCTAGGGTGAGAGAAATCTACCCAAAGACTGATAGAGTGGATTTTGCCTCAAACAACTTTTCTGGGACCACATTGGAAAACATAGCTAATGTGGGGCTTTGAGCAGACTGTCACACTTCAGGATACCCTTCAGTTCCTCCTAATGAAATATAGAGATGGCAAGAGGCTTGAGATTTTCATTCTCCATCATACATTAGACTCAGTTGGAAACTTGTGTGTGTCTGTCTGTGTGTGTGTGTGTGTGCAAGGACCCTACTAAGGGTTATTCTTAATTGGTATTGGACAAAATTCATATATAATTCTTTTGTTTGTTAGTGTACCTATGCAATTTTTAATGTCTGCCTGGAATCAGGAGGCACTGCATTCATCTCAAAGGACATTTTGAGCCCTCCCCTTCCAAAGCACTTATCTAGAATTGACTTCAGCAGGACTTGCTTCTGATAGGAATGTCAATCATACACCTTAGCTTTCAAATTTATGTATCATCCTGAGCAGAACTTGAGGGGAAAAATGGAACCTTTTTTTAATTTAAGGAAAGCATCTTTATTCATGTTTATCTTGTCCAGTATCCAGAATAAACCTACTGCAGAAGTAATGGTTGCATTTTCAAGACACATTGAATTTCAAATAGTTTAATGGCTTAAAGGCTCTAGTTGTAGAGGCAACTAGATTCAATACAGATTTTTTTATGTGTTTGGAATTAGCCAAGGTCATGATAATAGTAGAAATTTAGTTCTACTATTTTAGAAATAGTAGTAAATTTAGAAATAGTAGAAAATTCAGTTGACGTGCAGGATACTTGTCGTAGGGAGGCCACTTGTTCGTTTCCCAGCTGCCCAGACTCCAGAAATAACCACACAGAAACTGTATTAATTAAATCACTGCTTGGGCAGTTACTTAAGTATATTGCTAACTGGCTCATACATCTAGAATTAAATCATCTCCATTATTCTATATTTTATCAAGGGGCTCATGGCCTACTGGCAAGGTTTTAGCATGTCTGTCTCTGTTGGTGGCTCCATGGGTTCCCTTTGACTCTGACTCCTTTCTTCCAGCATTCATTTTAGTTTTCCCTGACTAGCTCTACTCTACCTTATCACAGGTCTAAGACAGTTTCTTTATTAACCAATAGTATTCACAGCTTACAGAAGGGAATCTCACATCAGCTCTCTTTTTCTGTTTAAATAAGAAGGAAGGTTTTAACTTTAACATAGGAAAATTACATATAACAAAACAGGTATCAAGAAAGAATTACAGTTACAATATTTATATCTACTTTATCTTTTATCATAACTAAGGAAAACTATAACTATATATTCTTCAATTCAATCAGAGACTGAAGAAGGATATAATATTACCTAAGTAAACAGGAAGTGCATTGTAAGCAACTTTCAAAACTCTAGAATTGACAGGGATATCTCATTGCCTGGACAGTCACCCAAAGTTCTTCTGTACCATTGGGACATCCATATTCAGCCTACAGGCCCACAGTATCTAACAGACTTTTCCCCAAAGCAGAAAATTTCAAAGACAGTTCTGCCTATATTAGCAGTTTGTCAGTCACTTTTTTCTGTGGCCTCCAGAATGTCTGCAAACTCTTTTATGAAGCAGGAACCCCTAAGGACCGTCTCAGCTTTAAGCAAGTTCAACAGTCTTTCTCTGTGGGTCCTGCATGTCCAGTTCATACATCATAGCAACCAGCAATCCAGGCAAGAGCAGTTTCTTACACAAATGCCTAACAAACTCAATAATGAGCATCTTTGTTGCCCATCTTCCTCTTGAAGTAGCTTGGTGTTGCCAGGATAGATGTTTCACTGACATGAAAAGTCCCAAGTTTTTAAAACATTTTAAACACCATGTTCTGAGGTCTTTAAAAGGTTTGAAGAATGCCTATCCACTTGAAATACATATCTGTACATTTAGAACACCTAACATGACTACAGGTTTAACTATTATAAATGATTATCTATTAACCTATATTTCTTAATTACACATTACATTTTTAAATGAGCTGCTCAAACACAATACCTTAATCAAGAGCAGAAATATACATATAACAAAATTGACCTTATTTGTATTAATAAACCAAGATCCATACCAATGCAAATCTCTATAGCAAATACTTATTTCTTTTTTGACTTTATATATTTTTAAAATTGTTTTTTTTTTGAGCTATATATTTTTTTCTACTTCCCACTTCCTTCCTTACCCCTCCCTTCCTACCATCTCCCGTGGTCCCCATGCTCCCAATTTACTCAGGAGATCTTGTCTTTTTCTACTTCCCACGTACATTAGATCCATGTATGTCTTTCTTAGGGTCCTCTTTGTTGTCTAGGTTCTCTGGGATTGTTGAACTGTAGGTCACATATTTTGTTTTATGTCTATAAGCCACTTATGAGTGAGTACATATTATATTTATCTTTCTGGGTCTAGGTTACCTCACTCAATATGATGTTCTGTAGATCTACCCATTTGCCTGTGAATTTCAAGATGTAATTATTTTTTTCTGCTATGTAGCACTCCATTGTGTATCCTTATTCATTCTTTGGTCGAGGGGCATTTAGGTTGTTTCCAGCTTCTGGCCATGACAAACAATGCTGATGTGAACATATTTGAACACACATCCTTGTGTTATGATTGAGCATCCTTTGGGTTTTTACCCCAAAGTGGTATTGCTAGGTCTTGAGGAAGGTTGTTTCCTAATTTTTTTTGAGAAATCGCCATACTGAAATCCAAAGTAGTTGTACCAGTTTGCACTCCCACCAGCAATGGAGGAGTGTTCCCTTACCCCTCTCCAGCATAAGTTGTCATCAGTGTTTTTGATTTTGGCCATTATTACAGATGTAAGATGGAATCTCAGAGTTGTTTTTGATTTGCATTTCTCTGATGGCTAAGGATGTTGAGCATTTTTAGACATTTTATATTCCTCTGTTTAGAGTTCTATGTTTAGGTCTGTACCCCATTTTCTTTTATTAGATTATTTTTATGACCAATTTCTTGAGTTCTTTGTATATTTTGGAGATCAGCTCTCTGTCTGATGTGGGGCTGGTGAAGAACTTTTCCTATTCTGTAAGCTACCATTTTGTCTTGCTGACTGTGTTCTTTGCTTTACAGAGCTTTTCAGTTTTAGGAGGTCCCATTTATTAATTGTTTCTCTCAGTGTCTGTGCTACTGGGGTTATATTTAGGAAGTTGGTTCCTGAGCCAATGCAATGTGTTCAAGTGTACTTCCTACTTTCTCTTCTGAGGTTCAGTGTGGTTGGCTTTTTATTGAGATTTTGATCCATTTAGACTTGAGTTTTGTGAATGGTGATAGATATGGACCTATTTTTATTCTTCTATATATTGATATCTAGGTATGCAGCACCACTTGTTGAACATGCTTTCATTTTTCCATTTTATATTTTTTTCTTCTTTGTCAAAAATCAGGTGTTCATAGGTTTGTGGAATGATATCTGGGTCTTTGATTTGGTTCCATTGGTCCTCCTGTCTGTTTTTTATGCCAATACCAGGCTGTTTTTAGTACTGTAGCTCTGTAGTAGAGTTTGAATTCAGAGATTGCAATGCCTCCAGAAGTTCCTTGGATAATTATTTCTTAATAGTGGTGATTTTCTTCAAGGGGAAGATTCCAAAAGCCCTCTGCTCTAGACTGAATGCTGTCTCACAAGAGGGTTTTTTCTTTTTTAACTCCAAGGAAATAGATTTAAAACCCAAGCTTAGGTTGAGAATTGCTTTCAATAGAATATAATAGAAACATGTGGACAAATTGTGCAGAGCCACTGTCTAATGGTAAAATGCTAAGTGTACATTTGCCATCACAGAGATGGAAACAGCACCTTTGTTCCCCTAGCGGATAACACCATCCTAATCGATTACTCTCCTGATGCTCAAATTTCTTTAGTGGGTTGAGATTTCTGTTCTTTTGCATCAGTGGTTCTCAACCCCTGGGTCGTGATCCCTTCCACAGGTACTGCATATCAGATATCCTACATATCTGATATTTACATTACAATTCATCACAGTAGCAAAATTACAGTTTATAAAGTAGCAAGGAAATAATTTGATGGCTGGGGGTCAGCACAGCATGAGGAACTGTATTAAAGGGTTACACCCTTAGGAAGGTTGAGATCCACTGCTTTACATGTTCTGAATTATCAAATCACAGCCATTTCTTCTGAAGGTGGCAAATGAAATGTTTCCCTTTAAAACTTGATGAATAAAATCCAGGCTAGTCTTGGTTCCCACACCCCTTTGAAGATGACTGAACAGAAAAAAATACAGAAAAGAAAAAAAGCAACCCGGACTCTTGTTGTTTTGTTTTGTTTTGTTTATAGGAAATGACTTTGTTGGGTAATACTATGTGTCAGGAAGATTCAAGGGGAAATGTCTTTGAAGTTTCAGGTGCATGGCCTCCTGATAAATACAAATGCTGTTTCCTCGCTTTCTCTCCATCTGAGCATAGGTTGTGAACTCCCTCTTATAAACCTAAAGTCCACAATCTCACTACAGTAGCAGAGACTGAGCTTCACTGTCATTCTGCCGCTTGGCTCTGGCTTCTTTTGGAAGCCTATAAATCATTATCAAACAAGAAAATCAAGTAATTAAGCTCTCCGCCTTGAATCTGATCTATACTATCAACCTTCAGCATGAAAAGGTATTCACTCATAAGGCCCCATAAATGTTCTAATAATGAACTTGGATTAGGGAAATGATTTGCTAATGCTTTTGCAAACACAGAGACTGAAGGACCTGATTACCTCCCAAACACAAGTACAAAATCCACTTGTTTTCAGTGGCTTGAACATAAAGTCAAAGCCAACAGCCATGGAAGAGCATGAAAAAAGTATTCATAGATGTTGTCTCTTTTTATAGTTGCCTCCACAAATTGCATTTTTAAAATGATGACTTCAGGGCATGTTGCAAATTTATTTTATGGTCATTTACCTTTCATCTTTAAAAATCACACAAAACATGAAATTATTTAGAATGAAATAATTGTTTTAATACTTATAAGTTTGAAAGAGAACTTGAGTTAAAGTTCAATCTGTGGTCTGAATTATCACCACCTGAAAACAGAAAGAATTCTATGTATGTGCACACATTAGTTTTATTATTATGCATAGGGAAAGATATTGTTTAACTTGATACACTTGCTTGATGGACCCTTTACGGGCTTGAACTTCTCTTTATTAGGCAGCTGGGCATGATACAGGTTGAACACCCCTCAGTTCCAGGGCCTTGGAGAAATTAACCTCCAGCGGCTTGCCAGTGCCTTTGGTGAGCTTCAGAGATCGGATGCAACCACGGAACCGAATGTTGGTGGTCAGGCCAAACTGATTGAGGCCATCTGGAAAGACAGAACAAGAGATTTCAGGTTTGCCCTTTTTTCCTTAAATGTGCTGGTGATTCAGTCCAGAAACCTTGTGCACACTAGACAGGCACTCTACCATTGGTCCAACCCCTACCCCCAGCACCCACTCGGGGACCCCAACTGTCTGCAACTCCTGACCCAGGGGATCTGATGCCATCTTTCTCTGGAACCAGGCATGCACATGGTTCACAGACACACATGCAGGCCAAAAATCCATGCCCATGAAATAAAATTTAAAAGAGAAAAATCAAAAGAAACTGTCAATCTCCTCTACTGTCCTTTGCTCTGCCTAACTGTGCTAAATACTGCACACTCTTCTTGCTTCCTAGGCAGAAGAGCTTTGCATAAGGGAGAACAAAAATTGTCCTTTCAAAATGATGGCAGCTCGCTTCAGGTGTCTGTATTGTCTACATGTTGGTCATGAAGAAACAGTGGCCTCATTGCTCAGTTTGCCCCTCTTGTTCATGGACTCTAGGTAACTATGTAGTTCATGTGCCATATTTAATGTGTTGAAGAGGATTTTTTTTGTACAGATTTATTGCTTTGGTTTCTTTGCCATATAAATATAAACTCTATAATAACTTTTGTGGGAAATTAGCTACATTTAACCTGGAGAATTCTAGAACTGAAGGAAATAAGTTCAGCAGAATTTTATGATTCCTCTGATACATTAATTTTAAAATCAGAAAAAAAGCCCCACAATTCTGGTCTCAACTGCTATTAAATGCTTTATATATTTTATAAGGCAGATTCATTTCCTTTAGCTTTAGCCTCCCCTTGGATGAAACTTTGGGGGTGATTATGAAAATTTCAGCTCCATGTGGTTTAAATAAATGTCCTCTCATTTTACAGACTGGAAATTTGAGGCCAAATGTTATTTATGGGAGGAGATTCTAAAGCTGTGGAGCAAGCACCCTTAAGTACACATTCTTGGACATGGCTCTACAAATATAAATGTTTAAAACCACAAGCATAAGGAGCAAACGACATGTTTGCTGGAGCAGCCAGCACTCACCTGGGAAGCCGCCAACAAAAACAGGGTCGTTTGTATCGGCCGATGTCGACGCCGAGTTTGGGCTCTGGGCATCCACCTGGTTTCCATCTACAACAAGCTCGAGGCGGTTTTTGATCTTCTTAGCAGTCACTTTATGCCACTGTCCGTTGCACATATGGCCCGGGATCCCAGCATCATAGACGGCGGTGAATCGGCCAGCGCCGTTATCCACATGGAACAGAAGCTGGGAAGTAGGAAAATGAGCAGTCACAGGTGGCTTTAGCAGAGGCGAGCTCCACAGCCCACACAGTGGAAAATAGAGTCTAGAGTGAACACAACTGAGGCCTATTTAATTTTGTTTTTAATCTGGACAAAAGTTGAGCCCGGAGAAATAGCTCAGCGAGTAAAGCGCTTGACATGCACTTAAAACCACTTAGTTTATTTAGGTATTCGGTTCTGCTTCTCCGTTCATATGCTTACCCTTGCCTCCGAGTTCTTGGATGTTTTACGCTGTTGTTTATGCAAAGGTTTGAGAAATAAGGGGGAAAGAAGGAGGTAAGGATGATGGTGTATTTTAAATTACTTTTTTTTTTTGGTGGAAAACATCAGCACCAAAGGGTGGAAATAATAGGCACAGTTGAAGTGCAGTTCTTGAGTTTGATCACCGGAATTCATGTGAAAAATCCGGATATGTCAGACATGGGCTCATAATCTCAGCATAAGAGAAGCAGATTGGGGCTCACTGGCCAGCCAGGCTACAATGCTTGGTGTGCTTCAAATTAGCAACAGATAGTGTCTCAAACAGTAAGGTGGGTAGCTCTTCGGGATAGCACTACACAGCATCTTCTGACCATCATTATATGCATGTGTGCCCGTGTACACGTATGTCCGCATATGCACGTGCACACTTGAGCATACACACACACACACACACACACACACGCACATGCACACGCACACATGAGGAAAGTTAGGAAAGTTGAAATGCAAACTTAAGACTTGAGAACCAGTGACAAACCATGTTCTTTGCTCTTAGGTATTGCCAGTGTTAGCAAAGAAGGTGTGTGTTCTTGGTTCTCATTTCAGAAAAACCACTGAAGAGAGTTCAACAACAACAACAAAGAACCCAATCCACACAGAAAGCTTCTGCCACACATCTTTTTAGAGGGTAAGAGTTCTTGGTGAACCTCACAAAACTCTCTTAGGAGATATTGCTTAAAGTAACTCGTTAATTGACTTGCAAATTTACTTTAAAGGATTGCTTTTAAATTTAAACTTTTGGTGTTTTAATTGTGTTTTTCTTTCTCCTTCATGGTTTTCATTTTATATACAGGATTAAGAGTTACATAAATTACTTTTTTGGGCAAGTTTCAAATCACGGGTGCCAAAGACCTGAGCCAGAAGGCCAGTTAAATTCCCAACAAGGAAGAACTTGATTAGAAGTTCTTGTTTAAATGAGAAAAATCTGTTTTTAGTAACATGGCAAAGTCCCTGAAATTTGAGACATCAGAATTCTTTTGAAGCTGATGAAGAAAAGGAACATGCTGAAATATTAAAAACATTACTAAGCTTGGCAAAAGACTTGACAAGGTAGACGAAAGAAACATTTTGTTTAAAAAAGATTAATAAGGCTAGGTGAAAACCTTGCAAAACATATACTAACGTAAATATTAGAGTTTAGGACACTGAGTGGAGTTTTTAAAAATGCCATTTTGCATCTCTGAAGAGTGTGGTGAAAAATCACACGACCTAGTGCCATGTAAACAGTAAAAGGTTACAAGCAAACAAAGAAACTTAAAAACAATATCATGAATGTAGGCTTTGAACATCCGACAAATCTGTAAAGTTTGGCCTATCTGTTCACTTGTCCATCGTTTTTGCCTCTACGCTCCTGGATATTTTTTTCTATGTTGCTTGTGGGATGATTTGAGGAACACAAAAAGGAGAGGCAAGGAAGGTGTGTTTTAGGCCACCCTGTCATGTTTCTTTTTGGGCAACACCAGCACCCAAGGTGGGAAATGAAAGCATGATATTATTTAAAAATAAAAGTACAATACTTATGTATGAGCCAATCAGAAAATTTGTGAAATTAGATAATTGGTTGTAAAAAAAAACTAATAATGCTTATTTATGCTTGCTTTTTTAGGAAAAATATCTGGGTGCTTGTAAGTGAAATTCGGAAGCTGGTCAGTGTCACTGGGGAGATGCTCCCCCTTTACTTTTGCACGACTAGTTTTGCAGACTAGGTGAATAGAGAGAACGGATGTCCTTGGAATATGATACTAAGACCCAAGTAACCCTAAACACTTGGTACACAATTGGCCAGAACAACTGTGGTGTGAACTGACACATTGGAAGTACAGGCTGGTGAACAGGATTCCGGTGATAAACGTACACATGGATTGTGATGACCCAGCAATGAAGAAACTGGCAAGACCTGAAAAGAGAGCTGAGAGGATGAGCTGTGTTTGGGCTACGGCCACTCACCTTCTCGTCAATCATTTCGATACCCAGCCCATCCATTTTCTGACTGCTGATTCCCAAGAGAACACCAGTGGGTCTTGTGGTACGGAATTCAAATTCTACAAGAAGGTCCAATCCCACTTTGAACCCACCAACTGGGGGAAAAAAGTATTGATTAGAGTTCGATAATTTTACTCTGTAGCCTCACCAGTAGTATACTTTATCACTATCTATTGCTTGTTTCTCTTGGCTGCTGATGTGACAGGCAGGACTTTATCTATACTACTGCTAGTTTTACTCTTGGAACTGTCCAAGAACCTAGCACACAGTGAAACTTTAATGGTTGAGTTAAGTGAATGAGTGAGCACATAGTGGGACTGCACCATTGAACAACCAAATGGTTGAGCACACACTAAGCCTGAATCAAGGACTCTGGAAGGCAGGTATGATTATTTCAGAAGTCTGTTGGGTTAAGCACAGCATTTCAACGATTACTCAGTAAAATTTTATTGAGACACTCTAAGTGGCCCTACAGATTGGAGCGAGTTTAAACAGTCTTAAATATTTCATTAAATGAAGAGAAGAGTTGCAGATATGGAAATATTTTAAGACATAATCTTTTCTATTTAACCCAGCCAGTTCTTTTCTCTGGACTTTTTAACATTTGGTTCATGGATTTATTCAGCCTTTAAATAAGAATTTAAGATATTTCACTTAGGTATAAAATGATTTCCTAAGATCAGTTAAGACTACATAAAGTCCACAGAATATTAGGAAAGCACTCAAGAAAATCCTCACTGCACCTTTCATTTACTGTGCAAGCAATAAATATCACATGCGAGCACACATATCCCCAGTGAAGGGTGGCACTTGTGATGTGCTAGATGTTTTGTTCTCCTGAGAATTTTGATGAGTTTGCAAGGGAAAGGGTGATGGATCTTAAGCAATTTTTTCAAGTAAAGGGCAGAAGGAGCTGAATTGTTCTGGAAAATAAAACAGCAAGAGATAAGCAAAAAGAAGACAGGAATGATGTAAGGCATTTCAATGAAGACACAGGTAGTGCAGCATCCCATAAAATGTCCAGCGACGGGGTGACTGGCAAGCTTTTAAGAATGGAGGTATTGAATTTATATGGTTTCCACTGAAGTAACCCTCAGCTCTGTTCACCCAAGTCTTCTGTGTATTGTATTCTGCTGTGAGCTGCCATGATGGGAGAGGTTGTTGGAAATAGGAGAAATGACTTCTTTCTTTCTTTCTTTCTTTCTTTCTTTCTTTCTTTCTTTCTTTCTTTCTTTCTTTTTCTTTCTCTCTTTCTTTTGGTTTGGTTTGACCCAGTGCCAAGAATAGGTAGGAGGATGACATGTCAATCCATTAGCTACAGATGTCAGAGCCTGGCATCAAGCCTGGCTAAGAGAGTGGTCTGGCAGCCACTTGTGAATTTGTAGAAATCTTGAGAAAGCTTTTGACTTTCACAGCACTTGAATTCTGGGTTCCATCATATCCTCCAGTGTTTCAGCACCTAACAAATTTTCTCTTTTTTGGAATTCTCTTTCTACAGAGGTAGTGTTTCCTCCCTAGACCATGTTGGAGCATTCTGATATCCACTTGCACAGCTTTTATATGGAAGTATTCAATTCATATAATAAAGCTTTTCTCACATATCTGTGCTGTGGGAGGTCCTTCTGTATATGTGTTGTTTTTTTGGTTAATGAATAAAGAAGTTACTTTGGCCTATAGCAAGGCAGAATTTTGCTAGGCAGGGAAAACTAAACTGAATGCTGGGAGAAAGAAGGCTGAGTCAGGGAGAAGCCACATAACCCCAACAGTGACAGACAACAGAACTTTACCTGGTAAGCCACAACCTCATGGCGATACACAGATTAATGGAGATGGGTTAATTTAAGTTGTAAGTTAGCCAGAAATATGCTTAAGCTACTCGCCAAACATTATTGCAAATAATATAGTTTCTGTGTGATTATTTTGGGGCTGAGCAGCCAGGAACAAATAAGCAACCTTCTACAACATATCTGTTTCTCCAGAAAACCTTTTCTGACTCCCAAACAAAACTAACCATTTTTGGAAATCTGCAGAACACTGTGTTTCAGCAAGTTATTTTTCTTTTTTTCTTGTGATTTCTCAGAAAATTGAGTTTTTTATTGTTGATAATATATTTTTAAAGACAGAACTTACATTTCTACTTATTTCCTAGAATTAACACCCACACATTGTATGTTCCTTATTTTTCACCTAAATGAACAAATATATGTCTCTCAAAAGCCCATAGTCCTAAATATTCTCCCACAGTAACTAATATAAAGGGTTTTATGTAAATGTAGATTAGTTCTATTTTCCTTTACAATGCAATGTTCAATTCAGTAATGCAGACCTATGTTGGAAATTACTACTTAAAGCCAGCCAAAATGACATCTCTTGCCATTGTCAGTGATGACTAGGTACCTCTGTGTACATGTATGTGTGTTGTGATAAAATGGAACCCTGGAAGGTAAAGGAAGAAAGGAAGAGGGTATCTCATTCCCAGAAAGTTAGGCAGAGAGCACTGAGAAGCAGACCATAACAAGTGAGCCTTCTTGCATAGTTATTTTTACTTTGTTGCCATTGACTTCTAGTGAAGGAAAAGGAACAGACTTTTCAAGTGTTCTTTTACCACATTATTTATTTTTTTCCAATCAGTTCTTATTAGAATCACACATGGGAATTTTTGTTGTCATTGTTGGTTTGCTTTGGCAGGCATAGAGACTGAACCCAGGGCCTCACCCAAGTGAGGCAAGCGCTTTACCACTGAGCTACAGCCTCCACCCTCACAAACCATATGTGAAAGTTTTAGAGGTTTTTTTTTTTTTTGTTAGTTGTAGAAACTAATTTTTGGTTTAAATGAAGAATAATAAATAGTTCAGGACCTGGAAAATTTTTATTTCTTTTTTTTAAATATTTATTTATTATATATACAATATTCTGTCTGTGTGTATGACCGCAGACCAGAAGAGGGCACCAGACCCCATTACAGATGGTTGTGAGCCACCATGTGGTTGACTGGGAATTGAACTCAAGACCTTTGGAAGAGCAGGCAATGCTCTTAACCTCTGAGCTATTCTTGGCATAGGTAAGAAGTCAGTGTTTATCCATCGTGGATACCAACAGAAAGAATGTGGAAGTCCCTCACCTGCTTTGGCAAAACCTGTTCCATCAAAGTAAGTTCCCCTTTGAGCATTCGCAAAGCATGTCCCGACGTGGAAGCTGGAAGTCGGCTGGTCCAGGTTAACAGGGGCTTGTTCCATGCGAAGATTTCTAATGCAGCCATCAAGACTGTAGGTTACCTGAACAGTCACGGCAGAGGAAATAGATGCCAAATTTAGCAATGTTTTCACCCCACAGTCAACTGTGGGCTACACTATGTGCAGTTATTAGCTATTAGAGCATGCGTCAAAGTTGCTTGAGTCTAGACTTCCATACCCCAGACTTAACAGCACACTGGACCAAAATCCAACATATAACTTGTCCACTGGGATGTTTCTAGCCAGGACCACAATAACATGATAATCTAAGGACTGGGTTACACTATGTGACCATTGTCTTGACAGAGATGTGAATTCAATATGAGGACAGTAACTTTTGATTAGTCTCTTACATTTTTGATTTCAAGTTTCTATAGATAATTTGTTAACCTTACTATCAATGCATTCTGTTGTGTTCTGTTTCTGTTTCTATGGAAAAAGATAAATTTGGAACAGTTCCACTTCCTTTAGAACAAAAACCCAGGGAAAGCAATGGTCCCTTCCCTCAGAAGATATACACAAAATGCAAAAGTTTGTATAAAATATTTTAGGGATGATGGAATTTAGAACTAACTTAATCCTATAATGCTCTGATCCACTGTGGTCTATTGGATTTTGAAATTCCAGTTGACCATTTTTGCTCTCATCACTCCAGACTCTTGTTTTGGATAGATAGGTGGGAAGCATAGTTATGAAAAAGGTAATGTATATTGGTCACACACATATCCACACACATATCCAGGTGCTGAGCATTGTGACTGAAGTAGTGATAGGCTCTGATGCATGACACTTGTTATTGAGTGGAGTCTCAATCGTGTTTGTGATGCAGTCACTAAAATCCCTAATCCCAGGCACTTCTCAGAACTGTGCTTTCTAAAGTAAATCATGACACAAGCCAGGTGTGCAAAACTTAACTGGTAAATATTAATTTGTACAATTTTTAAGATTTTAAATTTTGAGGTCAAAATTTGGGAGCTACTCTTTAAAGTCTGCATCTCTTAAGAGTTCTAAAAGAGCAGCATGAATACGGCCTTCATCTTCCTTGTCCAGTGCTTTCATACCCAAGTCTTTTTACCAAAACCTTACATGTATCATCTCCTTTAATCTTTATAGAATCTTTATTTGGTTGGCATTATCATTACCATGTTTTGAAAATAGAGAGATCATTTAAAGAGAAGTGAAAATATTTGCTCAAGCTCATACAGCTAGTGTGAACATCTAGTTAAGTAGATATTCAAACCAAGGGTGTTGGACACCAGGGTCCACTTCAGCATTCTGTGGTAGTTTCTCTCATAGTCAAGGCTACCTAGAAGACTTTCTCTGTTTCTTTAATAAGATGATTTCCCACACACCAGCAAGTAATCATGAGATATGGGACTTCAGAATTTAAAAAAAGAACATGCACAAGTCATTAACTCTACCAAATTAACAACAAAGAATTAGAAACTTACTGGACCAATCCTGCGTGTGGTATAGTTGATCGGCAACCCACCAACGTACAGCATCCCCACAACGTCCAGGATGTCAGCTTTCTTGGGACTGACGGTTTGGTTGGAGGCATCATCTACAGAAAGAGTCCCTTCTTGTTTCACTCTCAGAATCTTAACCTACAGAAGTGAGGAGGCATCGTTAACATTTGCCTTTAACAAAAACAAAAGACGTAAGAACTTTCCTGGTATTTCCAAGGGAAAAATGATATCACTCACGTGCTAAGCCCATAATACAAGTGAAAGTAAATGTGTTTACAGAGCATATCAAATGCTGTCCTTGAGTATAATTTCTTTCTGAGTAAGTACCAGATACAGTTCCAGAAATATGAAGAGAGATAGATGCTTCAGAGGTCGGTGTGTCATAAAGAACTTGGCAGACTAACAGCTTTGCCTTGAGCTAAGAGAGATGCAAAATGCGTTTCTTTGTCATTATCACTATTATTGAAACAAGGTCTCATTATTCAGCTTGGGTTGGCTCTGAACTCAGGATCCTGTTGCCCCAGTCTCCCCAGTGCTGACATGATAGGCATGTTTATTGCACTCGCTTTCCATGTCTACCTTTAGTAGTGCATTACTTTGGATGAGCAAAGCCTGAATTCATGTATGCCTACTAAGCCCTTCCTGTGAAAAAAATTTAGGAAGAAGGATCAGGGCAGGGGACGGGTGTTGCTATTCCTGTAGCAGCTGATTGGTCTACAGTCAGGGAGGAAGATGTAACCCTGAGATCTGCTGATATCATGAGATGAATGAATGAGAGGAACCGGAGGAATGTGAGGCCTGGGAAGTCTGCATTTAGCCAAGGGAAGAGGTAGGTCTTTAAATGCTGGGGCACGAAAGTGCTCTAATAGCAGGTTGGGCAGGATTAGAACAATGTAATGCCACATTTTAAATATCTATTCTGATGTAGGAAGTAATTTTTTAAACTTTCACAAATGAAATTTGTACTGGCTATGAAGGCTAATTATTCTACACAAATCTGTAGCGATATTCTTCAGCATTACACCCATATATCTGACTCTGGATATTTTTATTATAAGACCAACCTGAATTTGTGCTACATAAATTGCCTTTCCCAGTCTCAACTTGCTGGTCTGTCAACATGTCTTTTTTTTTCCCCCTCGAGTGTTTATTTATTCTTCCAATAGTCAGAGAACAGAAGAAATCGTATCACGACCTCCCTCATCAGGAGCCGTGCTTGCTACTTTGAAGGGCCCAAGCAAAATAAAAAAGATCTCATAGCTTCTTTCTGGGAATAACAAGCTGATTGACCTGCAGTTTGTATTGTAATTCGATTTTCTTTTTTTCTTTGGCTTTCTCTCTGACATGACAAGCCAAAAAGCAGGTTAATACATCAAATCCAACATCTAATAACATTGCACTTCGAAAATTAAACAGTTTATTGGTCTACCTAGGGAAACTTTGCTTAATAGACTATCACAGGTGCAGAGACAAATTTCGCGCTTTTGTTTTAATCAGGCCACATGTTAGCTACTTGCAGCCATGCCAAAGAGGAGTAAGTTGGCAAACGAGCCCTCTGTGCCCACACTAGCACCAGTTTCTGCATGTAAGGCCAACGTTTAAAGTTGTTGCAAATAACTGTTGGTGGAAATGGTACCTCGGAGTCCCTTAAACCTGATATTGCAGAGATTTCTGGTCTCTTGATTTTCAGATCAAAATGTGTTAGGGTGAGGGGCAGGTCTTAGGGCCTGTCTTAATGCTGCCGATTTTTACTTTGGCCACATATTATTTCTTAGTAGAGAGGAATGCCCAGTCTTGGAACAAACATTATTTCAGCTTAGAAGCTGAGAACACAAAAGCATCCCTAATGAACACACTCTTTTGTCCTCTGGTTCTCACTGGAGCCAACGCAACCATCTTCAACAGCCTGGCCCTGTCTCATGGACAGATGCTTGGGAACCACAGTTATGTAACAATGATAGGACTCTGTAGTATCATAACCAGCTCACGTGGTAAAGCAGAAACCTTCTCAGGTCTAAACACATTCTCAAGGCTCTGGCCATTCTCCATACCACTGGCCATTTTGTTCAGTCTCCGACACATTTCTGTTACTCTGGGGTTAGGGTCAGCCGTGGCCAAACAGACCCAGCAGGGGAAGGTTCTTGCTGTCTCCAGGACCCTTCCTAGAATATCCCCCACAACCTGGGCCTGTTACCTTGTGCCACTGGCCGTCATTGATCCTGGTAGGGATCATGGTGCTGGTGTTGCCACTTCCCAAGTCATAGCTGAAGTAGGGAAATCCATTTCTCAGCTGAACAGTAGCAAAATCAGCATGATTGATGCGAGCCATGTAAAAGAGCAAGCCTGATTCAGCCTCCGTTCGCACTTCCAACTCAATGGTGAGACTATGAAATACAAATGGGGAGAAGAAGCAGAAAACCAAGAGCACTGTGAGGCCAAGAAAAAGTGGTATCATATGAGAGACGCACTGTGATGATGGATGTAAAATCTGGAACGAGGGACTTTATAGGGCTATGAATCTCCTGTATATGAGCTCAAAGCAAACAGAATTCTGTTTCCTCCTCAGTGGATTAAAAACAAACAAACCTCTGTCTCTGGGGATTTTACCTGTAGTTGATTAGGCTTGATTCAGTGTGAATACTCAGTGCTTGTGGCATGTTCTAGAATAATACATACCGGTTTTTCACTTTGGTGTCATCAAAGGCAATGGCGATGTGGCTGTTTTTGGAAAGCCCGAACTGCTTCGTCCCCGCCAGGAGAGCTGGTTCTGATTCTGCCACACAAGGGCCCTGAAAAATACCAAGGACAGAAGGCGCGATTACAGCCGTTTGCGAACAGGCAATGCTGCAGACTGCGTGGTTCCATCTATTCCCTTCACGGCACTGAACAATGCAGAATTCCTCAAGAATAAAACGCGCTTCTTGCTCATCTCTGCAATCGGCGGCGTATGCAGGTGCTTATGCCGTGCTCGGTGGATTTGAACTAGTTTTCCTTAGCCACCTCCTGGAGTTGCTGAAGGAACGTGTTAAAAAATGTATCGATACATTCATACTTTCCTCACTCTCTAAGGAAAACATGCTTGATATTTCTGTGGAAATTGCAATTTCTTTTCCTCATTTATGTCACGGAGTTTTGTTTTTAGAAGACGGAACAGGGAGGACTATGGGATGCCACGTGGATTATGAGAGTAGAAAAATGGGGTCCTTTTGCCCTCCCCATTTCCATTTCCCATGTATTTTTTTTCCATGAAAATTATCAGTCCACTAACACGGA
Source organism: Arvicola amphibius (assembly GCF_903992535.2). Taxonomy (NCBI): domain Eukaryota; kingdom Metazoa; phylum Chordata; class Mammalia; order Rodentia; family Cricetidae; genus Arvicola; species Arvicola amphibius. Next base: position 34,741,419 of record NC_052054.1, read on the forward strand.
AATTCAGAATTTCAAGATGGTGTATCTAAACCTGCAAGTCAGCCCATTCAGGCCTTAGCCAGTTGCTAGGCAACCATCACATTTTTTTTTTTTTTTAAATGCAACCCACCACACACCATTTCCACTGCTGCTGTTCAAAGATCAGCTTCCCAGGGTGCTTGAGAGGGACAGCTAGGTGCATGTATGCGCAGTTACGTGCTTTAATGCTCTGCTGTCACTGCCTGGAAATTCATAATAATTTTTGATGAAGGGAACCTGCATTTTCCTTTTGTACACAGCCTCAGCGATCACAAAACCAATCCTGGCAACTTGGACTCTCACACACAGCTCAGGAAGCGAGGCTCCTCAAATGACAAAGCCACAAGCCTTCTCCTCATTCGTTTTCTATTTTCCCAGGCTGGTTTGACATGCAGGTGGCTGACAAAGTCGTTTAGAGGCCGGGCTCATGGGAGGATCCATGAGAATAACATGCGCCCTTGCACGCACACATCTGCTTTTCAGATCTGAGATTAATAGCTACAAAAGGGCAGCCACCCCAGCCAACGCTGATGAAGCAGGGCTTCTAAACAACCCAGGGCAGGCTTTTGATGAGGGGGCGTTCTTCTCCAGCAGAGTGTTTCAGACATGACTCATCAGCACCTAGGACATCCTTATGCAAGGGAAAGCCTTATTCTCTTTTCTCTCGAGCTTAGTCAAAGGCGCTGTTACGCCACAGCAGGTAAAGGGGCTTAAAGTGTTTTGAAAGCTATAAAATTGGTCTTTCTGGAGGTGGTTCCTTTCTTGACTCCCGGGAGATGGTCGGTTATGAAGAGAAGGCTAGCCGAAATTCATATGGCTGTGCGAACGCACACTGGGTAGGGCGAGACAATTCTATTCATGACACCGAGCAGTACTTTCCCTATTGCATGTCCAACAAAGAAAACCCACATGGAACACCTTTAATGGCTACATGGCCTGTCCCACGCAGGCTACGAATAGAGTAAGGATCTTTAATCAGGCTTCTGGGGCGTTCCATGTACAGAAGACCTTCTCAGCAAATGTAGGATGTAGCCTTCCTTAGAATTCCCCGAGAGAATGGATATGTTGTGAATTCTTGGGAACAGAATTTTACCAACACATCTCTCAACTTTGAGCTCTGAAAACAGACATTGAAAAAAGCAGTAGATGTCAAGGAATTAGGAACCTATAATGCACAGCCTGAAGAAATCCATCCACAAGTAGGTAACTTATCCATTCACCAGAGAATATGTTAGCACCAAAATAATACCATAAAATATCATTTTCTAATATGGCTTTTTGAGTGATCAGGATGGCAGTTGTAACGTTTAGGTGTTTTATTAGTGGTATGCTTTGGACAGCTTGTGTCTTTGAATGTCACGTGGTAGTTGAACATCATGACTTTGCCTCTTGGCAGAGGAACAGGTCCTCGGCTGAGCAACCCGTCTCACTGACACTGAAAACGGTATCAAATTTCCTAGGCGGTCATTTTAGAAACACTTTCAGGTGGAAGGGATTCCGTCCAGGTCCTTGGGCTCCGATGCCATTTTATAGTACAATCGCTTAGGCAAGAGGAAAACCCTGTGAGAGGCCAGCTTCACATCTGTGTAAGGGGGGGGGGGAGGGTCTGAGATTCAGGAAGAGCTGTGTCCTCAGAAGCTCAGAGCCACTGGGGGGGGAGGGGGAGACATGCCCATTCTCTACCAGGTCACACATATAGTCACGGTGGCAGATTCTTACCACCAATTGCTAAGAGGATGCATACACTGTATATCACTTCAGTAAGATATTCATAGTCTATAAACCTTCATAAAACTGGCCCTTGGCAAAGGATAGAAATGCGAGTAAGTGGATTATGTATGGATCTACCTTAGTTAGGATATAAATATTAAAACAAAATTCTCTTTCAATACAATATTTCCCTACAAATCTTCACCTATCCCCTTGCTGACTTGATGGCATCCTGCCCAGTCACCATCCCCTGGGGGAATCTGAGGTTTGGATGGGTCCGGGGTCCATGCCACAGATTTGCCTGCTGTGGGGGTGGGAGCTTCCCTTCCTCCCTGCTCTTGGACAGAGGATAGAACTGCACTTACTGCAGCTTCAGCTTCTTTTCCCTTTCCAATCTGCTAGGTGGGGACACCCGAGGGCTAATAGAAAATGGTCCTTCTCAGAGAATGAAGCCATCTTGTCAGCAAGGACTCTTTCAAACCCGGCCTCCATAGAAACCGAAGCTAAGCAAGAGAGGGAAGAAGAATAGGCAAAGCACAGCTAATTTTTTTTTGAGTCTTATTCCTCTCAGCTGGTGAGTGCCCTAAAAAGGTCTTTTCCTATGTTTTGGAAAAACTCATCTCTGAAACGTGTTAAAAACAACAACAATAAGAGTAATTTAAAAAATCAGCCTCACTAGCGGCTCATCAATCTCAGCATGTTACACTTCTGCCACCTGGTGGCGAAACTTTAGAATGCAGGCAACACACGGGGGAAAGGTGATAAAGGACAAATTGATTTATTTCTGCTTTGCAGGTGACACTTCTTAGGGACACAGGGATGTGGGGAGCCTAATGGAGTAGTGCACTTGTTGATGAGGGCCTGAAGTGATTCGAGAGGATTCTGAAGGAAGCCATGTTTCCTGGAGCCACAGGCACAAGGCAAGTGTTCCGTTTCCCTGGCAAACCTTTCCACTGGTTAAACTTCAGGTCAGAATAATTCCTGATACAGAGTTGACAGTTGGGAATAATCAAACCCAAGGGAGCACATGGTTTCTTGGTCAGCGTCCTCTGACTTCAGATAGCTGTAATGCAGAGGTTTCAACCACGTGTATCAAAACGGGCACCACATGATGACTCATGCTAAAAATTGTGTAATTTTCTTCCTTCATGAGTCAATGATCCCGCTAATAAGTGTGGGCTAGAATCCCATCTGATACTTGCTTCTGAGGATCTTTGTGGATGAATACTAACTAGGTACTTTTCCAGCACCAACTTCAATGTCCCGATGGATACAATGCCTGCCGCGGTTGCGACACTGAACCACCTTAACTCCTTGTGAGTGAGCTCTTAGGTGCGAGCCAGGCTTTGCCAGTGACAAGTCTTAAGACAGATTCCTTGGAGTGTGTAGAATGTGTGTTCTCCCTTTAAGTACGTGTCAGTGCCCAACTGATTTATCCTGTGGCTTTGGCTGTACATAGCTTTTAAAGTTGCAGCACTGATATTGCTACAGGAATCACTTTCTAGTGCTCTATTTTGTTTTGTTATTTTTTTCCTTTTTAGCTCACCTCTCCTCAACTCTCAAAGAGACCTTATCAGAACTCTTCACTTCTACCAGAGCTTGGAAGTGCTACATTCAACTCTCCAGAGAGATTCAAATATAAGAAATGCAACCAGCTTGTTGTATGCCGAGTCTCATGGGCCAGGCTTTTCAGGGGGGCTTGGAGTCAACTGTGCAGATGCTTGTCTCATTTGAACACATCAATACATTTCAGTATCGATGAGCCGAGATGCTTATCCATCCCATCTCTCTCATTCTAGATAAAAAATATCTACAGGTAAGACAAGCATGGGTCTTCACCTCCCCTAGATATTAATGGGCTAAATAATCAGAGAAAAGCTACAAGAGGCTGCTAGGCTCTGGCACTGGGAAATGAGATAACATGCAGGAAATTCTGTCTAATCTAGGATGGCTGACCTTGTAATAACCAAAGGATCGACTCATCCATTTCACAGGGCAGGGCTTTCCCAGGATATTTTTCAACTAGCCTGAAGCCTAGTGAATGTTTTCTTTGCATTCTAAGCTGCTGTCAAGGTATAAGGAAGATAATGATGGGCATGAAGGAGTGGAGTTCCCGTCAGTCAGGAAATGTGAGACTTGTAGACAGTAGTTCCCACCTCCAAGATTGACCTGTACTGATTTTAAAAAATATAAACTCAGAAATGTTGAGAATTAAAAACAGCTAGAAACAAAGATCCATAAAGCATTTCATGGCTGAGTTTGAAATTGCTTACAAATAGAACAGCCACCAGCACCCGAGGGCTCCCAGTATGTGTGTCCACCTTGGAAGTGTGAAAAGTGAGACCAACTACTTCTCACAGAAGAATTCACAGCGTGATGAGATGTTACCACAGGCTAGACCTTGTTCTAGGTATTTTATGGACAGTATGTAATTTTGTGCCTAATGATCTTCAAAGCTAGGTGTCCATACTCAGAGAGGACATCAACTCCAGAGCTCACTGAGCAATGGCACGAGGCCTCTCCTTCCCCTTTCTGTTCCTTCCTCTTAGCTAGGATGATTTTAATCTTATATTCATTGGGCTTTTGATGAATGTATTTTATAAGTAAATTACCAAGTTATTAACTTTTAGTCACTGCTAAAATGGAGACACTGTTTTCCAAAAAGGGAAAGAAATAAATTAAAAATGGATAATACATACTATATTAAACAGGAGCTGAGCCTCTCAAACACAATTCTGCTTGGTGTGGTGACACACGCTTTTAATTCCAACACTTGGGAGGGAGAGGCAGGTGAATTTCTGTGAGTTTGAGGCCAGCCTGGTCTACAGAGTGAGTCCTCATTTTTTTGTCTTATTTTTTTTATTTATTTATTTTTCTATTAAAGATTTCCATCTCCTTCTCTCCTCCTCCCCCTTCCCTCCCCTCCCTTCCACCCATACCCCCACTCCACCCCTCTCCAAGACAAAGAGCCATCAGGGTTCCCTTCACTATGTTAAGTCCAAGGTCCTCCCAGCTCCCCCTAAGTCCAGGAAGGTGAGCAACCAAACTGACAAGGCTCACAGTGAGCCCGTCCATGCTGTAGAGTTCACGTTCATTGCCGTTGTCCATTTTAAAATGAAACAAAAAGCATGAAGCTGGAAAGTCCTAAGAGAATTCTGACCCTACAGTCACAAAGGGATACGAAGAGAAGGAGGGGAACAGTGGCTGGGGTTCAGGTCTCTATTGAGTGTATAATCTGAGACCACACTGTGACTTTTCTCACAGGGCCTTTTAAGAGTGAGGATTTCGTTCTGCGGTGAATTAGCCGTTAGGAACAGCTGTTGCCCTTGCAGAAGATCCTGTTTTCCGTTCCCAGCATCCATAGGAAGGCTCACAAGCATCCTCACCTCCAGTTCTGCAGGATCTGGTACCTCCTTTGAAACTTTGTGTGCATCGCACAGTGCATACATATACTCATGTGCATTAAAAATAAATGCTTTATAAAAGAGCTGGGATTTCGCAGATCTTTGCTACCCGTGATACGGATCGGTTTGGGTCTACAAGTTGGGCTGCTCCTCAAGCCCTTGGCGTCAGTCTTGTCTATAGTGCAGGCTTGTGTTTTCAAAAAAGTTAAAGCATTTTGCCCAGAGAAAACGAAAACCCGAATTAGAATAAGAGGTTACAGAAAAACTCATTTGTAAAACCCTTCATGTTTCTGAAATTCATGCTCTTCAGAAACCAGAGCCACTGGAGTGCTGGAAGAATCCCTTAAAGCCAAGTCTGCAGAATTTACAGGAATATCCTAGAGCCGAACAGGTAGTATAATAAGAGAGAAGCACAAGAGGATGCTAGACTCTGGCACTGTGTCAAGTGAGATAACATGAGGGAAATGCTTTCTAACTTTGGATGGCTAATAATGTATTAACCACAGATTGGACTCTCCATTTCACAAGGAAAAATGAGGGGCTCTGTAGAGACTACCAGCAATCTTTTCTACCCAAATAAACCAACACACAAAGCTGAAGGCCTACTGATAAGAAGGTCCAAGAGGCTTTACTTGACCAAATATGCTAACTAAATAGGAGACATCCTATTGATGCATCTTGTTGGAAGCACTCATGTAGCAATGGTAAAGCAGGGGAAATCATCCTACTTGATCATGGGTTTCCTGTTGTTTGCTGGTGACTCTATGCTTTTCTTTTTGTAAGGACTAGAATAGTAATATTATAAAGAAAAAAATAATATAAAAATAAAAACACAATTTTCAAAGTTACACATGCACCATGCCCTTTGATTACTATATCTTCACAAGAATCATGATTGTAATATACTCATTATTGTAATTCCATTGTAATAATTGTAGTAGTGTAAGACACATTTTTTTTCAGAAGCTTAAATGTTGGTTATAGTAGATAATCAGTTTTTCTGAACAGTGACTGTTTGGCCTGCCACATAATAAGAATCTCCATGAAAGGAACAGTTAAAGAATAAACTAAAGGAGAGAATGCTCTGTCCAAGTGTTTTCAAGATATTTACTTAAGACCATGTGTGCTGTGCCATTCTTTAGCCATGGACCACAACTGTGATCCATGCCTATGCTCCTGAGTGCAGTGAGATGGACCATCTCTGAGGTAATGAGACTGTAAGCTGTAGTCAATTCTGGAAAAAGCCATTTTGACACACACGTGAGTCTTAGATGCACCCATTTTTTTTTTTTTTTTGGCTTCATAGTTTCCTACTAGAAATCTAGTACAATAATGAGTCATGTTGAAAGGCTTTAATTCTCAGATGTTCTTGGTTGCTTAGTTTCTAATAGTGCAAACTGGAACCCCCCCCCCTTCCCCAGTAGCCCTCAATGGCCCAACCAAAGTAAAGGCAAAGCGCTGTGTTTATTAGGAACCAGATTTTAGGGTCTGATCTAATGGATTAGCATCCCCATCTTGTTGCTGGCCAGTTCTTTGAGAGAACTTGTGAGTTACTTTAGACAGCCAATTCTTATCCAATCTACTGAAAACAGGACATCAATTTGTATTTCACATTGGATGGAATTTGTTTGGCTAGAGGTGGGTACATAGTAAGTCTTGAAAATGCCAAAGAGAAGCATTAGCTTATGCTTAGTATATTTCAGGCAGTTAGAAATTGTCTTCTAAAATTCTGATGGAATTTGACACCTGGGTGTTAACAGCCTCACTTTGTAATGTGGCCTATTTTGTGTGACTCCCTTTCTCTCTCTGTGTGTATACAATAGAAAATTATGTCAGACACAAACATACATCTATGTGATATTTATACAGTTGCAATTATGTACTACCAGTTTGAAAAGTTAAGACTCCAAATTATATGAGATCTATGTGTAAAATTCAAAGGGACTGAACACTGATCCAGTTATCTCTGTGAACTGGAATTACAAACGGCTTTGAATCTGGATTCTCAAAACTTCAGTCCTCTTCAACCCTTCAAAGAAAAATCGGTTCCAGTTTATGAACATCAGAATTAGCGAAAAGATAATGAAGATAAAAGCAATCCAAAGAAGATATGAGGAGACCAGGTTTTTATACACAGGTCCCTGGTGCTCTAGCGCTAGTGACAGAGTCTACTCGATACCTTGAACAACTTCTGATCTAGAAATGACTCAGAATAGAAGGTTCGAAAGCAGTGTGTCCGTGAACACTTACATGCACCAGGGTAGGGGCAGGTGATGGGTAGGCAGGGGTAGGCACTGGTTGAGGCTGAACCACCACTTCAGCTGGAACCGCGTCTTCGTCTTCCCGGGGCTTCTGATAGGCACATCGACCAATGTCAGCATTTTTGAAGGTGACAGGCCGTGCAAAGTCCATGGGGCTAATCAAATACAACCAAAATGAAAGTGTTTCTTATTTTTCACTGTCTTCTTCCTGAGCAATTAAATCAGACCCCAACTCTGACTTGAAATGGTCAGGATAGAATTCTAGGTCTACGTTAAAGGATTATCTTCTGTGGTGTTAGATAATGTGGTTGCTACAGCGACCCTCATATTAAATTCAAAGCAAACGGCAGCAGACATGAAAGCCACTTACACAGAGTTAATAACAAGATTCCACACGCAGCCTTCGAAGGCAGGGATATTCCTGAGTGGGGAAGGCTGAAATTCAGGAGGAGCACCCCCGACGAAGAGCTTCTTCACTTCGATAGGCTGCTCCACTGTGAGGTTTTGTGTCTGTCTTCTGTTTTCATCGACTTGAACGGTGAAGATGCTGATAAGACATTTAAAGGTAACAAACATCCAGTGCAGTTAGAAATGTCTTTCCCCACCACCTCTTATTCTCTGCTCCCAGAAATTTAGTTTTCTATTATGCTGTCATTATTACTATTGTTGAAAAGAGATCTAGCTATGTAGCTTAAGCTGGCTTTGAACTTACGATCTTTCTGCCTCAGCCTATTGACAGCTAGGAATTTGCAGGCATGTTTCATGGCGCTCTAATCTCCCATAGCTTTTAAGATAGCCCAGAATAGATGATTAGGACCTAAACACCAAGCAACTAACAAACACCAATGTTCCCTCAGACTTTGCCTCATGTCTTGCTCATTAACTTGTACTGAAAGTTTATTGAAACTAGGCAATCCCGCAGCTGCAATGTGCATCTCTGATGCAGGTGGCAACCCAGGTTTGCAGCCCAGCACACATTCTGTGAGCACAGAGGCTGCGGGGCTGTACAGCAACGTCTAATCAGATAAGGATCTGTGAGTTTGGCACAGCAAGGGGCTGCATTTTGTTTGGCTCTTTATGTCTTGGTTTGTGCTAGCTATTATCTTCTTGCTAGGGGACAAACTGTCCTCCTGAGAGCTTAGATTGCAGGAATCAACAGCAAACACTTACAGTACATTGTATAAAGAACGTAGCTGCTGGCTTTTGAATAGAAGAGGCAGGCCAGAACACCAAGCTAATTGTTCCTTGCAGTGATTTTCCTCAGTGGCTGTTTCATTAATTTCCCTAATTTGCTTATGAGTGATTACTCACACACTGCTAATTGAGAACCACACACTACTTATTCACAACAATCCTTGGATCCAGGGCCAAAGAACCAAGACAGAGTTCTAATGATGAAAACGACCGAAGGCATTTTTCTACTCTTTCTTTGTACAAGCAGGTTTTGAACTTGGTCCCAATAGCAATCCCAGTGCTGTTCCTCATCGTGGACAGATTGTAGATGAATTACAAAGAACTTCGTTCTTATCTGAAGATGGGACCTAAGAGCCCAGGTGGAAACTCAGCCTTAAAATACCATATCACCTGATTTTGTTAACGGAGCAGTGGGAAGAAAGAGCGGGAGGGAGGAAAGAGAGTCGGGGGATAGAAGGAGAGGGACATGAAGGTGAGCGAGCTGCAAATAACAAATTAAGACAAGTTAGGACTTGAAACTGAGCAGTGCATCCACATTTCTAACATGAGAAACTAGAACAGAATAAACTTTGTCATGGCTCAAAAATGTCACTGTTCCAGGGGTTAGAGGCACAAACAAGACTTTGTTTCAGAAGGAAGCTAGGGAGAACTTGGTTTTAAGTGATAGACTCTGGAGGAATATGTTGACAAAGCCCAGGGGGTTCAACATCACTGCTCAGAGCACTGGGGATTTCTAGACTGAGACAGCCACCAGGTGTGAGTGACTCACTGAGCGCCTCCCCCCCCCCCCCCCCCCCCCCCCCGCAACCAGGATTCTCTAGGCTGAAGCACTGGCTTTTCTTCTAAGGCACTGAATTTAAAGACTTAGCTAGGGATTTAAACCACTAATAAGGAATGTCCATAGAGATAACTTTCTGATCTTGATTAGGGTGTTAAGGAACCAGGGGCCCTTGTCATTCTAAGGTGGATTCTCCAATTCTCCTGTTCCATCCAGGGAGGACAACAACAGGCCTTAGTCCGCTGTAACTCAGAAGGAGTGTGAGCCTTTAGGAGGGCTAGACTGGAATTCAGTATTAATGTGGAATCATCCTAGCAGCGTGACCTTGGGCAAGTTATTTAATCATGCTTAGTTTCATTTTATTCATTTATAAATGGAGATTAAAAACACTTACTTCAAACAGTGGAATACATTAATTAAGAGATTGCCCCGAGGCTGTGGTACATAATAAGGGCAATGCTGAAAGGCTACAGTTGATATAATTTTTTTTGGCATTTTACATTCAAGAAGCATTAAATATAAATAATTGATTTCGTTCCTTTTTTAGTTAAGGATGTTAACAACGTATCCATTCTGGTGAGACAATCTGTTCTAATTTTATTATTTTTAAAGATTTATTTTATTTTTTAGTTATGGGTGTGTGTGTGTGGGTGTGTGTGGGTGTGTGTGGGTGTGTGTGGGTGTGTGTGTGTGTGTCTGTGTGTAGATATATGCAAGTGTGAGGGCAGGGCCTTATGGAATCCAGAAGATGGTGCTGGCTGCCCCGGAACTGGAATTATAGGTGGTTGTGAGTCATGTGAGATGGGTGTTGGGAACCAAACTTTGGTTCTCTACAAGAGCAGTATGGACTCTTAACCACTGAGCCCTCTTTCCAGCCCCTCATTTATAACTTCTAACTGATAGGCTACTTTATGTTAAACTCTACAGTAAACACTCATCAGTACTGCGATAGGTTAGCTGACCATTTTCTTTGATAATTTCAGTGGTTGATTCTCACAGCCTTATAATTATTTTCTTCTTGTTCTTTAGTCTGTACTTATTTTCAGAATGGGTCTTTTTTAATGTTCACCTCATCAGCAATTGTGTATGTGGAGGAAGGTATTAACTGGAGTATTTGTAATTTACATGAAAAATAAAATGGTATTTTTTAATTGACATATATTGAATGCTATGGGAGACAAAGCTTGGATTGTCTGTATCGTGATCTCTGGAAGTCCTAACTTCTGAAAACCTCCTAACTTGCTGGTCTTTAGCTATATTCTGTACCTTTGTATGAACTGCTTTCTCAGAGGACACACAACTCAGTCCTTTATTCCAGCCACCCAAGGTGCTGTTTTAGGCCTTAGGGCTTCAAAGTTTTTGTTCAGTTAGAGCTGATGTCCATAGGGTAGGCTCCAGGGGAAAGTTCAAAATGAAGGTGGTCACAGAAGGAAGGGGCCCTGAGCGTCCAGAAGTGACATTAGAAGGTGATTGATGTGCGTTTATTTTTATTTTTGAAAGGAAGAGGTAAAAAAGGAGAGAATATGAGGTGGGGGTGAAAAAAGGAGAAAAGAGGAGAGAAATTTTGTCAAACAACTTTTGTTTGTTTGTCAAATAAACTAAAATTTCAAATGATTTAAGAGTGTTACTACAGTTACCACAATATTCTGAGGTTTAGGAATAGAAAAGATTGACAGCTGGGGTACAAAGGCGTTGAGTGAAAGCAACATTTCCAAATTAGTAATAGCATACCATACTCAATACCTCGCAATATTAAATCTTTGAAGTCTTCATTGGGTAAGAACAAATAGTAGGCCAAGCATAAATGAGACATTAAGGCTGGTTTTAATTGGTTTTAAACCTGGCTTTTGTTCCTGCTATGCAATTTGAGGCAAGTTATGTGATGTTTTCTCATTTGGGATGAAGGGATACTACTCCACTTCTCACACTTAGTTTAAAATGATTAAAAGATAATAATAATTCAGCACAGCACATTCCTTAGAATTGCTATATAAAGCAGTCCAATGTTTCTGAGTAATGGTGAGATGCTCCTTAGTAATGTCTGGCTAACCAGCTTCACGTGTTTGCTTCTAGAGTAGACGATGACTGTGCTTTGACCTTAGGGTGCCAAGAAGGACATTGTAGTAAATGGGCTCCTGTTTTGGCATGAAATTAGAAAACCACACAGTCGTATGTCTAATACATCATCTCTTACCTAAGAGTAAGTGGCAAACCTGTTTGTTTATCAGGCTAATTAACCGGGTGACCAGTTTTCAGAGATGTATTGTATACAGAACTTAATCAAGTAAAATTTGGATGGATGGCCAGCAGCTGTGAAGTCGGCATAAATAAAATGCCCTTCTTGAGGAAACACCTGTTCAGAGGACAGCTTAGTATACATAACATGGTGACACGTTATGGGATTTCTAAATTCTTTCTTTTGAAAATAACATACTTTTGTTGAATTTTGGCCATCTCTATTTCTCAAACTTGCATTGGTTCATTCAGAACTTGTAAAAACATCCTTCCCATAGAAAGAAAGATTAAAGTTTCGCAAATGACCTAAAATGCATACAAGAAGACAAGCAAAACTGATATTCTAAAGTACTCCCCAAGATCTAAGTGAGAAAATCTGGTCTGCCTTGACCCCCAGATACCCTAACTATGATACCTGGCTATTAAGTCACTAAAAGTCATGTGCTATCTGAATGTTGATCACTCCTTTTTCTTAATCATGGTTTCCAAATCTCCTGGTCTAGACACAACACAGATGCTCAGAATTAATTCAGCTCACAAACACATGCCCTGTATCACAATAACAGAACAAACCAAAGAAGGCTTTATTATTTACTCAGAAAATAAGAAACCTCATTAGCTATCTAAACTGCTATCTATACAAGAGGACAATTAGAAAAGATAGACCGCCAAAGTATGATAGCCCTGCTTCTTTGGAGCATCGCTCCGCATTCATAGCCTTGCTACCTCCCAGGTGCTCTCTGTGTTTTGCGGTTTCATCAGATTGAATTTCTAGTTCTTTTCTTTGACTGTGGTTTAATAAATGGATTGTTGGTCTGGAGGTTTGAGGCCCCCAAGTCTCTGGGCTTCTGTTGTCTTTTTCTCTCGTCCTCCTTCTGAACTAATTACCTCTCTGAATTGTTTCATGAGATTTTGATGAAGAACGCAGATGACTTTCCCAATAAAGTAAGGACAAAGCATTGTGCAGAAATTAAAAAAAATCAGTTTATATGCTTCAAGGATGATTCCCTGGCTCAGGACTAAGGACAAGTATCCTTGGAGATTTATAGAGAAGTGGTCACTATCCATGATTAGAGATGGCCACCATTCTCCCTTTCTACTTTGACCCTCTTCTCTCAGAAAGCCACTGCAGGGACTTGCATGCTGTTTGAAGGAACAGACAGAGACGAAGCACACTCATAAGAGGCACAGTTGGTCTCATAGCTACTGTCACACCCACAGTATTGATAGTGGGTTTCTAAGCATCTGCCATAACTGGTTCGGAACCCGAGTGAACTAGCAGCAGCCAGAGGCTGCTGGCTCAACCTCAGCTATCCTATGATTACCTTATTAGAGAAGTGGCTACTTGCAAGGTGCAGGGGGAGGGATTTTCCTTTATCTCTAGCTGGATAAGATGTGTGGCATGAAGGTGTGAGAAGAACCACAGAGAATGGAAACCTTAGTAATAGAACTCCCCAGGCCCTTGCCAATGAGGCTCCCAAACACAAAAAGAGGACCTCAGTGCGTTTTCATGGTTTGGAGTGTGTGGGCTGTCCACACAGGGAGGCTCAGGCAAAGAGCTACGCTGGCAGAGGGAGTCCACAGTGGATAGAGTAACAGCAGTGTGCTATTCTTAGTTACCCTCTAGTTCTTTCCATGTGAACTGAGTGTTCTCTCCCGTCGTGAAACAGATTTGGCTCCGGTTTGATGACAATTTTCCTCATCGTTCGTGTCCCTGATGAGAGATGCACTTCCAGACGGCCCTTGTTGAGGAATATGGCATAATAGGCCTGCAGCAAAAAAAAAAAATGGGTATTGAGGATTAAGCAGGAGTCGTATATGCAATAGCTGGACTGATTGATGTTCCGTCCCAACCACAGAGAAGCCAAAGGAGGATGCCAGGTCCCACTCTAACATTCTGCCTCCCTCACTTGGAATAGGCTTTCTCATTGAACCCGGAGCTAGGCTGGCATCCATCAAGCATGGGCGAACATCCTGTTGTTCTGCCTCCCATAGGGCTATGTTCTATCTAGTCACATATAGCCACATCTCGCTGCTTTTGTAGATTCAAGGGATTTGAGTTCAGGTCCTCCTGCTTGCAGAGCTGGTGTTCTTACCCATTAAGCCATCTCCCTAGCATCTCAATATTTACTCAGACAGAGTTGATAAGGATATAGGAATGTCTTTTTTTTTAATCCATTACCATTTTGCTTCTTGGGTAAGGGAGCAGGTAGATACAGTAGTATCAGTTGTCAGACAAGTTTCTAATGCTCAACCTTACAGCTCTGCTTACCCCTGTCCTCTAACTTTCAGGAACTGTCAGGAATCAAAGAGTATCAACAAAATCATTTTCCTTTATACTCCCAAGTGGGCCCCTCGTTCCTAGAAATGAGTTCTGACTCAATCTCGTGACATTTGAGCGTTTAGACTTTAATTTGTCTCCAAGCTGGTGGAATAGATCACTGCCACAAACATGTAACTTGTCTCCCACATTTAGAAAGAAGGAAGACAATTTTCCCACCACAAACATGCCTGTTTTCTTCTTGTCAGTGTTACCAAGGCAACCAGTATGGTGGTGATATCTGATTATGGACTCCAGGGAGATTGGATGCAATCCTTGTATCCAAAGCTGGTGTTAAAGGCACTGCCTCTCCTGTGTAGTACCAGGGCAGCTGCTGCACAGTGACCGTTCTGTGCTCCGTGAGTATTTGATGGTGTTTAACATGTTTTCTTTCTATCAGCATTACCATCCCTTCAATAATTCACTAGGTTATCTATGTAGCTATGTGTCCCGTATACAATGTGCTGCAGACTACTAGCCCTCATCATCCCTCAGTGGGATCACCACAAGCTACCTACTCAAAAACTACGTTAACTGATTGTTTGATACCAAATGCACATGTAGGACATCACAACCACAGATAACCTTCTGGATATTTCAACTGTTAGCTTTCACAAATAAAATGTATCCATTTAGACAGCACTGATTCAAGCCCATTTGAATAATTTAACACTGTTTCCTTTATAAGATAAACAATAGTAGAAGATTTTAAAAGCTAGATATTCATTATCATTAAATGTTCAGGGCTTTAAAATTTTATTTCTGATGTGCTTTGTATTTCAGTACTTATAATTTTCTGCTTGTTAATTGTCTTAATGGGAACACACTCTATTTTAAAAATTTGCCTGGAATCTGGTGATTTAGTCCATTTATTCAGTGCTAAGAAATTTGGAGCTGGCAGGTGTTTAATTATTGGCAGTGGCCAAGGGGATGTGATGAAAATTTCAGAATGTTTGGTTTGGTTCTCAATATAATCTGAGTATCATATTTGCAAAAACGAGAAAAGAATTTGATTTTTCAGAATTAGAAGATGAAGATCTGGTGGCACTCTTTTTTATACCTTCTCGATTGATCCTAGCAGTGAGAAGATAAGTATTACTTTTCTTCCTCAATGTGTCAAGAAAAATATTTTAAAAACTTTAAAAAAAATTTAAATTATGTTTATAGGTGTGTATCTGTGCCTAAGTTTGTGCTTGTGAGTTCAGAAGCATGTCTAAGCAGAAGAGGGCAGCCGGTCCTCTGGAGCAGGAATTACAAGTAGTTTTGAGCCATCCATTTGGTTCTTCTGCAGGAACAACAGGCATTGTTAACCCTTGCGCCATTTCTCCAGCCCCTTGAGAAAGTTTCATTAGAACTGGTGTGGTCCTCACAATGGAAATGCTGAAAGATATGTTTATGCTCTGTTGTCAAATCAACTGTAAACTACCATGCAATTGAAAAGGCTAGAATTTCATATCCATTGAGCTTCTTACTGATCTGACAAAGATTGCAGTGCTCGGACGACTTGGACTGACCCTTCACTGTACCCCTGAGTTCCGATTATACAGATGGCGGTGTCAAGAGTCCTGGAGCTGCTGCTTGACAAAGATCACCATGCTCGGACTACTTGGACTGAGCCTTCGCTGCCGTTGCTGAAAGTGGTTGCACAACTCTTGCATGTCTTTGACAGATCTAATGTTTTTACTCCTTGCTGTTGAAGGCAACTCACCAAAGGCTAGAACTGGGGCAGTGTAACAATTCTTGTGAAAGCTGATGTTAAGAATAAAACTTAGGGTGATTCCCTGGGAGGATGAGCTGTATAAAAAAATTGAGTCTTCTATAGAAAATATTACCTCTGTGGTACCAATGAGCACGAGATATAGAATCTGAAACACATCATTTAAGAAGAAAATCTTAGGGAAATTTTAGAAGCTGACAAACTATGACTGAATCATTAAGTTTTGGGGTTTTGCCTCAAAAAACATGGAACTAATATAAACAAGGAAAATCTTCTTGATTACAAAGTTAATGACAGGCCTTGGTACTCTCCTCAAGGCAAAGGAAACAGTGTTAGGAATCTTGATGTTCTTTTACCCCCCTTTTGTTGTAAACTTCAAAAGGGTTCCTTTAAACTTCAGGGAATTGCCTTGATTCCTCCTTTCACAGGTAATGGACCCCAGGCAAATACTATGAACCAGCAGCCTGTTTTCCCCACCTCCATGGCCTATGAAACAATTCTAAACTAGCTACAGACATGCAGTCTTTGCGTCAACAAATTACAGCTGCATTGGAGCCTGCCTTGGTTTCTGGGTTACAAAAAAAGGTTTTACAAACTCTCTCTTCTTTTGTCTCAGGACAGAGCTTAAGTACACAAACAAAAAAAGGGGGAGATGGTCCAGCCATATCTGATGGAGATGGCAAAAGTCATAAAGCCAGCACAGCGATTTGACAAAGATCCAGCAAAGCTGAGCCTCATGATGGCCTTTGGTTTTCATCCCAACTTGTGGCATACTTGGGAGACTTTTAATATTTGTATAATTTGGGAATATTGGATTGGTGGAAATTTTCTTATAAATCATTTATGCTATCTCCCAGGAATGTTATTTCTAAACTTCCCCAGGACAGTCCTGAACATATTATTCCTCCCCACCCTGTTTTAGGGAGATATCCTTATCTATTTCAAGGTCTTCCTTACACCTTGGACATACGTAAAGAAGCTAGATGTCTCTTTATGAGGCTATGAGACACTTTTGAAACATCTGTCCCTGTACTTACTCAGGAACAAAATAATCAAAACAAAGTAAACTTAAAAAGGTCAACAAGATTCGGTGGGCTAGAGGAGTTGGCCACAGTTCAGATCCCATGCCTCTTCCCACTATACACTCAGGCATAGAGAGCCACAAAGTTAGATTAGCTGAAGCTACCTCTGTCCTACACAGAGTCTTATACTGATGGACAAAAAATGGTGTAGAAAGATGGTATTTTATATTCTATAATGATATAAAATATAGACATTGTATTGTGCCAGAATTTGAATAATAACTGCACCAGCTTTGGCCAGAGGATATTTCTTGGGCACTCTGACCATTAAGAGCTAATAATACACTTTTTGGGAAGTGGCAGCAAGCCCGGGATGACTTGAGGAAACTCTCCCAGCACTCGGGAGGCAGAGGCAGGCGGATCTCTGTGAGTTCGAGGCCAGCCTGGTCTACAAGAGCTAGTTCCAGGACAGGCTCTAAAAAAAAAAGCTGCAGAGAAACCCTGTCTCGAAAAACCAAAAAAAAAAAAAAAAAAAAAAAAAAAAAAAAAAAAAAAAAAAAAAAAAAGATTGTTTTGGTCAAATGTCCTAGCCACAGAAGCAACTAGTCTGAGAATAACTTGTCATATCCCTCTAGATTCTTAAAAATTGGGTTATGGGGTTAATGAGTAAAAATAATAACCCTGTTTATTAATGATGTCAAAACTTTAGGGGAAATGATTGGAAAAATGATAACTCTGTTCTGTCATAGTTTATTAATGATGACTGAAAGATAAGCAAAGGGAAATGAAACACACGTCCCAAATCAAAAATGATATGTTTGGGAACATATGATCTATGTTTTGGAACAACATGAATATATCCATACTTACTAAATTCTGCATAAATAAGCACTCTGGCTGCTAGTCAGTCAGGCTGCAAGATTCTCCAGACCGTCATGGCCTGGCTCATATCCTTCCTTTACCGACTCCTTAGATCCTCTGCTGAGACCTGGCCACCATTGAGGATGGCTCCCAGCACTAATCCATCTTCCTGCCTCCCCATCTCAGAGGTACCACTATTACATGATTTATTATCCCAGGGTTTTAAAAATTATTTTTAAAGATTTATGTATCTATTTATAAATAATACACTCAGTGCTTCATACAGAAACCTACGCAAGTGATGTCACAATGTGTTCTGTACCTTCTTTGCTACTTAGTTCTCATCTGTTCATGTTGTCTTGTCAAATTGTAATTTATCCCTTGCTACTCCTGATTTCTACACCATTAAGTCAAAATACTAGTTTACTGGTCTCTTCTCCAGTTGATAAATATTTGGGTCCTTTTTTATTTATGTACTATAAATAAGAACTAATCCTTTGGGCTTTGGGTTGTTTTTTGTACTTATCTCATTGTGCACCCTTGCCATTGTTCAGGTCTGTGCATTGGGTGGAAAGACTGGCTTGTAGAATTCACACTTGGTCCACCTTATAGAAGGGATTCAAAGCAGTCACCAAAGCTCTGTATCAATTTCCTCTGTCCACAGCAGTAAGAACTGCCTTTAACAAAGGCCTTGCCAGCACTTGGAAGTATTATATTTCATGATGTTCTACCATTCCAGTGGATATAAAATCCAGTGTGGATTAAAAATGCATTCTTCTGACACCACAACGTTGAATGTTTAATTTTTTTTGCATCCATCATTGCTTTCTCTCCTGTGGAATGTCAGGTCAGAGCTGTTCATTACTGTACATGTTTCACTTGCTTCTGGGTTTCTGAAAGTTGCTTTCATATTGTTTTTTGAGGTTATATTAACAATATCTTTTCAGATAGATACTTGCGTTTTGTGGTTTTTGATGAATGGAGAGTTTTAATATTAATATGGATGTATTTAAAGTCTTGTTTTGTTTGCTAAATTTCTTCCAGGAGATTAAAGTATCTATCTATCTATCTATCTATCTATCTATCTATCTATCTGTCTGTCTGTCTGTCTGTCTGTCTGTCTGTCTGTCTGTCTGTCTGTCTGCGATTTAGAGCTATCTACTCTATCTATATTTACCTCTTTATAATATATATGTATGTGTATGTATATTTGGAGAGAGAGGAGAGGGGGCTTTCTTTCTTTGTAGCCCTGGCTGTCCTGAGACTCATGATATAGACCAGGCTGATTCCAAACTCATGAAGATCTGCCTGCTTCTGCCTCCTGAGTGCTAGAATTAAAGGCGTTTGCCATAAAATTTTTAAACTTACTTTTCTTTTCATAATTACAGTTTTATTTTCTGGGAACTTATTTTTCACTTTGGTATGAAGTAGAAATTGTTTTGTTCTTTCCTGTATAGAAACCAATGACCCTGGACTTATTCAGGGAATGCCTACTGTTTTCTTAATGATCTGAGAGGCCACCTATTGGTAAATGCTGTTGTATTTATGCTTGGACATATCCAGTCTTCTCTATTCTATTCTACCAGGACAGAATTTTCCAGGAATAAAACCATTACTAGAGTCTAAATCTCTGACATAGATGGAGCAAGATCTGGTACAGCAGTCGTACCACCATATTCTTCCATTTCAGGTATTTTTGTGGGTTTTGATTTTTATTATAAATTTAAAAAAAAACGTAAATGCCTTGATTTGTAAGAAAGACAAGATAGTATACTGAAATTAAATCTCTGTACATCATATTAGGGAGAATTGACCTATTTTTAATGAGTTTTTCCCTAATAACAAGATGAATATGTGCACTCATTAAGGACAACTTTAATGGCTTTCAATAAACTTTACAGTTTCCTCATCTATGGTAACTTGCTGTGTTTATTTTCAAAGCACACCATTCCTCTTGCTGTCTAGCTACTTTCTCTTTTGTTGCTGTAGTAGAGAGATTGGCGCATAGGCCTTCTTTTGCTAAGTCCTGGTTTTATAGCTCATAGCATGTCTGTGATGCTCTTCCAACAGGACCACTAATTATCATTGTTTTACAGAGAGAATATTGCTTCCTCTTAGTTTACTAAGTGTTTTTTTTAATTAGCAAGATTGTTAAATTTTGCCTAATGTTTTCTTAAATCTATTGTGACAGCTTTATGATTCTTTTTTTAATTTTTGAAATATTAGATTACACTGGCTTCCTTAAGGATTCTGTTTATGTATTTATTCATTTTGTGAACATGTTTGTGGACATGTGGGGACACATAACTGCCATGGCATGAGGTATGAAGCAAACATCAGAGGGCAACTCGTGGGAACCAGTCTCTTCTTCCACCATGTGGGCCCTAAGAATCAAACTCACGCAGTGCATCAGGCAGAAAAGACCTTAGCCCTCTGGACCGTCTCACCAGCCCCTCCATGCATTCTTGAGATTCTCGAGGTCATACAGTGCTTGCTCTGCTTACCTAATCTTTTCTTTTTGTAGGCTTAATTATGTTTTAGAGAAAGAAATTAAGATTCTATTGCCTACTAATGATCACTCAATAGTAAAACTGAACAATTTAAAAGGCCTGGGAGATAATAGTTCAGTTGGTAAAGCACTTGCTTTGCAAGCAGGAGGACTTCAATTCAATCCCTAGAATCCATGCTATAAAAAGAAATCCAGGTGCAGCTGCACATGCCTGTAATCCCAGAACTAGGGAGGTGGATACAGGGAGATGTCTGGGGCTTGCTGGCCAGATAGCCTAACCTACCTAGTGAGTTATAGGCCAGTGTGAGGCCGTCTCACACATATGTACATGACATGCAGCTATGCACATATATGTACCCCTATCTACAAACACATACACACATATAAACATCTAATAAGAATGACATCATCTCACTTGTAAAGGTGTTTTCATATTCAAAGATATATTTGCACAACAATTTGCTTATTCATTTGATTGGTATGAATCTTCTCACTGAGAATGACCAGTTCTTGGTTTTACCAAGATTACAGTCAAAATAAGTGATTCAACTCTAAAATATAAAACCAATGTAATGGTGTTCATTAAGACAGGCACTTTATCTACTGAACATCTCAACCAAACATCCCCCACCTCCTAAAGGCACTCCTAAAGTGAGGGGAAAGCTCTTATGAATGAGTGGCGAAGGTACCTGTCCAGTTTGCCTCCGTTTCCTCCTGGGTGGTGTTGGTGTCCCTCCGCTTCCCAAGAGAATGATTCCAGACTCATTCTTAGTACTGAAGGACAGATTGATTTCTGTTCCAACATCAATGGGCACAGGGGCAAGCTCCACAAAACCAGGCTTGGGAAAGCTAACTGTGTAAACATTCTGTGGGCAAAAACAAAGAGAAATCATTAGAGATAAGGGGTTAAATTCTCCACGCCACCTCCTTCTTCAATACTTTCAACATGATTATAAAAACAGTGTAATTTTAGGGAATATGAAAATATATAGTCTCCTTGAGAGCTTAAGAGCCATTGAAGAAATAATACTGTTAATTTTCTGAACAGTTCAGCTTTAAAGGTAAAAAGTATGACTTTTGTTTAAATATTTAATAATTGACATAAAATGTGGAAGGATATTGATAGATAACATGTTTTTTGTCTTAATTCTACATTGCTGTCTTTCTTAAATCTCTTGGCTATGAAATATCAGTTAATATTTTGTGCTGAAAAGATTTGTATGACCATGGCTTATATTTACATTCTTCCTCAAGATGATCCCATGGGAAAGTATTCATTAATATCAAGAGTACAAATAGTTCTAGAATAATTTCTAGAGATATATTCTAATTATGAAAAATAGGTAAATCCAATATTGCATGTCTGTGTTTCCAAAATATTACCAGTGTTTTACTGCTAACTATAGAATTCATATGCTCGTGCTTCAGAGACTGACTGAGTACAAAGTGGAGAAAGTGACTCACCTCTCAAAGTCATGCAGAAAGCAGGGAGTCATCTACAATTTGTCTATTCCTTCGCCCTAACTTTCACAATCTTGTCCTCTCCATTCTTTTTATATTCAGACTGAATCACCTCTTTACATTCTTTTAGACTCTGCTTTGCTTCTAAATTACATGTGTGTGTGTGGAAGGGTGGTGAGCACATGCCCACAGAGGCCAAGGACTTTGGATCTACCTCAAGCGAGACTTAGAAGCAGATGTGAGTCATCTGCTGTGGGAGCCATAGGCACTCAGCTCCTCTGCAAGAGCAGTACAGGCCCTTAGCCACTGAGCTTTATCTCCAGTCTTTTGTTTCTCAAATATGTACATTTCTTTGCCAGTAAATATAGTTCATCATCACTTTATTTATTTATTTATTTATTTATTTTTATTTATTTATGTGTTTATGTATGTATTTATTTATTCATTTATTTATTTGAGATAAGGTTTCTCTGGGTAACAGCTCTAGCTGTCCTAGAAATCACTCTGTAGACCAGGTTGGCCGTGAACTCACAGAGATTCACCTACTTCTGACTCCCAAGTGCTGGGATTGAAGGCATGTGCCACCACTGCCAGGTTTATCACTGCTTTTAATAGCTGGAGGAATTCTACCATCTAAAAGTGCTCACATTTATTCCAGCAAGACCATTCCATTTGTCATTTAAGGTACCTAAAATACTCATTTTTAAAAGTCTTAGATATTTTGGAGGAAAGGCAAAAAATCTTTTCATGAGGGCCACTCCAGCCCCTGCACCCTTGCACCCCTGCACAGGGTTTCGAGTCCAGCAAAATGGCACAGCCATTGAAAAAAAATGTATAATCTACTTTCTATTCTGATTTTCAAATTTCACAATTTTAAACGTTTCAGTTAAGACTACTTTGCAGACTTTTCAGTATTTATCCATTTCAAATTTCTGCCTCTTATTTTAGGTAAGTAATTCTCTATTCTGGAATGCCTTTACATGGGAATCTTTACGTAGGACGCCTTTATAGTGTGCCACAGGCTGTTCAGTTTGTTGCTCTGGACAGCTTTTCACTCTCAAGCATATATCTTTTTGAGTGCAAACGAGAGTAGTTAGACTTTGAAGGTTTTAACTCTATATAAGGTTTCCTTAAGAAGACAGTGTGGACCCTTAGAGTATTCATTGTTTCTGTATTTCTCCTTACATTTGCAGCAGGAGTCTAAGACCATTTCCCACAGAGCCTACAGCTATGAACAATGAAGACCCAGGTAGGTCTGTCCCAATATTGCAATCTCACAGCTCAGAAGGCAAATCCACTCTTTTCTCTATTTTCCTGTCCCTTCCTCATTTCATTGAAGACCACTGGAGTGATTCAAAATGATTTGCATTGGAGAAAGCGGCCAAAACGAACAGTTATATCAGAATGGGTAATTAAAAATTAGTGTTTGATAAAGTCAACGTTTTCTTATTTTAAAATCTCATCACTATAGAATTTTCATAAAATTCTTGTTAGTAATTTATGGTCATTTATCGATATTATAAGAGGGGAAAGTGATGCTCTGGGTCTTTCTCACATTGACTGGCCAGAGCTGAAGAGTCACTACTGAGCACACATCTTTTAACTGCACTAACAACAAAAAAGAGATTCTGAGATGCAAGAGAATTTTACATTCATATCACATGAATCTTTGCAGAGTTGGACAAAACACATCACACAACTTCAAGGCTGTAGACAAGATGCTGTGCACCGGTGAGGTGGTGGGTGGTGTTACCATCTGTGTAAACTGTGGACAAGATGCTGTGCACTGGTGAGAATTATGGATGGTGGTACCGTCTGTATAAACAATTAACATATTCTAGAGAAAGGTAATCAAGCTGTATAATGTGCAAATGTAAAATGAATTTAGAAAAGATAACAAAAATGAGAAGAAATGTTATTGAAAAGGAAGATAGAACCAACCAGAAGAGCAATTTCTATGAAGATACCTGCTATGTACTCAAGTACTATAGGACTTGAAAAATGGGACACAATTTTGGCTCTTCATAATACCATTTCTATCACAGTGACTTATAGGATGCTTCTGTCATACTCTGTCCTCTATGAATGACTAAGAAAAGATCAGAACAAATCTAAACCATGTTAACAAAGGAACAATTCTGGCAAAAGCACTCCTGTTAAGTAAATGAAATATGACCCAAATACGTTATAGAACCTTTAGAAATTAACCAACCTCCAGTGAACAGCCTTTGGTAACACCAACATAATCAGGGCTACTGAGTATATTGTATGGAGTCCTTGAAATTTCGATGTCTTTGAGGCAGCCGGAATACTTCTTCACATTAACTTCTGGCCTATTGAGTAGTCAAATGGACAATCAAAGCAACACCGTTAGACTGATGGCAGTGTAGTTGTCGAGCACTAGAAGGAAGCCATGTGGAACAAACACACACATGCACACATACACACACACACACACACACACACACACACACACACAAGCAGGGGGGGCATGTCCATCAAAGTGCACAGGCACACACTTGCACATCACAAACTGTGCTTTCCATTATGTGGAAGTTGGGTTGACTGGATGTTGACATCACTCTGTACAAAGAGTTCTGATATCTTGTTCTCTCTAAGAGCAGCTTTGCTCACAGCATTTCAACACGAGGCCCAGAAATCAACTGACTTATTAATGCTTCATGTGCATAATGAAATAAGTGCTTCTTGTTTCCATGACAGAGCAGATAATTGTGTGGGCAGAATAATTCAATTATTTATAAAAAGCTCTTTAAAATCTCGTTCAAAATTTAGGAAAAATATTTGGAAATGTTTATTTGAAGCATTCTTGAAGCTAGAAAGAAGTGTGTGGGTGTATGTATGTGTGCACATATGTGAAGATGTGTGTGTGTGTGACAGAACGTGTGTGAGTGCATATGTGTGTGTATGTATGTACATGAACCTGTGCATGTGAGTGTATGTGAGAGTGTTTATGTGTATGTGTGTGCATGTGTGTGTGCCATAACAAAATAAGGCAACATATGCAAAATAGTTCTTCTAATTTGGTTCATGTCTTCTACCCCCAAACGACATTTAAATGCTGGCTTTCTGCTCACTACTTCTAATGACACAGCAAGGATGCTAATAGATTACAAAATAAGAAGTTAATTTCTTGCCTTTGACTCTTACATGCTGCTCTGATTTATTACTTGAAATTGACTAAGTGATCTGATTTCCCTAGGAGTCCATATTTGTATGTGTAAGCAGGCACGGTGACAATGACAGTAGTGTCTATGTATTCGATGAACAAAGTCTGGATGTATTGCAGAGCATAGCACCCTAAATGCACAGTTCACACATACTGACAGAACATGCACAGTGATGACATCTCTTGAGTCTATGACAGCAGAACTTTCTCTGGTGGTAGACGTGCTCTCTTCAGGAGTTTATTAGTTCCCAGGCATGTTGATTATTGGGATTTGCAAAGTAGTTTGTGCCAAGAAGGATCTAAGTGTGTGTGTGTGTGTGTGTGTGTGTGTGTGTGTGTGTGCAGGCATGCATGCGTGTGTGTAAAATGTTCACAGTGGCTAGTAGCTACTACACTGAACAGTTTCAAAATATAGGAGTAAAAATGGCAAATTTTCATTCCGTAGTTTGATGAACATCTGGAAAGTGTCCAATTGACACCAATATTGTACTTGATAGGCTAATGATTAATTCTCCTCTCATTGTCCCTTGATGCCAAGTTTCTCATTTTCATCTTTATAAAAGACACATGGCATGAGGAAAAACAGGTGGGAAAGCAAATTAGACCCTGGCAGTCTGTACCAGGTGATTTATTTCTTGTCAAGCGTTTGTTCTCCTCTCCACTTCCACCCCCGTCTCTCTGGAACTTCTTTATTTCCTTTGATCATTTTCTCTGGTTCCCAAGGTCTCTTCCTTCTGTTCCTTCAGTCAGTAATTATGAAGAACCCTGCCAGCTGGGGGGAAGGGGTCTTACTTATCATCATCTACAAAGTGAAGGGGATGGCGGATTTCACTTGCAGTGCTTGCTTGCTTCCGAATTGTGCTTTAGAGGAGGACAGATCTATCACAATTTTGGGGGTTGGGGGAGTTTTGTCAATAAATTGAGTCACTCCAACAAGCTTATTGTTTCATGGAAATACCAAGATCCTTCTCAAAGTGTAATGATTCAGCAAGTTCAACATTATGAAAGTCTCAGGGATGAGTCACAGTACAGCGATTTGCTTTTTGTAACGCAAACACAGGTCTCTTTCCCGAGGACCACCTCTCATGCACAAAAATTACACAGCGCTAACATGGAGTTTTATTTATGTGTGTGTGCAACAAATGTTCAGTCTTTGCTTTTTAGCCTTCTCTGCAAACAGGGCATGACTAGTAGCAGAATGATGTCATGAAAAAAATGAGTTGTTTTTATTCTTCCTACCTTCTATGTTTTCTAGTTTTTGATACTAAAATCTGGTCTTGGCTTTAAACACTTCCTGGGCCACTTCAGTTTCATTATCTCCTGTTCAGAATTCTGGCAGAATTAGCCTCTGAAATGCCAAAACACCTTTGTTTTTGGCCAGGGTCAAAATCCTTCCACATCGCTAGGATTTGATCAGCCACTTACAGGACCGCTAATTCTTATGAATATCTGCCTTCAGGTGGTTCAAAAGCTATACGGAGACTGTTGCTAAATCTCTCCACTCTTAACTCAAACATTTGAAATGTAGTATCTGCAGAGGTTCTTTTCATTTGGCTCCATAGATAATTTTATAAATGGCAATAAACAAGCGGCTTTGACGAGAGGTGCGGTGGCCATGTAAAGGCGTATTTGCAGAAAGCAAGAAGGCAGTGCTGAGCATTCAGTAGCACGGGTGGTGCGCTGAGCAAACAGCACAGTGTTGGGGTGGCCAGAGTCTACGGTCCTGCTTCAGAAGCCATCTTAACAGGGCTCCCCAGAATTAGACTACGCCCATAAACTTGACTGATCAGCTGCCCTGTGTGTAGGGCCTGCTGGCCACCAGGAGGTGCTGTGTCAAGTGTCTGCACAAGGAAGCAATGAAACAACAGATGTTGTAACCTGATGGATGGTGGGCAAGCAGCAGTCTCTTTGTAAGTGCTGGGAAGCATGAGGACTCTTGCAGCACGCATTATTTGCTCATGAAATCTACTGTGGAAGCAATCACATCGGTGTTGCTCTGCTTCTGCACTGCTGCTGTCCCCACAAAGCCAAATGTCCCCAGCCATGCACTTGAAGAAGGCATGCATAAATTTAAATTTTTACCTTGCTTTCATACTAAGCCAAAGGGAAGAGAAAAAAAAAAAACAATTTACTTATAACCATTTGCTTATAAAATTACTTATAATTTTCATTTAATAAAACAACAAACTTTAACAATAAATCTTGTTTAAAACCTGTCTCATAGAAAGGAATATTTAAAAAGGAAAGTACACAGAAAAGACCAATGTCCTTGATGGACGTGAAACCAAACTTCAGAGATGGCCACTCACCTAACATTACCTCCTAGACATCAGAGATGGCCACCCACCTAACATTACCTCCTAGACATTTTTATTTGGGAATACAAATTCAAAGTTCTTATTCTTTTGACATAATATATGAGAAACTGTACTAACTTGGTGCTTATGAACAGCTTATAAATATCAGCTCTCAAGAAGCTCAAATTTAACAATACATGTGAAAATAATTTGTGTTTACCACATCATCATACAGTGGTACTGACTGCACAAAACAACCCATAAATGCATGAATAATTTGTCAATCACAGATAGGCATATGAAGATTTTATTGAAATAGTAGACCATGCTGCAGCAGCATTGTATATTAAATTGCTGAATGGAGGAAGTAACATTTTGGTGATAAACATTTAGAGGATAAATAGTTTCCAAATAGACACCAAGATACAAATTATTCTCAATGAAGTTAATTCATGATGTGTTTGCGGGTGTTTCAAGGATTCACTTTCAAATAATAAAATTTTTCACTAGAGTAAGTGAACGATTTTTAGGTAGTCTTTTTACACCACATTTAATTCATTCTGAATATAGTTAGTGATTTTTCAAGGTATATCTTTGGCTTAAATAAGTACTGGATTGCCAGCATTTGGTATGATAACTAGCATATAGTAGGTATTCAGCAATCATGTGTTGGATGCGTGTTTAACAAAGAAAGTACTAAGTGATAACTATAACACCATTCAAATAATTTTGATATATAGTGATTTTTATGATTTGATATTTCAGAATTATAATACAAATGAATATACTGATATAATATATAATATATAATGTATGTGTGTACACATGTGTGTGAACATGCACACATGACCTGTACCATGAAGCTTATCAATATACACTATGAAAAACTGGTAATTGGACAATTTCCCAGTCTAGGAGTATATTTGAGGAAAAACAAATTCAGTTGATATAACATTGATATATAAAATGAGCCCAAGGTTCCTCTGTTCAGGGACCTGTTGATGGGAAATAGAAAGGTAACTGCCCCTGTGGTTTCCGATGATGACATTCTAAGGTATCTCCAGATGTTCTATTTTTATTGAGTAGAAGCATCTTTGAAGGACTTTCATAACGTTTATAAACCACCAAGAAAAAGCCAGAAACCAGAGATGAAAAACCCTCAAAACATGGTACTCCGAGAGTGTCATAACTATCCACAAATTAACCAGATCAATTCATCCCATTTTAATCAGATTCAGCTAACATACAGTATGTACCAGATACTCTATGGGATTTGTTTCTCATGTTTCATATTAAGCAATACATTAATTAAATGCCACATGGGCTACTTTCTGACTTTTTAGGTCCTGCGTTTGAACTAACTGCACTATGAGTTACTGATGTCTTTCTATCCTGCTCCTTACAGAGCATATGAGAAATCTCTAAATATGTTGGAACAGGCATGTGAATAACAAATATTGTTTGGTACTGGATATGCGGGAAAGCTCCACTATGCTATTATGATGCTAATGATTAGCAATAACTTAGCTTATACTCACAGCATCCCGAACACTGGCTAATTTTCAGACGCCTGCACAATGTCAGAATGCCATTCTCTCTGGCAACTGTGCACAGAGAGCAGCAATTACAGGACTCACATTCAGCTTTGGCTTCCACCTTTAATTACTTTCATAATTCCTTTCAGCAGGTGAATATAAGAGAAACAGCCATTCCA
This sequence comes from Arvicola amphibius, assembly GCF_903992535.2. Taxonomy (NCBI): domain Eukaryota; kingdom Metazoa; phylum Chordata; class Mammalia; order Rodentia; family Cricetidae; genus Arvicola; species Arvicola amphibius. Next base: position 34,770,107 of record NC_052054.1, read on the forward strand.
ATTTATCTCTCCAACAAAGATGTCAAACTAATCCCCAGTTCCCAAATCCTTGTGTTGCTCTTACATACAACATGATTTTTTTGATTAGTCCTTTCTATAGCTAAAGGTTATATGGCATTGCCATTGTAATTAAACTTCCCAACTCTACAAGACACAATGGCCATTTAATTAAAACTTTCCCTTTAAATGCTAGATTACCTTAAGTTTCTCAGAGTTGGCAGGCCACCAAAATATATTTTGTCATCTGCTTTCAAGTCAAGACCAAAGTTGTTTCCTGAAGATGAAGTGGCTATGTTCTCCTCCTGGTTAGTATCGATGTCGACAATTGATATGTTGGCTGTAATAGAGATAGGAATTTTCCATTTAATTAGTGCAAGGTCCACCATAGCTATGCGCTTGCTGACAACTGGATATTCAGTCTAAATTTAGAATAGACATTAGTGTTCTCCCAGCATGTGTAGTATATATAACTATTTAATGCACAACACTAGTATAAATACAGTACATTATTGAAACATTCACACCAGAACATGGAAATAATGGTTTCCACACAAGGAAGACTAATCCGTGGAGACAAAAGTAAGCAGCTTAGATGGCTATCAACAAGCCACTAGACACAGTTTCTAATGCTATGGAAAATGAGTATTGTGTTCACAGGACTATCTAGCTCAAATTGGATAATTAGAAATGTTTCAACTCTCGGCCTCTTCCTATGAATTTCAGTCTCTGCAGAACTACTGAGGCCTCTGTTCATTTGTAAAGTGTTATTTTCTTGTATAAAAGCATAGCACATGCTGGTGGAGAGATGTGGATGTTTGATTCCATGAGTCAGTGAGACCCACATCTAATGTAAAACACATTTTAGACTGGGAGGCTGTGTCATGAGTAATGTACTGTCCTTACTCCTATTTGCTCTTCTCTTAGATCTCAAAGGATTTTCTTATGCGGAGAGGACTAGAACGTAGACCTAGAGAAGGAAGAAGAAAGAATGCACATCTCTGCTGAGACTGCATTGTTTAGAAAACAGAATAAGACACCTGGGAACCCCTCTAGAGTCAAGTCTCTGCCAACCCTAGAATGGCTCCCTTAATTAAGATATATAATTCCTTGTTCCCATATCCACTTTTCCTATATCCCAACCATCCTATTCCCCCAAGCTCTTCCCATCCTCCACTTCACACTTTTCTCTCCCCATCCCCCCTCCCACCATACCACCCCACCCCCATGTTCCCATTTTTTGTCCGGCAATCTTGTCTACTTCCAGTATTCAGGAGGATAACTATATGTTTTTCTTTGGGTTCACCTTCTTATATAGCTTCTCTAGGATTTTTTACGAATTATAGGCTCGATGTCCTTTATTTATGGCTAGAAACCAATTATGAGTGAGTACAGGAAGATGCCCCCAGCTAGGTCCTTGGGCAGCTGAGGAGAGGGTGCCAAAAATGTACAGATCCTATTGCCATACTCATGAATATCTTGCATATCACCATAGAACCTTCACCTGGCATTGGATGGAGAAAATGACAGAGCCCCACATAGGAGCACTGGACTGAGATCCCAAGGTCCCGATGAGGAGCAAAAGGAGGGAGATCATGGGCAAGGAAGTCAGGACCGTGAGGAGTGCGTTTACCCATTGAGACGGTGGGACAGATCTAACGGGAGACCACCAAGTCCAGTTGGAATGGGACTGATGGAACAGGGGACCAAACCAGACTCTCTGAATGTGGCTGATGGTGGAGGAGGACTGAGAAACCAAGGACAACGGCAATGAACATGAACTCTACAGCATGAATGGGCTCACTGTGAGCCTTGTCAGTTTGGTTGCTCACCTTCCTGGACTTAGGGGGAGCTGGGAGGACCTTGGACTTAACATAGTGAAGGGAACCCTGATGGCTCTTTGTCTTGGAGAGGGGTGGAGTGGGGGTATGGGTGGAAGGGAGGGGAGGGAAGGGGGAGGAGACGGAAATCTTTAATAAAAAAATGAGAAAAAAATAAAAAAAGAAAACAGAATAAGAATTCTTATATCATTGGTTTTCCTCATTAATTTTTAAAGGATCAGGGTAGGCTCCTTCTGAGTGGTATGATTCCTGGGTATGCTATATTCTTATCTTAGACCTGCCCTTCAAGTACATCATATGTTCTGGGTCCTTGATATTTATTGAGACATTGGCTCATTCATGCGACAGGTTTTGCTTCTTCATCTTTGCCTACTGGAGGATCTCAATGAGTGTGAGTTTTAAAATTGGCATTTGAACCAATTAGTTAAAAGGGAATCTCTAAATGTTCACTGTTTACATTGTTAGTTTCTTGGATGCCCCTGGTTCAAACACACATGAAGTATACTGCATCAGTGTTAAACATATATCCTAATACTTGCCTGCCCAGATCTTTCAATATGCTGAGGTACTGTGCAGTGCTACAACTGAGGGGCACAAGTGAGGTATTACTCATTTTCTTGAACATGCAAGATTATTATAGTCTCTCCATTTATCATCATTTATAACTGACATTCTTTGGAAAACAAAGAAAAATAGCAAAGTACAAAATTCCATTGTAGTCTACAGTGCTACTCAAAAATCTATCTTCAATAATATCATACACCACCAGCACATGAAAATAACCCAAATCAAATACCCCCAAACCTATTAACACTTTAAAATTTTAGAATAATCTATCACCTATCTATCTATCTATCTATCTATCTATCTATCTATCTATCTATCTATCTATCTATCTATTTATCATCTATCTATCTATCTATCTACTATCTATCTATCTACTATCTATCTATCTATCTATCTATCTATCTATCTATCTATCTATCTATCTATCTATCTATCTATCTATCCATCCATGCATTGTGGAAACAGGTGCTCTGACTGACCTGTAACTTGCTATTCAGATCAGACTGGCCTTGTACTCCCAGGGATCTATCTGCTTCTGCCTCCTGAGGACTAGGATTAAGTACATATACCACCAAACCAGGCAAAAGTCTACTTTTGTAAAAAGTGAAAAAAACAAACCAAACTAGATAAACCACCCTAAAGGAATGACTTTAATGATCCATTAAGATTTATTTAACAGATCAATATTTAAATTTTAATTAATTATATACATTTCATATATTTAATTAATTTCCTTTACATACATAATTAACTCGATATACACATACACCTTAGCCAGTCTGGCAGCTAAAGAAAATAGATTAATGGAATTGTTTTAAGGACTTTTATACATGTTCTTTTTTTTTATCCAGATCACAAAGAAGGCTTTATAGAATGCTATTCACTGGAACCTAAAACGTCTCTTTCTGCAGACTTGGTGGATATTTTAATGGTGTTCATAAAAGGGGATTCTGTCTCTGTCACCAATAAGCCAGTGATTGGGTGGACTTTTCTTCCTTATCCATGAGAGGGTATATGCAGTTTTAGAAGCCATCTCCAGAATCAAAGATCATCAACACAATTCAAGTGAAACTCACCAGTCTGAGAGCTAGCTCTGATGAAGATATAGGCTGGCATAGTTTTACTATCTTAGCAGGAGGGCTTTCCTGCAGCTGTTAAGAATGCCAGGGCTGAAGAAGGTGTTGGTAGGTAATGTTATACAGCCATATTTTTTTTATTTGTAGAATAGAAAAGTAGCTATCCAAATACAAATTCAAGATTTGGTAGGTTTAGCCATCATTTTTATGAGTAAGTAGAGAAAAGAGGGTGTTATTACATAAAACACAGAGTGAGGGATTAGAATATAATTTTATAATCATCTCTGTGTTGTTATGCACTGTTTCTACCTTGGTAATCCCTTTTCTTCTCCAAATCCAACAGAAACCTAAATAATTATTCTTACCTTCACACTATCAACTCCTGACTTTCACTCTCTTCTCTCTTTCTGAGCTAGACCTCCTTCAGAATCAGGTTGCTGTCACAGAGTCTGCTTTCCCATAGTCCTTTGCACCCCAAAGAGCCACTGTTACCCCCACGCTAACGATTCATTAAAGGATTATTATGGCTTCCACATTTCTTTTGATAGTGAATTCCTTTGCTCTTATTTCCTGTCAGCATTCTAGGATAAGTCAAATTCTTTTCCCTTTTTCTTTCATACATGATTTTATGTAACCATGGCTAGAACTCACTGTGTGACCAAGGATGACTTTTAACTCTTAATCCTCTTGCCTCTAGTACCCCAGTGCTGGGGTTACAGGCATGTGCTACCAAAGCCCAGCTCTTCATTCTTTGAGGAAATTATTTCATTTCCTTCTTTAACATTAGGCTTCTTGCAGAGATTGATTTCAGATTTCTCTGATTATTTATCTAAGGCTCCCTTTCAGGGTCTTCATTTAACTCCTTTCGATATCTGTGGGTTTCAAGGTGGTGGGGGGGCATTTTGTTCTGATACGCTACTCAGTTTTTCTCACCCTTACTTATTTGACCATTTTGACTGTGAAATGACTCCAGTTTCTTCATCTCCTCTCTAGAATTCGATGATTCACATTACATTTAATTGCCTGCCAAGTACACAGCTTCCCTAGGTTACTAAAGGTACTAAATAGACCTTAAATACACCAAGTCTCGAATAGAACTGACTATTTTTCAAAGACAAATGAAAACCCTGCTATTGTCTCTCGATTCAGCAACTCCTTCAGTATCACTGACATAATCTTATTGTCCAAGCAAAAGGGTTTATTCCAGATCTTGTTCCTCTAAGCTTATAGGGTATAAGATACTTGATATTGTTCAACTCCATTTTCCCCTCTACATTCTCATTATGGACTTTAATTTTCTTCTTTTACCTGACCCTCTGAAGATCTCAGTAGCAACCAAAATGGTCACAAACATACTGACCAAGTTGCTCTGGAAGACATTTCAGTGAGGTCCAGATGTGATCTTGCGGAAGAATTAAATTCCTCTATGGCTAAAGCCATCTTCTGAGCTCACAGGCCTATGCAGACCCTCATCCTGCTATCTCAGGATAATTCAGTAATTTTCTACCATCACTTCTTCATTTGAGTCTACCCACTTACTGACCGCTGATAGTGTGTGTCTGCTAACGTGTGTCTGGCAGCAAGATTTCTATTGCAGTAGTTGAAGGATTTATGTGAGTAAAGATATTTGGGAAACACGTAATTAAATGTCCGTCCTGAACTACACAGGGTTCTTATGACCTGTGAGCACTGCGTCTCTCTTACACGGGGATGAAGAATGCAGCAGAACGGCTTCTGAAGTCTAACATTAGCCTTTGTCTACCCTAAGGAGTTTCTCCAAGCACCTCCTGTTCCAAGAAGAGGCCGCTTCAAACTGACACATCTAGCTCTCCAGTGACTCCAGGGTTTGTGCAGCATTCCTCTGAAATTTCTGCAGGTGGTCTTCAACTAGGCCACTCTTCCAACCTTACTTGTGTCTCAGTGGCCCTTCCTGGAGCTAATTTTTCCATCCAGAGTTCTATTCTGAGACTATGTTCTGGCTAGTTTTACATCAGCTTGACATAAGCTGAAGTCACCTGAGAGGAGGATACCCCATTTGAGGAAAAAAAAATGTCCCCTGCAAGATTTGGCTGTAAGCAAACCAATAGGTTATTTTCTCCATTAGTCATCAATGGGGGGAGGGAAGCCCAGTTCATTTGTGGGTGGTGCTACCCCACGATTGGGAGTCCTGGGTGCTACAAGAAAGCATTCTGGACAACCCCGAGGAGCAAGTCAGTAAGCAGCACTCCTCCATGGCTTCGGCATCAGCTCCTGCCTCTAGGTTCTTGCCTTGTTTTAAATTCCTGTCCTGATTGCCTTCAATGATGTTATGGAAGAGAAAGGTAAATAAATAAAACCTTTCCTCCCCAAGCTGCTTTTGGTCATGGTGGTTTTTTTTTTTTTTTCAGCAATAGAAACCCTTACCGTGACAGAATGGTACTTTACTATACACAACGCCATCAGCAATTAAAGATTCTTATATCATCTGACTGTAAGTTTCTTGAAGGCAAAGATTTGCTTCAGATTTCTATTAATTCTTGTACAGTACTTAGTAGATGACTGGCAAAAAAATTATTAAATACAGAGTGTGTGGGAAGATGCTATAGAGTTAAATCTAAATTTTCTTAAAATATCACATTGGCATCACCAATATTAATTAGATCTAGTTCTATTTTCAGAGGTATCAAAGTTCGGGTTTCAGATATTGGTAATGCCACAGAATTATGAGATTCTAACCAAGTAACAGTTGCACTATTATACCGTACCGAGAACTAAGAGATAGGGCCTTCCATCTCGGTTATTATTATATATCTTGTTTAATTCACTTTCTGTTGCTGTGATAAAACACTCTCACCAAAAACAATTTAGGAGAGCAAAGCGTTTACATGACTTAGAGGTTACAATTCACCCTGAAGAAAAGCTGAGGCAGTCACTCAAGACCAGAGCTTGAATCAGAAGTCATGAAGGAAAGTTACTTGCTGGTCTGCTTCCAGGCCCTCATTTATCCACTTTGCATAAACAACCCATGCCCATCTGCCTTCAGATGGTAACATCTACTGAGGGTGGGGCCACTGTATATTAACTGGAAATTAAGAAAATGTCTCAAAGATGTGCCTGCAGATAAAATTGATGGAGGCCGTTCTCCATGTGGGGTTGCATCTTTTCAAGTGTCCTGAGCTGAAAACCAAGATTAGCCATCACACACACACACACACACACACACACACACACACACACACACACACACACGCACACACGCACACACACAAACTCACCACATCACACCCCACCAAATACATGTACACCTGTACACGTACATGTGCACACATGCCAGCATCTATAAGTTTAAGGGTGCATTTCCCATTTTCTAACAACGGGTCAAAATACTCCCTTATAAAGTCAAATAAAATAATGCTCTACTTTAAAAAGTCCCAGAACCATAGCAAATGTCATACCATTACTTTTCAATTAATTTCTGAAACGTATTTACAGTTTTTGACGTTTTTGAAGATGAAGAAATTGATAGCTGCGACATACCAACCCTATAGCTTCTAAACTAAAGGAAACATCTTGACAAAGTAGAAAAGCACACAACCTTTCCAAATCTGTTACAGGATATAATTTCACAAGTTGTAAGACACTTTTATGCTTTCAAATTAAGCTCTCGGTTTCAAAAAAAGAAAATGACAGAGAACCATTTGGTTCTTCAATCAGTCTTGTCTAATCCAAACCACCTATAATGTAAGCCAAAGAAATGACTGTATCAATTTTTCACAGAACTTGTGAGTAGCTGAAATTACAGGCAATGTCCTTCTCCTGATTAGGTTCCCGGGTGCTTTGGATGGCATGATTAAGGCCCACACTGCATTCTTACTCGAAAAACTCACCTTGTTTCTGAATCCTTGACAGGGTGAACGATTTCCATTTCCCATCATTATGGTTTTGATTGCTGACAACAGAAGCCATTCCTGAGCCCAGATCATAGCTGACTTTTATGTGCCCATCACTGAGCTCCACACTCATGAAATCTTTCTATTAACAGAGCGAAAATACACCAGTGATTAGAGACACGGAGAAATATATGGGGATTCATTTTTTATGGGGCGTCTAAAAGGGCCTTATGGCTAGATTGCTGCATGTGTCACTCTGTGACAGAAGTACATTTCAGAAAGAGAACTAGTGCTACTATTTGCAATTTTTTTTGCTTGTGAGTGTGATGTTATAGTGCAGATAGCCACAATCAAACTACTGAGACATACTCCCTCATAATGGTAGTGCAAAATGGGTTCCTTTGAAAAATACATTAAGCAAGTCAAATGCTAATATACCCAAACAAATTTACTAAAGAAATGTGGACCTTAGAAAAATGATGCCAAGGAGTATTTAGGAATACCTTTCATATTTGGTCTCCCAAATATAGCTACACAATTCTATCCCGTGGAAGTTATCACTGGGTGCTTCTCATAAAGAGCTATCCAGGTAGTGATACTTCAGAGAAAAAGTAACTAAACTGTATCATGATTAAATCATCACTGAAAACATATAAGCATTTTCTGTATCATTTTTGGCAACTACACAACGATTACAAACTCACTTGTGGTTTAGCTGATAGTTTTATCAACAACTAATAGTTGTATTGGTATTCTACAAAAAAAAAAAAAAAACAGAAGCAAACCCATTTCCCATTCTCCGTGTTACCAGATCTCGTGTGGCCAGATACATCAGGAGAGCACTTGATGAAAACGTCCGGAACTTGAACATGACTGTGGAGATATTGGGGTACCAGCGGATGGGGCGGCTCACCAGGGCATAACCTTCTCCGTCAAACTGAATAGTCCCCTCACTGTCTTCCACTTGGGGACTGAAAAGAGACATTTAACACCAGTTGGACCCATTTTGTCTGTCATCCTTCAATGATCCAGACTATCCCCAGGATGGGATGACAAGCTGTTGTTAGATAGAAACTATCTCAAAGATGGCACTTGTCCCCCTTTCCTCCACCCACACTGTCCACAATCTTAGACCCAAACCATAATCTCTTACCTAGACTTTCATAGGCATTTTAGGCAAGCTCTTAGAATAAATTAGCACAATATTTAAGCACTTCTTGGTGATATTTGTGAACACTGTTAGAATTTGGGATAGACTGAATCTTTTATGATACTTCCCGTCTACACAACAAATTAGAATATAGACTCCCAATCTCTAAATCCTTCTGTCAAACAAGTTCTCCTTGGACAAATTAAATTCAGACAATGAGAGATGTCTGCATTTCACTTTGTGTTTTTAATTAGCATTTATCATTAGTTTGTGACTTTAAGAAATTATCCAGAAGTTATGGGTCGTTATCTATAGCAGTCTTACACTCAGGATCTATGCTAGCTAGCCCTTGCTTAATAGATTGTAATAAACATATGTGGGATGAAGGAGATTTTCATATAGCAAAATGATTCATAGATATGTTCAATATTGTTTTAATAACTAATGATTAAGATAAAACTTATAAATATAATAATCAAAAAGTATTGGCTTTTCAAGTATGAGTTTATCTAATCTATCTATTTATCTGGGCATCTATGTTCCTAACATGCACCCGACCACCCAGCTACCTACCTATCCCCACACACAATCCTTTATGTACTGTGGGAAGAGTATGTTAGTGATCATTTAAGCTCTGAAACTGGAGTGTTGTATAGTTGTGAGGGCAGAGGGGAAAATGAGAAGTGTGATGGTTCTGTCATAAAATAATTGCCTAAAATTTTATTTTCATGAAATCGTGGCTAATGAGATAAAAAAAATATAGAGTATAAAATTGAGCGTGCTGCGTAGGAAGAGCTGCTTCACACTTGTACAAGTTGACTTGCTCTTGGCTCCTTTTCAGAGAGAAAAAGAACAGTAAATATAAGATAAAGGATGCCTTTTTTCAGTATTTATAAAATGTCTTAATTTGGAAACTGAGGAACTAAATTAGCTTATCGACAGTGAGTTACTTGACTATTATTTATCCTTTCATCATGATAGAACAGTAAGTTCTGGAACAGTGCATTAGACATGAGAGGCTATTACAAGAGACGCCATACATGTTCCTTGTGGTTCTCACTTACCAGGGCTTTGCATAGTATACCACCATGGTATCAAGACTATCTCAGGAAAGGATTGTGGGAGTCTGCCACATCCACTTTCTCTGTGCTTTGTCCCCATACATTGTTACTTAGTGATAACTTTAAAAGTGCCCCAAATAACAAAATTCTCACTACACAATTCTAGACTCAAAAGAGAAATACCAGTTTATTTTCTGACACAAAACTTATGAAATTTAAGCCTCGACTGTCCTTGTGTCCCTAACCTATCTTTCTATGTGAGTTAGATATCAGGTACCCCGGGGAGTGCTGGAGAACCTCACAGAAGCCATTTAACAATTCATGTTGGAATTTCCCAAGCATGACATGAAAGTTTCAGTCACTTTTAGATTTCTAAATTCTTTCCAATACTAACAACATTATGTCACTCAAGCAAAAGTCAATTTATGAGCAAGAGTTTCAGGTGAGAAGTGAGCCAGCATATAGGTGCAAGAAAGCCACCTTCACTTACTTCAGCACTGATATTGGTCAAAAAAGGGAAATCCAGCTTTGAGTGAGTAATTTTGCAGTGAGAAAAGTTAGTTCAGTTAGGTATATGCTATGATATTTCAGCATGTAACATTATATTAATCTCCTGTCCATTTTGAACATACTTTTAGAGGAAATGTGGCAACCCTATTATACCTCATAAACACAGCGTACCTTAATTTGCCATTTATTTTAAACCTGTGTGTCTGGTCAAGTAAGTACAGAATACATCTGCTGGTTTGGAGCAGCCACATCCTTTGGATGCTCATAGAAAAATGAGTGTATATTGTGTCTTAGTACTTAAAAGTTTATTGTAATTTTTATGCTCAGCTAAATGCATTTTACTTGTAGCAGTTTTTGTGTTTTAATTCTAATGTGGCATTTTATCTTGAATAAAATTAAGTTATTCCCCAGATATTATTCTAAGCATTACAACAACTGCACCCTTTCATATTATTTATCTAAAACCGCAGCTTCTTAAGATGACATCCTGATGGCTCTACAGAATGTTCCCAGCCTACCTCCTATAGACTTATCCTTTATGTTTCTCACAACATTGATATTTTTGTCCTCTAAATTGCATGATTGGTTCTTATGTAAAAACACAACAAGGCTTTCTCAAAGGAAACCTAGAACAATACCTAACAATACCTTGAGTTCTATAAAAATTATTGTTACAAATGTAAGGTCAAAGGGGACAGCAGTGCTTCAGGCACCACTCAAATTTTTACAACTATAAAATCAAAGCACATTAGAGCACAATAACAATCCTAATCAAAATAATTTCACAAAGCAAAAAGGTACTTAAATAATTCTATATTTTGGAATTTTAAAAATGTAAACACAGAACTTTACTTTAAAGAAAAGATAAGTGTAGTTTGAAAGCTGGATGCATAAGGAAGGTGTCCTAATTAGTTTCTGTCCTTGACATAAGCTACAGTCATCGGGGGGAAAAGTCACATCAATTGAGAAGATATCCCCACTAGGCTGACCTGTGGGCAAGCCTATGAATTTTTTTTCTTCGTTAATGGTTGATGTGGGAGGGCCCAATCCATTTTGGACTTTTCCTTCCCTTGGGCCTTATAAGAAAGCAGGTAGAGGAAGCCATAGGGAGTGATCCAGTAAGCAACACTCCTCTGTGACTTCTGCTTCAGTTCCTCCCTCTAGGTTCCTGGCCTGCTTGAGTTCCCTGCCCTGCCTGAGTTCTTCCCTTGATGCTAGAGTGTAATGTGAACCTGTAAGCTGAGATAAACCCTCTCATCACCTAGTTACTTTTAATGGTGGTGTTTTATCTTCAGCAATAGGAATACAACTGAGACAGGAGAATCAATACTGCACAGAAGTGGAACTTAGTCAAAAAAACATCATGGTAGAAAACTAGGCAGTCAACACTACCTTCTACTAGGCATGAAGCATTATTGAGGTTTACCTCAGGGTGGTGGGATGCTTCCTTCCCAAAGCAAATTTCTAAAATTATATTTTATTTTTTTACCATTTATTTTTATTGAGCTCTACATTTTTCTCTGCTCTCCTCCCTGCCTCTCCCGTCCCCTTCAACCTTCTTCCAAGGCCCCCATGCTCCCAATTTACTCAGGAGATCCTGTCTTTTTCTACTTCCCATGTAGATTAGATCTAATATACTTTATGCCCCATCCAAAGGGAATTTTTTAAATTGTACTTCATAATTTAACTATCTTATTAATCTTTTCTCCCTTCCATGTGATATATACATCTTTTGATGACTGAGTTTAAACTGTATTATTCCTACTATCAGAAAGTTGGAAATATAAGTTCCCTAGATAATACAATACATATTGAAAGTTCTTAAAACAGTTGGTAATGTGGTAGTCTTATAACTATGACTGACAGGATAATGATCTGATGGTTTAGGATAATCAGGTACCTTGGACCTGTGGTCTATGGGCCACATGTATTCCAAGATAGCTGTGAATGTGACCCTGTACATTTGTGGATGACAGTATCATACTGTAATGTCCACTAATTGGATAGTCCTGCAAGATATCCTTTCACTACGGTTGTTAGTAATCTTCTAAAAATTCCAGTTAGAAAACTAGCAAGAAAACGTTTGGGGCAAGTCTGGACCTCATGTGTCTCAAGCTGGTGTTGAATTAATAATTTTCCAACCTCTGCATTATTGGTGCTGGGATTACAGGCACATGCCATCAAACTTTGCATTGAGATTGTATCTCTTGGCTTTGGTTGAACTAAAGAATTTTATGGACAGCTTTGCCTATTCTGTGTCAATATGTTCTGGATAAAACCATCCTGAGTATGTCAGACTTTCACCTTGTCTTACTGCCGTGTTCATAAGGTTATGGTACCAGAAGAAGGACATTAAAACTTTCAGAGGTATTTTAGAGACTCTTCCTGAACAGAATTGTAGAGCTATTTAGAAGAAAATGTACAATGTGCTTTGCTGTGTTAATGGGGTTTAAGGTTTGGGAATGCCCATGCACTCATTAAATTAGAATTAAAAACACAAACTGCTTGCTACCTCTGAATTCTTGTGTATTTTTACATTAATCTTTCAGGTATTTAATGTACTCTTCAGAGTTTTAGAATAGTTTAATCATTTTTAGACTCAAATGACTAGGGGGTTCTTTATTTTCATGTTGAGAAATTCCCTCCTTTTAGGTTATTATTTTTATACTCTCTGCTCAGGTTCACATAAAACTATTTATTTCCTACACATGCATTTTATGCCGGATATACTTTAAAATCCTGTTTGCGTTGGACTCTTTCTTACATTTAATGCTGTATGTTATGGTACTTCTTCCTGGACTGAGCACCAGTTTCATCCCCCGCCCCATACCTTAAGACACATCTCAAAGTCCTTCAGTTACCCCTTAAAGCACTTGCAGGATCAGATGTCAATTCGGAAGGTCCTACAGGAAAAGCAATGCGAGCTAGGTTTCCACATGTATGCTTAATCAGTTTGGGGAGTATGTGCCTTATAAAATAGTAATTATGACCAGAAGTCATTAAGAGATAAGCAAACTATCCTGGCTATGAAGAGGTACTGGCATAATTGACTGGGGTTCAAATCACTCATCTGTGCAGATTTAAAAACACACGGCCATGTAGATGTGGTGAAGGGCACTTTCAAGGTCCTTGGAAAATGCCCGCACAGGCTGGGCCAGGACTAGACATTTCCCCACTTTTGGTAAATCCACCGTAAGCATGATGAGCCCTGATAGATGGATACACGCTGAGATGCAAACTGTGTGTTGCACAGGACAGACCGTCTCATCTAAACCCACCTGACAGTGCAGCCCTTGCAGTCCCCTTCTTTCTCACGGAAGTTCCATAGACCTATAGGTTTGTTGTCAAAGTATGTTTCTCCCATGCAGCCGGTGAATGTAATCACACGCACAGCATCGGCCTTCTGCAGGGAGATGGGGAGTATTTGTTAGAGTTAATGATTTTCCCAGTTGCAATAGTTGTGACTTCTTAGCAACAGAAGGCAGAAGAGCTCTTATCCGTTGCGTATGACAATCTTAGCAGTCTTCTTAGGGCATATTATGTCATCACAGCTACTACAAGATAGGTCATGAAGGGAAAAGCCCAGATATTTCATCAGTGGGTACTGTCATCCTAAAAGGGAACTGCATTTACATGTATTATCTCCATTAATAAAAGTAATTGTCCTTTTGTATCTTCTAGTGCTTTGTGGGAAACCCATCCAATATGTACAGTCCTTAGATTCTGAAGTCTCTTACATAAAAATGTTGGTGTGATATTTGTGGTGTGATATTTGTATATAACATACACACATCCTTCCATATACTTCTAATGATCTCTAGATTAAATAATAAACTCAAAGCAACATAACATAAATTCTGTGTGATTAGCTCTCACACTACATTATTTACAAATGGCAAGAAAACATCTGTATATTTTCAATGTAGGCTCCATTATATTTTTCAAATATTTTCCATTCTTAATTTATGGAGTCCAAGGATGGAAAGCCCATGTATAGTTGTGGCAGAACTAAATGATTTCCAGCTTCTAACCTTAGGCTAACTATTGAGCTTTTCTGCAGGTGCCTGCCACATGGGATCATTGTGAGAAT